>NC_140444.1:19291460-19905627 GCF_963576455.1 Neolamprologus multifasciatus
GTGTATCACAGCTAGGGATGGGTACCGGTATCCGGTGCCATGATGGCACTGGTTCTGTCATAAACGGTAGTAACCAGACCGAAACGCAGCGCACATTTCGGTGCTTTATTTCGGTGCTTTTTTTTTTCCTGAGCTGTGATACACTTTAGATTCTAGCCAATCATTTTACGTTTCCGAGTATAGTAGGCGGGTCCAGGTACGTACGTTCTTTTAGAGCAGAGCTACAGATTAAAAATGCCCAAGTTGAAGTGGTCAAAAGTCTGGCTGTAAAAGATGCAAACTCAGCAGCCTGCAACAAGTGCTTTAAGCTGATACTGTGATACTGTCAAAGGAGGTAACACCTCAAATTTGATGAAACACCTGGCGACGCATAACGTTTTTTTTTAAAGCCGAGAAATGCGCCGTATTTGATAGCTTGCTGCGAGACCTCACACCGTGCACATCTACTGCGGGTGTGGTGCCTGTTATCGGACCCGAAGTTTGCAGCATCCCTCAAAAACCCGAAGAGGTTATTAAATTAATGCATGTAAGGTGAACTAGCAAACACCATCATAGCTACATGCGGCTGTCTTCTTGTTTGATGGCAGATACTCCCTTCACCCTGGCCAAAAAGGCTAAAATGACCAAAGAAAAAGTGGGAAACAGCTAAACATGAGAGGTTTTTGGACAAAGTTTGTGTTTTTTCCATTGTTTAAGCACTGCTTCCAGCCAAGAATGATACCATATATGCCCCATAGCTGCAGAAAAGGCTAACATTGTTATCTTTTTACAAAAAAACAGCTGAACATGAGAGGTTTTTGGACCAATTTTGTGTTCTCCATTCTTTAAGCACCGGTTTGAACACCGTTTAAGCACCGGCACCGTTTCAAAAGTACCGGTTTGGCACCGGTATCGGATAAAACCTAAACGATACCCATCCTTAATCACAGCCGATGGTCCCAATCTTTAATTCAGGTGTTTTCAGTCCCATTGCCACAGGTGTATAAAATCAAGCACCTAGCTGTGTAATCAGCCTTTATAAACACTTTTGTAAGAATGGGTCCTTCTAAAGAGCTCACTGACTTTGCGTTTTGTCCTGTGATTGGATGCCACCACTGCAGCAGGTTAGTCTGTTACATTCATTCCCTCCTACATGTTTCCCAATTAGCTATAAGTCATATTTTTGAAAGTGTTTAGGAATCTCTGAAATGATCTGGCTGAACATGTAAAGTTACAGAGCAGTATCAGCAAGTGCCGAGGCGAATAGTGTGTAAAAGTCTAAATGTCCTCTGGTGTTAACATCAGCACAAAAACGGTGTTCCGACAGCTTCATGGGTTACCATGACTGAGCAACTCCTGTAGGTGAAATGTGCAGGTGGTACATGTGCTTTTGTCCATGTAGTGTAGCATCCACTGATGACCACCACAGCCAGCTGTGTTATTCAGGTTTTGACGGAGGGGTAATTTTTTTGTTTTTTGTTTTTTATTGAAATACTTATCTTAACCCACCAACTGACAAACATTAGCAGTGCTAGCATATAATGGCTTCCCCTTATCTAAATAATGATTTTAGCTCTTTATCCAGTCCTGTTCATTATTGGTGATTATTCCACTCAATGTTGGTACATGGCATTAATACGAAGCGAGTAGACTCTCCATAGACATAATCTGTGTAACTCAAGTTAATGCCCTTCACTCGCTATGAGTGATCCAGAACTGAACACATACCGACCAACAAGGAAAACATGTTGTTTTGCATAGCCATTGATGTTGACTCCAGTTTCCCACTCAGTTTAGACTTCAGTGGAAATGTTCCTGCTGCAAATTTATACTAAAATTATGTGTCATATTAGCTGTCGCTGCACAGCCATAGCTGTCACTCCTCACTAAACCATTTAAGAAAGATTTAGAAAGGCACCAACCTGCTGTGATCCCTTAGGGCCTCACTCTGTTTAGATGCCCGTGATAGGCAGTGTGAGATCAGAACAAGGAGAGGAAATGAGTGAGGGATAAACGTTCATCCCATTAATTAATATCGGATGAGGCAGAGAACTCCTCGCATGCACACGCACATTCACACCAGGTATTCACACAACTATCACAGGTTGGTGTGAGAATAAGAGGGGGATTTCGTTTCTCTCTCTTTTTTTTTTTTTTTTCGATGTCTCTCGTGCTTTCATTCATTCTGTGTGCTGGATCAGAGTATGTGGAGATAACGCAAGCCCAAGGTCAGGGAGAGGGAGAGACAGAGGGAGACCTACAGCCAATTTACATGAAAGATGAATGGAAAGAGGGGCAGGAAGGGTGGAGGTCGGGTGGGGGGCTCGAGACGGGGGCTGTGATCTCCTTGGGGTGCACGTGTGTGTGTGTGTGTGTGAGAGAGAGAGTTTGTGCTTGCGAGAGGTCTGTGATCTCCTGGCCTTTGTGATGGAGATGGGCCCGGCAGGCCTGACCCGATAATGACGCGACGCTCTAATAGCATTCATCCTTTCTGCCGCAAAACTACTCAAGCGGAAAAGAGAGGGAGAGAGAGGGGAAAAGTGTGAGGTGTAGATGTGGGTTTGCAGGGGTGTGTACGGAGGAGAGGGTGAAGCGGGAGGGGAGGGGGAGGTTACCTAAGCCATGTTTAAGAAATGACGTGGGGTGCAAATCATTTGTAATCTCGGAATCAGGGATGAGAGAGAGGGAGGGGGCAATTTCTGCGCAGTTTTGTGGTTGTGTGTTTTGGGGAATAGCATTAGGTGTGTGTATGTGTGTTTGTGTGTGTGTGTGTGTGTGTAACATTAGCAGTAAATGCACTCTGCCTGTGTCTCCTCTCTCTCTCTTTATCAGTGTATATTAGCTGTGGGCGCTGGAGCATGGAAGGCTTTCAGAACACTGGCCCATAGGGGACGGGACCCCATGTCCAACAAACACTCACACACACACAGTCTGACACACACAAACACACACAGTTACTTATCATACAGGGTCATTACAGGCCTCTAACTATACCTTGGAAATCAGTGGTTTATATCAGCGCCCCATATTCTCTGTACAATACACTGCAGTCCGCTTCATTGAGAGCATGGGAATGATGGCAGAGGAGAGGGAGAATGAGACAGAAATGGGAGGTTAAGCCACCATTTTATTGTGTCCATCGTGTTTATCGGGGGGGATCCGATTTTGGTTTTTATTTAAAAATATATTTTTGATTTTTTTTTTTTTTTTAACAGACTAAGCATGGCCCTCTTGTGAAGCAGCAACCAAAGCGCATCAGTCAGTCTCATGCCTACTGCTACAACTGCTCACAGAAGGGACACTTTGGCCATGTAAGTAACCCTCACTGTCTTTCTTTAGTCCAAGTGTACGCTGAATTGCCTGTTATATTACGTGTGTAGGTATTTGCCGTTTTGTATACGTCTTTCTGGCCTATACACCAAAAGAATAAAGCCCAAAGTGGAAGCAGATTCTTTAAAACAAAAAGAAACAATATTTTCTTTAAGGGATGTATTTAATTGTAAGTACTTTTATTATTTTATTAAATAATTCTTTACTACTATTGTTAGGTCCAGTACTGCCTGACTGAGAAAAATCACAAAATGATCTCATAATTTCAGTTTACGCAGCAGTTTGAGTCAGCAAGTTGAAATTTTGAACTAATAGCTTAAAACTTCAGCTTGGCTCTTGACTGGCAATTTTTATGTTTTTTGTGTGTGTTTTTTTTCCATTGTAGAAACAAGCTTCCATGACCCATTTGAACCAGGAACAACCCTGAAATTCTTCCAGCTTCTGTGTTAAATAAAAATAAATAAATTCTAAGAGTTCTTATTATTTGTATTCTAAAATTTCATAAACGCTAAGCTAAAATATCAAGTCATCAATAGCTTGCTGCAGAGTCGTCACATGAAGTTAAAGATAAATTTTTTGCAGCTATTAGCTATGTTGAGAGGTTAATTTATACTTAAAAGGCTATGCCAACTTTATTATAAGGCTCAAATAGCAGCTCCATACAGATGTTTCTGGTCAAAATGGACTTTTTTGACAGCGGGTAAGGAAACAAACATACAGACAGAGATTATTATAGTAAGATATAACCTCCTACAGGTTTTTGTAATCAACAGTGTATTTCACATCCAACATCTTCAGGTTTACTCATCAGGTTCCGCATGTGCAGAGTTGTTTTTTGTACAGACTCTAAAAGTAACATAATCAGCGGGATTTCTGTAGGACTGGATTTGACCTCATGTGCTGCGTTTTTATTATGTCATTTTAAATATATTGCAGGCCTTTTAATTCTGTGTCTTGTGTGTTTTCCACAGGCATGTGTAAGACAGAGGATGTTCAGTGGAGTGCATCCCACAACCTCATTGATTAACCACTATGACACTGTGGAAGACATAAGCCGCAGACAACACAGGATAAAGATCAGGGCTAAAGGTAAATCACATAAAGAAATAGGCCAGTAAATATCTATCCTTTTTATGGCTGCAGCTATTATTCATTTTTAGGCTAAGGCCTCTTAGTAGTGTGTCTTGGTCTAGGTACAGTACTAAGCTTTCCTCCATGGGCTAAAATCCTTGGGCTATATGCTTAAAAGCCTGGTCTGTGCCAGGACACCAACTAATATAAATAAACTCTACCAATTCTGCCAAGAAGAGTGGGCAAGTGTGCAGCCGGAATTATACCAGAACCTTGCTGATGGCCACCAAAAGCATCTGAATGAAATTCAAAATTGTGCACATGCTTCTTGTTTTTGTTTTTTAAGTCATTAAATGGTAAATGGCCTGTATTTGTATAGCGCTTTACTAGTCCCTAAGGACTCCAAAGCGCTTTACATATTCAGTCATCCACCCATTCACACACACATTCACACACTGGTGATGGCAAGCTACATTGTAGCCACAGCCACCCTGGGGCGCACTGACAGTGGCGAGGCTGCCGGACACTGGCGCCACCGGGCCCTCTGACCACCACCAGTAGGCAACGGGTGAAGTGTCTTGCCCAAGGACACAACGACCGAGACTGTCGGAGCCGGGGCTCGAACCGGCAGCCTTCCGATTACAAGAGGAACTGCCAACTCTTGAGCCAGGATTGCCCCACAGCATTAGTGACCTAAGACAATAGTACCTCATATATGATAAATATATTAAGAACACCATGCAGAAGCAAAAAAAAAAAAAGTTAAGAAATACAAAGAAAGCCTATTTGAAAATGTTACTAATAAAACAATGTTATAGTTGGTTACTATGAGGGAATGGGTTCATTTCTACTGAGAGCCAAATGGTTCAAATGTTTTCTGCTATAACGCCATCATGGAGGTAATTACTCGTGATCAAGATGCACTTAAGGAAAATGTCAATCTAATTTTTTTTAATTACTTTGGGAGAACATCAGGTGAATTTGAGCAGCTCAATGACATTTTCCCTCATTTTCCTTTTTGTCTGAAGACTCACAACAAAACTGTGCTACGCAAAGATTTTCTTTCCCAAAAAACTGCGGTGAAAGATAAAATCAGGATGAAAAAGTGAGAACGAGGAATACGCTTTTATGAAATTCTGGGGCTATGCTTATAAACGTGTTATAATGGAAAAACATCAGCAGCATAAACCTGATGTGACATTCACAGATTGATAAATATCACTGCCATCAGCAAATGACATTTTTAAGCTGAGGGGCTGACATCAGTAAAATGGTAAAATGGTAAATGGCCTGTATTTATATAGCGCTTTACTAGTCCCTAAGGACCCCAAAGCGCTTTACACATCCAGTCATTCACCCATTCACACACTGGTGATGGTAAGCTACAAGACAAACTGCCAACTTTTGAGCCAAGATTGCCCCACAGCATTAGTGACCTATGCTGTGCAATCATTCCCCCTGAAAAAAGAACTGTTCAAAGCAATAATTAAAACCTGTTCAGAGTGTAAACCGTAGTGTTGCACAGTTGCATATGAGAAAACCGTGTTTGGGAAAAAACTAAACACAACATATCAGCAGAAACACCTCACACCATCTGTTAAGCACATTGGTGGAGGCGTGAAAATTTGTGCTTGTTTTGCATCCACTGAAGTCTACTGTGAACTCCTCTGTATACCAAAGTATTGTAGAGGCTTGGCTGAAAACAGAACAGTGATTAAAGCACAGCAGGAAAATGAAGAGAATCATGGTGATGCAGTGACTGAGTCAAAGTCCAAACCTCAGCCTGTGTCTGTGCTCAGCAATCATTTGGCGAAGAGAACTGTGCACAAACAAGTGCCTGCAGACTGAAGCAACATTGTAAAGAAGGGGGGGGGAATTCCTCCACAATCATGTCAGAGACTGACAAAGTCGTGCAAAAAAATTACTTTTGTCAACCTTTTGCTCCTAAAAGTTGTTTCATAACCTATTCAGTCCTTGGGAGTACTTAGCTCTTCAAACTCCGCTTCAGCATTTTGGCTTCGCTTTGTTAAACAGATATTAGTCATGTGAGGTTGTAGTTAAATGCTTTTAGAACCTGTTAAGGACCAAATTAATATTTTATGTCTTGGCACATAAGAGTTTTTATCCATCTGACTTTGTTTTTACAATCATAAGAGAAAAAGATGATAATCATCGAATCAAATCAGATCCAATTAATTATTTTTGTTTTTCTTTCCCCAGAACTAAAGAAAAATGGCTGTTTTCAATCTTTTTCTGAGGCCCTTCTCACACCAGGACCCCCAAAGAAGAAACGGAAGATCAGCTTTCATAAAACCAACCACCAGTCCAACCATACCCCTCGGCATACTCCTAACAACCACAATCCCAGGCCCAGCCATTTATTTTTTAATGATAACGACTTAAGTGCTGCAACACCCAAAACAAAAAAGTTTAATAAGTACAAACAACAGGAAAGTGTAGGCAATGTTAAACCATGGAAACCTAAGAGACCTGTACCCACCTCGAGAAACCCACTGCCAGCCGCTAAACCAATTTTCGATGAAGCAGAAGACTTTCCCAGAGGGGGAGGGATGGGAGAGAACAGGAAGAAGAGGAGTAAGAAGAAGAAAATGAACCATGTCCCTTCAGCACAGCCAGGGGGACACACAGAGAAAAGACCTAATCCTCTCTTTGGCTCTGTTGGAGGAAAGGTGCATGGGCCTAAAGCAAAGCAAGAGAAGAGGAAAAATCAAGCCCCCGCGACTGTTGACAAAAAAACTGGTGCGCAGATGTACCCTGCAGACGATAATCTGTTCTTCATTAAACAAAGAAAGCGCAGAAGATAGCATCCGTTTGTGTGAGGTTCCAATGTCAGAGTCTGTCAGGGCGCTGATCTCTAAAAGTAAAAGTTAAGACCGTGACTTTTAGGGGCGTGTCGCACGTTTCGTTAACTCAGGTCTCGACATAAATACCTGAAATTATTGTGGCTTTAAGGGCCTTCATGGGACCTTTTCACAAAATATTTTAACAACAGTCAAGAGTTAGGTGATGTGTATGATTTTTGGAAATATTAAAAGCTGCTTCATTTAGTTGCTTCACCTCCAGGGTCCTGATTTTGTTCACAGGGGCTTGAAGTCACATTGTGATGCTTGAACAGAGCAGCATCTTTAATCTTGTTAATAACAACTTAAAACGAGTCAGAACGCTGAAGCTGTTTATTGACTTTCCCCATGTGGTCAGTGTGAGAATACAGCTGTCCCCAGATTTAAACAGGAAGTGGCCCTATGTTTGGAAATTGACAATGTATAAACAGCAGTTTACAATTTAGTTAGTCCAGTAAGTCACAGTTCTGTGGATTTTTAATGAAAAAGGATCATGGCCTTAAAGGAATCTGAATAATATTTGCATAAAACCAAAAAGGTTTACTAAAACAGTTTCAGGAGTAATGGTGACTTAAAATTTATTTCTTCCCATTGGTTCCATCGTGTTGCAAAAGTCTCATTTTAAAAAAAGAAAATTAAAAAATATTTGCAAGTTCAATAAGCTGATTTCCCTGTGCTTCTGCTTTGAAAGTAGTTTTTTAATGTTGCTGCTGCTCTTGGAACCAGAAGCCAGTGTATATTTAAACACATGTTTGTGACTAATTTCATTTTCAATTTTAACTGAAGGGTAAACTGCTGCTCTTTTCTGTAACCAACCCATGCGCTTGTAATTTTTCTGTATTTATGAGCACTAATGCATCTGTTACATACAGACTAATAGAGCAGTGATGAAAAATCAGCAGACGCCTATTTAACCCTGATCCTCTGTCATTTGATGTTGGAGAACTCTGTCAAACCTGAAAAAGATCGCTTCAGTCAGAAGTATTTCTTGTATTTATTGAAGGTGATCACTTTCAGTAATGTTTTCTTGTAAGCGGACAAGTGGACTCAAACCACTGGTCCCAGATAACATGCATCACTAACATGTGGCCCCAACAGTGTTGATAATTTAAAATCAGTTGTATGCGGTCTTATTTGTTATTGTCGTAGCTAAATGAAACCCTGAAATAGGAAATCGTGTGAAGTGATTCCTTTGTAATATGACCACTGGTTATCCAAAGTGTCTGAGGAAAAATAAAACTTGAATCTCTTCTGTGATTGAGGAAGAAAGCTTGGATTGCTTATGCGCTCACAGTTCTTTTTTCTTATCTTCAGTGTCATTGTTATTCAATACAATTCATAGCACTTGGCTCGGGTTGATAAATGTCATAGTGGAGGTTGATGGATGAATTTTAATTTTCCCTATGCTGGGGAAAAAATAATTTGTGATCTATAACAATGAGTCGCAAACTATTTGTTAAAAACCCTAAGTGGCCTACTGTTGACATTTTGATTGAGGTCCAGTCTTTCCACAGACTAAGCAACAGTTTTTCTTTACTATTTATCTGCTGTGTAGCCTTGTGCTTTCATGATTTCATGTTTTCAAACGATCAGCTAGTCAATTTTATCTTTATTTTTGTGATTTATTAAAGGCATGAGATAAAAGTACACTGAAGACTGTCAACTGCAGCAGAAGATAGCTATATGAAAGTGCCATTTTTGTACATGATAAGAGGAATGAACTCGGTGATCGATGCTTCCAGTATGCATTATGGAGCCTAGTGCTCTGTGAAGGGCGGTAAAGATCGGTAGATGCTGTCACTTCTCCTTAATTTGGCTTCGGTCAGTGAACCCAGACAAACTACAGAGCCAGCTGGTGGAGAGGTTTGAATGTACTTGCCTGTGTTATCAGACATGAGAACTGAAAGATTAAAACTACACTCACACTGGGTCAGAGTGATCCAAACTTACTGTTCTAAACAAGTTAAACTCTTACACAGCTTTGACCTTTAATTGGCTCTTAAAAACATGCTTCCATTCCTCAGATGAAAGTCACCAGCTCTGACTTTCATCTGAGGAATCACAGTATAAAAACATTCACTGATAATCATCTTCATATTTCAATCTTTCAATTTATTTACTTTAGGATATACTTTATATCCTCTGCTGGTCTTTACTGACAGAACAGAAATGCTGATGAAGCTTTAAAAGGACACAGGGCTGCAAATGGAATTTTTTTTTTTTTTTTTAATTTATTATTTCTGATCAAATAGTCTCATTTGCCACAGGGCTTCTGTCCCACTCTTGGTGTGAAATAGGGGGAGGTCCAACAAAGGTCTGACACAGGGGGCCTTTCTCAATATGCGTACTCGTGATACGTCATCAGTCGGAGACCAAGTACTGTTCCAATTTTTTTTTTTTTTTTTTTATAAACTTTATTCGAAGTACGCATCAAGCCGAGAACGCGAAAAAGTCCCGGATGTGTTCTCGCTCCGCCCGTTTTATCGAGCATGCATCGGTGGTGACTTGCAGCTACCCGATCCGTACCGGAAACCCGATCGGTACCCCGCATGCGCGAAAGATGTCTACTTCCGGTCGTAGCGTTTTATGATAGTTATGGGTCAGAGTATCTGTTAAGATGTTAAGAATAATAAGTATATCTTAAAATGTTTGCAATAATGAAGCATTTCAGTACAATGTAGACAAAAACGAAAAATAAAAAGATAGTTACGGATCGGGACTCCCCGATCCTTACTGCGCATGTGCGAAGTCGGACGTACAAATCGGGTCTACCCGATCCGTAACGCGCATGTGCAGGGGTTTTCTTCTTCCTCTGTTCGTTTAATAGCAGTTTACTCCCCAGTGTACGAGGATACTGCCACCTGCTGACTGAGCGAATGAACCCTATTGTAAACTGAATTAGCGTCATTACAAACGTGTGTTTAATTTGATTTAGTGATAATCGAGTGTGTTTATGCTTGTCTGTGTGGAGAGGATTGTTGGAATAGTGATGATGATGTCCGCTATCACTGTCAGTTGTCAGTAAACACTTCATCCGGCTGCTGAATCTTCACGTAACATATTACAAAGTCTGTATTATTAACTCTGTAATTAGGCGCCATTCTTCTTATTTTACGGCGCTGTTATTCAATCGGGGGACGCTCTCTGTTGAGGAGAAAAGCATGAATTTGTTTGTATACGGATTATCCATTGTTTAAATGTCCCGGTAGTCGGAAAGGAGGCAGAGCTGCTGAGAAATGCTAGGAGCTAACTGGGCGCTAACCGTATCATTCAAATATATTGAATGTCGCAATGTTGGCAAAGAGAGGAAGTGACGTGAGATTTGCGCATGCGGGGAACCGATCGGGTTTCCGGTACGGATCGGGTAGTGACACCCTCAAATGAGTCCTTAATTTCCCTGAATTTTAAGGACGTGGATACGGAAGCGTAGAGCTGCCACCCAGGCAAAAGAAAAATACAAGTGTATCACGTTATAACGTGAAAAGTTTATTGTTCTAACAAGATACTTTTCCTGTTTGTACAATATACTATCATGTTTGTACAATATACTTTTCACGTTTGAACAACATAATATCACGTTCGTACAATATAATTATCACGTTCGTACAATATAATTATCACGTTCGTACAATATAATTATCACGTTCGTACAATATAAATATATTGTACGAACGTGATAATTATGTATATTGTAATAACGTGATATTATGTTGTTCAAACGTGAAAAGTATATTGTACAAACATGATAGTATATTGTACAAACAGGAAAAGTATCTTGTTAGAACAATAAACTTTTCACGTTATAACGTGATACACTTGTATTTTTCTTTTGCCTGGGTGGCAGCTCTACGCTTCCGTATGTGGAGGTGTAGACTTCGTGGCCCAACATATCCCAGAATGCATAGCGCGGCGGTGGGTGTGGATAATTTTGCCGAAACAAAACAACGGATGAGGGGTGTCGCTACCCGATCCGTACCGGAAACCCGATTGGTACCCGCATGCGCAAATCTTACGTCACTTCCTCTCTTTGCCAACATTGCGACATTCAATATATTTGAATGACACGGTTAGCGCCCAGTTAGCTCTTAGCATTTCTCAACAGCTCTGCCTCCTTTTCGACTACCGGGACATTTAAACAATGGATAATCCGTATCCGCAACAAATTTTTGCTTTTCTCCTCAACAGAAAGCGTCCCCCGATTGAACAACAGCGCCGTAAAATAAGAACAATGGCGCCTAATGACAGAGTTAATAATACAGACTTTGTAATATGTCACGTGAAGATTCAGCAGCCAGATGAAGTGTTTACTGGCAATTGACAGTGATAGCGGACATCATCATCACTATTCCAACAATCCTCTCCACACAGACAAGCATAAACACACTCGATTATCACTAAATCAAATTTAACACACGTTTGTAATGACACCAATTCAGTTTACAATAGGGTTCATTCGCTCGGTCAGCAGGTGGCAGTATCCTCGTACACTGGGGCGTAAACTGCCATTAAACGAACAGAAGAAGAAGAAAACATCTGCACATGCGCGGTACGGATCGGGTAGACCCGATTTGTACGGTCCGACTTTGCACATGCGCAGTAAGGATTGGGGAGTACCAATCCGTAACTACCTTTTTATTTTTCGTTTTTGTCTACATTGTACTGAAATGCTTCATTATTGCAAACATTTTAAGATATACTTATTATTCTTAACATATTAACAGATACTCTGACCCGTAACTATCGTAAAACGCTACGACCGGAAGTAGACACCTTTCGCGCATGCGGGGTACCGATCGGGTTTCCGGTACGGATCGGGTAGTGATAAGGGGCACCCGAAGAGTAAACTTTAAGTATGTACTGAATATTATGTCACTTATTTATGTGGAAATGTTTAATAACGAAGAACATAAAAACATTACTGTTGGCCACATGTCGGCAAAGTTATGTGACATTAGTGACGTTTGTACAAACTTGGTTTTAAAGCCTTTACTTTAAAATATACACCGTTCAATAGCTGACCTTAATCTTACAGATAATGATCAAAGCTCATGTAGAAACAAACAAACAAAATATTTTCTCCTTCATTTCTGTCAAACAATGCTGTATGAAACGTTTCCAGCTGTTAGTATCATGGTGGCTAGGCAACCTTTTTATTTTTTTTTATTTTATTTTTTTATTTTTATTTTATTTTATTTTTTTATTTTTTACATGAACTTTATTTAGAACAATAACAATGACAATCTCAAAGAGACAAGCGACATATTGAATAATTCAGAACAGAATCACACCTCCTTTTTCTTTTCTCCCAATCAGAAGAATACACATCACTGCCACAGTGCAGTTGGTACACCACAATGAAATCGACAATAACTGAAAGTAAACATACATACATACATACATACATATACATGTATATGTGCATATACACATGCATACGCACACATCTATACACACACATCTACATAGTAATAATAATATAAAAAGATGAATAACCAATACAAAAATAAATAAATAACAATAAAAAAGAATGAAAAACAAGGAACAGAAATAAAGGGGACAAGGGGGATCATAAAATCTCTAAAAGTGAAGTTCCATAAACAAGACACATAAATAAGGGGCTAAGAAAAATCAAACTCTTCTAAAAAGCTATACAATTTGATTGCTTGGGGCTTATTTATGAGCTTAAGAGATTTACGGAACAGGGAGAGTTCGTTTTTAAGAGCAGGCCATGAAGGGGGGGATTTAGCATATCGGCATTTATGAATATAATATTTTGTTATAATAATGAGATTGTTAACTAAAAACTCACTACTTTTATCCTTAAGGACTACTCCAATTTGAGTATTTTGAAAAGACCAAAAATCAATATTTCCATACTGGGACAACATTAGGACATGGAGAGATTTCCATAAATCCTGGATTGTCACACACCCATAGAACATGTGCTCTGTTGTTTCCGAAGTTGTTTTACAAATATAACAATTGTCTAACACAAATTTAAACCTGTCTCTCAAAAATTCATTGGAGGGGTAAACATTTTTTGTAGTTCTAAAATGGACTTCTTTAAATTTGGGGGGAATTGGAAATTTTAAATATTTGGTTCTGATCAACGAGATCTCAGATTTGTTATAATCTTTAAAGATGAGTGAATGTTTTGTTCTACCTGGATATAAGGTGTTAACCAAATACCTCCTCAAAAACTGATTATTGCATTTTTCATTAACCAAGTCAAGACCATCTAGTTTAATTTTATGTAAATTTGGAGTCGGTATATTTGAAAAATTGTTCTTTATCGTATTTACAAGGACTATTGGGATATTCTGTGAAACCTTTTTATAGAGCTCGAGCGAGCAACTCATATCATATTTCTCATTAAGCCTGTTTAATTCAAGTATATCTCCATTTTCATCCATTATATGTGCCACAGACCAAATTTGTTTTGTCATCCATTCTTCCACAAACATAGATTTCCCCCGATTCATTATCACCCTATTATTCCATAATGGAACGTTGTGGGGACTAAAGTTATGTTTAAACATTAATTTCCAATTTAACAAAACTTGTTGATGAAATTTGGAAAGTTTTATGGGTAGTTTAGAAATTTCAAAATCACATACTAAAAGGAATTGGATCCCCCCAACTTTGTTGAAAATAAGAGATGGTATCAAGAACCAGATCTCATTATCATTTTTTAAGAAAGATCGGAGCCAATTAATCTTTAAAATGCCATTCATTATTTCAAAATCGATTGCTTTTAAACCCCCCTCTTCATAGTCTTTTATCAAGTCCCTGTTACTGATATAATGATGTTTATTTTTCCATATGAAATTAAAATTCACCTTATTGACGTCTTTTATAATTCTTGGTGGGATGGCTAGGGAATAAACTGGATAGATTAATCTGGACAAAGATTCAACCTTGGTCAACATTATCCTGCCGAACAACGTTAAATCCCTCTGTAGCCAATGGTTTAGAGTTTTTTTGCATTTGTCAATTGTATTCTGAATATTCTTTTCTTCACTATCAGCCATGCATTTAGTAATCCAGATTCCAAGATATTTGATTTCATTTTTGACAGGTATATTGTACAAAAAAGAGTGAGAACAATTGTGGATACTCATGAGTTCACATTTGTCCAGGTTCAGGCGTAGTCCAGAAGCATCAGAAAAGACCTTTATTATATCTAAGGCCAATGGAATTTGTTCTTTATTTTTTAGAAAGATTGTTGTATCATCAGCAAGCTGACTTATTATTAATTTGTGGTTATTTATATCTAATCCTTTGATGTTTGAATTTATGACAGTAATAGCAAGTAATTCAGTGGCTACAATGAATAAAAGAGGTGAGATGCTGCAGCCCTGCCTGATACCTCTCTCCACCCTGAACCTGGGACATGTGCCTTCTGAAAGAGAAACACAACTATTAATGTCAGTGTATAACATAGTGATCATATCCAGAAATGCATCTCCAAACCCAAAACGTTTAAATGTCTTAATAATAAAAGTGTGTTCGATAGAATCAAATGCTTTATGGAAGTCCAAGAACAACATAAAACCATCATCCTTAATTAGGTAATTGTAATCGATAAGGTCCAAAACCAAGCGGATATTATTTTGGATCAACCGTCCTTTGAGAAAACCTGATTGTGTTGGGCTAATTATTTCAGAAATACCTGTTTTTAGTCTTGTTGCTAAAACTTTTGTAAAAATTTTGTAGTCTGTATTTAAAAGTGTTATAGGTCTTAGATTACTTAGTTTTTTCTTATCTTTCCCCGGTTTTGGAATTAATTTTATAACTCCTTGTTTCATTGTTGCCATTAGCTCCTTTTGATTTATACATTCATTTAACGCACTGAATAATAATAATTTTAGGTCTTCCCAAAAGTGCTTATAGAAATTAGTTGTTATGCTATCTGGTCCCGGTGAGCGATCAGATGCCATGCTCTTAATAGCAAAATCAAATTCTTCTATAGTTAGGTCTTCATCACAGATTTCTCTAAAATTATCATCAATTACTGGAATCCAATTACTGATTTTGTCAAAGAAGGAGGTGACATTTTGTTCTGAGTATGAAGACTTATAAAGGATACTGTAAAAAGTAAATACTTCATTTGAAATGCGTTTAGTGTCTGTACATTCCTCTCCGTTGATTATTAGGTTACATATTGAATTATATTCTTGTCTACGTTTTTCTAGATTGCAAAAATAGGCAGTGTTCTTTTCACCCTCTTCTATCCACTTGGCTTTGGATCGCAAATAAGCAGCCTTGGCTCTATAAAGGTACATTTCGTCCAATTTAGATTGTAAATTATTAATTTTTCCTTTTTCTTCTTCAGTCCAATTCAATTTGCCATAAAGATTCATAAGTTCTTTTACTACATTTGATTCCTCTTCTTTCCTTTGTCTGTTTAACTTTTTACCAAATGCAATTGAGGTTTTTCTGATTCTAAATTTAAGATATTCCCATTTGAGTATCGGTGTATTGATGGCTTCATCATTCTGGATGTCTAAAATTATTTTTTTAATAGAATTACAATTATTATTAATTACAATTATTAAATTTCCAATAATCCTTAAATGTGTTGTTTCGGTCTTTGCTTTGTAGTCTTAGAATAATGGCGCAATGGTCACTTAAGGGACTGTTAGAGATGACTGTTTCCTTAACATATTGTAAAATTGAGTCGGATACCAACCAATAATCAATACGTGACCTGCTTTGACCATTAGGTTTGTTCCAGGTGAATTGTTTTACATCTTTGTTTAACAATCTCCATACATCTATTAATTTAGTATCATTAGCAAAATTTTCAAATATTGGGTTTTTATGTTCTCTTGAAAATTTTGAAGGCCATCTATCCAACCATTCATCAGGAGTCACATTGAAATCACCTCCAACTACTATGTAATCAGTAGGGAATTTGGTATAAAGTTCCTTTATAACTGTAGAAATTTGATGCAGCAGGTTCTTGTTCTCTTGATCATTGTTGTATCCATAAACATTAACCAAAATAATCAGAGTATTATCAGTATTTAACACACAGGCAACCCAATGTCCATCTTTGTCTGCCATGTTGCACAAAAACCTACCAGGACATCTGTTGAAACAAATAGCAACCCCAGTGGTGGCTAGGCAACCTGGGCAGCGCAACGGAGGCTAGACCGTCCCATTTCACAAGCGTCGCACTTCCGGCCTTAGCGGTCTTTGAGTACGCGGCCCTTGAGGATCGTTGAGGCTGCCTACTTTAAAGCTGCAGACCCTGAATTGGGATACAGTTACAGACTCTGATGGATACATCTGGCCCTTTTATCCACTGTTCACTGAAGCCTCATCACAAATGGAAGGGTGGGTAGTAAGAAGCCATTCTTACGGAAATGTGGAGAAAGGATAAAGTATTCCAGATTATACAAACGCTTCACTGAAAATCAGTGGCAGCAGGTCACATGGGGTAGTAAGACAAAAATTTATTGCTTTAGTTCAAATCATTGTCAGTATGTATGTAGGCAATCAGGAGAGAGTTGAAACAGTGAATGTCTACAGACATCTGTAAAACACCTTGGAGGCTCTGTCTTCATTTGGGGCTACATTTCAGCCAGTGGTGTTGGGGAACTTGTCAAAATGAATGGAATTGTGAACACAGAGAAGTCCCTTCAGCTTTTCATCCACCATGCAAGATCATCTGGAAAGCATCTGATTGGCAGCAGCTTCATTTTTCTGCATGACAGTCACTGAATGTAGTAAAGGATTATCTACTTCCCATTTAAATTGTAAAAATGTAAATAAATGAGAGTGGCTTAAGACTTTTGCACATTACTTTAAATACTGGTACTGTGATTCCAGTGACTGCTGTAGTTGTGTAATTATGGGGTTTTTTTTTCCTCTAGGAAAACAAAGATTACGCTATCTGTAACAGTTTTGAAACAATCTTTCAATTAATTTCCTCTGGTTAAAATCGATGACTGTATAACTGTTTTCTACAGTCATTGGTTAAAATAGTCCATGAAGGCCTCGCGCTTGTTATTAACCACAGTTACGACAGCTTCTGAATGCAACACGCAGGAAACTCGTGACGCAGAACGTCGCTCCGCCCCCAGCAGCAGGCAGTGGTGCTAACATCTTCAGTGCTGTCTTCACTTTTTTCAGCCAGATAAAGTTACTGGAGGAGCGCGTTGATCTTCTATGAGCATAGACACTGAGCTGGACAGATTGTTGACTCTGGTCAAGAAGAGAAATGGAGAATGGTGCGTCCTCAACCGGTGACGCCCAGCTGGACCAGTCTGTCCAGCAGTGGCTGCAGTACGACAAGGTGAGCTGACAGCTAGCGTGCTAGCTCAGAGTGCTTCAGCTTTGCTGTAGTCATCAAACACATTCAGGGTTATCTTTGTACGAGCGATTTTATTTATTCTCGGGCGATTACGAAGATACATGAAGATTCCAGTTAGTAACTTTGTGAGTTTATTGGTATCCTTGACTGGTCCTTTCATTTAAGCATGGATCAATGAACTTTTTGTGATAGTGCTCAATTTAGATTTTCATTTAAAGTTGCAAAAAATCTGCTACTTGTTTACTATAATAAGTTGATATAAGTTATATTGACTTGGGTTTTAATGGATCTGTATTTTATGTTAAAGAAGTGCCCATTTCCCACGAATTACTCCAAATCAAGTATCTACCAATGAATTACTAAATACATGATTATTATGCCTAAACCAAGAAGCGCAAAGAAGAACTGGATTCTTCTTTTTCTGTGAGAATTAGATGATAGTCTGGATAAGCATAACAGAATATACATCTGATCTTTCATTTGAAAGCAGAATCTCATGTGTCTTAGATATATTCTATCTAATATTTGGACACATATAATGATCAGTGTGAAATTTCAACTTCATATGTCGTTTACTTTTCAAGATGTATAGTTTTGGAAGTTATCTCTTGATTCATTTCCACCATATTTTTTTTTCACATTGCGCAATCTGAGGCCATGTTTGAGCATGAATCAGAAACTATTAAAGATAAAAGCCTGAAATTTTTCACATTCTCACCTTAAAACGAACCAGGATGAGATGGATCAAAAAATGTCTGATTATGACTGGTTAAAGAATAAATAAATAAACAAAGAAAGTAACCCGAATTATAAAGTCCAACATTTGAACACAGTAATAATTGGAAAAGAAAACACACTGCAAAAAAGAGAACTTTCTGAATGGGACATAGACGTATTTTACAAAAATGCCAAATAAAACTTTGTCAACATGAAAAAATGCTGTTTTCATTCAACTTTAATCTGGATGGAGCAAATATGACAAGTTTTTCTACAAAAGCAAAAATATAAGTAGATCCTCTAATCCAAATGACGCAAAATTCTGGAGTTTAATGTAAATTAAATTCTAATAATTTCACAGCAATCATTACATATGCCCAAATTTTAAACCATAAACTTTTCAGGGACGTCAGATGTGGACGAACAGAAAATATTGTAGAAATTTGATGCTTTGAGATGAGAAAGACCCTTAAGCATTTTAGCTAGAACCCGTCATAATTCAAACTCTTTTTTTTTTCTTAAATAATCTTTGTCAACTATTTTACATCCAACCAACAAATCAAGTCAAAGAAGCCCTTGTTCACACAAAAATAGAAGAAGTCGGTCTCCGGGTTGCGTAACTCGTGACCACTCCACTCCACAAACACTGACCTGCCCTCCCCTACTAAATTAGTTTGAAGCTATTTTACTTCCAAGAACACGAGAGCTAAATTAAAGTCATCATAGACCCCTTTTGACATTTCACCCTACAGAATTAATACTGATCTGCAAGGTTTTAACAATTACAGGTAGTTTTTTCTCTACTTCTCCTCCTGTCTTACGTGTAAAATTACACCAGTTGTGGATTTCATGGTAAACTGAACTGACCCTACTTTATGAAGCCAGTCATCTACTTGTGAGTGACCGGTGGTGTTCCCCAGGGCTCTGCTCTTAGACTTCTCTGATCTTACACAGAGAAGTTTCCACTTGGGTTACATATCCACAAACATTCATCACTGCAGGTTTGCTTTCTTTAAAACCAGAAGTCAACTTGTGCTTGTACTCAAGTGTCTGTTGTTACTGAGTCCTTTTCATTTTAATGATTATAAATCCATAACCCTCTGTTTGGTGCACAAACGTTTGTCCAAATTTTGCAGGAGACTCTTCCTCCTCCTGTCTGCAAGCATCAGTTATTCCTAATATTATATTTATTTTTAATATCCACATCATTATTTTTATAAATACTACAAAATAACAGAATTATTTAGTGGAAAATAATTTGAAATTATAAATCAGTCCAACAGAATATGACTCAGATTTTATAATAACCCAGTCAGCTGCTGGTCATACATTCTGGTATGTTGGTCATTACTACCATTACTGAAACAGAACCAGTCACATGGTCTTAACAACTTACAACACAAATGTATAACCAAACTCACCCGGCTACTACCCGACTATCAGACCTACACAAACACAGTCATTCTTGGCCTTAAAGACATATGGGATGTCACAAATTAGGTCACACTGGAAAAAGACCCCAGATTCATTAGTCTTGAGATAATTGTGTTACAGCAGCTTCCTCAGGGGTCCACGTGGTCAGAAGTGCCGTCCTGTCTGGACGTTCTCGTAGTAATTCCTAAGCAGAGTGATTCTTACCCTCTAAACTTTCCTGTTGTCTATAGAAGCTTTTGTGTTGGGTTTTTAATGCTAAATTTATCATCAAGTGACAACACTGTAGACAAGATTTTAAATCTTTAATTGTGTTCGTTTATTTGTTTATTAATTTGTGGATAATAAAACATTTCCCTTCCCCAGAACCCCAAAACGAAATCCATGGTGCAGGATATGGTGAAAGAGGGAAACATGGAAGCTCTGAAGAAGTGTTTCTCCTCCAGGATGGAGTTTGGCACAGCAGGTCTGAGGGCAGCCATGGGGCCTGGCATATCCTGTATGAATGACCTCACTATTATTCAGACCACACAGGTGGGTCAATACTGCAGCTCAATATGTTTCAAGTCGCATGGAAAGTTGAATGTTTCCGTTTTTGATTTTTAGTCTTTGTTTTGTGAAGAAGTTGAGGAATGCTAAGTATTTTATTGTCACCTAAAACCCCCAACAACCTGGTTCACACTTTATTTTATAGCTGAATTTAAGATCGTATAGATTGCTTTATAGCACTTCATAGTTTATTCCTGAGTTGCTGCCTGCGTGTGAGCCAGAGCTTGCCTTTAGGGCTTTTCTGGCTCTAGAATAATGGAGATTGCTCTTTTTGCACTGAAGATCTGACACTGCAGGATCGTGAAACTATACATACAAGCAGTCCTTCAAATCACTGATTTGTATAAAAGCTAGCTCATAGTTTTATGATGATTGCTTTTATTGATATTGTTCTGAATATATATCCAACTTCATGTTCTGTAATTATTATTTTGTGATTTTTATCTGATTCATTACATGATTGAAATTGTTATAATCCGGGTTAAAACCCATCAATAGTTTGTGCCTTTTTTGTGAGAGGTGCTGTGTATATATATTTATTTAAAGTTATAATCAACCATTCTCAAGACCTTTCTCTTGTATCTTCCAATCGTTTCCTCCCTGACAGGGTTTCTGTTGCTACCTGGAGCAGAGTATTGGGAACCTCAAAGAGCGAGGGGTGGTGATTGGGTACGACGCTCGCGCCCACCCTCCCAGCGGGGGCAGCAGCAAGCGTTTCGCCAGCTTGGCTGCGGCTGTATTCATCAGCCGAGGAGTCCCTGTCCACCTCTTCTCTGACATCACCCCCACGCCCTTTGTGGTAATCACTTGGTTTCCTGTGTTTTCATCACTCTGTTTTTTTTTGTTTTTTTTTTGGGATGTTGCAACACGTATTCAACACAGTCAAAAAAATAAAAGCAAATTTTATTGCTTGTGGTTATGTTACAAGTGAGCAGGTCAAAAACGAGTGTGTGTGTAATGAGAGTGTGAATTGTAATGTGTTACAAAAAAGAAACTGGTCTCAACACTGTTTGGTCGCAGTTTAATCGTTTAATTTTCACATTTGTGAAAGGTGCTTTACTCTTACTTTGTTAAATATTTTGCTAGTGACGTGTATGACAGTGGGGCAGATGCTTCAGGGCAAAGTCCAATTTAAAAAAATCCTCTCACTTTCCTTCAGTGTACAGTGGAGCATGTTGCATAACACATGTAGCAGTCATCAGATTATGTTCAGTTTGAAGAAAGAGGATCTGTGATTAGCAATTTAGTCTTTAGACATCAATACCACTTGTCACGGATTCAAATATTGGGGATGGATACAAGAGGGAAAAACCAAAAATAACAACACTGGTCCGGCCAGGTTGAGTCAAACGATGATTTATTGAACACACGCGTGGGAGATGGACACCATACAGCAGACAGCATCAGATCTCAAAATGGTGGAGCCTTGATCAAACTCTTATAGCCTCTAGTGGCCCCCACCTAATCATAAAAGCCTAAACATTCACATTCTTTCTCTCACACAGCGCCTAAGCTACGACCTTGGCTCCCTGTTTATCTGCTCCTGCTGAGATGGGGCAGAAAACCTCTCCAGTATGTTCTGTTCTTTTCTAATCAGACAAATAAGGCGATGACTTTCTGCGAACAGTATTTCTTCTAACTCAGCAGTATAATGCATCATAAAACAATATCATTCATTCACAATAAATCAGCAGTCTAATGTAATGCAAATCAGTTTAACAAATGTAATAGTTATCACCTTCTAATTCAGGAGAATAATGCAAACTAAAACTACATAATAATTCACAATCTTTAATTAGGGGTCTAACATGGCATAAAATAATATTATAATCCAACACACTTAAGTCTTATTTGTATTTCCAGGTGATTATTCGATATATCTATTTATCCACTTATTTTATTCAGTTTTTGCTCAGTTTTCCTGTTGCATTACTTATTTTCCTTGTGTAATAGGGAGAACAGCACGCAATATTTATCTTGTTTTTATATAGCACTTTCCAAAGCCAAGCCATAAAGTGCTAGTCCAACACGTGAAAAAAATAAAATACATAGAACAACAGGTTTCAACAAGTGATTTTAAAAAGCCAGCAGATAAAAATAACTTTTAAGAGAAGATTTTAAAGACTGCCTACCTCAGATGTTCAGTCAGGGAATTCTGTATGGCTTAAGAAACAAGCATAAAATGTTTCAATCACTTCTAAAGCTATGAAGTCGTCAGTGAAGAGCTGCAAAGGCTGCTGTAATGCACCCTCTCCTTCAGCTACGTGTTAGAAGCCTAGCAGCTGCATTTTCATTTAATAGTAGCCTGTTTATGTTACGCTGGTGGAAGTAGTAAACTCTGGAAGAAATAAAAGCAGGACCTTGTTAAGTCATGCTGAGATAAGAATGAGTGAATTTTAGGTGTCTGTCTAAGCTGAATGAAACAGGACTCCATGACATTTTAGACACTGTGAATCAAAAGATGTCAGATTCAAAGATTAGCCCTGGGTATGAGCCTAGTTAGACTACAGGAAAGATCCAGAGTCATTCAGCTTTAGTGAAAATGTAGACCATATCTCTGCAGGATTTGCCCAAAGGCCAGCATGCAAACACACAGCAGTGGTTTAGGCCCGTTCTCAGTAGGCATTCATTGATAAATCAACCAAATATTAGCATTAGCCAATATCTACCTTTTTCTACTGATGTCAGCCCCTCAGCTTAAAAATGTCATTTGCTGATGGCAGTGATATTTATCAATCTGTGAATGTCACATCAGGTTTATGCTGCTGATGTTTTTCCATTATAACACGTTTATAAGCATAGCCCCAGAATTTCATAAAAGCGTATTCCTCGTTCTCAATTTTTCATCCTGATTTTATCTTTCACTGCAGTTTTTTGGGAAAGAAAATCTTTGTGTAGCACAGTTTTGGTGTGAGTCTTCAGACAAAAAGGAAAATGAGGGAAAATGTCATTGAGCTGCTCAAATTCACCTGATGTTCTCCCAAAGTAATTAAAAAAAAATTAGATTGACATTTTCCTTAAGTGCACCTTGATCACGAGTAATTACCTCCATGATGGCGTTATAGCAGAAAACATTTGAACCGTTTGGCTCTCAGTAGAAATGAATCCATTCTCTCTTAGTAACCAACTATAACATTGTTTTATTAGTAACATTTTCAAATAGGCTTTCTTCGTATTTCTTAACTCTTTGGTTTTTGGGGTTTTTTTTGCTTCTGCATGGTGTTCTTAAAATATTTATAATATATGAGGTACTATTGTCTTTCTCTCATTCTCATTGTAGCCTTTCACAGTTTCCCACCTGGGTCTGTGTGCTGGTATCATGGTGACGGCCTCTCACAACCCCAAACAAGACAATGGCTACAAGGTAAGACCTCATCATTGCCTTGTCTTTCTTCCTTAAATACATCAATAGCTTACTGATAGATTTATTTATAATCTCTGCTAATTTATAAATTAAAAAGTTCCAATTTCATTTCTTTCCCATAAATTTCAGACATATTTAGTTTTTTCTGGTTTTGTCCTAGGTGTACTGGGAGAACGGTGCCCAGATTGTGACTCCTCATGACAAAGGTATATCTAAAGCCATTGTGGAAAACCTGGAGCCTTGGCCTGAGTCGTGGAACACGGAGGAGGCTCTGAAGAGCACTTTGCTCAAAGACCCCTATCAGGATATTAACACAGAATACTTCAAAGCCATACAGAAACACTGCCATCACAGGTGCTGCATAGATACACAACTTGTTGAGCAGCATGTACCATTTAAAACATGTTAGCGATTCTACTGTGTAATGTTTTAAATGCATAAGCTGCCATGTAGGCCGTACAAGTACAAGCACATAATGCTTCGAGGTAGAAACCTGTGGATATTCATAAATCATGTTTTGACTTTTTTTGCAGGGAAATAAACAAGAAGTCAGAGGTGAAAATTGTGCATACATCTGTGCACGGTGTTGGTCACACGTTCGTCCAGTCAGCATTCAAGGCTTTCGATCTTCGTCCTCCGTATGCAGTGGAGGAACAGAAGGATCCAGACCCCGAATTTCCCACCGTTAAGTATCCTAATCCTGAAGAGGGAGAGGGAGTCCTGGTGCGTAGTCAACATTTGTCACACCCAATCATATGTACAGTTGTGTCCGTAGGTTTTTGGACAGTGACACAGTTTTAATGTTCACGATCATGGTGGATTTTAAATCAGATCATCAAAATGTGATTGAAGTACAGACGGGGAGTCTCGATTCAAGGGTTTTTACAAAAGTATCGCATTACTGTTTAGGAATGACAGTATAGCCCTGTACACTTAAGAGTTCATCCTGCGCCTGTTTCTCTTTGTTTGACGATGACACACCTTCCTCTTTGAGAGTATTCTTGACATTTTGTGAGGTTGTTTTTCTTAACTAAGGAAATAATTTTGTAATCATGCACTTATTTTTCTTGTATTGAGATTTAAGTGAACAGAAACCAAAATGAAAGTTTAACCCTCGAAAGTAACTCCAGATCTTTTTTCTGCCTCTATTTGTCATAGACTAAAGGAGAAGGCCTCACCTAGCAGTGAAACTGCTTGCCAGTAACGTGTCTATGTCTAAAAATGGCCGTAATTTCTAAACAGTTAATACAATACATTTGTTAAATTCCTTAAATTAAAGGTGAAAACACTTCAATCATATCTGGATTCTTTGATTCAAATCTTCTGTGGTGGTGTACAGAGGCAAAACTACAACAAATGTTTCACTGGCCTAAAACATATACAGCTGACTGTAGTAGATGACTGGTTTTGGTTGATTGTGTAACGAGCGATTGGTTGTTCTTGCAGACATTGTCATTTGCACTGGCAGAGAAGGAGGGGGCCTCTGTGGTGCTGGCGAATGACCCTGATGCAGATCGACTGGCCATTGCTGAGAAGCAGGAGAGGTGTGTTTGTGTGCATATACAGCTTTAATAGTGTTTGCAGCAGAGTTTGACACAAACTCATTGGGTAGGTTTATTAGGGTTGAATAAATAAAAATTATGGTGACCCACAAATTTTAGAGCTACTCAGGACCTCCAGCTGCTCAGTTCTGGGTCTTCTTTGTCATTGTTTTACATGATGATGATTTCATCTTTTCAGTTGGTGAATGGTCAGACCACTCTGCACCCAGGCTCTTGTAATAAATGCAGTGTGTAGTTTGGCATCATCTTGCTGAAATATGCAAGGCCTTCCCTGGAAAAGATGTCTAGATAAGAGCATGTGCTGCTCTAAAACCTGTATATACCTTTTAGCATTGATCATGCCTTTCCAGATGTGCAAGGCACCAATTCACAGATGCAGCCTTTTGAACTGACTGCTGATAACATGCCAGATGGTCCCTTTCCTCTTTAGGCTAGAGAACAAAATGTCCATTTTTTTTCCAGAAATAATTTAAAACTTCTATTAATCTGACCGTGGATCAGCCTTTCTGGATCATCTTCATATGTAACTTCTCCTGATTAAGCTTTAACCTGAATTTGTGTAGATGGCGAGGTGAACAGAAGTGTTTCTGAGCCCATGCAGTAATTTCCATGACAGATTCATGCATGTTTTTAATGCAGTTCTGCCTGAGACCCACTGAAGATGACAGGCATCCAATATTGACTTTTGGCCTTTTTCACGCGCACATAGAGATTTTTCCAGATTCTCATAATCTTTTGATGACATTATGTGTTGCAGATGAGAAGATGTTAAAAGTCTTCACAGTTGTTTCATTGAGGAAGATTCTCACAGTTTGTAAATGCAGCTTTTTGCAATTTGGTGAATCTTTGTCCATCTTTACTTGTACAAAACTCTGCCCTCTCTAAGGTCTTTTTATACCAACTTATGTGACTGACCTGCTGCATATTTATTTATTTTTTTTAGTGCCACTTGCTTTTACAGCCTTCTGTTGCTCCCCATCCTAAACTGTTGGAGACGTGTTGCTGTCGTCAGATTTTAGAAGGAGCTATTTTTAATGTAACAGTTTAAACATATTACAGAATGCTTTGATGATCACAGATCGATGACCCTCTGCATAAGGTATGCTAGCTTGCCTTCACTTCCATAACCTCTGTCTGTGTCTGTGTTAGTGGACGGTGGCGTGTGTTCAGTGGTAATGAGCTGGGAGCATTGCTTGGCTGGTGGATATTTCGCTGCTGGAGGGAGCAAAACTCCGACGCTGCTGCTTTGAAAAACCTCTACATGCTGTCGAGCACAGTCTCATCCAAAATACTGCGCGCCATTGCCCTGAAGGAGGGCTTCCACTTTGAGGTAACAAAGTTGTTTTTAAAATAAGATCTGATCAGTTAAATTTCCCCATGCATCAAAAGATTCTGTAAGATGGGCCTAACTGGAGAGGAGTGCTTGTATGGAATTCCTGCTACTAATCGTATTTAAAAGAAACTGAGATAAAAAAAAATGCACTATGAGACTATTTAACAATACTGTTTTAGGTTTCACCACCACACGTGTTTCAGATTGAATGTTTCAAACCATTCTCCGTGGTTACTGTTAACCAAATTTCTTACACAATGTTTGGACAGGAAACATTAACAGGGTTCAAGTGGATGGGTAACAGAGCCAGAGACCTTTTGGACCAGGACAAGACCGTGCTGTTTGCCTTTGAAGAGGCCATAGGTATTATCACACGCAGCACACACACGAATGACTGTTTTCAAACCGAGACCAGTCCTGATTCATGCTTTGTGGCTAATGCACACAATGATCTCCACAGTGTCACAAGCTGAGTTAATTTTAACTGCCTAAAAGTATTCAAGTAACATAAATTTGTGTGGGATCAGTTGATGACAACAACATTTTTCTGTTTGAGTTTTTGGGAGCTCACAAGATCTAAACTAAAGTTTAAACTCAACCTAAATCTAAACCTTTCAAAAACTTGCTTGAGGATTAAAAAAATAGCCTTAAAGTGATGGCAGTAATGAAACTGAAATGTATAGTCACCTGTTGGTGAACTAAACTAGATATATAAAGTGCACAGTGACATGGAAAAGTAAAGTTACTGTGAACAGTTAAGTGAGAGGTGTGTGAGCTGATCGCTGAAAGACATGAAGTTAATTTTTAACTTCTTTTGGGCCTTTCGGCTTCAGAGACCTTTATCCACAAACTTCTTCTGCTGTGGCAGCTGTCAGCAGCCACGGGTTCTCTAAACAGCTACCTGTGTCTATGAAAGTAAAGAAAGCTGGTTCCTCATTTCATAGTTTAATATAGAAGTGGCAGTTAACAGGAACAGAGGAGGTTGAGATCTGTAAGACCAAAAAAGGGAGAATTGCTTGTAGGTTTGCTAAGAAGACCAAGGACAACCCCTGTTTAACTGCAAAAGACCTTCAGAATGAGTCACCAGCAGTGCACTGAGAACTAAACAAATATGACCTTTATGGAAGTGGATGAGCTTTTTGGCTGTAGTTGTTTCCACTTGCAAAGCTGAAAGTATTTCAGTGGGAGAGGGAACAATAGATCCAGTTTAATATCAGCGAATAATTCTGGAAGCAAAGGTCACACCATTTCATCTCTGACAAGAAAAGTATCACAAACTCACCTCAGACTTCACAGTGGACTAATTCAAGAGGTGCAAGATGATGCAGAGCTCTCACAGTCCCCTGAACTAAACACCATTGAAAACTGTGACCAAAGGTTGCATCATTACTGTGAATAGAAATGCTTCACTTTCTTTGTGCCGTCCTGAAGTATACTTGCATGTACTGATACTGAAATATTTATCTGGAAAAAAACCAGTTGTGCTTTACAAGTGAATCTAATCACACAACGTAGCGCAATCTTGGTAATTTGGTTAATGAAAATATGAGTCATCAAAATTAAACATGTAAAAACATCAGATTCATGTGATGTGATCTCAGTCTTGATTATTAAAAGGTTTGAGCCGTGCTGACAGTCAAACACAAAGGCTGAGTTAAAAATGAAAGTTGTTTGGGGTTAATACGATTGTTAGTAAGTCCAACACACACATACAACATAACAGCATAGTTTCCAGCATTCCTATATAATAAGATTATGATACTATAATTGGAATCTCATGCCTTTGGATACACTGCTACTAAAAGAAGTGGCAGCTGACTACAGCAGCTGGAGGCTTATATAGTCTAAGTGAACTGTGTGTGTGTGTTGCAGGGTATATGTGTAGTCCCTCTGTATTGGACAAGGATGGAGTGAGCGCTGCAGCCATAGCAGGAGAGATGATTTCCTTCCTGGCGACTAAAAAAATCAGTCTTTCTCAGCAGCTCACTACAATCTATGAAGAGTAAGATGCACACACTTGTGTACATTTCACCTTAAACTTTGAATAACCTGAAACTGCAGGCTCTAGCTCTGTCTTTGATTATTTCTTATCATCAGGTATGGCTACCACATCAGCAAGAACTCTTACTTTATCTGCCATGACCAGGAAGTGATCCGCAGTCTGTTTGAGCGTCTGCGCAACTATGGTGGCACAAAAGACTCGTATCCCACCGAATGTGGTCGTTTTGCCATCGACGCTGTGCGAGACCTGACCACCGGCTACGATAGCAACCAACCCGATAAAAAAGCTGTAAGGGCACAAACTTCACACCTGTAGTTCATACACTGAGAGCATAACAAACCTCTTAATTACACATTATAATTGTGTAAGAGTTTTCTTTTAAAACAGAAGTTTTGTGTTTTTAATTTTGCTCGTCTTTCCAGTTTTATTTATTTCAGTGTGTCTCTCCCTCTGTCCATCTAACACTCCTTCCTCTCCTTTCTCAGGTTCTTCCCACATCTAGCTCCAGTCAGATGATCACCTTTACCTTCTCTAATGGGGGTGTGGCCACCATGAGGACCAGCGGCACAGAACCAAAAATCAAATACTACACTGAACTCTGTGCTCCTCCTGGTAACAGGTAGGTTACTTTAGAGGCAAAGCTAGTATAAGCAAACTATAGAACTGTTAAATTTTTCTGCAGCCTGCAGAATGGCTTTATATATCTTCTTTTGTCTGATATCAGCCCAAATCCTGAAGGATCTAGTAATCCCTTATAAATGTCAACATTTTTTTTTTTGTCTCTAACAGTGATGTGCCTCACCTGAAGAAGGAACTGGATGACTTGGTTGATGCCATCATTGAGAACTTTTTCGAGCCAGATAAGAATAAGTTGCAGCCAAAGCCACAGTAGCGCAGATGGGTCTGTAACAGCAAGCAGGACAAGCTGGGCTTAATATCGCTGACCAGCATGCCACATGTTGTCTGAATTCTCCAGACGAGATTCTTTTTAATTCTGACTTTACATCAATTCATAAACATGTTAGTGACAAGTTAACCATGTGACTTGTTTACAATTTGGAGAAATCATGTTGTTGTTGTTGATGATAATTAGTCATTTTAAAATGATCTCAAGGGTCATGTGTTGTTATATTTTCAGTAGTCAAAATGTTTCACAGCCTCATGTTTTTGTTTTTTAAAATTCAGTTTACCTCAATGCCGGAGATCTTAAAGCGCACAAATCCAACCATCTTACACCCACAGCCATTCCTGTTTTCACACTATTATGCTTTCTGTATTTCCTGTTTTGATGACATGCATTCCACAGTGTGCTTTAGCATCATTTGCTTTGCTGCTAATGTCAAGAATTAGAGGAGCGTGTAAATGAGAACATTAAAAGTTTATAGCGCCATCAAGTGGAGACACCGACTCCTTGTTTCTTCATACTGTATAATAAAATGTTAGAAGTCAAAGAGGTTTTTTTCGGTTTTTATTTTTTTTTTAATTTTTTTTTTATTTTAACTTATTTTCCGTTTTAATTCATTTGATGGACTACAAATAATGTGCGTGTTCCGGTATTCTTCATGCTGAAAAATACAACTTTACTAAATAAAGATTTCTGACGGTACATGTGAAGTAACAAAAAACGAGGGGACACACTATCGATCTGTTTTGTGAGTTCCACGACGCGCATAGTTGTCGCCCCTGCATCCTTCGCCAGCGCGCACACTCAGCATGCACTTGTCATGCCCCATCTGAGTACAGAGGCGAGGAGGACGGTAGGATTTGGTCTGTCATCTATATTTAACTCGAGCTGAAGACGGCTCGAGCTGTGTAAAGGGCTCTCTCTCGTTCCTCTGTCTGTAGGCAGTTACTCTTGCGCTATAAGATTTCTCTCGGTGGTGGTTCTGCCGCTAGCCACGACAGACAGGCGTGACCGGGACAGGTAAGGAAGGAGGAGAAGATGAAAATGTTAAACTGATTAAAACGGGACGTTGTGCGCGTTGGGAATCTCGGGGTAAACAATATTTGTGCGCGGTTTGCTCTCCGCACAACCCCCGTGCGTAAAAATAAACGGCTACGTGCGTAAAATGACCAAAACCCCGTTACGATCCGTTGTTTGCCGCCCGCTTCTTGTATAAAAAATAGCTTTCACTTCCGCGTGATGCTCTCGAGCAGCATACAGATCTTGAACGTAGCACCGCTGATAAAGTTAACGATTTATTTATATTAAGGCAGGTATGAAAACGTTTGACTTTTGCTTTTTCGGGACTTTAACGTGATCGTTTTGGTTAAACGGACAATGTATTTTCACTTAACCTTGTACTCGTGTCCTAATATTAAGGTTCTGACGCTGTTGTGTAATTTCTCACGGATTTCAAATGAAAAACGTAATGTGCAAACACAGGTGAGCGGTTACGTATAGCTGTAGGATTAGCTGGAAGTGAGGGGGTCCCTTTCCCCTCTGTGACAACTAACCGGTCAAATATGATATTTGAAGGATTACCATCATTTGTTTTTGTGTCCTTGAGAATGTACCACTGAGTCCCCCACACACACACAAATCAGGTGATTCATAGTGTCCTGGGGAAACTGGCCTCATTCTACACTAAAAGCAAAGTCGAGCAAACATCAAGCTACAAGATTAAGTTCTAATTTGCAAAGTAAATGTTTGTGTAGCACATTTGTGTTCATTTGAAATCTCATAAGATCAAGCTAGATTGCAAATGCCTGCGGCTGTCCTTTCAGCTGTTTACTGGCTCTGATCCCTGATCTCTAACTGATATTTTGTAGGTGAAGTGGAGGCAAGCAGCTGCCTCAGGTCACAGACATCATGGAGGGTCTCTACTTTGAAGTGAAGCCAAGAAGGAGTGAAGCTCTTAGACCAGGGAGCTCTGACAAACCCCGTCATAATCTAACTCCAAACTACCGCTCATGTCCTTCACTTTCACATCTGACCTCTGCCACGCAGTGTCTTCAGAAGCTCGGGAGGGAGAGGACTGCATCATGGGGGGCAAAGATGGAGGCGGAAGGAGAGGAGGACGAAGTACGATACAAACTGACCATGATTGGTTTTCGGAAAGTCCACCATCTGACCACCATGGCTATGCTACCCTGGGTGGTGGCTGAAATCAGCAGGTCCCAGCCCGGTGAGAGGGAGCAAGGTGATGAGGTGCAAGCTGGGGGGTCTGGAGGTAGACAGCTGGGTCCCACTTCACGCAGTCAGACAGTTTTTCTGTGTGTGTCAGCATCAAGGGTACGATGTGTGTCCACGCTGGGAGAGAGCCTTGTATGGGACCCTCTGACACACACAGTTCTGTTTGAATGTCTTCCTCACCATGTGACCAAGCTAATTCACAACAGCCAGGAGCCCAGTAGCTTTGCCTGCCTGGTGAGAGGCACGCCGACTTGTGCCTGCTATGTCTTCCAGTGCCAGTACAGAACTAAGGTATGTATAAGTGTGTGTGCATGTGTTCTTGGATTTAATTACTTCAATCAACAATCGGGTAGAGCGTTTGAGGCTGTAGAAATAAGCTACACATGTATGCAAAGTTACAAAACAAAACATGTTTCACAATAACACAGAACAGTTTCAGAGCTATGGTAAATAAATGCACATGAGCCAAATTAGAAGTCCAAAAAAGTCAAAGGGAGTTTTCTCACGACAAGCAACAGCATATGTCAACCACAAACCACAAACATATAAACACAAGCTCAGCTAGTAAAAGTATATGGAAACACAGCATGTCAGATAATCTGGAGCACCAAGGTACAGATGAGAATGACACGAGAACTGGGGATCACCAGCCGTGTGATGACCTCTTCCTTATGTTTGCACAAATGACAAAAAGCTGCCTGAGCATTCGGTGTGACCGCATTAGTATTTATTATGACAGCCCACAGAGAGAAACTGGATCTGGCTTTGGCTCGCTTGCGGCCCACATGCTCCGTGCTTTTATTCCATTCAGCAACACAAGCAAACACAGACGTGCATTTGATCCACTAACAGTGGACCAACATACCCCTGACCTCTAGTCCTTTTACCTTTCCTCCACATGACATGCATGGCCAAAAGCCTGTGTGTTCACAGTGAAGTTGCAGCTGGTGTTAGATCAGGCCCGAGACATTCGATAGCATGCCATGCCCAGCATGCCAGAGACTTAAAAGAGTTGGCCAGATTAGGAAGATGGAGACAATGAAGGGTACTCGATGTGAAACGTGATGAGTCAGAGAAGTCAAAATACAAAATGTCACATGTGCACCGCAAGAGAAATACCTGCACGCTTCAGTTATGCCTACAGCCATCATTTACTGTGTGGGGTAATGTAAATATCACTGAGTGTTTATCTGTCTTAAATGCACACATGAGTTCTTCAGCATTTGCACAGCGGCTGCAGACATGCCTGGATACGACTGTCTGTTTTGTTGATCAAGAGAAAATGAGCATATTTTACATGAAACGTCCAGGATGTGAAACAACGTTACCATAGAGATCACTTCCTGTCGCACAGATCCTGTTATGATGTTATGTTTGCAGCAGAGTGAGCGCTTGTTGTTTTCGTTACCTTTTCGAACATGTGACCATGATGATGTCAGGCTGACCACCTGTCAGGCTTCTCTCGCAGTTACATACATTCTAATTATAAGTGGCATCTCTATGCAGTGCTGCGGGGCTTTAAATAGTGAGATAATACAGTCTTTTCTTTAGTGTTTTAAATGTTGTCAAAGTTTTTATTAAGCAGAAAAAAAATGCATACTTTACAGCAAGATGGGAATCTAGAATGAACCCTCACCACCAAAAGCACAAAAATCATCAGATTTTGAGTCAAATTAATTTTACATAACCTTACATCACAGACTTCACCCTGCCTCTCGCCCTATGACAGCTGGGATAGCTGGGCAGGAATGAGACAAGATAAGTTTCTAAATTTTGTGGAGGATCCAGATCATCTGGAACAAGGCACAGACAGCCAGGGGAAGAGAGAGGCACCAGGACAGATGAATGTCAGCACACTGAAAATAGGGCAGAGGAGAGGAAATGGGGAGAATACAGGAGAGGGAGATTTGAGGACAGCAATTAATCTAATCTCATCTAAATTAGGTGCAATACATTTAATGGGAATGAGACCTGGATTCATAAGCCTCAGCACAAATCCTGATATTCTGATTCCAGAGGAATTGACCGGCTTTGGATAAGGGCATCCAGCCTTGTGTTTTCTTTTCACCTGTGAGGATAGACAGGAGCTGGATATGCTGTGGAAATTACAATGTAAATGTGTTAAAAGATTTGAGAAAATCAGACAGGTATGAGAGGAGCATGCCCAGTCACAAACTGTGTTTCATCCAAAGCATCTCACAGTCTGATGGTGGAAGAAGGAGCTGGAAAAAAAGTATCTCTGCAACAGGCATAGATCGACTGAGAAAATGACACAGTTGTCAAGAGTCTCTGTTCAACCTGCTGTCTGAGCTGTGTCAGCCACAAACACACACAATATCGCTCTTTGCTTCTGGGGTTATTGTCACTTTCAAGTGGTGAAGTTGAGAGCGCAGTAACAGCAGTTTCACACAATTTGACACATTTCTCAAATGGGGCATTTCAGTTTGGACTGTTGTGATATGAAATGTGCACCTGAACATGCCAGATCAGGGTTGGTTCATGGCTTTCTGGCTTTCTTTATGAGAACTATGCCAAGTAAAACTTTTGAATCAGAAAAAATATCTGTATTTTTTTCTTTAAGCACATATTCAGAGTCAGAGAAAACAGGAGTTCCTGTTCACTGCAGGGGACAAAGAATGTACCACCATGAAGGATTTGTTCTTGTTGCTGCATTAGTGGTTCCTCTTGGCTGATTACACGGTTATAATTTAACTGCCTCCGGACAGGAAATGCAGCTCTCTGCTCCATGTTGTGCCATGTCATACTGTTATCGCAAAAGAAGCTATTATATTGTATCTCCATATCTGCAACTGAAAAACTGTAGAGTTGCTTAACAGTGCAGTTGAATATACACATCCACTTTTTTAGACCACTAATGTTATAGACATTTAAGGTAAGTGTGTTTTTAGATGGTTGTCATTACTATTTCAGGAGTAACACTCTGTTACAGGTGCCACTGTGCTTTGCAGTTTCCCTTGTGTGTTTTGTAAATGTGCGTGCATGTTTGGAGGGACATGGGACCTCTTTGTGGTTAAAAATGAGACATTATGGGAAAAAGAACCACCAGCACTAAATTTAAGTACCTCAGCAAGAAACATAAACTTCCTATTCTCTATCAAGGGAGAGAAATGATCTCAGGAGGTCGGTGGGGCTTCCCCTTTCTGCTGAACTAGTAAATAAGAAAGTAACCACTGGGTGTCACCACAGAGGTGTCTAAAAATCAGTGTTTCGGTGTGAAAATCTGTTTGCATGACTTAGTATTTGTTGCTGTGCTTTTGTGTGATTTCAGCTGTAAATTTACGTTTTACAAGCCAGCTTCTCTTCACTGTAACTGGTGTCCCTGTGCAATCTGTGATTCATCTGGCGAGTCGAGAGCAGAGACGAAGGTTTGTTTTGTTTGTCAGGTTTAATTTGTTTCTTGTATCTTGGTTGAGAGATGAAGCACAGGGAGATATTATTACATTTTGTTGCAGCTCCAGATCACTTGCATCAAAATGACTAAATAAGACCGTGGAGGAGAATGTGCTCTCTGAGTGCCTTTGTGTTCATTAGCAAAGTTACTAAACCTATTTTTCCTTTAATGTATGGTAGTTACTAAAGAATAGATCCACTTTTCTAGGCATGTGCTGTGAAAAGTAACTAGTTTAAAATGCATTGTGGTGCTCTAGCAAACTTCAGTATCATCTAACGTTGGTGTGTTGGCGTGACAAAACTGTGTCAAATGTTGACTTTGACGTTAATGAAGACTTGAAACTTTTGCGCCACAAGTGTGCTTTTCATCCCAAATTCTCCTTCAGTGGCAATCCCCAAACGCTGTGCATTCCTGGGTGGAAATGTTGTTTATATAACGTCATGCCGACAAAAAAAAAACAGATCTGCATTCTTTTAACGGTGATGGGAAATCCACCCTAATTTCTGCCGCCGAAACTTTGACTGCTCCGGGACAGGAACTGTGTCCATTTTCTCAATACGCGGAGGAGGATTTGGCTACGACAAATCAGACGCAGTGTGCGGTGAAGGGAAACAACGGAATTTACTCTGTTTGCTTTCAAAATAAAACAGAAATTTCGTTAAAGAGTAAGGGATTTACACGTTGAACGCTGGAACTGTTTTATTGCGAAAGTGTGTACCGGAAGCTGAATGAGCTTACGCTTGCGAACCTAACGGCGAACGAACAGCAGATCCACCTCGGCTTCTGGGAGAAAAATCAACTTTCCAATGAAATGATATTGAAGCGCTTCGCGCTGGCAGGGACGAGTTACGGAGAAGTAACAATTCAGATTTAGTTAGTGTCAAGTTTATGGCGGATGGGATGAAAGCGCGATTCCAGCGATTCAGCCTGTTCAACAACAAACAAGAGCCGAGAGATGTGAGTGGAGTTTGAAGGCGTTGTTTTACTTTGTGTGTCATGCTAAAGTGGACAGTTAGCTAACGTTGAGTAAGCTTTTACATTAGCTAAATTTTCGCAACCTGTTGTTAGCTTTCGTCTGTGGTGGCCTTAGCCTTTTAAAACGACGCCAGCAGAATAGTTGTTACATGTCTAGTAATGTTTTGTGTAGCAGTTAATGTGTTTAACACCAAATAATTTCGCTACAACCTTGATGTACAGGCTCGTCTTTATTCCAAATGTGCTTTGCGTTGTAGTGACTACTGTACTTCATCCTGTCAACTGGATGCTACCGGTCAGTTCATTGTGACCCTACCATTGGTTCGGGTGTAAAATGTTAGCTTTGGGTGGTCATTCAGGCTCATGCAGTTCACAGAAGTTTGATTGAAGCTGGAAAGTGTAATGTGTATTTACAGTAGATAAATATGTCTACTTTTGAAACTTCCTCTAAAGTTGTCAGATCAAAATTTCACCTCTACTATGGTGCTTTCATGCGTGTGAGGCCATCTATAGATGTGTTTGTGAGTGAAAATAAGTTGAGTTTGAATGTCACATGCACTGTCAGTAATGTATTTACTTTATTCCCTGCAGAGTGCCAAGAATTAAGGCATGACCACCTCACCTTTTACTCTTCAGAAATTTGATGGGGCTTTGACACTTTTTTCCTTCTAATTTACATAATGGATCTAATAAATAATTTGTAAGTGAATCGTCATTCTCCTTACAAGTTTAGAGAAAGATCACTGTGGAACACTGGGAACGTTGCTTCTCCCGTCCTCACTCACAGTATTGTTTAGCATAAACCATAACTGTGCTTAAGCACTCCAGTAATAAAACAGGGTTTTTCCTTTCCTAGATGATGTCAGAGCTTCTGTAAATTGTAGGTTACTAATTGTCAGACCCTTTAAAGAGCCGAATATGTGAAAATCCAGTCTGCTTTGCTGCTGCCAACTCAAGCCAAATGTAGGTGTATGTGAGCGTGTGAGTGACTCATGGCGATATCACCTCCAGATCCATTGTGCTCCTGCCAGTGCTGTAGTCCTGGAACAGGAGGCACGTCTTGTATGGCATATTAGTCATAAAGTCTGTCATGAGCTATTACGTCGGCAGTCTGTCTCTTTTGAAACTGCTTTGATTGCATGCAAGCTCAAAAGCTCATACTGAAGTGAAGCTCAACCTTTGTGCTGTAAAATATCAGGGACATTTTACAGAACCTTTGTCACAGCAGCCTTTTTTTTTTGCATGTTATGGTAGGTTGTGGGATTCGTTGGTCTCATGATCTTGTGTCTGCTTTTTGCTGATGATGTGGTTCTGTTTGCTTCATTGAGCCATGACGTTCCATTTGTACTGTGGCATTTGCAGGCAAGTGTTAAGAAGCTGAGATGAGAACAATCACCCCAAAGTCTGGGGTGATTGTTCTCAGAGAGAAAATAGTGGAGTGCCCACTTCAGGTTGGGAATCAGTTTTTGCCTCAAGCGGAGGAGTATGCGGAGGAGTGATGCTGACACTGTCACTTCACTAGTTGATTGATATTCCCATGCCTTCGGGAGTGACTGAAAGAGTAAGATCATGCATACAAGCGGTGGAAATGAGCTTCCTCCGAAGAGTGTTTTGGCTCAACCTTAGAAGTAGGGCGAGGAACTATCATTCAGGAAAGGCATCGAAAATGTCCAGTTGAGGTAACGCATGTGATCAGGATTTTTCCTGGGTGCCTCCAATGTGAGGTTTTCCAGCATATCCTATGGGGAGGAGGTCTCAAGGCACAATGGAAAGATTAATCTCTCAGCTGGGTTGAGAACAGGGGAGAGGGAGCTCAGACTGCTGTCCCTGTTACTGATCACATGAATTAAAGCTCTGAACCAAAGCAGAAAATAACAGCTGTGTTTTACCTAGTACTTCATGTCAAAATAGCTGGTGGGAAAAAGGTTGATTTTGATATCAGTAGAAGTGGGAATCTTTTACCATGATAGTAACTCATTATTTGTTGAGTTTTGATTAAAATTATTCTTCAGGTGGAACTGCTAACAAGTATTATCAGGTTATTTTGAACCCAGTTTTTTACAGAGCTTAAATTTAACCTTCTCTGGTAAAACAGCTGATTTCTGACTCAGCTTGGAAAGTACCGCACGCAGCCTTTTATTTTTTGACCAAATAAAAAAAAAAAAAAAATCGGAAGTGATTGAAGTTAATGATTATCTAAACTGTCCAGGAGAGCCTTTAGAGTCCCCTTTTCCTTTTTGGCCACCTGCCTTTTCCTCCCTCATTTTATGCGACTTGGCTGCTCTTTTCATGTGACACACTCCATGCTCTGTAGCAAAAACAAGCTAGTAAACTGGAGGCACCTTCGAGTCGTTATATAAATAACATGTCCTTGTGAACTGTCAGACTGCTTTTTGCCTGTTTGTCTGGGAGTCTGTATCTAACCACGTCAATTCAGTGTCTGTTTGCCTCTTCAGTCACTCTGTCAGCCCTAACATTTCCACGCTACAGACATTCATTCTTCTAAGATGAAAACATTGAAGGTGTCGGGGATCTTTACTGACTTAATTTATTCTCAGTCAAGAGTTCACTCTGCACTGCGTTTAAACAAGTCCTTACATTGTGGGCTTGTTGTTACTATTGAATGAGCTCATTGTCAGGGGTTGTCTTTTGTGCTGAAGTAGTTTTTCAGTCTGTTGAAGTGATGTCAATATGTTGGAAGCTTGTGGTTAACCATTTTCAACCATATAAAATTGCCCTCTTTCTCCTCATTGCGCTTCACTTTCCGTTAGCGACGCTTCTCGTTTCTTGGTTATACATTGAACTTTGAACTTGGCAGAGCTCCACGAGGCACAAGACTCGAGCACATGATCATGGGAAGCAGAGAAGTGGGACTTTCAGCTGCCTCGTCATCTCTGTTGTTCATTTTCATGTGTCTTGCTGGTGCGTTAGTGAGTTTTTAGGGGCATTTCTCCTTAAATTGTAATGTTTTTTGACAGCATTTCTAGTTTGAATCATTCAAGTTAAACGTCTGTTTAGGCTCAGTCTGTGTTTAAAGTGAAATTATCAACAAAATGTTTTTTGGTTGTTTTTTTTCCCCCTCCTCTCACCCCCAGTTATGGCAGATGGCTGCCCCTTCCTGAGTCTGATTCTGCTGGATGTTTCTTCCTGTTAAATGGGAGTTTTTTTCTTTCCACTGTTGCCAAAGGAGGTCATCTGATTTTGTGGGTTTCCTTAGTTTTCGCTGTTTTATTGTAGGATCTTTACCATACAGTATAAAGAGTCTACAGGCAACTGTTGTTGCAATTCGGTGCTAAATAAATAAACCTGAATTGAAAACAAATTGAAATGATTTTTGTTTTAGAATACATATTGTTGGGTTAAAAATAGATACTTTCCTTTGGAGTATAATTAATTAATATAGTTATATACATTCATCATGGTTTTAAATTGCACCGCTGTGATTATTGTTGATTATTGTTTTAAGAGTTTCTTATAGGGGCCTCTTTGTGGAAAAAAAACACATTTTTACAATATTCCTCAGGAGCTTACCCACAATTTTGTCCTGGTTCATGTTATATTCTGATGTTTGAAGTTTATTTTCTCTTTCTGAAAAACACCAACAGGTTTGTTTTGTTTACTGTGCCGACCTGCAGCTTCTCTTTTGCTGTCTTTCTTGTGTAACTTCCTCCTTTTTTGAGGCCATTACTACAGTACTTCTTTTTAATTGTTGTATGGTGTCGGACATCAAACTTTTTCAGTTTTGTTCCTCTGTGAGAGGCCGAGTCTGTGGGTCACTGCCTGAGGCCGTCCAACTGCCTTCCTGTCTGAGATCGGCTTCATGTAAACGTTCCACTGTGAGAGATAATGTGTGCTGTGTGCCTTTAGCAAGGGCTGCAGCCTCACAAGCAAAACTTCTGTCAGCTTTGCTTCAAACCTCCAAAACAGATGTGTTAGCATGCTACGAGAAGTATGGAAGAGGAAGGAAGCTGTAGAGGAGTACTCACCAAAAGGTTATATGAGAATAGATTTAAAAGCATGATGACATACAAATGAATTTGACTTTTCATTCACCAAATTTCAATTGAGCTATATTTCTAGAAAGCTGTTTACTGGATTTCTGCATTAAACGTATAAAAACTATAAATATAGCTTTAGCTGTTTGTCTAAGAGTTCTGGGGTCATTTGCCAAATTACACAAGAATCTCTGCTTCCTAGTCATGTGAAGTGCATTTTACAAGGCAGTGACTACCTGATGTAGAAGAGGGCGATAACATCACCTTGCCGTGCAGTTAAACAGGTTATCGATTACCAAATGCAGAGAAAATGAAACTCAGGTTGTGGGTAGAAATACAGTAAGATAAAATCTTAACAAGGACAGTAAAGAAGTGGCTATTCAGTATCTGTTGTCACAGAGAGACACAAAAGAAGTCGGAGGAGGAGAGCCATTGGCAAGGACTAAATGTATCTGTTGGTTGAAGTGTTTCAGAGTCGAGCAGTGAAAGCTGGAGGGGGGGTGCAAAGCAAAGAGAGTCTGCTGTTAGTGGACAGATAGCAGACTTCACTCTCATGCCAGAATGATTAAAAGCAAGTAGGCAGTAGAAAGCAGAGAGTGAGAAACATGGTGTCTAGATTCCTGTGTGAGTGAGTGACAGTCAAAGGAGGAAAAGAAGCTCTGTTTCAAGAGAGAGGAACACAAAATACTCAAAATGATATATAACAAGTATCTTTGAGTCTGAATAAGTAAAGGGACAAATACATTTTAAAAACAAATCATTTATTAATTGTGATGGATTGCTGCCGCAGTAACTAGGTTTGCAGTTGGTTGTAGTGTAATTTTGGGGTATTTTTTTCATTTCCCCTGCTGATTAAGTTATTTATTTGAGTGATTCAAGCAAAAATGTAGTTGAAAGAAATCTAGTACTGTGCGTAGGTCTTGATTCGGCTCTCATCTCTATATTTTACTTCCAAAGACTCAGACTTTATTGCAGTTTTTATAGTGGCCTTGACAAGTAGCTCTCCAGACTTTCTGAAGGTGTGTCAGTTTTTATTTGAACATTGGCTGCTTTTTCACTCATTTTCAGTCCGAATTATGTGCTGATCTCAGCGTGGTGTACAGTCTCTCTTTAAAAATTTGAGGAAAATGGATAAGGGCAGGACAAAAGAAGAAGCGGCAACGCTTACAAAACTATATACAGCAGATGAAGAGTATCTGAAAGTCATGTCATTGAGATATAGGAGAGCAGCAGAAACCTGGCACAGTCCCTGAGAGATGCATCAGTCTCATCAGAAATGGTCTCAGAGGAATGGAGGCTGTCAAGAAGGCATCCTTAAGGAAGAGACACAGGGAGAAAAGCCTGAGGTATGCCAGATGACTCAAAAGCTGGACTGAAAATCAGTAGGAACAAGTTTTCTGGCGTCATGAATATAAATTTGAACATTTGGTTTGAATTGTTGCCAGTGTGTACTGAGGTGGTCAGAAGAGATGTACAATAGTGAGTATCTGTTGCTATCTGTAAAACACCATGTAGGCTCTGTAATGGTTTGGGGTTGCATTTCAGCCAGCAGTATTGAGAATCTTTTAAAAATTAATCTTGAAATTAGTTATAGGATAAATTTGTCTTTTTTGTTTTGTTTGTTTGTTTTTTTTAAGCGGGGGATTCAACTGGATCCAGTACTTAACTTGTATCTGTATGCCATATATTCAAGGAGAAGAAATGCGGTTGATGGTATTTAGCTGCATTTAGATGCAACTGGAGAGCAAAAAAAAAAAAAAAAAAGCTGGAAACCTGGGAGTAAGAAGTAGCCAAGGATTGCAAGTCTGAACTAGGGCTGCCACGATTAGTCGACTAGTCACGATTAAGTCGACTATCAAAATCGTCGACGACTGATTTAATAGTCGACGCGTCGTTTGAAGTTTTGTAAGATCACAAAAGACGCAGGAATAAGTAGTAGGATTTAAGAGTGTAATAACGGACTGAAACAGAAGATGGCAGCACTGCATGTACAAGGATGCCAGCTGCCGTTAAACCCCGAAGAAGAAGAAGAAGTAGCTCTGTCCCAGAATTCATAGCGCGGCCCAGCTCAGTTTCCAACAATGGCGGCAGCTAGTTAGTTTTAATATTACTCTTATTATTCTTTCTGGGTCACAAAGTAAACATTTAACATATTTTCAGGCGAGAATGTAACTGTGTAAACCTCAAATATCTGCTCAGTTTATCAAAACACCACATATTTTTAAAAGCGCTCCTACGTTTTCGCGTTTTCGGAGATGTCTGTTACCCACTAGCACAATAGCTAGCCGGGGGCAAGGCTCACTAGAGCCCGTGAGAACACCGGACTCCCAGCAAATCGTTTTCAAACCCACCGCCGTCTTTCGCTACTCAGGTTAAACATATATAAGTCACTTAGATGACTTAAAAATGTTATTGTTTGGCTTTTTTTTTTTTAGTATTTTATTTGTTCCTGAGTAAATCGGTTAGGCTGAGATTAAAGTTCTAGTTTTTATACAGCTGAATAAACGTCACGCAGACAACTGATTATCAGAAGTGTGAGATGCTCGAGAATATACTCCGGTGTCCTGTTATATTTTAGATAGCAAGGAGTTTATTAAACTTCACCAAAACAATCTGCAAATTTCATTAAAATTTAATAAACTACTATCTTGTCCTTATTTTTAGTTAGAACATACCTTAAACACTTAAAGCTGTAAGCTAATGATAGTTATATAAGAGCAGATGCATGCTGGTGCAATAAGCTGTACGTTTTACATCCAATGGATGCACGATCTGATTAGTCGACTAATCGCAAAATTAATCGGTGACTAGTCGACTATCAAAATAATCGTTTGTGGCAGCCCTAGTCTGAACTCCTACCTTTGCTTGTGTTTGGTGGCAGGTTGGGGTGGGTACTGAGATAGTTTTGGATCTTGTCAGTAATTACATTTCATAATCATTCCCTACAAAAAGTTGTTGTGCACTTGTTTTTTTTAATTTAAACTCTCACCACTAACACCAAAATGTGTTGTGTACTCGTGTGCTGCAGACACAAATCCGAAAGCTTAAACTGTTGGTGTGTCACCCAGGAATGTATTTGGTAATCCTGTAAGCGCTGCAGTGTTGTGCACAACCTTTAAAAGTGAAGTCCCAAAACTGAACAGTACTTGTGAACATAAATGGTTATGTTCGAACCCTTCATACTGTTTTTATATCCTTGAAAAAAAGGAAAAGGCAACAAGTCAGAATACTTATTACAGATTTGGCTGACACACCTATCCAGAGCAGCTTCCAGGTAAGGACAGAGAGTTATGTGTTTGTTTTGCTAAAAGCGCGCACCTCATGCTGAGGCAAGACACGGCAGGACCTTGCTGGAAGTTTGTCTGTCAGACTGTAGCTGCTCAGGCATCTCTCATTAATGACATCACCAATGTGGCTCAACCGCTGCTTCTGCTTAGCTCATCTGCTTCCTCCTTTTTGTTCCTTGGTGTGGTACAATGATAGTGTGGTCCACAATAGGAGAAGGACGTATACTGTAGACAGCAAAAGGTTGTTTTCTGATTTGTATGGCGTTATCTTCTGTCCAGTGCTTGTTTGTAAATAGATTAAAACAAGGAAGTGAGACCAATTATCCGGAGAAAAGCCTCAGGCTGTTTGAATTGATCTCTCTGGTCATGCATAGCTTGTATAACTAGAGCCAAGCAATAAAGTAAGACATTAATCAAAGTGTGTGCAAGAAAATAAAATAAGCCTTGCAAGAATCACAAAATACATTAAGCTACCTGAGTGGCTTAATGAGTTGTTTTGCCTGGATAACAGAACGTTCTCGATGTGTGAGTAATCAGGAAAAGGCTTTAAATTAACAGCACAGAGTGTCCCTGTATAGGAAAATGGTCAAAGAGTGAGCTTTATGTAACAAAGCCAGTATTGAGGATACACCGATTGTGCGACTAGATCACACAGCATCCCAGCTTTGTTAGGCTTTCTTATATTTCTCTCTGTGTCACTTTTCCATCTTTATAATTGGCACACGCAACATGTCAGACTCTTCTAATGGTAATGGACCTTGTGTTAATGTGGAGAGTGTAGCTATAGAAAAGGGCTTTTGTGTGGGGAAAGAACCCAGTTACAGTTCATTTGTTCTCAACTGTCCCCTCTCAACCCTCAGAGCTCTAACCGGTCCAAACGGACACAGCTAGTGAGCTTAACTGAACTTGAGAGACAGATATTTCCCTTAAGAGGTAATCTAAGTCTAACACAGCTAAGAGGAGCCAGGGAAAGAGTGAGTATTAAACTGCAATTGCGAGGTTGCCAGAAATATGTCTTAGATGGACACTTTTGAGCTCTTTATTCTTGCTACTTATTTAAATATGCAACTTTTTTCTGAAATGTTCAGCACAACAAGGCCAAACAACAGATAACCTAAAACATTTTGCCTTAAATTGAAACATAATGTCTAAGTTATCATAACACCTAGGAGTGCTCTTCATTGCTCTGTTGTGTGAGCTTGTGAGTGTATAATATGTTTTGTAGCATTGGAGTTTTTGCTCCTTTTTTTTTCTTTGCCACCTTTTCTTTTCTGTCTCTGTTATCCTGTGTAGTTATATGGAGGAATAGCAAATGACTTTTTCCAGTAAAAATTTGGATTGAAATTGTACCTACCATAAGCTCTCAATACAGTGGTACAGTTTATAGGGCAAGAGAGGAAACTCGAGAAGATTCAGAAAGAAAAGAAATAGGTGAATCAAAAGGGGACAGGAGTACAAAGCCTGCTTTGAGGTCCCAATTTGGCATTTTTTTCACCACCAGAAGACAACACAAGGGCTGCTTTATTCAGGGGTCTCAAAATACTCTTCACACCATTTGGCAGGTTAGCTCATAGTGAGGTGTGGCATCTACATTGATGGATGGAAATTTGTTCTTTGGAGTACGCCTTATGTGTTTATTTTAGTTTATCCGCTGTTGCTACTGTAGGCAGCCACCTGTTTGTGGACGTGCAACCTGAATGCGTGAACAGTGGGACGACTCAGTGAAATCACCACTTTAGAAATAATAAGGGAAGTTTAAACTAAAACATTAAGTGTCACGTCGATGCAGTGGTTGGCACTGTCAGCTAATAGGCTGGCTGGCTGGCCTACTTTGGCTGCCTTCTACACTCCAAAGACATGAATGTTCAGTAAATTGGTTATTCTAAATTGGCCATAAATATGGATTATTTTCTATCTCTCTGTGTTAGCCCTGCGATAGGTCACCCCTGGTAATCTGTCCACGGTGTATCCCACCTGTTGTCCTGTAGGCAGGCTTCAGCTATATACAGCTGAGGTAGGATCCAGTCACTCTGTGACCCTGAATGAATTTATATGGATGAAGGGTTCAAAAAGTATTATTAGAAGACAAAATTGCTCTGGCAGTGGACTTGATGGTAGTGCTTGAACTCACACAAGAGTAAAGGTCTCAGTGATGAGTTATTCCCTGTGAAATGTTTACTGTTGCACCTCATGGGGTTTTATTAGTAGTGTTATAAATATTCTTTCAAAAGAAAACGACAAGTAAGTATGTCCGCACGCATTGCAGTCGAATAGTAGTAGCTATATCAAATGTCTGAGCTCAGCAGGATTCGTATCAGTGTAAGATCGGTGTAAAATACATTTTACTCAAACGTTCAAACATGTATGTGATGACTTTGGAGTCCACAAACAAAGGACCACACCAGGTCAAAGCATGTGAACAAATGAAATTTATTTTACACAAGTAGCCCCCCCCCAAAAAAAAAGCATTACTTAACATTAACTTTGAAGATCTGAAACTTAAACATAGTACTGAATTGCATTGTTTGCACATAGTCAACAGGCTATATTTTCCTAAAGACACGGGCAGTTTTGTTGTTCGATGAAATGTGAAGATTATTGTACTGCACTTTTATGGATACATTAAAAAAAGTAAAAGTATTTTTACAGTGTACAGGTTCAAATTTGTAATGTTGTTTTGGAAATACTTCTGTTTGAATGTCAGTCATTTGTGTTGCTGTAAACATATAAACATACAGTATAGCTGGCAATGTTGATGATTTTAAATAAATTCCCCACTTGGCTGGTTGGGATTGAAGAGAGATTAAATGCATGATTAAATGTTTACTTTTCGAAAGATTTGATTATTTATGGGCAGCCAAGCATAAAGTTAGCTGTGCATTTTCAGTTAGGCTTTTTTTCAAAGTTGTTTGTCTTTGCTTAGGCTCAAATGGATGTAATGTGACACTAAGAGCTCGGTTTTCTTCCTCAGTCTCTGTTGATGCAATTAGTCTAAAAATAGGTTTTCTAGCTAAATGCCTTACAATTACATAATGAGTCCTTACAGTATTTCTAATGATGTTCTCGTTATCTTTCCAGGTTCCTGAGATCATCAGTACATTGAGGCAGGCTGGCAAAAGCTCGGCACGCAACAATGACATCACCACCGTTTCCAACAAGGCTTCCACGGGTTCTGGAGGCAGCGATTCCTCTGAAACGTGGATTTCCTCTCTCTCTACTACAACCACCTCCATGGCACCCGCCGCTGCTGTGTCTCCGACAGCGTTTGCCAAAAAGTTCGAGGTATTATACTGCGGCCGTGTTAGTGTTGCTCACAAGAAAGCCCCTCCTGCCCTGATTGACGAGTGCATCGAGAAGTTCAGCCAGCTGCGTGGCTCAGGGACAGCTGATAAAGGGGCAAATGATGGGGGATTGGTGGGTGGGCTGAAGAGGGCATTAACCTTCCAATCCAATGGACTGGGGAGTGGCGCTGTTAGTAACGGTGCAGCAGAGAGCCCAACCACTGGGAAACGCCCAATTCTGTTCAAGCGAGACCCCAGCTTTCCCTGCCTACAGGCCCTGGATGAGAATGGTCTCTCACCAGAGATTTCTAACAGCAACACTACCGATCCTCAGACGCGGTCCGCTGATGTGCAGCCCACCAGCCTGAAGGAGAATAGGACCATGTTGTTTATGGTGGGTGAAAAGGCGTGCGTGCGCGCACACACACACACACACACACAAAATTGAAGGCGTGTTCTGAGTTCTCTTTGGGATGCTCCAAACATCTGTTTGTTCTCTATTAACGACTTGTAAGCATAATTTTTAGTATTATAATGCTACTTATATAAATATTGCATGACAATGCAATTAGAGGTCAACACGGTGGCGTAGTGGTTGTAATCCTTCCATCCTTCTTTTCCACTGAGATGCTGTTATTGATGACACACTCAAACAAGGTGCCACCATGTGACCACATCAGTAATTTGCAGCATTTGTTCCTGTAACTAGCGAGTGTATCTAGCAATACATGCTTGACTCATTTTGTTGAATTTGGGTCACACATCGCCAGCTGCTAGTATCTCCTCTTCAGCCTGGTTATACTTGATTGTGTGCTTTTTGCTTCAAGTGGTGGAACAAGTTTGTTTCCACCTGTAGCAGGAACAGATTTCTTGCATATTTTGCAAAGTATTGCTCTTTGTTCAAGATTGTTGAAGTAGTTCCCCTTTTTAGGTGCTAAACTGCCATTGAAGGCTTGCACACAAACCATTATATGACACTTTTATGTCAAGTAAAATTTTATAACGGTATTACCATGAATGATATGGCACAGTCCTAATAGTTGGCATGTTTTCCATGTGCTTGATGGGGCTTGCTTGGGTGCTTTTTGCCTTCCTTCCACAGTTCGAATGCATGCTTGTTGGGTTAACTAGTGATTCTCAATTCACTGTAGGTCTGAATGTGAGCATGAATAGTTGTCTGTCCCTCTGTGTCGGAGCTTTGATAGACTGCCGACGTATTCAGGGCGCTACCCTCTTATCACTATATGTTGACTGAAAGATGCATAGTGTTGATTGTGAGAACAATTAAGACATTTCTGGCTTTCTGAACAGATTTAAATACCTGACTACAGATTCAACGTTGAGTTAAAAAAAACAAAAACAAAACATGGTCACATTATCTTTGTTGAATTTATCACCCATAATGCATACCATTTTAAATTAATGTACCAAAATTGATTGAATCCACAGGAAGTTTGATTGTAAAACTTTTTCCAAAGAACATTCATACTCATAAGAATACAAAGTATGTTAGTAGTGCAATAAATTGCTGTTCGAGATTAAAAAATAAAGCCCCTTATCCACAGTTGCTCGAGGCCAAAAAGGCAGAGAAGAAAACAAATATATAGACAAAAATATAATGACTCAGCAATAACAAATGCTGACTGCTGCTCAAAATGAGTCTCCCTAATTGACTTTTTCATGACCTCAGTGGTCTCTTGCCAACAGGAATTTTCCTGTTTGTTTTACAGACAGGAAATAGTCACAGGTCAGTGTCCTGCTCTGCTCAGCAGATACAGACACATTATTAACACTAACTATACATCCTGTTACTGCCAGAGTAGCCTCATCCCAGTGCGATCATCGCCTCTCTCTTTTGCTTCAGTTATAGAGACACAGATCAAATATCTTCATTCCTCTCAAAAGGCTCTAATTCTGTTATTAATATTTGATACAGAAAGGCATATTGAAAGGGATGCTGCAGGGAGGGGAATAGCTGTGTTCAGAGAATTTCAAAACTGATAATGGTCGGGGTTGTGGTAGATGTAGATAAAGGCCGTTGTCTACATATAGGCTCGGGAAAAAATAACAAAAGGACTGTTACATAGGCAGACTGAAGTTTCCCAATAAAAACCTCTTTAAAAAAATTAAATGAAATGTCTGCTTTCACACTTTATGGCTGTTTCTGTGTTGTTTTATCAACCTTCGTGTATGATTAGCGATGGCGGGTTCAGTCTACATGGTATAAGCCTAATTATGGCCTGATTTGGATGACAGTTTGGGAATGAAAAAGGTCTTTGTGAACGACAGTCATTCATTTTATCTCATGTTTGTGTCATACTGGATGAAAAGAAGAAGAAAAAAGCGACTTTGGTTTCCTTTTCATTCATTTTCTTACTCCTTCCTAAAGAAGTCACATACACTGCAAAGTAAGGCAGTCATAATTTGTATTGTGTAGTTTGTTGTGTCGCTCTTATTCACAAAAAGAGACATAATTCTGTAACTCACTAATCAGATACATTAAATATAACACATATTAACATATGTGTTATATTTAATTCTATATGCATTCATATTTATTTGTTTTTCTGTGTTATCTTATTGTACTTCATGTTGTAAGTTTATATATATTTATTGTCAGGGCTGTATTGTTGTATAGTATGATGGTGTTATTTTTCTTATTTTGTTTTTGTCTGACCCACCAAGGACTACAGATGAATAGTAGGCTTTTGGCTAAGTCTGACATTTATATTGATATTGGTTCATAATTATTCACTACCCCTTTTAAATAATTTGCAACAGACAAAAAATGTTGTGTAGTATTTAATCCAGTAAGCAGAGTGATTTGCGGCCTCTAATAAAAGCCTGTGAAAACACAGGCATTCTGTGTTTCCTTCTGCGTTTAACTAAATGTAGGCCCTGGACACTAATTAAGGAAACACTGTATATAACTTCTGTTAAGTAGTTCTGTCAGTAAGATTTATAACTGTAGTCACTGCCACACCACAGTTGTCACACACTACAGAAAGAAAGCTAGTAAGGTCATAAACACACATGCATTAACTGTATTTTCTTTGTGTTTTTTGTGTTTTAGGTGGGCAGATCTCAGATCTTCTTGGTTAGTCCAGACACTAAGAAAGTTGCAATAGAGAAGAGCTTCAAAGAAATCTCTTTCTGCTCACAGGTATGATCGCTACAGTCCTACTACTATTCAAGCGTGACTATGATTATGATTTTATTTTTTTTTTAAACCCACTGTTTGTCTGTTTCCAGGGTATTCGTCATGTGGATCACTTCGGCTTCATTTGCAGGGAGACCGTGGAAGGGGGAAACTGCCACTTCGTGTGTTATGTCTTCCAGTGTACAGATGAATCACTGGTGAGACATGAAGTTGATAAGGATTCTTGCTTGTGTCCAGACACCGTTCATTCAATATTCCCATGTAACAGACTCCAAATAACTGAGTCACACTTAAGATTTTGGACACTAGCGCAGTGTCATTTTGTGTTATTATCGCCAGCTGTTGAGTTTTTACAACAGAGGTGGTGCAGCTACATTTTTTTTTCAATTTTGAATGTGTGCTGAAAAGGAGAATTTTACCCATTGATATTTTTTTTTTATATCAGTCCCTCCCTGTCAGTGTTTCGATTTGATCAGCCTACTTCATTTAAGAGCCAATAAGTTTGCCTTGGATTTAAAATGAAATGCCAGAAGGCAGGAGGGTGAAATTTCTTACAAATGTTTTCTTTTTTTCTGTCACTTCAGATTAAATATATCTGTAAATCATAGGACCTATGACTCAGTGCATCTGGGCTCCACTGACTCATAGTGTGCCAAGTACTCAATTTTGGTTTGGAAAAAAAAGCTACTGTATGATAGCTAGCTCTGCGCTGTGAGTATACTGTATTACTTGAAAGAATCAGACACTTGTTCTGTTAAACATCAGCTGCCAGAGTTCATTTTAACAGGTTGTAAAATGAACATTACATAATGTCTATTCCCATATGGAGTTGGAGTTTTGATTCCAGATGTGCAGTGGTTCTGCTTTCCTGTTTGCAGAGTTAGATTTCCCTTTAGTGTTGTTAAAGACCTTGTACACTCAAAGGGAGATGTTCTGGTGTTGGGGATAGAAAAGGAGCAAATCAGATGCTCTCTGGGGATTTGGCTATTAAAATTAAACAAACTGAACAAAACTGGTTTCACAAACCAAGAATTTAGGAGTTAACACTTATTATGAAGCATTTATTGCTCTTACAATAACAGTGTAGGGGGGAAAAGACATACATCCTAATATTTATTTGGTATTTGCCTAAAAATGCTGAAGCTTGTAGAGGGCAATAAATAATTTTATTTCACTCTTCTAAGGTGGACGAGATCATGCTGACTTTGAAGCAAGCGTTCTCTGTGGCCGCCCTGCAGCAAAATGCAAAGACTCAGAGCCAGCAGTGTGACAGCTGCCCGATGCAGCAGCTCCACAGGCTTTGTGAGAGCATAGAAGGTAAGAAGATGTCCTTAAAGCTATAAGTGGTGTCTCTATGTTGTAGATATCACACATAAATGTGTACAACTCTTTACATTTAGGCTTTTAGGACTGTCTAAGCTGCTGTATAACAAATCTCTAGTGAGACTAGGGTTGCTTGTAGTGTGTTTATATTCTGTATTTTCTTTATTTTCAGGTCTACACCCATCTAAAACTAAACTGGAGCTTCAAAAACATTTGGCCACTTTGGACAATGATGATCAAGCTTCAGTCTTTGAAAACACTATGGTAATGAGCCTGTTGTATCTGTGGACCTGAAGGGCGCGGTGTAAATTTTTACATTTCCCTTCAGGTGGTTGTAACATGAAAACTTCCTAGTAAGCAAGGTCATCGAAGTTCATCGTGGATAAATGAATGTGGATTCACAAGTTTTTTTGAGGGGGATTCACAGAGATACATTTTTCTTTCTTCACAGATAATAAAAAATTTTCTGCCACCTCATTTCTAAGTTTTGCCTTTACAATGTTTTTTTCTCTCTTCACCTTGCTTATCTTTTTGTTTTGTTTTCAGTAATGGGCTTGAGTACTTTTAATGGGGTCTGCTGATGGTATTTATTGGAAGGGCAGGCACCTTAAAAGGAAACTGCCAGAGTAATAATGCAGATACATTGTGCTGTGTGACTTAGCTAACATCTGCTGGTGGTGTAGTAAAACTGCAACCCAACAGAGCTAAGCATGTCTTTATTAGCTCACTGTACTGTAGGTGTTAACGTACCTCAATTTCACCATTTTTTGGGAACCTGGTGTAAAAATTATTTTCCAAATGTAAACTTCTGCAGATGAGTTCTCTGAAACTTACCAGCTTAAACAGACTTGTGATCAATTTTAGATTTTTCTTTTTTTTTCCAGTTGAAACGTTTCCATTTCTCATAAAATTATTATGAGAAATGAGAACAGAAAACAAAAAACACAATTTTTATATATTTCCATCATTTATATATAATAAGTATATATAATATATACAAAAACTCATCAAATATATTGATTAATCTGTCTGTTTGTCCAGAGGGCTCGTCCTAAGAGTGATCAGGAAGAGAATGAGTTGATAATGGCTTCTTTGAGGAATCTGTATGAAGAGAGACAGAAGACCCATCAGCACACAGAGAGCAAACAGGTACCTACTGGACACCCCTATGAAATACATGTGCACTTCTGTAGCAGAACACACTCTTAAGTCCTACATTTCCTCTCTATTGTCATTATTGCTATGAAAGACTGATCCTCTAAGGAAAGACAAAATTCGCTTTTTCTGACATACCGTCATTGCATGCCTCTGAGGATCTCCCTACCTCTCGCTCACTGTTGCTTTCTGTGTCTTTTCCTGTCTCCATGTATATGTAGATGTGTGAGGATGTCGCTCCACCTGTGGAGGCACAGCAGCAGAGTAGCAGCCGGCAGCGACTCGAGGAGTTCAAGAGCCGAGCCAAGCGCTCTCTCACTGAGTCCCTGGAGGGGATCTGGAAGGTAACAGTGCTGTTTCTGTTAAGAAGCAAATACAGTTGTTATAATTTCTCCATGTGTGTGCTTCCCATGTTTATGTGTAGGTGTTTAATAAGTGCAAAACAGTGGGTACCTAACAATTCCCACTCCCACACTCCCAAAGAGTGCTACACCGTTGTAGTCATTTAGCTTAGCTTTTCCACATGCAAGAAGTGCTGTTATTTTATATAAATTAAAATAAATCGTGGCTGTACATTGATATTAATTCATAGGTAGGTTTTTGATTTTCAGTTTCAGGCTTTGGATATTTTTTTTAATTAAATGAGGAGCTATAAACTATCAGACTAATTGCTTGCCATCCCTCTCACTTAGATAAAAAGCTCAGTAGAACACATGAAGATAAGATAAAAATAGCTTAGGACTTGGAGTGAAAACAAGCACAGCAAATATCTACTGACAAAGGGGCTCAGTTTACACATAACGTGTAGATAACGTGTAGTGAACAGTTCGGGGCTGAAATAAAGCTGAAAGTATAGATTATGCAAACCTGTATTAATATATTTTCATTATTTTATTCATTGTTTTTGCAGTGTAACAGAAAAAAAGCAGCCCATTAGGATGAGAGAGTTCATATTTATAATATTTATTTTTAGCAGTTTTTAGTCTTTACATATAGAGTAAAGCACTGGGAAATTGGTTGGGAAGGTTGTGTGTCTTGGTTTGTGATCTTTGCTCACAGGTAAAAACCATGTGTTTAACACACGTGTGTTTGTTAATGGCAGGGAAGCAGCAAGGCCAGAGCTCAAAGGGAGAACAGCGAGAGAAGTGAGAGCAGCTCATCTATTTGTACTGTCAACAGCAGCCAGGATCAGCCCTGTTCAGATGATCCTTTACCTGCTCATCAGCGATCAACCAGCCCTCTCAGGTAAACGCTCCTATATGCAAAGGCTACCTCATATCTCGGGTTACTCAGTGCTTTAAAGGTGAGAACTTGTTCAAGTCAATATGGGGTGCTGTTGGAAAGAAATTAACTTAAATGATTTTTAGCAAAAGTCTGCAATAAAACAAAGAGTGTAAAATGTAAGGGGGTCTGAATACTTTCTGTACCCACTGTATACTCACTGCTCAGCGGTACATTGGATTAAATTTAAACTCACATTAAGCTTTCTCTCACGATGTGGTGCATATCATAAACTTAGACTTGTGTAGAAATGATTGTGTTCATGAATTTTTATTCCTTTCCTTTTTATTATCTTCAGGTGCCACAACTCAACAGGAGACCTGAAGCACATTGACACTTCTCTGCCACTGTCACACTCTTCCTCCTCTTTATCCGGGGATGCTCAGCCACAGGGCTTCCGCCGCCGGGCCAGCACTTTCAGCCACCCTACCACCCCCTCAGCCGAATACTCACCGGAGCACATACTAATTCACCCACCACAGGACCACACTGCAGCTGCCAAGCACAAGCTTGTGCGACACTACTCCGTCAGCACGGACACTCCCCACCAGAGCAAGTGAGTGGAGCATGTGAGTGTCTCTGTGTGTGTGTTTACAGATAGACTAGTAGAATTTTTATTTGGATAGTATTTGTTAAATTTTACTTTGTGCTTTCATACAGTTGACTGTAATAATAAGGAAAATTAATGAATATTATAAGATATCAAAACATAATGGAACATATAAAAGAGAAATATAGTGCCACTTATTAATAACAGACAAATATAGTATGATTATTTGTGTCTTCAAGATGCGTACAATGTCTTGTGTGTAAAGGAACTCGCTGCTATGAGAAATTTAGAAAAGGATTGGTTTTAGTATTTTATTTAAGTTAGACATTTTTTATAGCTAAAAAAGTTGATAGTGATAGTATTTTTACCTTGTGGTCTAACACCCTGTATCAGCTTACCTCAGTTCCCAGAATAAGGGTTGCAAAGCCAGTTTGGAGGGTACGCATCGCTTTGTCACTTTGAGAAAAAGATAATGAAACTATGTGGTATTTGTCAAGTAGTAATGAAGCTGTGTGTGTGTGTTGTCGTTTAATACTGTGGTTCATTAAGTCTATGACAATGAGGAGCAAGCAGTATCATCTTTTTCCAAACGTGTTAAGAGGATTTTTGTCATGTTTGAGTTTTCAGTGAGCATATGTGTGTCAAAAGAAAGTGAAACTTGTACGTGGATTACTGCATCATTCCTCTCCCTGGATGTTGGCTTTACTTGCTCTCTATCTCAGCCTTCTGCAAACCTTTTTCTCTGTTTTTTTTTTTTTTTTTTTTAAATCTACATGTTTCTAACATTTTGCAGAGTTTGGTAAAAACATGTTCTAAATGATTGCTATCAAATGCAAATGGGTTGATCAAACTCATTTTACTCATATAGACCATATAGAGATAAAAACACAATATTCTGTAGTTTTATGCTTGACAAAAATCTTGTTTATATGATGCATATGCACATATAGTCACATGTTTTTCTCCTAACTCTATACCGGTTACTCTGAAACTCTCCTTCTGTTTAAATACATTTGTCATTGCACATTATATTCTTTACTTCCTCTCATTCTCCCTGCACTCGCACTGACTCTCAGACACGTCCCATGCAACTCTGCTCTTCCTCCTGCCCTTCCTTGTCCTTCGTCCCACTCTTCTCTCCTCCTTCATCCTCCTTCCTCACCTTCTTCTGGAGCCCGGCTCAGTAAAAGAAGGTGAGAATCTGTTTTTTAGTTTAACTAATGTTTTTCTTTGTGTTTTTAAATGCTCTCGTACTAACTTTTCATACCTTCCTGTAGTCTTGTGTTCTGTATTTTTCTGTAGTTCGCCATTCAGACAGAGACATGCTAAATTCATCCCTCATTTATAATCACCTGGCTGTTTTCAGCTTTTTCCACCTCAGCAGAAAATGTCATCATGCTTTTGGTGATATCGATGGAATTACATCTGCATGTCTCTGTTAGGATGCGATTCCACAATTGTTCTTTCATTTGTTTTTGCCTTCTGTTTATCGCCACCTCCATCTCAGTCCTCTGGGTGGTCTCCGTGCTCGTCTCCACTCCTCCTCATCTGTCCCTAATTTTCTGAAATTTCCATTTCTGGCCACTGTCCAAGAGAATGATTGTCCTGACCCAAAGAACAGGTACAAACACACTCGTACCAAAAGTCTGTAAATATCTGTTGGTAATAGCAAAGTCATAATCTGTTCTTCTGGTTTCATACAGTCTTTGAAGTGGTTTTGATATGTGTACATGCACGTGCATGCATACATGTATGTGTAAAAAGTAGGTTCTATCTATCTATTGACTGTTTATCAGGGCACATCTGTAACTACATCTCTGTATTTGGGTGTTTGTGCTGTCAGTGATGTAGTGGCGCTTTCCACACCAAGTGCAGCTGGTGGGGTCGGGGAAAGCCCTCAGCGCAGCCACCGCCACTCGTGGAGGCAGCAGATCTTCTTGCGGGTCGCTACACCTCAGAAAGGCACAGACTCCATCGGTAAGGGACACCCACACACACTTAAAACTTTTGAAATCATGGTTAAAGACATAATTCACTTCATGCTGGACCCGTCATTGTTCTTGAGACTGTAGATAACCCCAACATGCTGTGTTTTCATCATGCTCTAAAAAGCAATTCTTGTGTGAAATTAGTTGTATTCCTGTTTATCTTTGGTATATTAGTCTGTCTAATGGCTAATGTAAATTTTAACTTTGGATCCACTTCTAAGCTGAGAACAGAAAAGCTGACATCGGCTTGCAAAGCTGAAAGTGAAAACACACTCCATAAAGAGTGTGTGTACGTGTTTTGCTTTGCTAAAGCCCAGGTTTCTTAAGCATGACAAATTAGCATGAGGCTAACAAATGCGCTGATGGAGTAGAAAATTATGTGGGTGGTCAACTAACAGTATGCTGATTTATATAAACATGACACAGCCACTTCATGTAATGACCAATGCATTCTAGCAATTGTAAATTACCAGGCTGAAAATGAGCAGAACTGATGAGGGAGTGAGTAAAGTCTTTACAAAAGGTTTTTCTGCTGTAAATGAAATTGCTGGAGAGTGGTACAAGTGTGTGTTACTAGAGCAAGACTTTTAGCACACTAAAAGTCAAACTTTGTGTGTGTGCTCACTGCTGAGTAAAGATAAAGGACAAGTTTTGTGTAGAAATGACAAAACATATGACAAAAAAAAAAACAGGGTCAAAGCTTTGGCTTAACATTCTCTGTTCCCAGTTATGCACTCGCATTCTTAACCTCTCCACCTGCCATTTCAGATGCACAACATTCATAGGAGAAACTGTCACAGGAACATGAACATTTGTAGATAAATTGTCTCCTATTAAACCTAACTCAATTGAAGTACCTTGCGTACTGCATACCTTAGTAAATCACATGTTATTCATTTTAATACTCCTCTAAAGTTTTTGCAAGCAGAGTCTAAACAGGAAGCTCATATGCACATATGCAAAATTGAGACTGCGCTGCTTCAGTAAGCTGTTACTCAGTCGCGGTTTTAGATACGGGCGACACGGGCAGTTGCCCGGGGCGGCATCGTGGTGGGGGGCGGCATCACGGGCATCGGCGAAAAATAAATAAATGCTCGTACTCATGCTGCCCCGACGTCAGAAAGCGCATATTGGGAATGGCACAGGCACCGATCGGTTTTCTATCGCCCATTTGCTGGGAGTAAGGGCGCCCTTCGTTTGCGAGGTGCGCCTGCTGCTTGCGGCGCAGAGACCAGAGGGCGGGGCGGCGGGGGATTCTCTGACCGGCTGGAGCAGCGTCTAATAACCAACTCGCAATAAAACAAAATAAAAACAAACCAACAAACACGAAAACACCAGACATCCTGATACAGACTTATAATTTGCACCGATGTTTTTTCCAAATTCTATACACGAAAAGTGAGCGCGAGAGCCCTCGGTGCGCCTGCTCGCTGCTGAAGTCAAAGTAACCTTTATTGTCATCTCCGCTACATACAGTCCAGTTTATAGAGAGACGAGACGACGAGGCTCCAGTTACAGCAGTGCAAGGAAACAAACAATAAATATAAGAAGAGTAAGAAAATAAACATACACTTTAGGACTCGACGTAAAGGGATCAATAACAATTTAAAATTTACAGTTTGATGATTTAAAGTCTCACACACAACCCGTCGAAAGGGGAGGGGGCTGGCTGCTTCCAAATAGAGCACATTTCATTTATAATGTTGTAAATCCAAGCCCATTATGTATTCATGATTTGAATCCAGGGTTGTGTGAAATCTCAGAAATAAACCTTAGACAAAGTGATTCTGTGAACTAAGGTGTAGGCCTGTTAGGTTATGTTGTGCTGATCCTCGGGTTGGGGGATTTGTGTTCATACTGGAGTGCAACATTAAAACCAATGGAAGATGGACAAGAAAAGTTCAAAGCCATCAGTTTAGAAAAAAGAGAAAAGAAGAGGAGGAGAAACGAGCAAAAGATACAGGTAAGCAGATGTGTGATTGGATAATGGCAGGTCATCCTGAAACAATCAGAATCAGAATACTTTATTAATCCCTAAGGAAATGATGTGGGTTACAGTTGCTCTAAGAAGAAATGGTAAAAGTAGTAACAGTAACAGACTAAACTCCAAACAATACATTATGTTACAGATTTTAATATTAATTAGTCATTGTCAATTGTTGATTTGTCCTGTTCTCATTGTATGACGAATTATGATGGCTGTTTGGTAGCCGTTTGCATACTATGCATACTCTCTCTCTCTTCGTGTGTGTGTGTGTACAACAGTTTTATGTTAATGTACAATCCTTAATATGTTTTGTGTGTGTGTTTGTGTGTGTGTGTGGGGGGGGGGGGGCGCCAGAGGGAGTGTTCGCCCAGGGCGCCAAACAGGCTAGGACCGCCACTGCTGTTACTACACTGTTATTAAATCTGCTCCTGCGGTGCAGACACAAAGCATTTCCACTGTGTGTCACTCTTTCATTTAGTTTTATGCTAAGAACTCTCAGAAGAGTTGAAGGCAGAGATTCATAACTTAAACGTAACTCCCTATCTGTTTATCATAACAGTTTTAATTTCTCATCTCCTCCATTTTGGGGAAGCAGTATACTTTTTATTACTTCTTTATTATTAATATATTTTTTTTAATCTACAGAGGTCATGCATTAAACATATATTTATATTATATTTAGTTAATCACAGTTATATTTGTTGTTATGTAGGGCTGTAATGAATTGATTATACTAACAGTTGTTGGCAAAGCCCCAGACCTTTGATATCATCAGTAAATTGATCAGTAAACTGAGCAAATAGTACCCAGGAACCTCTTTCTTGATGTTGAAGTGATACTTTCTAAAATGTAAGGTGAATATATTCATGTGCCTTTTATTTGTTTTGTTTTTGTTTTTTTGTTTGTTTTTTTACAAATCCAGTATTGGCACTAGATCAGCGGTCCCCAACCTTTTTTGCGCCACAGACTGGTTTTTGTCTGACAATATTTTCAATGACCGGCCTTTAAGGTGTCGTGAACAAATACAACAAAATAAAACCGGTACCAAAAAAAGACGATTCATTCATAACACAAGGGAACAGACCCAGAAAACCGAGTCAACGATAAAAACGATTAAAAAAAAAAAAAAAAAAAACCCGCTAAAACCAATAAAAACTCTGAAAACCATAAATTTCACACCCAAGCCTCAACAGTACTAAATGACTCACGGACAGGTACCAGTCTGTGGACCGGGGATTGGGGACAGCTGCACTAGATGATTATTCTGGTGGAGTGTTAATTTTGTGTTACTGCAGTATAAATTCCTTCACTGTCTAATGCTGCTGGTTGATTATTTGAATGCTTGAAAATGAAGATTTACCTAAAAGCTTGAAAACCTTGAGCAAACAGAAGTAATTGTTGCCTGGGAAATGACAGCTCTTGTCAAATACCGTCAAGGTATGATGGTTACAAGTAGAAAACTGTATAACTTTGGGTAGTGAACAGTTGCTTTGACTTCAGATAACTTTGAAATATCAATCACAACATATGTTGACATAAAAATGCCTGTATTTCAGCTTGTGGACATGTCTTAATCATGCTAGTGCTTGCAAGTCTTTGGATTCTGTGTCATAATTATATGTACAGTGCACTCAGGACAGAAGAAGTGTTGACAGTTGAGATAGTTGAGCTTCTCACACTGTAATGCCAGTAAGCACCGAGCAGGAAAGAAGCATGATCCATGTGTGCTGATATAAAACCGTTTTCTCACACAGTGCATTTTATTTATAAAAAGAAGTGTTTTCTGTACTTTGTCAGTGTTTATTTTGTGTTATTGGAAGACTTGGACTAACAGGGTGTACACTGTTTCTTTCAGTAACATTATTATGTTTTTATGTCCACTGACTCCTTCATCAGCTAATTGCTAAATTGCTACTTTTCTAAAACTCATTGAGAATAACTAGTTTCACTAGTTTCCACTAACGGTGTCCTACACTCCCATGTTGTTTGGACATGTATGTGCAGCACATAATGTGTTGTTAACTAGAATGCCTGTTGGTTGTTTTGTCTAGACAAATTATTAAAATGTTAACTAAGAGGCCCTCAAGATCTAACCACTGGGGGGTGCCAAAGATCACATTTTCCCAATGTTACGCTTTGTGGCTTTAACGGCACATTACAGCTACAAAGATTTCCATACAGTTAAATAATACCTCCCTGGTGCAACTTCAGCAATATTTAAATCCTCACAAAGGTGGTATTCTTCTCAGGAGTAAGTAACATTATGTAGTTTTCCTATTATTATGTTGACTCATGCACACACCCAACTGGAGTCTGCTGGGTGGATATTGTATTTCATAAAATCAGAGACTGGTGAAGTCTGTCTTTCTGCATGAATTTGCCCTGTAATTGAAGCATGTTAAATGTTTCAGTTAATGAAATGTGCAGCCAAAGTTTACTTTGACGCTCAACTGCAAGCAAGTGAAGGGAAAAACGGCTTTTTTTTTTTTTTTAACAAGTCAATGTGATGGGCTTTGTGCTGGCTGAATCCAGTGCTAAACTTGTTGGGTGTGTATTTATGTGTGTGCGTAGATGCATGAGGTCATGGGTGTGGTGTGTGTGTGTTTTGCTGGAAGTGGCAGTGTGTCTCAAGGTCATGTTGACAGTCCACACATAGACAGCGCCAGAGGAAAGCGCCAGCCTTGTTGACCCACTTTGCATGGTGTGTGTGTGTGTGTGTGTGTGTGTGTGTGTGTGTGTGTGTGTGTGTGCGCGCACTGCAACCTGGTTCTGACCAGGTTGTTTGCACAGGGAGTGGATTGTGCCACTTTGTGCCAGAGTGTGTGTGTTAGTTTTTATGTTATTATGAGAAATATGCAGTACTATAGTGTTAGTTGGGGTAAGTAGGCGGATAATTAATGTCATCAAGTATTGCAGTTTGAAAGTTTGACATTTTTTCACCTAAAGACAAATTGTCACCAGTCTTCTGCTGAAACTGCAGCAGTTGTCTCTCTCTAGTAAAAAACATGAATCTGTTAAGAGAGTTGTGCGTGTGTGTGTGTTGTGTGTGTGTGTGTGTGTTTTTGTGTCTTTCTGTGTGTGTCAGCCATGAGTTTGCTTTGTCTTCACCTCTTTTATAACTGAAGAGCCATAAATTTGTGTGGTGACTCGGCTGGTTTCAGCATGTCTTAGAAACAGATGATCACTCCACAAATATAAGACTCATTTTACACAAAGCCCGTCATTGTGATGTGCGTGAGTGTTTTTTGTAGTATTGAATGGGTGACCTTTACATGTTTTTGTTTTTCCTCAGAAAAGTCTTTGACAAGATAAGCATCAGATTTACATGCCTAAGTTAGGCTAAGGTATGTGTGTGCGTGTGTATTTTAGTGATCAGGCTCAATCGTGATATTCCCGCGAACTGAAAGAGAAGTGCGATCTGGATAGTTGGTATGTCGTTCCTCTAAACAACACAGGGTATTTTGAGGTTTGGGATCCACCCTGTACTTTGAGGTGGAGTCACACAAACACTTTTTTTTTTTTTTTTGTACTGTTGTGTGTTGCACCCAACTGTGTCAAATATATCTATGTTTAGCATTTTCTTGTTGTTTTGCATGAGTGTCCGTGAGGTTCACCGAAAGAGAGAGAAAGAAGAGAGAGAGAGGGGTCTGGAAGGCTACTTGAATTTTTTAGAGACAATGATTTTGTTCCTTTTTATACCAACCCGTTTGAAAGTAAGAAGAAGTTGACACTCGCCTCTGTCAGGTATGAACAAAAGTTTTGTTCATACCTGTAAACAAAGTAAAGTGTTGAACAAATGTAAATGAAATGTAAATTTCTTGCTTATTGTCATTGCTGATGGTGAAAGAATCACAACACATCTAACACACAAACCCAGAACTGTGGGTCTGAATCTAATTGGAAGGCCCGCAGTTCTTAAACGGCGTGTTATCTCCTAGTCCAGATGAAAGAATGTGAATGTGCTGCTCATAAATGGTTTTATTAATAAGCTTCTAACTCCAGAAGATATTTGTGATTGTTTCATTTTAAATTGAAATGACTTGGTTTGAGTGTTTATTGCTTTTTTTGCTCAACAAAACTGTTTTAAAGATACATTTCTCAATCTAAATTAAGATCTTTTTTTTACATTTGCTACAGTAAACATCTTTTGCAACATAATCTAATGTAAACTAATATGATAATCTTTTAAATGTCTTTAAGATGGGTCTGATGCCTGTCAGGTTGTGGCCCAGATTGTGGGTGGAGGATCTGGGGACTCGGCAATGAGACCGGTGCCTGAAGAGAAGACGAAGAGAACCAAAGAGGAGCTGAGGGATCTCTGGAAGAAGGCCATCCTGCAGCAGATTCTCCTGCAGAGGATGGAGAGAGAGAACCAGAAGCTACAAGGTGAGCTGGATGGATAAATGGATTTTTTTTTTTTTTTTTTAAAAAACAGATACACACAATGAGCCCACACTGACTTTTGAGATTTATTCATATATACAAGTAACAACTCTTAAAAAATAACCCTAAACAGAGAAGTTAAAATAAACTTCTCTACAGTGAGACATATAATCAAACTTTGCCATCGCATTTCACAGTGTTGTGGTGTTCAGCCCGTAATCTACGCAGCAGCTACTCAAGCATCCTGTTGAGGTGGAGAAAAAACTTCAATGTTTGCCTGAATCTGAGATGTACACATCAAAACGAAATGCACACAAATTAGAAAAACTGGATGAGCCAAATGGTGCTTTATTGCTGTGAAAAAGTGTGTTTTATTAGCCCTTAACTCTAACATTTTGAGGTGTATTAAATATTACTGCAGCTCTGTCTGAATTCGCTCCGTCTACATGATAACATGCAGGTACTGTTTGTTTCACTTGGCTCATCGGTAGTCATTGACTACACGATGAGTTGGTTTCTCTGGAAACTAAAAAGTAGGACGAGTCTTTGTTTAAGACACTGGCAACACGCCTTTCCAAATGTATGCTCGTAAAGCTTTGCAAATTGAGTATACACCTACTTTTCTTTATTTAAAAACACAAACCACAAATGATCAAGTTATATAACACGTTATTGCGTGTGTGTGTGTGCACGCGCCCAAAAGTGCTTCCTGGTAGGCACATCTAAGGGTGTGCCAAGTGCACCACCTTTTTCCTGACCCAGTTGGCTCATATCTACACCCATCTAGCCATGTGTCATACCTCTGCCTCTATTTATGAACCATAAATTGACAAGCACATGGTGCTAAATTAACGAATGAAGGTCAATATTGATGTAAGAAAATACAGTTGGGACCACAGCCTCACAATTCTGCCCCACGCAGACACTCTGATCACACTACAGACACACACACACACACACACACACCAATCCAAACATTGCCAGCGTGTGGCGGCTTTCTTGGCGCTCTGTAGCTTTATTGTGTTTTAGTCTCCAACAGCGTGCACTCCACCTTTCTGTCCGTTATTTGTCAGGGTGGAGCCCGACTCCGTATCCTCCATTCTATGAGTTTATCTCTCTCGCTGCCGCCTGGTTTGTGGGTCAACTATGAAAACACGCGCGTGCATGTCCATCCATGTGTGCGTATCTTTGTCAGCTCCAGGGTGGGTTATCCTATCCTGTTGTGTTTTATCAAGGGTGGAGTTTTCCGGCGGCAGTGAAAGAGAAAGAAAAGAAAGTAGGAGACAAGGAGAAGGCTAGACAGAGGAAAGAGAAGGAGCACTAGCTGGGCTCCTGCCAGTGTGCCGCTCCTGAGTGACGAGACACTGCTTGCTCTGAACAGATGATAAGACAGACGGCATAGCCACAGCCTCAGCATCTATTCTTACTATGGGTGTGTCAGCTATCTGCTCCGTCCAAGTTTTTTCCCATTATTCTAGATTATGCCTTCCAGGTCATTTCTCTACATTTCTGATTTATGTCCCATAAAAGGTATTCATACAGCTTTTTTTCAGTTTTTTTTTTCCTTAGACCGTTTATTTTGTGAGTTTGAAGCAGCCCTAAAATTACATTTCTTAGTTTGTTAAATAAAATTGTGTTGCTAGTCTTTTTCTTTTTTTCTTTTTTTTTTAAATATTCATTCAGCCTTTTTTCCTCTTACACCTTATTTTCCTAGAGTCCTTTGCAGTGCCGGCTGCGATGGGTGGCCTCCTGTCTCTGTCTCTGTCCTCCTGTAATGATGATATCACTCTCCGAGCGCAGCCAAGCTGCAGCTGGTCACTGGGTGGACACCACATTTGAACGGAAAGGGTGGGGGCGTCCACAGGGGAAGAGGGAGGGGGGGTGGTGGGACTATACAGACATGGGATTGACTGAGAAGAAAAAAGAGAGAAGACATGGGTTTTGGGCTAAGAGATTTGGGGAGGGAGAGAGGAAGGGTGTTGTCATAGAGAGAGGAACAGATGAGGGGTGCTGGGTGTGCCCTCACCTTCTTTGATCACTGGTGTCAACATGTTGCAACGGAATTCAGTTTGTGGGGTTTGTAAACTGTACTAACCTGAAAGTCCAGTGGGAGGTTTTCCTTTACGTCGAACTAAAAAAGACAAACAAAAAAGTTTCATAAATCAAGGGGATGTTGCAATTATGTAAGTCTCCAGTTATTGGTAATTAGAACATGTGTGTCTCCATGTGAAAATCCTCGGGGTATTTTTTGACTGTGGGTCGTAAACAAGAGCCGTGTCTTTCATAGCTTAGAGCAACACTTGAGAATTCCAGCTACAGGATGTTGCAGAGGGTCAGACAGACAGCTGTGGTCTTATGTTCCTTTGAAGGGGTTGCAAAGAAAACACCCATAGAAGCAGATCTAGTGACAGTAAAGTTTCTATAATCAGCATGGTTAACCACAGTAGAGTAAATTGCACTCTGAATGCCATGTAAATGGGACACTTTCCTTAAAGAACCTGTAGAGTCATCAAGCAACTTTTCTTTTTTTTCACTCACTATCACCTGTATCTTATGACCTTTGCAGAGAAGTGTATTAATGCAGTGCAGCTGCATGTTTCTGCTCATCACTTTGCCACAACAAAGAGCGAACGAAAGTCAGGATTAGTAATTTATGAAAGTGCACGGGTGCTATGTGAGACTCATTTTAATACGCAAAACCAAACTGAAATCGATAGCGCATAATTTCGAGAGTTTTGAGCAGCGCACATAATGATGAGATGATGAGCTCAAATAGTTCTCAGAAACCGAGTCCTAACACCTCAGCTCCACCAGCAAACGCACAGTGTTGTTGCTTTTTCTCACATGTGTTGTTTGTGTGTTTGTGTTTGTAGCATCAGAGACCGATCTGCAGAACAAGCGCCTGAAGTTGGATTATGAAGAAATCACTCCGTGTCTGAAGGAGGTCACGCTGGTGTGGGAGAAAATGCTAGGAACTCCTGGGAGGGCAAAGGTCAAATTTGACGCCGAGACCATACATACTGCAGTTGCACAAGGTACATACTTGGCTCTACAAACACATACTCTATATCAGTTCCTCCTGTAAATGTTTATTCTTCTTAAAATCAGCAGAGATTTGCAAATATTGACCAAACCTTAACGCACAAAGCTCCAAAAACTAACTTATTTTCATAACTGTTTTTTTAAAATGTGGCAAAAGCAAGGTGACTGAATTCCATGAGGCATTCTACTCACTGTTTTTGCGCACAGTGAACTCGGTGTCTATTTCCTTTGACATTTTTATCTCTGGTGCGTGTCTCTAATCATCAGGCCTTTTTGTTCTGTCCATTTTCTAGTATCAGCATGTTCTGCACCGTGGACAGGAAGGTTATCTACTGTGCACACGGCCTCGAACAACGAGTCCAACACACGTATTTACACACAGAAAGGTCACCATATAACAAATAGCAGTCTGAGAACGTGGTGAATTAGGGATACAAGCTGGATAATCCATCTGAGAGGAAGCTGAGAGTAATTTTACATGCAAGAAGCGGGCAAACAGTGATTGAACGATGCTCGAGATATTAGTAGATTGAAGTTATGATTGAGACAACTTATGTTACTAAGTTCTACAGGCATGTACAAATAGTTAATAACTCAAGAAGGGTAGAAATCCCTTTGGACATGGCTGACGCGTTTCACTCAACATGGTAGTGTTCTGTCCCACGTTTGTCCTTATCACCCTCTCCTTCCTTTATCATTGTCTGGCAGGTGTCCCAAGGCAGCACAGAGGAGAGATCTGGAAGTTTCTCGCCGAACAGTACCGGCTCACACAGACAGTCCCTTCCCGGCCCCCTTCTAATCACACTCCATACAAAGAGCTGCTGAAACAACTCACCTCACAGCAACATGCCATCCTCATCGACCTGGGTAATGCATCCACAGTTAACATGCAGGGTTAAACTGCGTGTGGGTTATCTAAATGTGCCTGGTACATTCGCTTACCCATGTCATCAATGTCACAAAAGTGATTTTTAACAATGTGTATATTTTACAAATCACAGTCTAATTCAAAACAGTAAATAAATAAATACATTTTATGTCATCAGTTAAGTCTAATAACTTTAGTCTAATTGCAGCCATTGTATGCATAAAATGCCTACACACTTTCTTTTACAGCTAAATGTAAGTTGGTTGTTTCTTTAAATAATATATTTTCTCTAAATGCTATGTATGCCACAAACACTGTCAACACATTATTAATCCCATTTGAACCCCTGATTACCACTGGTGATTGTTGGCCTGCAGGCTGCCTGTTGAAGAACCTGTAATTTAAAAAAACAAAAAAAAACAAACCTCTTGAGCTAAACTTGATTGTTATCTCCATTGCCTTTTTTTCTGTTCTTATTTATGCCCTTCTGCTACGTTTGGATGACTCCCTGACAGTCACACTTATACCACTTGCAGAATAACCCTGGCAGTTTCTTCATGACCTTGGACTGATCCTTTAACATTGAAGCCCAATCAGGAGCATCGTTTGTGTTTTTGTGTTTTTTTGTTTAGACAGTCAGTGTCAAGTTCTACTGGAATGACCCAGAGGCGTCTCAGGTTGAACGTGCAGCACAAACTGTCAAAAGTGTGTATCACAGATTTGCCCCTTCAGGTGTTCAGAATGAGACTTTCGAAGAGTAAGCCAAACATAACAAGAGCAAGCTGAAAGGCTATAAGGACAATGCCTTTAATGGTTTAAGAGCCATATTTACTTAGAAAGTAAAGTGTCTGATTCTTTGTCGTCATACCCTGTACATCTATAACCTTTAATATAGGTGCAACAGCTGATTGTGAGCACAGGAGCTTCTCTAATCCTTTTGTTTGGCGCTTCAGTCAGCATGCATACCAAGCATAATCACTCATTTGTAGCTACAGTGCATAAAGGAAAAGAAAACATAAGATTTTAGTAGAACTGTTGCTTTTAAATAATCAATTTGTCAGTCTCTTTGTGTGACGTGTGTGATGTTTATAAATTCACGTAGCCAAACACCTCATTGTTCCCACTTGTTTATGGTCATTCCTTGACAAGTACTGTGAAAAATGTAAATTTCCTTCTGCGCGATACCAAGAAGTCAAACGTACGTAGCAAACGCCACATAAACTGCATATATTCTTTTGTATTTGTCAAACCTCATTTTAACACTTTCTCCCTTAAATGCTCCCAACACCTCCCACCCAAAAACCCACATACACTCACTACCTACACCCCACCCATATAACACCCACATATATACATAGACACATCCACCCACAGATCTATCCCTGTAGTGCTTCCCCTCCCTCAGTTTTTGCTTTTGACCCTGTGTTTTTCATGTTATTTACTCGACATCTAATAGGGCAGGGACAGCTGTAACGGCGTACACATACAAACTGGCGGTTTGCATACATGGTCTAATATAAAGGTGTTATATGCAGTGTGATAAACACACAGTGTTTGTCACACTGGAGCTACAAAAAAAGAATGCAGGTAGAAGATTTATGGCAGCTCAAGGCTATTTCCTTCACATAAACAAGCAAAAGAGGAATTTATTTTTTAGGATGTAGGTGTGTAACACATCGCATTCCCACACCTTTTATGTAGCAGAATAGAAACACTTTCCTCCAGGCAGGGGAGGGAGTCATGACATTATGTTCACCAGCTTAAATCCCCCACGCACATTCCTTTAATATACACTCACACGGTTTTCATTCTGTTCTCTAAAACCTCACATCACTAACTGTAAATCAAGTCCTCAGTCCCCTGACACACACCTGCCAATTACTAGTCTGTCCTTCCTTAGAGTGCTTTTTTGTTTTGTTTTTAAATGGAGTACATTCCTTATTGTCATTTTTGAAACATACACCTCTAATCCACTAATGCACGTTAAGCCTCTGAAGCATTTTTCTCTTTAAAAAGCTGCAATCATCTGTGCGCTTCTCAAGAACCTGTTTGTAAGCGTGTTTGCTCCAAAAGAGTACATGCATGCAGCTGCACTGAGCTCCTTTTTAACGGCAACAGCAAAGTGAGAAGTTCTGCGTCCACAGCGAAGTTCAGCGATGTATGTGCTTTGTTCAAAAACATGGACACACCCAGATGCGGCTGAATAGAATAGAGCGAATTAAAATAAACCATGAGAAGAAAATGTTACACTTCTAAAGCTGTGTCAGTGTTGTTTTCGACTGCATATCTGGTGCATCAGATAGATGCTTCGTTTGAAATGATATTTAATGCAAAATACGGACGTTGCTGAGAGATAATATGCCGCTCCGCTCTTCTCTTCCAGGTCGTACTTTTCCCACACATCCATATTTCCAAGCCCAGCTGGGGGCAGGACAGCTGTCTCTCTATAATATCCTGAAAGCCTACTCACTGCTTGACCCTGAGGTATCATTGAATTCTGTTTTTGCTTTATTTCTGCCTTTCTCCTCTTTCATTCTGCATGTTTCCTTTGATATTCAGTGGAAAAAAGGAAGAAAAAAAAGCCAGCTGTTACCTGTCTTTTAGACTTGAGAGAGTTTCCCTCCCCTGTGTTGTCGGCATCAAGTTTGTGGTTGTCGTTTTTGTAGGTTGGATACTGCCAGGGCCTGTCCTTCATCGCTGGAGTGCTGCTTTTACACATGGGGGAAGAAGACGCCTTCAACATGCTCAAATTTCTAATGTACGATGCTGGGCTCCGCAAACAGTACAGGCCTGACATGATTATCCTGCAGGTACAGTGTTCACCCACACAATATTCTCTTGTCAGTGTCCCCAAACAACTTAATCTACATTATGTTTCCCTTTCTTAAATACTTGAATCACATGAGCAAAGCCCTCCAGTTCCAGAGGTTACGTAGTTGAGTAATGTCACTAACTCACATTTTCTGGAATTTGATGCTTCTTATTCCCCTTTTTTTTGTTTTTAGATGACACGTCTGCTTCCGTTTTCGTTTTCAAACAAAAACAGTGAATTAATGGCCTCTAGAGCATTGGTGAGGTTGAGAGATGGTCTTAGTGCTTGGCATTGGAATTTAGTTGCATTAGTACTCGCCACACAGTTGGTAAATAGTGCTCGTGTTACAGATAACTACGTCATTGGTTTTGAATTCCAGTGTGGGATTGAATTTCATCTTTTGATAGAACTAGAACCAAAAGAGCTACATACTATGGTTAAATGCTAAGCAACCTTGTTATTGTGCTAAACATCATGTGTTTTGTTCCTGAATTCAAGCGCAGGTCACGTAACAAGCTTGTGAGCTAATCCAGGGAGTCCTGGAAGGTAAAACACCAGTCCAGCATGCAGCATACTCCACAATAATATTGCACAAGACTGTTGCTTTTTCTCAAGCTTCAAACTATGAATACAAACAAACAGTGCTGTTACGATCTTGGTGCTCGTGATCCTTAATCAAAAACTTCAAAAGATCCTTGACAGCGTTCCACTTTGTGACAGCGTTCCACTTTGTGAACGTTATACACACCTTTTGTGAAGAATCCCTCATCTTACTTTGCCGCTAGAATGAAAGTGAACAAAACCAGATAATAACTCATCAATCGTTTTGTAATTTTTGAGGTCAAAATGAGAAATTCTATATTGTCAAAGCAAATATGAGGAGGATGCGGGATGAGGCAGGTTGTCTGCTGTGGTGACCCCAAGAGCAGCTGAAAGAATTCCTGGCGAGTCTGGTTCTTCCACACAAACTGTGCCAAACGGGACAATCTGCTGTTAATCAAAGTGATTACAAGCTTTTACGGCAGCACCATGTAGCTCTTTGTGACCAATTTCACTCAGCGGCAACCAGCAGCTACTCACCAGCTGGTTGAGGTAGACAAATTTTTCCCTTGTGGTCCGTGGTGGCCACGGGATCACTATGTTCTAGGTCTGTGTGACTGATTTCATAGTAATTGCAAGGAACCTCATGTAACTGGTTGCATACTCATTTTCATCCAGGAATAGTGGTTGCCAAGCTGTCAACAACTGGCCTTTGTGGCTGAGGCCTAACCTGAAAGTTCTGTGAGGTGCTTAAAAGTTTTTCCCATCCTTGTGTACAAACACTCATATGGCTAACCCCGATCATAAATAACGTGAAATTTAATTAAAGATGGTTTTAAAAATAAACTGTGTTGTTCTCTTCGAGTGTTAAGTGACGATAATACACAGTGAGGCAGCAGCATATACTTAAATGACATCTGCATAATCCAATACTGGTAAAAAGGCCATTTGCCATAGTGTACCCTTACTAGTTTAAGATTCACTGTTGTCAGCATTCCAGTTTAACATTAATCTAATCAAAACTTATTTCTTATACCACTTTAAATGAGGCACCTTCAGTAAACTTGGTGTGGATGTGATCTACCACAGATAACGTTGGAGTTGCTCTGTAGAAAGACAAATTGATATGACCTCACCGCAGCACTTTGTATGAGGGAGTTAGGAAAGTATTCACATTTAGTGCAATACTCTATACTTTGCTATTGTGAATGAACTGAGTTGCTCATTAATGATAAGTGAAAAATTGCTTAAAAAAATAATTGTCATACTGCACAGGAAGCCCTCGTTTTACCCTCCAAGGAGGTGATCTCATAATAAGGTGTTGTGTTATTGGTCCATTCTTAAACTTGTGTTTGCATCATAAACTTAAGGGGGAAAAAAATCTTTCCATTTTTTACCAAGACGTTTGTCTTCCTGAATACTCTCTATTAAAATCCTACAAATGTTCATGTACAACAGATCCAGCTTTTAAAGCATGTGTGAAATAATAAAAGCCCCTCATACAAAGTCATGTTACACCTTTAAAATGAAGTGCTGTTGCTCCTCTCAGATCCAGATGTACCAGCTGTCGCGGCTGCTTCATGACTATCACAGGGATCTTTACAGCCACCTGGAGCAGCAGGAGATCGGGCCCAGCTTATATGCCACCCCCTGGTTCCTCACGGTCTTCGCCTCACACTTTCCCCTCGGGTTTGTGGCCAGAGTTTTTGGTAAGCTTTGAAGGCTTTCTATTTCTGCACAGTGGATTTGGTGGGTCGCCATGTTGTTTCTTCTTCCTGATAGAAGCACAGCAGTATTGACGCATGACAGGAAAAAGGATGACGGGGCGTTTACAGTGATGTTTAGTTATCTCTACTCCCTAGGTAACTCGTCTAATTAGATCTTGAACCCAAAATGCTGAAAGGAAATTGTCAGAGCTAAATGAAATTTTAGTAACTGATTGAAGATAAGTAGTACTATAATCCTGACAGTTTGGTGAAGGAGATGGGGAGGGTCATGTGCACACTGAGACTCTTATAAGTCAGTTACAGTTACTGTTTATCTGTTAAGTGACCTTTTCCTCATTTGTGTAAATGCCATCACGCCCACAGAGGGTATATGTTCTCTGCAGTTGCCTTTCTCTGTACCTCATTCCTTCCGCACTTTTGTTTTCACGCCTAATTTCTTACACAGTACTCAGTCACTGAACCAGACTCACTGGCTCCTTGTGCTCATCTGAGCATAACACTTCGTTTGTGTGTGTGTTGACATGCACGAGCGTGCGTGTGTTGCGCTTAGCGGCCATCACATTTGCACTGTCAGGTCTTTGATATCATCTGTGGGGCCCACACCTCTGCTGCCATTCCTTAATCTTCTGTATGATCTCATGCAATCCTGCCTAACCCTTACCACACCCTGATGTATTCAGAGTATACACACAAATGCTCTCTGGCTCTGCAGATTCACAATGGCCTACATTTGTTTGCTTAAACGTTTTCTGCTGACGTCAAATCATTCTTCCCATTAATGAGCCTTTAAGTTGCCATTAAACAGGGTAAGCTCTGCTGTCAGCACATGTCAGTATTGATTTTTACAATATGTAATTTAAGAGTGCCGTCACACTAGAGCCTTTTCCAGCCTCCTTTCCCTTTGTTTTCTGGGTTTTTTCCCCGTTTGCCTCTGTAACTTATCCTTCCTTTTTGTCCTCTGTCAGATATGTTGTTCCTGCAGGGGTCAGAGGTCATCTTCAAGGTGGCCTTAAGCCTGCTGGGGAGCCACAAGCCTCTTATCCTGCAGCACGACAGCTTGGAGTCTATTGTGGATTTCATCAAGACCATGCTACCCAACCTGGGCCTCGTACAGATGGAGAAAACCATCAACCAGGTTAGACAAGAAGACAAAGTTGTTTAGTAATGTGTAACTACTCATTGTAACACTGGAGTACAGAAATCTATTTATTTACTTTTTATCAGTGTGATCTTATGTATTGAGTTTTGGGAGTTATAGAAAGGTTATGAGCCATCGTCCTATTGAGATAATTGAGTCATTGCTGAACAATTGGTCTGGTTGGATGTAGGATAGTGAGAAAGACTTTCTCTGTGAATTCCTAAAGAAATATCTGTTCACAATATACGTGTGTACTTTCATTTTAAAGAGCAAGTGATGCATAACTATTCTAGATAAATGTTAGTCAGCGGTAAAAAGTAACTTCTTTTTTTTTTCCAGTGTTTTCTATCAGACTCTTGATATTTGGTCTTTTCTATGGTTGAAAATAGGGCTGGGCTATATCATGCCGTTCACGGTAATACCGGTGTAATGTTGGGCAACGATAAGAAAATGAAATATCGCGATAGAATATGGGTTAAACGCGCATGCGCAGTGCCTTTGTTTACATACGCCCATGGCGGCGACGCAGAATGAGAAGAGCGAAAGTGGATCGTTAAATGAAACGGATGAACCAGAACTGGTTTGTAAAAATGCTGCAACTTCAGTGGTGTGGAACTGGTTTAGCTTTCGTCCGTCAGATATACAACAAAGCACTATCTTTGGTAGTGCATGCTAGCGGGCCGTCGTTATTACTGTGTTTTTTGGAAAATACGGCACACTTAAAATCTATTTTTTATTTTTCTGAAAATCGACAGTGCCCCTTATAATCCCGTGTGCCTTATGTATGAATTCTGGTTGTGTTTACTGACCTGGAAACAATTTTATGTCGTACACGGCGCTTGAAAATCTGTCAAATGTTTCAGTACGACTTTGCTAAGATACGAAGCCGCACCGCTTGATGGATTGTCGGAGCATTACGGCTATCGTAGGCAGGCGCCTTGCGGAGTGATACGTACTGTGCTTCAACATAATATTACCTCATTATGTGTGTATAACCTCTTTTTAAGCTTTGTGGATATTATACAGGGTTATGCTGAGGATATGTTTCCACTGGAAATGCCTTTTGGTTAAACTGTCAGCAAGGATTTTGCACTGTTACATTTTTATATAACTTTAATGCACTTAAAAAAGCTGCTTGTTTAAGTGAAAATACATTGATGGTTGGTTTTTGTTTTTGTTTTTTTTGCACTAATAAAGTTGAGGAGTTGTAAAGTATTTTGTCTAGTGTCAATTATATCATCAGTTATATCGTTATCGCAAATTTTCGAATGTATATCATGATAAATATTTTTGGTCATATCGCCCTGCTCTAGTTGAAAATGCAGAAACGCTGATTCTACAACAACCGGTGTGACAAAAATACTGATCTTTTGCACAATTTGATGCCTTTATAACACAAACATTCTGTTTAAAATGATCTGAACTTCGTATGTGAAAACAGAGGAATGCCTGTTACTTCCTGTGTGACCTAATGCTACAGATTTTTGCAGCTTTCAGTTTTCTTTCTAAGATCTATATTTGACATATGGTTAAAATCAGCTCGTCTTCAATCCAAAGTTTTAACAGATAAAACTGAGGAGGTGGAGAAGATTTATATAATTAAAAAAAACGTTTTCATTTATCTCCATAATTCTCTTCGTAACATCTTTGATCCGTTGCTCATACCGAGGCTGCTGGCTTGTGGCTGGCTCTGAGCTCTGGATAGCTTTAGCTTTAGCCAGTTTGCCTTTGTTTGTCTTTGAAATGTCCTCCATGTTCAGCTGTGAGGTTTGTTAGAAAAGATTTCCTGGTGGTCCTCCTGCAGTTTATTTTGGCAACTTTGTGCCTTTACTCACACTCGTACCAGACATCGTTCACACGATAACCAGCACCGAGCTCATCAGATTAGCTGTTGTAAAACTGGACGTTCTTTTCTTGTCTGTTGTTGTTGTTGCTCTAAATTAGCTCACGAAACTATTAAAACATTTTTACTAAGTTTACGGAACAGATGTGTTTCATTTTGAGATCTGGTTTTACAACTCGCAGCAGTTAAAGGAGACAATTTAATGGCTTCACAATGAGACAAAGGAGAATGATATCCTGCTTGAGTGACAGAGGCTATCAGGGCGAGCCACACCCTGCCTTTACAGTGATGAGAACAGCTGATGAGTGGAGTGTGTGTGAAGTTATGTAAATTTTACCTCATGCGTCACCATTTGGAAAAAATACCACGTCAGTAAGATGGGCCTCTCACGCTGATCAACTCGAGTGGGTAAAATCTCATAGTCTTGGTCAGGTTTCACTTTTTAGTGTAATTTATGGTTGTCATGAGAAAATGTTAACCATTAAGGTGCGCGGTAATGTGGCTGTCAGCTATCACAGATGACACCGAGCTAATAACTCATGGTAAGCTATACTTTAGAAGGTACGCGCTTATCTTATAATTTCTATGAGATACTTTCCCTCCAGTGCCACTTTTTCATATCGGATTGTGTATATGTTAAATGTGTTATGACTCACAGTTTCATCTGAGAAAAAAAGAAAAGTGGGAGTGAACATACTGGATGTGTGGAGACTCCAGGTCAGTTTATTGTTTTGTAATGCCGAAATGTGAAAAATTCTTTGGTCTGGACAACAGCAGCCTGCTCAGTGTGTGTAATGTGTTGACATTGTAGAGTAAACATCCCCAGTTTCACACGAGGCTTTGTTCCCAGTTTTGACCACCATTGCTGTGAGTAATGATAATGTAATTTTGCTGAGAAACACAAAGTGCCCTCAGTGAAATAAAGGGAATACACGTGAGCAAAAACCTATTTTTTTAAAGTTAAATATATAGATATCTATGAGAAATCTCAGTTGATGAGCAGCTCTAAACCGAATGTGTTTGAAGTCTTGTTGAATTGTGTGATTGTGCGGCTGCTTTTGTTTACTGCCTCCAAGTGTTGTCTCTGGTGAAAACAATTAGGAATAACGACCGAGCTGCAATAATGAGAGCCGAGTTATAAACAGCAGTGCTAAACTTGTGGAGTACTTTGAGTTTCCATTATTACTCAGTTTAATAGTTACAAAGCCAAAGCAAGTCAAATCAGTAAAAATAACAATTAAACCCACTTCTAACCTGGTCATATTCCTTTTATATCATGCTCACATACATTCTTTTATAATGGTATGACACGATGGAAACACGATTCTTCTGTTTCCAAGCAGTTCAAATGTTCACCCAGCTGAGAGTTATTAAATGCCTCTGCTTCAGGTTTGTGAGATGGATGTGTCCAAGCAGCTCCAAGCCTATGAGGTGGAGTACCATGTGTTGCAGGATGAGCTGCTGGACACGCCCCCGACCCTCAACCAGCACCAGCGAGCTGCGCAGCTGGAGAGGACCAATCAGAGCCTGCGACAGCAGAACCTCGACCTGCTCGAGGAGCTGCAGGTACGCGCACACACGCTTGCACAAAAGAAGAAAAGCTGCTTTTGCCCGTTCTTTGTTCCATTAGGTCACCGCTCCCTCGCTGTTCTCACCCAGGTGTCCCACGCTCGAGTGTGCAACCTGGAGAGTCGAGTGGAGGCTTTGGCCCAGGTAGAGGGGCAGCTGAAGGAGCAGGTTTCTGCACTGGAGGAGGAGAAGAAGCAGCTGCTGAACACCATCACACACCTCCAGGGCCTCCTCACCAGCCTCGGGATAAACGCCAACCCCGACGGACAGGCGCTGCCTTCACTGTCCGTCTGACAGACAGTCACAACAGCATCAAAGCTGGAGGGCAGAGAGCAGCACGATAGCAGGACTGTTGACTCGCTGCTTCACCTGCTGGCGAGGGTCGATGAATGAGTCTCTGCCTCGATCCTGCCGCCTCTGGAATGTTTTAATAATGATGATGATGATGATAAGAGGACAGATGAAATAGTGGCAGAAATGGGATTGAGGTTGAAGGATAGTACTCTCTTCCTGTGCTCTAATAAATGAACATAAATAATCCCCAAAGATGGCGCTGACTGTACCGTCGGGCCTCGGCTGTTAAAATACTTTTGCACCTGTGTGTGTGTGTGTGTGTGTGTGTGTGTGTGTGTGTGTGATAAATGGAGTTTGTTTGTATTTTTGGATGCAGCAAAAAATGTACAGCAAGCTTGTAGAACAAAGACTCCATTCTGCAGTATTCAGAGCACTGTTACAAATATCACAATAATTAAGAAACACAAGTTCCTCCCAAAGAAAATGAGATCGTAAGAAGGAGGTGAGATGAAGGGATGGGTGAAGAAATAAACAGCAGCAAAATGTTTTATAACATCGGCTAAATGATGATGAGATCAGGGGTGAACTATTTTTGATTCTTCCTAGGCTTTCCTGGCCCTGCGCAATTTGAACTTGAACTTCATTTAAGTTACAGCAGCTTCCAGGAAAAGCAACACAATAAATCCAGTTCATTTCACATCCTGTTGTTTCACCTCTAAACACACGTCAATTCATCGACATTGATGGGAAAAATCTGAAAGCTTAGCCGTGCCGCTCCAGCGAGGGGAAGTCCACACATTTACTGAGGAGCTACTCAAAATTACGGCAAAAGACGCTAACTTTAAAGAGGAAAACTTCTGCTGTTGAGACAATCTGTCACCCGTAAATCATTTACTGTATGCAACATACTGAATTCTTCAGCCCGAGCTGCAGCTTGGTGTGCCTGTACGTGGGTGTTTGAATGTTACTGCGTGTCAATGTTCTCACTGATTGCAACAAACCTGTCGGTTTACACTGTAAAGATATTTTTCTTTTACCCCTGACTCTCTTTGCACATTTTCTCTTTTACTATGATTATTGCTACTCTGTACTTTAAAATACATTTCATATTCTTCCAGCATGTCTGAAGCCAGCTCTCTTTGTGTGTGTGTGTGTGAGTGTGTTGCACTCCAGAACAACATGTGTCGGATGTATAGATTCTTCCACCTCCTGTCTAAACATGTCAGTCATTTTTGAATACCGATTTAAGGTTTCCAGTATATAGACGTGCGCTGTACACCGTACTTAAAACACAGACATGTATTTGTTAACAGGAACTCCTCCTGAGGTTGGAGAAGCGGCGTGTTCGGGCAAGTTGTGACCCTGTTAGTTTGCATATAGTGTGAGAGTGGGGACATGAAACAGGAAAGCAAAAAAAAACCACCAACAGCAAGACCCCAGACTGAATTTCTGCAAAATATTTTGTAGTGCGTGTACATGCATGCTTATTTTTTGTTTTGTTTTTTGCCCTCTGTGATTGGGTTGTTCTGTTAGTCAAGCAGAATGTAAGAGGACTATACGATTTCACCGAGAGATCTTTTTCTCCTTCCATTCCTAAACCTGTTTACGGGCCTCTCCAAGCATGTCTTACTCAGCCACCCGGTCAGGTTGGAGCCATTCTTAGATGTTTGTTTTTTTTGTGCTTGTTTGATTTTGTGTTTTTAATCACAGAAATGTCACTCATGAAGTTCGTTACAGGTTATTTGTGTGCAAGAATAAAATGTGCTTATTTAATTTAAAGAAGAGAAGCACATAAATGGTGCGTTTCTATATGCAACGCTTAAGTTGGGATGTTAATGAATTAAAAATTAGCTACAGTTTGATACGCTATACAATGATCATATTACAGTTAGTAGGTCTATAAGACACTTTTATTATAGTTTGGTGAACTGTGTACACCACCAAAGTGAATACTGAATGAAACAGGCCGCGTGTGATTGAAATGCAGACTTCCAGCTTTAATTCAAGGTGTTTTACAAAAGTTTTGCTGTAAAAGTCTGACAGAATGTCTCAAAGGAGGAAAAACAGTCTTTGATGACATCCCTGAGTTATAGACTTCAGGCAGTCACTGACATCAATGGATTTCCAAGTGTTAAAAACAATCTTGGCATATCCTGAAGTGTATGAATTGCTTTTGAGCTTGGCCAAAAAAACACCCAAAATTAAATTATAATTAATTAATATTGGCAATAGATGGCATGGCTGCAAACAAAGGACTGAAAAATGGAAGAAAGCCACAGGTGAGTGTGCTGGTTTTTTTTCTGCCTTAAATATTAATAAAATAATGTTTTATTTTAATAAGTAATAGAAAAATTTGTGTGTGGCGACCGTGGCTCAGGGGGTTGGGAAGCGTATCTGTAACCAGAAGGTCACCGGCTGATCCCCGGGCTCTCTGTCCTGGTCGTTGTGTCCTTGGGCAAGACACTTTACCCTACCGCCTACTGGTGTTGGCCAGAGGGGCCGATATGGCAGAAGTGCTGCTGCTCTGTAAATGACCTCTTTGCCTGAGCCTCAGGGATCAACAGAAGAATAGCTAATACTGTCTGTTAACAGGCACAGCTCATGTCTTGATCCAAACCAAACACTGCAGCTGAGTGGAGATTTCCATGAAGCAGCAACATTTCTCTACATAACATCCAGAAGCCAGACACACCTTCGTCTGTAAATGTCACTGATTAGCATGACTGCTCCTTACGTGGCCACACCTCACAGCCCACCAGAACCGCCTGATAAATGAGGTTACTTATGTTGCAATTATGGGGTTTTTTGGCACACAGTGGTGTGTGCACATGTATGTGTCGCACCTGCTGTGTCAGAGCTCCTAATGTTACAGGCTGAAAAGGGAACAAGCTTCTTCTCTGTTGGGGAAAGATGATTTGTCACATGACTGTGGTTGAAACTCGGCTTACAGATTTTCTCTGGTTGAGTGAGCTGCGATGGAGCTGGATCACCCCGCCGTCTGCTGCGCTGCCTACGCTGTGTGTAAACAGTCTACTGAATGTGTACAAAGTGTGTGTGTGTGTTTGTGTTAAACGTGTCCTGCTGCCCGGAGCTGTTCCATTGCACAGAGTTTTATTTGACTTGGCATCTGTTTACTTGTCCACACTCCGCCTCAGCCCGGCCGTGCCCAGCCCTTCCCAGCAGGATCAGCTACACCACATGCCTGTATCCTCCTTAAAACCTGACGTGAACTCCCGCCATCCAAGAGCCTGATGGAGGAATTTTAAGCTATTATATTTCAGTAATAATGAAGAACCTGTGTGTGTTAGTTTCGAGATGATCTGTTTAGCTTTGTTTACCTTTGGAAAGCCACTGCTCTAACATATGGCTTCTGCTTATGGTTGCAATAAAATACAAGTGAATACTCAGGACCCACTTTGCTTTTTTTGTTTCTATCACTGTTGTATATGTGCATCAGTGGTTTGAAATATATCTATCTATTAGACTCCAATTTATACTTGGTATTAATCTCTGGATGTCTTTTATCCTGTCTTCCTTCTCTCACCCCAACCTGAGCCTGCTTCTACTGGAGGTTTCTTCCTGTTAAAAGGGAGTTTTTCCTTCCCACTGTCGCCAAAGTGCTTGCACGTAGGGGGTCATATGATTGTTGGGTTTTTCTCTGTATGCATTACAATATAAGGCGCCATGAGGCGACTGTTGTTGTGATTTGGAGCTATATAGATAAAAATAAATTGAACAGAAATTCATTGTAGACTGTTCTGTTTTTATTCTCTATCCTGCTGCTGCAACAACAAAAAAAATCCCTTGTGCCATCAGTAAAGGATGAGTGTAGGAGGAACTAAACCAAGCCCTGAAATATGAAGAAATATATCAGGGTAGGACATTATCTGCTCACCTTTATGCACCAGCAAATATACGTTTCACGCTTTTATGTGCTTTATAAAGTAATTTAGATCATTTATAATCATCAGTGATGCTCTGTTTAAAGGACTGTAACAGCACATCAAGTGCCGTGATGAGGGTCAGTACAAAAGGTCAGGCAGTGTCAGTAACAGCCCATAAAGCACTGCAGCAGCACTAAATATTGATAAGCAGCTACTTTCCCTTTAGCGCTCGGGGTAATTCAGAGCGATGGAGGCTGTAAAGTCAGGTCCTGATTAAACAAGACCTTTGAAGCTTCTTGCTTTACTTTCACCCTCAAGCCTATTTAAAAAATAATAATAATCTGAATGTTTGTTTTAACTTGCTTAAGAATGATTTTCCTATTTTCTCCCCATTCATTATTCGTTTGATCTCACTTTGAATAGGATTGTGAGAGGAAACAGAAGAAGTTAATGACGTTTGTTCCTTTTGGATGTTTTGGAAAAAAAAGAAATATCCACAAAGTCCATTTAATGTTAATGTCTCAGACTATTAAAACACACGTCATTATCAGTATTAGTGCACTCACCGCTGGCTGAACGACTCTGTGACAGGCAGGAGCCTCTCCTTGACCCCACCTCCTCTGACACGTGCTCGGTTGCTGTAAGTGCGGAAAAAAAAGTTGTTACCAGGCTTTAAATTTAATATTAATATTGATTATGTAACAATCAAAGCAAAACTGATTTGCTTTAATCTGTATCTGTTTGTGTTACCGATGTTCAAAAAGTGGCTGGACAACTTTAACTATGCTGTTTAGAAACATTACTGTTATTTAGCAATGTTTGCTAATCAAAAATAATGTTATGATTTATGTGGACTTGTTTTATTAGTTGTTTTATTAGTTTGTGAAATAAAAACTGATTATTTTAAGATTCATTTTTAATAATATTTATTGTGCTGAAAGTTTAACAATGGTATTTTGATAGCATACTCACATATAATATTTCATACACTGTCCACATATATGCATTTGTTAAAGATGACTGTTTTTCTTTATTGTCTGTAAAAGATTTCGATCAGTGTTTTTATTCCCCGGTGCCTTAAATCCTCCTTGGAGATACAGATAAGGTGTTGTTTGTAATGCACTGGGTACCCTTAAAGTTTATTCAGTGTGCAGATTTAGGCTGTGAACTGGTGTATTTTAATCCAAAACGACACTCTTTTCCTAAACCTATCAAGGCAGCCTTAATCTAACCAAACAGGGAGTGAAAGTGAAACAGGACTCAGTTAAAGGTTCTTTAAACCAAGTTTTATAACAATCCTTTATGAAAGCCATCCAGATAGTGTTTATAGATGCACTGCAGAGAATTTATCAAGTTTCATGAATGTAATTTACAGCTTTTTTTTTTTTTCTTCCTTTTTTTTTTTTTTTGCCTGTCCCATTTGGCTCTTTTGCCATCAGAATTATTGTCTAAAGGCGAAGAAAGATGCCCAACGGATTTACTTTACCAAATTGACCATCCCAGCTTTGCCGTAATGGTCCATTTGATTCACCTTTTATTGTTTATTTTATTTTCACTTGCTGAATACGGGACAGACTTGACTGGGGGAAAGAAAGGGGAGAAAGAAAGAGGGAAAGAAAAACAGCTGAGAAGAGGGACGGGGGAGAAGGGCAAAAAACAAAAACCAACAGAATAAGCAGGAAAAAAAATACATATATAACGATCACCTGGATCACCTGTTGAGAAAGAAAAAAGAAAACAAGCAGAAGAAAACGAGAGTAATAGAATAAACAACATCACAATAATATATGGGAATATGACAGTAAATACTAAATATTAAACATTATTGTGCAGCACGTAAGATCGACAGCACACAGTGTGCTTTGGGTAGGAGCCAAAAAGGGTGTAGTTTGTGTGTGTGATCACCCGTGTGTACACCTGTGAGCATGGACGCGCTTGTTTTTTAAAAGGTTCCTTCATGTAATGATCTGCTATAAGCAGCTAAAAGCTGTAATTTACAGCTTTACAGTAACAATGGAGATCATTTTTCTACATGGTTATTAAAAATGTATTAACCATAAGGCTAAAGGTTCAAGTCCGATTCAATGCCTTTATCGTCTTCACTCTGAGTACAATGTGGTCGTAAAGGGACAGACATGGTCAGCAGCAATGCTCAGGTATGCTGTGGAAATAAAAATAAAACATAAAACAACAAATTAATTAAACGCTCATCTGTATAAAAATCTCTTCAGCTGCTTTGTAAAAGAGTCAGCGGAGTCCGTGCAGCGTGAAGACAGTTTAAATGATGCTCAGGTGGTACTGAGGGCTCCAAAGTGTGCCAAGATTTTCCCCCCACACCGTTACACTCCACCAGGCTGAACCTTTGACACACAGTAGGATGGATCCAGGCTTTCATGTTGTTTGCACCACGTTCTGACCCTACCATCTGAATACTGCAACAGAAATAGACTCTTCAGGCCAGGAAACATTTTTCCAGTCTTCTATTGTCTAGTTTTGGGAATTGTAGCCTCCTTTCCTGTTCTTCGCTGACAGGAGTGACACCGGGTCACCGGTCAAGTCACTTAAATTACATTTCTTCCCCATTCTGATGCTCACTTTGAACTAAATGCATTGAGCTGATGAATATAACACAGTAAAATAACCTTAGTTATGGAATGTGTATTTATTTTTGGTAATTACATTCAATGTTGCAAATGCTGGATAGTAGCTTTTGCTCTATTATTTTATGATTTTAAATGGCTGACTTCATTATATAATTAACCTCATTTTGTATTTTATCTGTAACATTTAAGTGTGTGTGTGTGTGTGTGTGTGTGTGTGTGTGTGTGTGTGTGTGTGTGTGTGTGTGTGTGTGTGTCAGGTAGACCACCATCCACAATGCACAGCCCAGAGAGAGAGGACAACTCTACCACACCAGAAGCGAGAGTAACACTCACATTATATTTATTAATCTTTTGTAATATAAGTTTTATTTTTAATGAAGTGTCGCTATCGCTGCGCTTTATTTCACGTCATCCATCCACCCTGCATTACAGGAACCTTACCAGAAATCATGTTTGACACAAATCTGTCACAGTGGTTTGTTTTGGCAGATGCCTCAGATGAGTTTATTCTTCTTTGCAGCACATCTGGGCGTGTCAGAAAGTCTAAATGTAAATAAAAAAAGGCTTTGGTAACAGAGCAACAGTAAGTCGCTTCTAAGAAATTTCATTCTTGGCAAGGAAATTGCACATATATATTCCACCCAGTCTATTTCAACATCGACGTCTCTACGTGTGCGTGTGTGTTTCATCATGCCACCCGGACACTTCAGATCCAACTGTTAGCTAACATGTCAATGTTGTGCAATTCTGCATGCAGATGCCTCTTATTTTACTTTCTGTTTTGTTTCTTCCTCCCAATCAATGGAAACATGTTTTTTTTTGTGTGTGTGTGTGTGTGTGTCATATTTACGGTTTAGCTGCAATTTATATTTTCAGTCTACCAATTATTTGAGCACATGTCAAGTTAACACATTTTTTTGTGAGATTTCTTAGAGCCAATCAGATGATGGCATGCAAAGAACCAGCCAGTGAATGCAGTCTTGGATTGAATAATTCTCTTAGAAATCATTCATTTCCTTTTTTCTCCTGTTATTTAAAAGTCTGAGTAAATTATTCAACTGTGCTCCAAAACCATCACCTAGAGTATATATATTCAAAATAAGTAAAATTATCTTTAAAAATAATTAATATAAAGTGCCTTAAAATAAGCAGCAAAGCAGTTTTCTTATTCATTGTTCTCATTCCACATATTGAGTTTATCAGAGTATAAAACAGTCAGGGCGTGTTTGTTTAATAAACTGTTATAAATCAAAGCAGAAAAAATACCAATCGGTGCTTTGAGGATGCAGCAGGTTGCATTTGAAAAGAACAATGATTTATTACCGCTTATATCAGAGCTGTTTAGGACTTAAGTCATAAAAGTTTGACCTCTGTTTGGTCAAATCCTCTGTAGTTATTATAACACACTCTTTATGATTAGCAGTAGATGACAGCATAGGAAGTGTCGGCATATGATTAATTTCTTGGTGTGAGTCACTAACGGTACACTTCAAGGCTTTCAGGTTCTCTGACTCTGACCTTTAACCCTGATTAAACCCTGAAAGGAAGTCTGTTTTTACTTAGCTCTCTTAAAGTATTTACAGTGGTGAGGAAAAATATTGAACTCGTAAAAAATATATCAAAATTGATCAAAAGATCCTGGTAAAATTAAAAATTAAGTGCAAACTCACACTGAAGACAGCTGCTAATCTTCCCAGGACATGATACCCAGCAGATTCAACCTCTGGTACAAAGGAGTTGTAAAAATAAACCCAAGAATTACGTCTCAGGCTCTACAGGCCTCAGCTGGCATATGTAAAATGTTAAAGTCAATCACAGCACCATCAGAAAAACACTCAACAAGTTTGTCTTGTTTGGAAGGGTTTGCAGGAGAAAGACAATTTTCTCTAAAAAGAGCATGACAGCACAGCTCAAGTTTGTAAAGCTACATCTGAACAAACCACAAAACGTCTGGAACGACGTTATTTGGACAGAGCAGACCAAAGTGGAGACGTTTTACCTTAAATGCACAGCGACAGAACAATGGTCCGAAGCACCGGAGCAAATCCGCAACAGAACGGCTGAAAAAGAAAAAAAAGAATCAAATCTGACTAAAATGCTGTGGTGAGACTTTAAGAGAGCTGTGTGTTAACAAATGCCTTCAAACCTTAATAACCTTAATGAAATGTGATCATGTGAGGCTGATAAAGTCACCGAGAAAGTGACTACTTCAAAGTTATTGCTAGTAGATGTGGCTCTAACAGCCACTGAGACCTGTGGAAACATTCATTTTCACTGTCTTGTACTGTGTTTATAGTGATGAGGATCATTTCGTTTAGACCGTTTTAGATGCTCCTTTGGAGTTCAATGTAATTTTTTATAAAAACATCACATGGTTGAAAAACAGTCCTTAGCTGCAAAGTTGCAGAGCCTGTGTGAGTGACCTCTGAGTAAGACAGAGGCCTGGATTATGAAAGAGACAGATTGTAGTTATCCTGCTGAGTCACAAACTGCTAACATGGAGCTGAACACAGCAAACACGACCTGCAACACCAGCGAGGATGATGTTACATGAATGTGTGTGTGTGTGTGTGTAAGGCCGTCTCTGTTTGTTGCAGGAGGTCAGGCGCCACAGTCCGGGTGTGTCCACCGCTGTCCTGTCAGCACATCAAGTGTCCACAAACCCCTCCCTTTAAACCCCCCCCCCCCCCCCCCCCAGCTCTCTCTCGCTGTCTCCCTCCCTGTCTGTGCATCTCTCTCTCGCCCTCCCTCGCTCTCTCCTTCTTCCTCCCTTCCTCTGAGCCAGGGTGTAACCAAGACTTTACTTGTCAGTTGCACAGATCTGTGAAAGGGATGGGGTCTTTGTGTGTGCGTGTGTGTGTGTGTGTGTGTCAGAGAGAGAGACAGCAGGCAGGTTCTCGAACAATAAAGCTGTCTGTTGGTTATTTCTGAACCCTGGAGAGGAAGCACTACTCCCTGCAGGGTGGGGAAATGATTCATAGAGACCCCACCCAAAATACACACACACTTACGTACTCAAACACTGTACTGTGCACACAAACGTGCACACACTGATCCGTGGACACGCAGCTCACAAGCTGCACATACTGGCAGTCTTCAAGCCCCAAGTTACCTCAAGAAGCCTTTTTGTTTTTAATGATTAAAACGTGGGGTTTTTTTTCTGCAGAAAAAGAAATCAGTTAATTAGCGCAGAAGGAATACTTGATTTTAACATGCATGTGAACTGATCTGCGTAATGTCTTTAAATCTGTTTGTTGCAGAGAAAAATATAAGCACTATTTTTTTAATTGCTTTTTTATTTGTTTGGTTTGTTTTTGTTGAACAAGTTTTGAATGTGTAGGAATGTGGCTGAATCTTTGCAATGACTGGCCACACACACACACACATGCACACACACACACACACACACACACACACACACACACACACACACACACACACACACACACACACACAGGGCTTTAATCATGCATCAATAAATTAAAAATGCTGTCTTGTGGAATCCTTAAATAATCATCAAGGTGGGTTTTCATAACGCTTAACTTGGAAGTGTGCTGCAAAGAATCCAGTAAACAAACACACTCTGCAGTAGTCGTAACATCAAAAAAGCTCTGAAGTATTGGAGAGGTTTCTTCCTGGTAGCTCAAACTGAAAGCAGCTCCTGTCATCACCATCCATTCATCACAAAGGCTTTTTCTGAGCAGCTCCTCCTGCTCTGACTTTTATATAGGTATATATTTTTGTGACAGTTTAATTTAACGTTGACAGCTACCACACACACCCTCAGGTGTTGTCCAATATGCTCAAGGCACATTAACATGACTAAGACGCTTACTTTTTCAAACTGGACAAAGGAACATATACATACATATAAGTATATATATATATATATATATATATATATATATATATATATATATATATACAAAAAATTCCCCACTCGCCCCTGTGGGCGGTCAATCCTTCAAGCTCGGGTCCTCTACCAGAGGCCTGGAAGATTCTGGGGAGATCTCCGATGTTGTTCCCGGGATCTGCTGGAGCCACTTGCCTAGCTTGGGAGTCACTGATCATATATGTATATATATATATATATATATATATATATATATATATATATATATATATATATATATATATATATATATATATATGAAATTCGGTGTAATATCTATCTATATAGACATTACACCGAATTTCATGGTAAGCCATTCAACAGTCATAGTTCAGTGTAGTGTAGTGGTACAAGCGGAAAGGCAACCATTTCCATGAATGGGTAACTTTTACCTGTTTTTTGGCAACTAAAGAACTAATATTTAGAGTGCTAATAAATCCTCCTTTGTACTCTAAATTGACTTGTTTGAATCTGGAATTACTGAAAGCCAATCGTTTATTTCACCCCACATGTGCATTTTATTAAGATTACATAAGACATATCTGTGGCCATGATGCTATTTGTGCAATGCAGCATACATACTGAACAACACACCACTGCTTATATGCAAATCAGGAGTCAAAATGCAAGTCAAGGATGGTGGCGGGGCGGGAGCCGGTAACAGGTGTGTTTATCTTGCTCGGTATCAGTTTTAAAGCCTCATTACCTCAAAGTGCTGAACTGGCAACTGCACAGAAGGTGACAAATATGTTGATTGAACAGCAGCTATCGGAAGACTGGGAGTGGCGTCAGCACACACACACCACCTGACTGAATTTCTGTCGCTTAACACATGCCAATGAATATTTAAAGCAGGGTAAAAATAACTTTCCTAAATGCCACAGGTGCGCTGCTTTTAATCTTACTCATAACTACTCATCTGATCAAAGCAGGCAGTTTTCTTGAACAACTAGTTATTTCAGGAGGTCTATTCGGCATAGAAAACATCTCTACATCTGTAATTGCATTTCTTTCTTTCTTTTTTTTCTTCTCATGCTTTGTTTTGAAACAAAATGATGAGACACGAAGACATAAAGCTACAATATAAGATATTTGTATAAACATTAAAATGAGTGTGTGTGGGTTTTTTCTCTTTCTTTTGATGTTGTATATTTGTCTGTTTTGTAAGCTTAGAGAAAAAAGGGGCATAAGTTCTATCAATTTGTAACAACCATGATACTTGCTCCTAATAAAAGATATTTGAAACATAAAATGAGTGTGTGGTCTAAGGACGTGTGCAGATCTATCTTAAGCAAAAGAGGAAAAAATAAAAACTATATGAGGTGAACAAAGAAAGAAAAGGGATGTTTTTTTGTTTTGTTTTGTTTTTTGTTTTTTGAGATAAGGAGGTAATAGGGAGGAACTAAAAAGGTTTATCATTCATTATTTTACGAGGTAAAAGTCTCACTGAGGTAAAAAATTTCTGACATGGACGAGAGGGCAGGTATCTGCATCTATCACAACCTGGACTTAAATGTAAATGTATGTGCAGTGCTGTGAATAATTATGTGCCCCCTTCTTGATTTCTCAGTTTTTTGTTTATATGTCAGACTTAAATGTTTCACATCATTAAGCAGATTTTTATATTAGACAAAGCAAATACAGAATGCATTTTTAAAATGATGCTTAAGGGGGAAAACCTATAAAAATTCTACCTGACCCTGTGTGAAATGTCATTTTCCCTGAAACCTAATAAATAGTTGTGTCACCTTTGGCAGTAAGAACTGTTAGTAATAACTGGGAAAGAGTCTTTCACAAATTTTTGCCCACTCTTCTCTTTTGTTTTTAATTTAGCCACACTGGAGGTTTTCAAGCATTAACGGTCCGTCTAAGGTCACACCAAAGCATCACCATTTGATTTAAGTCCAGACTTGTTTGCCACTCAGAGGTGGACTTGCTGGTGTGCTTCGGCTCATTGTGCTGCTGTATCACCAGGGTGCTCTTGAACTTCAGGGCCAGAGCTGATTGACGGGCATTCACCTTCAGGATTTTCTGGTACAGAGCAGAATTCATGGTTGTGTCAATTACTGCAAGTCGTCTAGGTTCTGAAGCAGCAAAGCAGCCACAGACCATCACATTAAGACCACCATGTTGGACTGGTGCTATGATGTTCTTTTTATGAAATGCTATGCTAGCTTTACATCGGGTGTAACGGGACTCAAACATTCCAAAAAGTTCATGTTTTCCCAAACGTCATGGGAATCATGAAGATGTTTTTTTTGGCAAATGTGAGACGAGCCTCTTCTGTGGATGGCGTTTTTGCCTAATCTCTTTGTTATGACTGAATCATGAACATGAACTCTTTTGTGACTGTCAAGGCTGATTAAGCCAAGTGTTGCAAGTGGACTCAAATGCAAAGCTAATAAAGATGACAGATTAAGTTTTACAATCTTTATTTAAAGACGAGGAAAGGTTAAGCAACACGAAGAGCACAAGATGATCACAGGTGAGCTTTCCAGTTCTCCAGGGAGTTGACTGATGGGAATAAATCTGTAAATCTGTAAATGTAAAAGCTAATGTCTAATTAGTTAATCTAGGTGAATGATTTTGAAAGTATCCACAGAGACTTGCAGAGATTAAAAACCAAAACAAACCATGACAGTGTTCTTCTGGATGTGTTGTGAATGTGTTGGAGTAACGTTGGTAGGCTTGCCCCACCCAGGAAGGATCGCTATTGTTCCAGGTTTTCTTCTTTTGTGGAAAAATACTATAACTGTGGTTTATTGGAGTCTCGTAGCCTAAGAAATGGCTTTCTAATCCCTTTCATAGTCAATTCTGCAGCAACTCTGGACCAGAATCTTTCAGGAATGTTTCCAGCACCTTGTTGAATTTATACAATGAAGAACAGTGAAGGCAGTTCTGAAGGCAAAACACACAGTAAGCTGGTTGCGTAAGCGTCCATATCCTTAAACTAACAGTTTGCTGAAGCACCTTTTAATTTGATCATAGCATTCAGTCTTCTTGTGTAGGAGTCTATCAGCATTGCACATCTTTACTTGGCAATGTTTGATAGCAAGACAGCAAGAGCAGCTCTTGTGCACTGCCGTCTTCAGGTCGCACCATAGACTTTCTATTTGGATGTGCTCTTGGGGTTATTGTCGTGTTTAAAGGTGAAATGATTTTTCTGTATTGTTCTACTTTCTATAAGTTACCTGAAGGTTTTGGAATATCAGTGACTTGATATCCCCCCCAAAATGAATGAACGTAGGCAAGAAAGCTACTGCAACACCAAAGGAGCTACGTTAATTTCTGGCAAGCACTAGTTTTGTATTCTGCATATGTCTGGACTATGGAGTACATTTGCAAGACAGAAGTCTTTTCTAGGAAAAACACCTCCATCCAAGTGCAGCTACAATTTGCAAAAGCAAATACACCAAATCTCCCAAAAGCATGTGGGAAATGTGTTATGTTTGGTCCACTTTACAATAAAATAACACCAGTGGTAGCAGTTTCATACTTTTGGGATCCTTTCTTCAGCTGTAACTGGGGCTTTAGTAGCTATTAAGGGAATTATGAATGGTACCAGTCACTTTTTGCCCTGTATCCCTTTTACAATCAGAGCAGATGTGAGGTTTGGTCCCAAAAATCAATCATGACAATGTTTGCGTGGACGTTTAAGAAATATGGCTTTGTAAAACAGGGGGTAGTGGGACCATGAGTTTATCACTGAGAAATAATGACATTTTATGGGGTTTTTACACTGTTAAATGACGTGGTCAATACATGTGGACTAACTTGTCTGATATTTGGCATGCTATGTTTGAATCATATTCCAAAGACAAGTCATTTATTAGATAAAAGAGCAGAAAACAAGAGGTAAATAAAGAAGGAATGTCTATAAGTTCATGCAAAAAATGAAAGTGAACTGGATGCACTTGAGGATTTGGATTTTCTAGTGTGTCTTTGAAAACTGCCAAACCGAACCAGGAAAAAATACATGAACAGTCTAATACACACGGAGGCTGTGACTGAGCTCCTACCTCATGTAAATATGTTTTAACAAGGACATTTCCCGTTCCCCAACTCATGTCCTCAGTTCATCCACTTGCATTTTTAGCCCCTCCCCCTTTTTTATGCGTGCGTGTGTGTGTGTGTTTTGTGTGCATGGTTACATTCTTTATTTGGGCGGACCGACTTCCCTTCAGGCTGACTTCATATTTCAGTTAGTGATAGTTTGAATGTCTTATGGCCACAAGGCAACCTCACTTTCAAATAACACCCAGACGCACATATACACACCCTCCTGATACACCTGCGCCTGAAAAACCTAGACAAAAAGTACATAGGAACAATTACAGTGTTTGTTCCTACAACGGTGTGTGCAATTACGCCATGTCTCCTGGCTGCCTGTAGTGAACACAGAGATGTGATTGTTCCCTAAGTTGCCCAAGGAGATATACCATAATATATCTCAAAGTGAGAGTCACCACCTGATGGCACACGCGCGCGCGCACACACACACACACAGTATGAGTCTAATATGAGGCTGGAAAACAGACGTCATAATGAACGTAGATCAGATAATCACTCAAACACTTATTGTAATTTATGGCAGCCAGAGTGCTGCAAAACCATCTGAGAGCTGGCAGATAAGGCAGAGATTAGATCCATGTGCTCCTTGGTTCGTACTGGAACTTTTTAAAAGATGCCGTAAACAAAAAACTCATAAATTTCTTCTTTACATAGCTGTCAGTATGTACTTGCATGTCTGCCAGTTTAAATCAGAGGCATCAATATATGTTTTTGTCATAAATCATAATTATCCATATCAGTCTGCAATCAGATATAAATAATAACGCAGGGACAGGTGGAGAACAAAGACAAAGGTGTGTCACGTCGGGTACAATTAATGTGGTGCCTCGTAACATTTTTTGCGTAATGAGAGACAGCGAGCAGGTACACTTGGAGTGTGTTTAAAATGTGACTTTTGCTGGGTTTGATTTTGAAATGAAAGGCCAGAGGAAAGCAGCAGCTTCGCGCCTCTGCTCTTTCTGTTTTGTGTCATTGCTGCGAAGGGAGCGACTCTTCACAAAGAGAAACCTCAGACATACAAACTGTCTACAAGGATGCCAAAAGAGAAGCATGTAACACAGCAGACTCTCCGAAAATCATTGTTTTCCATAACAACCCCAGTCTGTGTGTGTCTATTGATACAGTAATGAACCCACAGTGAAAGTTCAACAAAGTGATAATTATGGTTTATGTTTTTATTTCTGTCTGAGCATGTCATTGCTTTCCACAGATCACACCCTGCACTAAAATTTTGTGTGTGTGTGTGTGTGTGTTTGTGTGTGCGTGTGTGTGTGTGTGTTTGTGTGTGTGTGTGTGTGTGTGTGTGTGTGTGTGTGTGTGTGTGTACTTTTATTGCTCATATTGTGGGGATATAAATCTGTTTAACAACAGTTCCACTGTGGGGATCTGCCTTCATTTTAGGGTATAAAAAGCAAGTTGTGATTATATAAATCATTACAAATTTTTATTTGACTAACAGCTCCACCTCGTTGTAATCACCTTTTTCTAAAGAAAGACAAACAGTGGAGGAGCAAAATGCGGCACGTCTTTGAATAGATCGTTTTTATTATGTGTACTTTCTCCAGAACAAAGAAATAGATTTCATTTCAAAAGACTTCTACCGCCCAAACAAATCATTTCATAATGGAGTCAGAACTGATACACATGATGTCTAAATATTTATAATTAAATAGAAAACAAAAGGGCTATATTATATACTAAACTACATACATTTAGTTAAATTAGTTTGTGAACCATCTATGAACATCTATGAATCTGGATATGAGTGTAAACAAACTGCAGAGCATCTATAAAGGCTATAAAATTTAAATTGGTATTTGTAACATTTGGTTAAAAGAGCAAATAAGAACACTGCTTTGGTGCCTGGTGGTGGAAATCATGAAATTCTAATCATTAACTGTTTGATTATGTTTAGCCACCAAAACTTCAACATTAACCCAAAATGTTGAAAAATGACACTTAAGGGTATCAAGTGCATTAACGTGATAACATAGGGGTTCCTGATCAATTGTGTGCTGCATATGTGGAGGTTGGAAATGTGTGCAGAATGAGGATGACTGAGCAGTAGCGAAGCCTTTATCTCTCAAATAATACCGATCTTTGGTAACCGTAAACAAAAACAGAATATAGATTCATTGGCCAGTTTATTAGGTGCGCCTGTTTGAAAATATCCAATCAGCCAGTCTCATGGGAGCATTTTAGTACATAAACATGCTCAAGGCGACGTGCTGATGTTCAAATCAAGCATTAAGTTACTGGGTACCACTGTGTCAGCTAGCAGCAGGAAAACTGAGGCTACAGTCAGTTCACAACCAAAGTTGGAAAACAGAAGACTTGGAAAATTGGTCTGATGAGTGTCAATTTCTGCTGTGACATTCAGATGGTTTGGACAGAATTTAAAGTAAACAGCATGAACGCATGGATCCATCCTGTTGTGTGTCATTGATTTCATGCTGCTGCTGGTGTAACGGGGTCAATTTTCTTGGCACACTTTGGATCATTTTGTACCAACTGAGCATTGTTTAAACACCACAGCCTACCTCTGTATTGTTGCTGACCATGTCTGTCCCTTTATGACCACAGTGTACCAGTCTTCTGATGGCTGCTTCCATGTCAAAAAAGCACAAATAATCTCAAGCTAGTTCTTGAAAATTTAGTGAGTTAGTTCATTGGCCTCAAATGGCCTCCACAGTCACCAGATCTCTGTCCAACAGAGAACCTTTGAGATGTTGTGGAACTAAGATTCAGTCATGGATGTACAGACAAATCTGCAGCAGCAACATCAATATGGACCAGAATCTCTGAGGAGTTCATACCATGAAATATTATGGCAGTCCAACCCAGTACCAGCAAGTTGTACACAATAAAGTCACTGGTGAGTGGAGTACATCCAGTGTTCTTTGTGCCTATGCAATTCTTTGATGTAACACATAATGTAATATAGAATTACTAAAATCTCATCAGTAAACATTATTTATAATTGTATGGCATGTTATGGTAAATTTGTTGAATGACTAAAAAATTGCTGGGCTCCGTTCCAGCTTGCTATTTTACTGCTGAACTAGAGCTGTGACGCTGCAGTGATCCATATCTAAACTGCACGCACCATCCAAGAAAGCAGTCGACAAACTGATTAATGTACTCACCAACAACCAATTGGAGAAGGTGTATGGGTGGCGCCTGGTGACCTCACAACTCCTGTTGTATTTATAACCAAAGATAAGGGAAAAACATGTTGTTCCCCGTCATGTACTGGGATCATAGTCATTATCAATGTCAGGGTGGATTGATGCCACAGCAAGCCAGCAGCAAGTCGGAGCATTTAAACAAACATGCAACATATGAGGACCAGTGGTGATTGAGCCTGCCAAAGTCCGTTTCATCACAGAGAAAGATATAAAATATGAATCTAAGTTGTTGCATAGCAAATGAACCTATATTTGGCAGTAATGAATATCACACCTAGCAAGAGCTCCATTTGGTTGTTTACTTTGGCAATGGAGGAATGAAGTATGTATCGCCATGTTTCATCTCACCTGTGTGTTTTGAGAGGCGTGTGATTCCTGTGAAATCTTAACAGCCATCTGCCCACTGTCAGTCTCTGTGCCTCCATCTGCTTCCACAGAACTACCTTTCTTATTGTTTTTTTTTTTTTTTAATCTATTGTGCATTTTTGCCATTGTTTACCTTTCAAGCTCTACCACATTCATACAAGTGATGGTATTGTTATTGCTATGGCACCTGGTTGGGCAAGTAATACAAGGATATTTTCAAGAAAATACTAATAAGGTATTAAAACACATCCCTGCATCCACTCCATGAATTCTAACTCAACATTTGCTCTAGTAAAAAGGCCATTGTGAGATTTGTTATGATTCTGACGGTCTCACGCTTCGATTGCCAAGATGTCTCCAACTACAGATAGTGAAAAAGTTGTTATGACTCTGCGAACTGACTCACCAGCAAAAGAAAATTAAATAAAAATTGTAAATGCTTGCTGCTGCATGACAGAAAATGAGCTGGGCGCAAACTACTTTTTAAATTCAGTGCAGCTGTAGGTGTTAAAGATGCTTTCTTATTGTTTCTCTTTGAACCAAAAGAGACATGTTTCCAATCCTGTGCAAACAATGTGTGATCCAAGAGTTGCATCAGAGCTTTTTTTTTTTTTTTTTTAACTTTGGGTGTGACCTGCACTGGAGGTGGGGAGGGTCAAGTTTTCTTTGAGTTCAACCCAGCCCAGTGTTGGTATGTGTGTCTCTGTGCCTTCAGGAGTCAAATGCTTCATGCATGAACAATTTAGGCTATTTTTTCCTAGAATTCCCCGTGTCAAGTGCAAATGATGCCAATAGGAGGATTCAGTTTTACATATAACAGATACACATAGATATAAGTGATGGACAGCATACATTTGTGGTCAGAGGTTTACATCATGGGGACTGTTCTTTTTCCAGGGAGGAATTATTTACAGCATGCATCTTTACTGACTTTAAAACACAAGAATTCAGTGGACAAGTTTGATTTTAGTTTGGATTAAAGGATACATACTGTACAGGCTCAAATATATAAATACACCCCCACTAATATTTGGTTAAATGTTCCTTAGCAAGCTGAACTTGAACCAGGTGCTTTTGGTAGCCATCAACAGGTTTCTGGCATAATTCTGAATATGTGATTACTCTTCTTGGCAGAAGTGGTGGAGTTCATTTAAATTGGTACGTTTTCTGGCACAGACCCGGCTTTTGAGCGTAGACCTCATATTATTAATAAGGTTGAGGTCGGGACTTTGGAAAGGCCATTTCAGAAGTTTAATGGACCATTTTGATCACCAGTTTGAACAACTGTACGTAAGTACAAGATTTTTTTTTTTTTTTTTTTTTTGCCAAGGTCTAGAAGAAAACCCAAACTGTCATCCTCAGATGAAAATAGGTTAGGGTTTTCAGGCACAACCCAGGAACCACCAAGGCTCAAGCCTGTCATGAGACGGAAACTGCTGGAATACAAGCGTCACTGTCCACAATGAAGTAAGTTTTACATCACCATAGACTGAGAGGATGGTGATTAAGAAAGACGCTCTTGCTTTCCAAATCAGTATCTTCAAGCTCCACTAAAATTTTTAGCTGCCCACATGGACAGGCCAAATACCTTCTGGAGAAAAGCTTTTTTCAGACGAGACAAAGAATGAGCTATTTGGCCACAATGACAATGTTTGGAGGAGTAAAGGTGAGGCCTTTGAACCCAAGAACACTGTACCAGCTGTCAAGCATGGTGGTTGACAGCTGTGAGCACTGGGGCTGTTTTGCTTTCAGTGGTACTGGTACACTGCACAAAGTGGATAAATAAAGTATTATCAATCAATCAAATCTATTTTTAGGTAATTTGACTACAACTAAATTTTCCATGTAGTTTTATTACATAAGAACAATAAGAGATGTTTCCCACTCGTCCCACAGACACAAAAAAGGAAGTTTTTGCATTTGTAACTGTTGCTGATCATTAACATGGTAATGAATACATTGTTTAACACGTGATTTGCTCATTGTATCAGCATTCCTGCACTTCAGTTACATCATTTAACGCACATTTAGCCGTGACAAAAGAAAAAGCAAGGTGACGAGTAGATGCCATCTTTTGCCAGCTTTTTTCTAATCTCTGTGTCTCTGCCATGCACAGTCAGGTGTTTAACACGTGTGGACCAAATGCATTTATTCTTGTGCAACTTCTCTCACACCCTCACTAAGTAAATGTAATAAGCATTAAAGAAAGGCAGAGGGTGTTTTTATGGTTTTATGCATCTTTGCACAGACGTAACCACTCTTTTTCTATTGCAGCTGCAGTTTTGTCAGTCTTGTGTATCCATAGGGATGCAACCACTGGCAGCCTTTGAAAATGGGAGCTGTGATGTTGTTTGGATTTGTGGGATGAGGGATGGCTGATAAAAAAGCAATGAGGCCACACATAAAGCAGAACACTTAAACACCTTAGACAGAACTATCCTTCCGGTAACAAAAAGGGAAATAACAGTAACACTCATTCCTCTGTAAATGTGTGCCCAACAGGGTTAAACACAATCTATGATCAAACCGGCATTCCTGGAAACAAGCATTCATATGAGTGTAGCCAGTTCAGACCCTCTAGGGGCATGATGGTCCTCCTCATAGCTGCATTACTTATAAGTTTTTCTATGGTCACAGTCATGGTTTAGTTCCAGCTCTGGACAAACGTGGTAAAAACATTGCTGGAGAGCAATGGATTGACAATGTTACTGATTAGATGTTTGATTTAAATAGCTGGCTGACAAATTTGATAATAATCTCTCATCTGTGTACAAATTTTTTTATTGTTTGAATGACAGATAGATCAAACTGTTTCAAAGGAGCAGGCTGTAGTTGTGTTGCAATGATAAGTGGTTTTCCTGGCCTCATACAGGCTTCTGCTTTTAATGTGTGTGTCTTGTCACTGGAATTATTTGCTATGGCTTTTGGCACGGGATGGGCTTTCAGAATGAGCAGTGAGCAAAACAGCATATTGTTTAGTTTCTGACACCTATTAATGACACTTTGTTGAGGCACAGGGTTACATTTATCTGCAGGAGTAAACTAAACTAGCCTGAGGTGTCAACATCAGGACAGTTGGGGTTTTGCAAGGTTCTTCTGTCTAGTCCTCTGGTTTTAGTTTCCTCTCTACTTTCTCTCTCTCGCATCCATTAGCTAAGATACAACTGGGAACTTTATGTTGTAAAATTTATGTTGCAAGCAGCTATTAATGGAAGGCCCCAGTCACACAGGTGCAGAAACCAGTCAGTATCCATCAGGCAACCATGTTGAGGGAAAATGTGTGTTCCTTGATCTGTTAGTGAGAGGCTGTTGGAGGTTGTTTGTGGCCACTTGAACTGGTAAAATTAGTCACAAAGAAGTATACGATGCTGCACCAAAAATCTGCTTATGATTTATGGTGGCCCATAGTTCCCATGGAAGATTGTCCATAACCACTAAAACAACTCACTATTTGAGATGGAGAGCATTCACCTTCATAGTAAAAGTTGCCCCTATGCCTTGCCAGCATAGTGTTGACTATGCTGGCAAGGCATGTCTTTTACTTTGAAGGTGAACCTTCTCCATTTCCAGTTTGATTTGCTCTTTTTCGAGATTTTGAAGCCAGTATCTGCTGAGTGTTTGCAGTCATATCGGCTTCCGTGCAAACCACAGGCAACCACAGCAATCTGCTAGCAGAAGTTGGTTTTAGTTTTAGTTGCAGAGCTTGTTAAGGAAGCCCATTTTAGTAACAGTGAATTTATTATTAGCTAATTTCACAACTCCAGAAAGTGACATAATTTAATCTTTTGCCAATCATGTGCAGCAGCTGCTAAAATGGCATCACAAGGCTAGATTAGCTTCAACTAATTATTATCATCATCATCATCATCATCATCAGTATTATTCAGTTTGTTTTCTTTTATTTGATTTTATTACCCTGAAATCCAGTGACTGTCTCTGTGTGAGCTGTTCTGTGAAATTGAATGTTGAAAAAGAAAAAGAAAATATTTTTACTTTATTAATCAGGGAAGTGTGTTGCAGCCATTCAAGTCAGGACTAAATATGTTATCAGTGATTAAGTTGATGGAGTATTTTTGCACACACTGGAATAAAGGACCAAACTTTATTTATTATTTTTATCGATCAACTTATGTTTCCATCACTTTACACTGACTCAGCCTAACCATACCTACCCCTTATCTTATCTTACGCTAACCTTACACCAAGTCTGGACACTGAAATGTAATCATTTTGAGGATTTCTTTACTTTTTGTAACTAAACGGAAGAGGACTAGACTGCCCACAATCATAAAGAGACTTGTTTTTCCGCTCTATGAATAATGACTATGTGCACTTTTGCTTTCTCTTCTTATTCTTGGGAAAGAGATGTTAGGTAATAGAATAGCCCTTTATTTTTGTAAATCTGTAGCGAAACTGTGAGTGAGATCAGTTGTGGTGCTTTAGTAAAGAGATTCATGGTCCTGAGCTGATGAACCTTTACCGCTAATCCTCTGAATTTATTTTTAGTGTAACACTTGAGATGGAAAGTGCATTCATGTTTTTACACTGATTTTTCTAAACTCTTCCACACTAACTAAATACAAACATTTTTAAATAGGAAAAAAGTCTTTCTTTTCAACAGGGGAAAGGAAAATGTTTTCTTCTCTTTTCGTCTAATTGGACTTTGTCCATCCATGCAATTCATCTTTTGGTGATTCAAAACTCAACTACAGTCAGCTCAAAATAAAGGAGTACATTATGTCACTTTCTATTCAACTATTCATGTCAGAAAACATATATACAGCTATAGTACCTGTAGATATCTGATATAGATGTGTCATATGGTATTCCAAACGCCAAAAAACAGGAACAAAAAAATGACATTTCAGAATGAGTTACCTTTCAATATATATTAATATTAAATTTAGGCCGTTTTTTTAAGGTAAGATGCAAAGCAATTTTGCTCAACAAAATAAAGTGTACCGCATAAAATGGTTTAATCATAAATGTAGTGTATATAGAGATGTGTGTATGTATGCATGCAAGTGTGTGTTTAAACATATAAACTCCCAGCACGCCCCTGCGGGCGGTTTATCCTTCAAACTCGGGTCCTCTACCAGAAGCCTGGGAGCTTGAGGGTCCTGCGCAGTATCTTAGCTGTTCCCAGGACTGCGCTCTTCTGGACAGAGATCTCCGATGTTGTTCCTGGGATCTGCTGGAGCCACTCGCCTAGCTTGGGAGTCACCGCACCTAGTGCTCCGATTACCACGGGGACCACCGTTACCTTCACCCTCCACATCCTCTCGAGCTCTTCTCTGAGCCCTTGGTATTTCTCCAGCTTCTTGTGTTCCTTCTTCCTGATATTGCTGTCATTCGGAACCGCTACATCGATCACTACGGCCGTCTTCTTCTGTTTGTCTACCGCCACTATGTCCGGTTGGTTAGCCACCACCATATATATATATATATATATATATATATATATATATATATATATATATATATATATATATATATATATATATATAAAACGCAACAAAGAGCAGAGTGAGACACAGACAATATATACACAGGTGAAATGAAAACACAGCTGAACTTAATCATAGCTAATGAAACAAAGCAGCATTTGACCAGGACAAAAAAATCGGCCCTGCCATTTTTGGTCCATGCTCCAACTAGACCAATCTCTTAATTTCAAAATAAAGAATCACCAGACGAAAACAAACTCAAAATACTGAGTCAAAGATCCAGGACCATGATGCAATCAATCAATCAATCAATCAATCAATCAATCAATCAATCAATCAATCAATGTTTTTCCACTGATGTCTCATCGCATTACTTGAATTATTTAAGTAAAGAAAAAAGTAAACAAATTGAATAATTAGAGTTCTATGCAATTAATATTGTGTCAAGTCTTCACTGAAGCCTCATTCAGCAAATTTTAGAAATGAATGACATTATTAATAATTCTGTTGTAACATGCTTGACGTGGAACATGTTTTTCTGTGCCCGTCATACAGGATCAAATATCCTCCAACTGAGACCAGCTTTGTTGGTGCGGCTCAACAGAGAAAATCCCACTCTGCCTTTTCTTCAGAAAAATAATATGATATCACACCTAAAACCATTTACGTGGTATACTCCCACACCCACGATGGACAAAGAGTATCTACTGATTTCCCTTTTTTTAAATACCCGAAACCTAAACAATGACACATCTTCAGTTAAAGACAGGCAAGTACCCCTTTTTCAAACACAAACACACACACAATGTAATTGACAAGGTAAACGCTGTGGATCTCAATTTTTCCACCTCAGTGGGAATTTTTTTTTGTTTTTTTTTTTAGTGTGACACAAATTTAGAGGCAGAATCTGTGTACTCTTTTGGTTTGTGTTTTTCTTACTCCAGTCAAACCACATAAACTTACTGGTCGAACTGATGAACTTTCACAGATTGTGGTCCAAGTGCTAGTTTCACTGAAAGCACAGATTCCACTTTAGCCATGAATTTGTGCCCGAAGCAAACCGCTGCTCTTATTTGTACTTGTTTTCTAACAGTAATGTTGAAAGTATAGTAATCATGTATTATTATTATTACTGTTATATGTTTAGTGCATTTCATTTGGTTTCATTAACAAAATTGCTTCACATTGTGATCGATCAATAAGAAAGCAAGAAACATAAAGCTGTCAAAGTCTGTGTTTGTGAATCTAACACCTGGAGCATGTCATTGACTAAAATAGATTTTTCATTATCTTATCACCTCAAGATGACAGCATGCTGTCAGGACCATTGAGCCTGGCCTTTGCGCTTACTTAAGCTGCTGTTGATATGGATGATGCACAAAATATATGCATTGAGAATTGTATGGGAAGTCGTTTCCATCGAGGCCAGTGAGGTCACATTGTCAGTATATTTCCTAGGAATTTGCGGGAGGATTTAAGGGCGGGGCAAAGAGAGGCATGTCAAGTAATACTTCCATTGAAAAGCCACAGATTACTTTTTGGTATGTGGTATGTGCATTTTCACTATGCAACTGGTTTTTTTTTCTAACTAAAAGTTACATAAAACCTTTTATAAATGACTCACTGAACTGGACATTCATTCAAATAAAAGATTTTAAATCTCTGTCATATTGCTCAACTTTTACGGATAAAATAAATGTTTGCCTTTACAATAAAGGCTGCAGGTTGCTTAAGTGCTAGTGTGTCTGCTTGCAGATACAACATGGGATATATGCAGCGTAGTTTCACATAAAGAATCCATTGTCATGCAGGAATGCTGAAACACAAGAGACACAAGAAGTAAACAAGAAATGAAGAATGTGACTGTAGATTAATGGAAGCAACAAAATCTTAATCAGGACAAAGACTTACTTAACTTATTAAAAATAATGTGTCTATCATTTAAAAAAATCCCTCTCCAAAGCAACTTTGAGATACCGTTTTATAAAAGTGTTATATAATTTTTGTTGAGATTTTATTTATTTATTTTTTTACTTCCTATTACTTTAAAAAAAAAATGTTTCTAGTAACTTTCTAGCAACTGGAGTTCTACTCTAACTCCACAACAGATAGATGGATTCTTTTGAAGAATAAACAAACAGGTTCCCTTCAAGTTCCCCATCTGATATTTTTGGTATGTGGTATGTGCATTTTCACTATGCAACTCTTTTTTTTCTAACTTAAAGTTACATAAAACCTTTTATAAATGACTCACTGAACTGGACATTCATTCAAATAAAAGATTTTAAATCTCTGTCATATTTGTGTAAATGCATCTGAACTTGATGTTTTAGTTTTGATTGCTGTGACCAAAAACAAAGATTGAGAAGGAACGATTAGAAATCAAGCTGTTGCCCCTCTTTGACAATTTCCTGGAGACTGATGCAGAGGTGGAAAACTTGTTCCAAGCAGTATTTGCATTGGCAGTTTGCACAGAAGATCCCGTCATGTGTGGAACTCGCCATGCGCAGTGCCTTTGTGACACAGCGGTCTAAAGGTGTGTAAATTTTCAAATATAGAAAATTATAAAGATTACAAATCAGAAGATCTGGTCTAGTGTTATTTGGAAGAAGATGTCTTATGAATGCCACATGAATGTGTTGTAAACAAATTCCAGTTTCCGTTTTAGAGTGGGTTGTGGAGTCAAACACACCTACTTTTCCCTGAGTCACTTTTGATTCAGGAACACACTTACAACAGCTCATCCTGCCTGACCTGCGCTGTAAGCCACCATCATGTCTGATGCGCCACTTGTCAGCATGCTGAGAGAGCTAAGTGAGCGTATGCGGATGTGTGTTCAGACTTGAAAGCCTTGCACTATAACAAATACAGAAACCATCCATAAAACATAAATTGTCATATCAACTATGCCTTGCCTCAATGCATAGGGCATAGATCATGGATGACAGAAGTGATGACAGATGTCACAGTGTGTGTGCATTACAACTTCTTTGTTTACAAGACAAACTTTATAATCCTTTGCTCCGTGTCGCTAATTCTGCTGAACTCTTTAAAAATGAGTACAGGCAAACGCATTTATGAGAGCAAAGCATAAAAAAATAGAGATGTGATGGAAAAAGTGGGGGGAAAAAGTGTGATTTTGTAAACCACACTAAGAGCTGTCTTAGAAAACTGATCAATCAAAAGAAATATGAGGCGTGAGGCCAAAATATAAAGTATCGCATTTCTGATAATGAAAGAGCCTATTAAAATTTTAAAAACACACTCTAATGAACAACTGGCTGCACTGTGTTATTGGCTTGGCTCTACAACAGTAGGAGTGCTTTGTTACAAGTGCATATTACAGTGACACTGAGGATTACTGAGATTAGGACTGAGAAAAACCTAATGAAAGACACCTGTCACCTGATCATACGCGTAACACTCATTCCGGTTGTGGTGTTGAACTGTTTTACATTATTCAAAGTGTACACTGTAGATGCAAATGAAATGGAGAATCAAAGATTTCTAAAAGAAAAAAACACATAGATGCTGATAAAGTTTTCCTCTCAGGATGATTCATCTTTCTAATTTTTTTTTTTAACTCTTTCCTCCTTGGATGCCTACCAGGAGCAACGTTTGTTTCTCATTTCTGAACTGAGCAGTTTTTGGTCATATTTCAGGTCTGCTTCCAAACAACAAGACTGGGTTTGCATCAGAGGTTAATGGGTGGGATCTCTGCCTGCACAGCTTACCAAGGCTACTCTTGAAAAAGAGTACCCGGACCCTATTCTAATGCTGGTTGAACCACATCTTTATTGACATATATACTTGTTCATTAAGGGAACAGGGAAGGTTGTCGAATGTCGTTTTCATGGGGGAAACAGTTACGTTTGTGCTAACAGTGTTTGGTAGTTAGTGGAGAAGAGGTCACAGAGGTCACGTTACATGGATAGTTTGTAGTAGTGAAATACATTTTGCACTTTGAAGGATATTTCTTTTGATACATCTGTGATGTACAGTAGGTTGCACACCGAGTATTTGTCTTGGCTTGATGAAAGCAAGCTGGTTACACAATCAGCTTTACCTCTGAATTCCTGGGAAGATATCTGAAATATGTCTGACCTGGAAGATAAATCTAGATCAAGGATTGTCAAATTACCACCATCAGACGAATGGAAAGAATTCATTTCATTTATCCACAGTTGGGCTTTGATAAATGAGCTCAGAATGTGAAACAGAGGGTAGTGCACTTCCTAAAAACTAGTTTAAAAAAAAAAAAATATATATATATATATATATATATATATATATATATATATATATATATAGCAGCTGGATAGCGTAGTGATTAGACTACACGCCTTTGGAGCAGAGGATCGCAAGCAAGGAACAAGAAGGCATCGGTGGGCAAGAGACGAAAACAGGGCGTTGGTGGAATTGCCCAATTGTTGGAATTGGATTCTTCGATACCCAACATCCACAATGACGGCGAAACAACTAGTAGCTCAGTGTTCCAACATTCGAAAGAAGGGACTGCTTTCACAGCTAGAGATTGACGAGGTACAACATAAATGCTACGCCAAGGAGGAGTCAGGACGCCAGGTCAGGGGGGAGATATCATCACCCCCACGCGAGATTGGGTACATAGCCCCAAGTGCGACAGGAGAAGGATCGTTGAGTGCGAGAGGAACTGACCTGAAATATAGGATCATGGCCAAGCTTGAAACTTGGAAACCTGGATCCCCCGAAGCCGGTTACCAAGATTACGTGAAGTACCCTCAGAAGGTCTGCTAGAGGATGTTAATGCAGCACTACGGACAATACCTACAACCACGATTACCGACACTAACAAGCTGATCTACAATATGGCAGCAGTGATCAGTGAGATGCTTGGCTACAAGTTGAACAGCCACAAGGGGCAGTACCCTCCATGGAGAAGGAGGCTAGAGGGCAAGATCAAAGTAGCACGGAGGGAGGTTAGCCAACTAACGGAGTTGCAGAAAGGTGCGACAAAGAAGGTGCATAAGAAATACAGCAAGCTGTCCATACCTGAGGCCTTCGAAACTGCCAAGCAAAGACTCACAGCCTTGGCCAGCCGCTTGAGGAGGTACACCAGAGAGATAGAAGGCAGGAGAATAAACCAGCTGTTCTCCAAAGAACCAGCAAAGGTGTACTCTCAGTGGCAAGGGAACAATAATAAGAGAACAGCGCCACCAAGGCTGGAGACGGAGCAATACTGGAAGAGCATATGGGAGAAGGACGCAACCCATAACGGCAATGCTCAGTGGCTAGTGGATCTGAGGGCAGACCATAGCTACCTCCCTGAACAGGGTCCAGTAACCATCACAATGGCAGATATCCAAGAAAGGGTCTCTAGTATGAAGAGTTGGACAGCACCAGGCCCCGACATGGTTCACGCCTACTGGCTAAAGAAGCTGACTGCACTCCACGAGCGTCTGGCAGCACAAATGAACCAGCTGCTAGTTAACGAGGGACACCCGGAATGGCTAACCGAAGGTCGGACGGTCCTGATCCCCAAGGAAAACACCAGCTACTGGTAGACAGAACAGTCAGCAGAGACTGCAAGACCAGACTGACCAACTTGTGCACTGCCTGGATTGATTACAAGAAGGCCTATGACTCAATGCCCCACAGCTGGATACTGGAATGCCTAGAATTGTACAAGATCAATGGGACCCTAAGAGCCTTCATCAGGAACTCAATGGGGATCTGGCGTACAACACTAGAGGCCAACTCCAAGCCCATAGCACAAGTCACCATCAAGTGCAGGATCTACCAAGGAGATGCTCTGTCCCCACTGCTGTTCTGCATAGGCCTGAACCCCCTCAGTGAGATCATTAACAAGACTGGCTACGGATACCGACTACGGAACGGAGCAGTTGTCAGCCACCTCCTGTACATGGATGACATCAAGCTGTATGCCAAGAGTGAACGAGACATCGATTCACTGATCCACACTACCAGGCTATACAGCAATGACATTGGAATGTCGTTCGGGCTGGAGAAGTGTAGTCGGATGGTAACAAAGAGAGGGAAGGTAGTCAGAACTGAGGGAACTGAACTACCAGAAGGCAACATTGCAGACATAGAGGACAGTTACAAGTACCTGGGGATCCCGCAGGCGAATGGGAACCATGAAGAGGCCGCTAGGAAAGCTGCAACCACCAAGTACCTGCAGAGGGTCAGGCAAGTCCTGAGGAGTCAGTTGAACGGTAAGAACAAGATCCGGGCCATCAACACGTACGCCCTGCCCATTGATCAGGTACCCTGCTGGGGTAATAGGCTGGCCAAAGGAGGAGATAGAAGCCACTGACATAAAGACAAGAAAGCTCCTTACCATGCATGGAGGGTTTCACCCCAAGTCCAGCACCCTGAGGCTGTATGCTAAGCGGAAGGAAGGGGGCCGGGGACTGGTGAGTGTCAGCACCACAGTCCAGGATGAGACAACGAACATCCAAGAATAGATCACGAAGATGGCCCCAACTGACAGCGTGCTCAGTGAATACCTCAGGCAGCAGAAACCCAAGAAAGAAGAGGGAGACGAGGAACCATCATGGAAGGACAGGCCCCTGCACGGTATGTACCACCGGCAGATAGAGGAGGTGGCTGTTATCCAGAAATCCTACCAGTGGCTGGACAAAGCTGGACTGAAAGATAGCACAGAGGCACTAATCATGGCAGCACAAGAACAAGCTCTGAGTACAAGATCCATAGAGGCTGGGGTCTATCACACCAGGCAAGACCCCAGGTGCAGGCTGTGTAAAGATGCCCCAGAGACAATCCAGCACATAACAGCAGGGTGCAAGATGCTAGCAGGCAAGGCATACATGGAACGCCATAACCAAGTGGCCGGCATAGTGTACAGGAACATCTGTGCTGAGTATAACCTGGAAGTCCCGAGGTCAAAATGGGAAATGCCCCCAAGGGTGGTGGAGAATGACCGAGCTAAGATCCTGTGGGACTTCCAGATACAGACGGACAAAATGGTGGTGGCTAACCAACCGGACATAGTGGTGGTAGACAAACAGAAGAAGACGGCCGTAGTGATCGATGTAGCGGTTCCGAATGACAGCAATATCAGGAAGAAGGAACACGAGAAGCTGGAGAAATACCAAGGGCTCAGAGAAGAGCTCGAGAGGATGTGGAGGGTGAAGGTAACGGTGGTCCCCGTGGTAATCGGAGCACTAGGTGCGGTGACTCCCAAGCTAGGCGAGTGGCTCCAGCAGATCCCGGGACTAACATCGGAGATCTCTGTCCAGAAGAGCGCAGTCCTGGGAACAGCTAAGATACTGTGCAGGACCCTCAAGCTCCCAGGCCTCTGGTAGAGGACCCAAGCTTGAAGGATAAACCGCCCGCAGGGGCGTGCTGGGTGTTTTATATATATATATATATATATATGCATCTGGTGAATAACCATAGGAAATTAATAATATTCTATTTAAATAACATTTAACTATAATTTGAAACTTCCAGGATCACTATACTGTTCAGGTAGTAAAACTAATCAGGGCTCATTGTTTAGATCTTTGAGTTTCTGTTTGTGCCGATACTCAGTGGGTTCTGCAAGATTTATTTAGCGTTACCTTAAATACCTCAAATATAGTGTGAAGGTCTTTATTTGGAAATGAAGTGTCAAGTGTAGGTGTTGTTGGCACATTGCAGTTTAACACAAACAGCTAATCTATTGACATCGACTGTAAGTAAGTAAAACTTTATTTATATAGCACCTTTCAAGATAAAAATCACAAAGTGTTTCACAGAAACCTAAAAAAATCAACCAAAAGCAAGTTTAAAAAGATGAGTTTTTAGCTGTTTTTTAAAAGCGACCACTGAGTCCACAGATCTCAGGCTCAAAGGGAGAGAGTTTCACAATCTGGGGGCCACAGATGACACTATGACTAAGGCTGTGGCTTAAATTTATGTGCACTTGGCAGCCAATCAAAGATTTGCATTTTCTGTCAGTGACAGAAGAATTTTCCAATTGAAACCAATTAATTTCAGTCTTACGCTCTGCTCTGCAGCTCCACCCCTGTCATCTTAAGTAAACATTTTTCTTCTTCCTTTTGGGAAGAGCTTGCTCCTTGCCAAACCCAGGCTATTGTCTTCCTCCTATATGCATGTGCGCGCACACACAAGACCGGAGTCAATTGGATTATTTCCATTTCTAATCTTTAATCAAATTTTAAGTGCTTATACATAAATATATATTGTGTAATATATGAATTACATATATATATATATATTACACATTATTTATGCTCCATTTTAATGTTTTGAAGCATCGCAAAATATCTGGCCCAGTGTTTAGCTTACACACAAAGCTCATGTTATCTAAATCCAATTTAAACCTTCCACTTAAGATGCCAGTATGCCAAAAAAAAGTGATGCAAAAGCAAAGAAATTAATAAAACACAAATTTTGCTGGAAGGTCTTTATGTTAATGATAATGTCTAATTTTAAATCAGCATTGGAGTTATTCTTAAAATGCACACACTACTTACTGTGAATTATTGTCACACTAAAAACTAAAGTCACTGTCAGATGCTTTCCAGGTGCTGTTCCATGTTGGATCTGATGGCACTACAGTGCTCATAATTACAGCAATTTTGACAAGCTCTCCAACACCACTGGCTGAAATGCAGCTCAAAACCATGACAGAGCTTCCACCGTGTTTTGCGGATAGCTGTGCACTAACTGTAACTCTCTCCTGACTTACCCCATTGATATTGATGTTTCGAACAACAAGAACTTAATTTTCAGTCAAGTTCTTTTGTAATCTAGTATACCTCAGCATTTTTGCCATGTTTCCCTTCATTACAATGGATTCTTGACAGCCACTGAACGGTAAATCGATCAACAGAAGGGCCAGACGCATCTCTCATGTCCCGCGTCAGGTCTTTGTTGGATTTTTTTAAGGATAATTACTCCCTTACTGTTCATCTGCTGTAGATAGTTTTTAGGCGTACACTTGTTCAGTTTCTTCAGATTTTTTAAGGACGCACTACGCAACCTGCTGGGACATGTCAACTTTTCTGTAAACAGCTCCTTAGAAATCACCCTGTTGGGTTTTTTTTTTTTTTCATAGATTCAACCAAAGAAACAGGAACAAACCATGTGTTTTTGTGACGGGCTAGTAAAGAGTTTCTAAAGCTATAATTTAAACTTGGTTTCTTGCTAAATTGTTTGTTATGTGGTTCATCTTTTGTTTTACAGCATATGTGCCTGGAATGATTCATAGGTCAGTGTTGTGTCAAGTGGCTTAAACAAAAGTTCCCTGAAAATGGTCAGGTACAAGGACTGAACTAAAATCAAGTGAAAAAGAAGCCAGTGTCCAAGGAAAAACTTTGAAAGGCCTTCAGAAAACCTGGAAAACAAGCTCACTTTAAAAAATACAAGAAAGTCTTGGAAACAAAATATAGGGGAGTCAGTAAATCTTTATTAACATCACCAAGGAGGTTGTATTTTTATGTTTGTGTTGCTGTTTGTTGATTGGCCATGCTGATTTTCATGAACCTTGGTGAAGAGGAGTGGAGACAAAGAAGGAATTGTAGAACTTTTCCAGCATCTCTAGTTTTGCCTTAGAATAGTGTCATACCCTTTGACTTTACTAGTTTATACTTATTATTTTTATCATTATTATTATCGGGACAGCTGTTTCCATGTAAGTCACAATTAAGTAGAATATTGGAAAAACCTTTATTACTAACCACACCTTAGATCATATTTTTAAACTGCGCATTATGTTTTATACTCTTGTAACTGTGAAGCATGTGCAAAAAGAAGATGCATTTACATTTTAGGACTTTTATAGAGTATGTTTTCAGAAAAACAAAAAGTTGAGATAGGCTTTCACAACAAGCACAACTATAGCTTGTGGAAGTGAAATATTAGCAGTTTCTTATGATCAAATTATAGTCAAGTTACAGAAGTAATGTAATACCAGGCTCTGCGGCAGCAACAACCTTTAAATATGTTGTAATACAGTCTAAACACTTTACAATTTATATAATAATAATAATGATGATAATAATAATGCCTCACCTTTGGTAAGATAAACATGCATTTAGGGATGGGAATCGAGAACCAGTAGTCCAATTCCTTGGAGTTAGTCTACCTGCCTATTGATCCCGCTTAGCAGTTTTTGCGCTTGTGCTAGTCATCTGATTTTAGCTTAACTGTGAGAGGAGGAAAATAGCAACACAGTCTAGAGCATGGATATGGACATTTATTTTATTATTGCACAAAAGGACGAGATAAATGGTAAAGTGGAAAACTGCATCCAGGACAGAAACAACCGCATTATGCTGCTAACACAACTTTGTTTTTTGCAAACATCTCCACAGATACCATGCTAACGCTAAGCTAGCCAAGAACCCAGAGGGAAAGCTGAGTGAATGCTGACCCCAGCAGCCAGACACTGAACTTCAACGGGTAACAAGCAGATAAGCAGTCAGGCTGCAGTCTCACTTTTTACCTGTTCACGTTTCTAAAGCAGAATCACTGTGACAATCGCTTTTTTGTGCTGGTTTTCATCTTTGAAAATTAAGTAATTAAGTAGCTACTGCATTATTTTTTAAGAAGAGTGTTCTGTGTAATATGCGTAATAATTATTTTTTGAGTAAGACTCCAACACTGATCACAACAAACATGCACAAACATTTGACCCACAGCATAAAATGAATTCACATGAATGTAATTTCTTTATTGCTACTTAGAAATGGTGGTGACCTTAAAAAACCAATGATGATTCAATGAGAATCGATAAGTGATATCGATATCACATCATGCATCCCTACATGAATTAGTTAAATACAACATGCTGCAACACTGAGGAAACTCTAGTGTGATGGCGTGTTTTGCAACAACAGAGCAAAGTTGTGACAACATCAAATTGGGCTTTGCAATTTTTGTTTGTGGGGTTAGTTTAGGGTGCACACAGTCTCAGGTCTTCTACTTTTCGCATCCCCTACAAAATAAAAGCACAAAGCTAATACAGGACAAATGCTCAGAGATGGTAAGAACCTAAAGTAGTAATAAAATAAAATAAAATTAGATTATGAAAATATAATGAAATGAAAATTGTAATAGTGGAAAAGCTTTATATATTAAGAAAATAATATTTAACTGATAGCTGAAAAAATTCTTTCAGTTTACAATTAAGTTTCATACTTTAAGGATTTTGATATTTTTGTACTTTTAATTATAAATAAAAATGTGTTCTTTCAAAGTACACTTTCACGTATTTCTATTCTGTCCATTTCTGAAAAATACGCTATTCAGTCTTATATAAAATTATTCAGATACATTCAGGTTGTAGTAGGAGCGTCATAATCATATCACATTGTTGTTTGTTTGCGTTTAAAACTTGAAATTAGCATTACACAGAGAGAGAGAGAAACACACATAGATACATAATCTGGACCACCCCGCCCCGGTCCCGCCCAGCGGCCCGACCCCACGGAGAACAGACGGCGGGTCATGTGACAGCAGCGGTTCGTGAACGACAAAAGCGGACTCACACAAATGCTCTGCCACAGTGAGACACACACACACAGAGGAGTTTCGTAACTTGGGGAAGTTTTACGGAGCCATCGATCACAGAACCGTCTTGTTGTTGTTTTTTCCTTGATGTCAGTGACACAGCGGAGCACCGAGCGTCGCCTGCGTCACCTTTTCAGCGGAGAGTCTAATTGAGTTTCTCCCTGGGAAGGGAACCTGTGCCCTTCAGCAAGGCAGCCGTGAAACCACCGTCTCTCCTTGCAGGAACAGACCGTATACCCCATCTGAGAGGTTAGTCTGACTCGGTGACTTTCTTGACAGCATTGTGTCCGCCGGGCTGCCTCACAGGCTGACCCCGGCACGGTCTAAATTTCCTATCGGATGTGCGGTAAAGTCAGTAATTGCAACGTGGTCTTTTAATAAAAGCTGGATGTGGTAGTGGGAGTGATGTAGACTATTATTCCTAATAGATTACAGCAGGGAGAAGTAGTCCATAAATTAAATTTGCGGGTCAGGGTTTTAATGAGAACAGACGGCTCGTGCGTAATTTGAGGTTTGATTAATTAATTAGTTAATTACTCACAGCTGTTTTCGGTTCCGTGCCTTCAAATTTCGGGGATCAGCATGTTTGCTTAATTTATCTTCCTATAAGACTGACAGTGGTGAACGTTGTTCTTCTTAATTTAATGATTAATGAGCTCAACACTGGCTGTAACTTATGTAACCCGACTTTAGGCTGTTACAAGTCACGGGGAGACGATGCTATTTTGGGCTTTCAGAGCCTTTTAAAAACTCAGGCTGTTGTTAATTAACATAAATGTGGGTTTATTTGTGTATGTGTCCTTTCCCCCCATCAAATCTATCATCAAATAACACGATATGTTATTTCTTTGTTATATAGATGTAGATTATAGTAAAGTTATTACTTGGGGATCCTTTTTATCTACTAATTACTACCTGGTTTTTTTATTTTGTTACATTTTAGTAAGTTTGGAGAAGTACATTTTAGATTATTTAAAAATGGATTGACTTTTTTTTCTTTCTTTTTTTTATGTGAGTTGGGGGGAAGAAATATTTCCATATAAGGAAAACGGCAACATTTTGAGAAATGGGTGTTTGCTGGGCTCATCAAGTGAAATGAATCATAAGGACTATCATATTTATTGCTGATTATTGCGCACATGATTCATTTATTCATAGATTGTGAAACTGTAGAGGCTGGCGGTGATGCAGAATAGAGCAGTGATTTGAAAGATGAGCCTCAGATTTTGCTGTGTGTCTGTGCTGAGTTCAGTTACAGATGGGAAAATATGTGACAGGTGTGTGTGAGGGTGACGGAGAGGGCATCTGATTGTTTGTTTTTTTTCCCCAAACTGTCACACCTGAGATGTTGTTTCAGTCCTGTTGTGTCACTGCATTCTTTACAATACACATCTCTCTTGTACTCTCCCTCTGTGTTTCTCTGTCTCTCCCCGTTTCCTGTGCTTTGTTTCAAGGCTGAGGCTTGCGTCACACATTCCACTTGGCATATGAAGCCCTTATCCTGTTTAGAGCCTGGAGAGAGGGAGAGAGATGTGGGGGGTGGATGGGTGGAATGAGGGCGACATCTCTCCCCTCCCTGTTGCCTGAAGTTTGTACTTTTGTTTCACTGTAGAGCAGGAAAAAAAACGGATGAGTCGCTGTTCCGTTTGTGTGCTACCTGTTTATTTGTCTGGTATTAGCGCAGTTAGGGCAGCACAAACATGCACACACGCCCCAAATACTCCACCCATCCCTACGCCTTTTTTCCTGAATCAACATGCTGATGTTATCTGGTGGAACAAAATGCGCAAGACTGTGTGTACACACGCGCGCACACTCTGCTCAAAGGGCATGTCCTAGGGAACATTAGGGCTAAACATTAAACGGGTGGATGTTGAGTAGTTGGTGATTCTCCATGAGAAGTTGAGGAAATAAGGACACGCTGCTCCACAGGCGGCCATTAACGTGAAAAGCTGTGACTAGTTGCACAAGTTTGCAGAGTGACAGGACATGGATGCTTAAACACAGCCACGTTAGAGCACAAACACACACCGAACACTTGTGTGTTCAAACCACTGGATTGAGCCACTGTGACTGTGTAGCTCCTTCTTTACTGCGCCCCCCCCCCCCCCCCCCCATGTTTGAGGTTCATTGAAGTTTTGTCATATTTTGGTTGAAACCCACTTCATTTTCTTCCCCATTTCTCTCTCTGCCCTGTTCTTTCCACTTCCATTTTGACATAGTTTGGTCAGAGCGGCTGTTTTCTTTGCCCTTTCTCTCCTTCCAGCCCCCCACCCCACCTCTCTTCTCTCAGACTAGGGAGGTGTAATATGTGTGTAGAGTCAAACAGGAAACCGCAGGCCCCCTGCAGCAGCACCCCCCTTTTGGCTTCGCTCTCCTCTTCCTCCTCCTCCACCTCCTTCTCCTCTGTACTCCCCCCGACCCATCACACAGTGTGGAAATAATAACAGTCAGACTAAACTCTAAGGGCTTCCGCTTCTCTCCCTCTCCTCTTGTTCTCTCCTTCCCTCTGTCCTCAGTTGTCTGGAAAGCCTCAAAACGCTGCGCACTCTCTCGCGCACCCCGTCAAGTTCGACTTAAGGTGCGCGTGTGTGTCTCTGTCAGTGTTTGAGCCTCGCGACCAGATGAGTCTGGTGTGTCTTTAAATGTGTGTTTCTGAGATGATGGATCCTGTTTCCTCTCCCCTGCTGATGGCCCCCCTCTGGCTACCCCACCCCACCCCCCACCCGAGGTCTGCAGGCCTGCAGCCTCATAGTCTAGTTGAGAGGAGCTCAGGGGGACTACATGCCCGTGTGTGTCTTTGGGGGCGTAAAAATACGAGAAGTGGGCTGCGTGGCTCAGATGAGGGAATGGGAAGCCAAAATAAGAGGAATTGGGGGGGGGGGGGGGGGGTGTAAGCAAGGGCCTTAAAGCGAGAGGAGTCAAAATTGGAACATGTGCTGGGTTATTAGGGGAGTCATGAGCAGGAAGTGAGGTAAGGGTTGAAAGCAGGGAGCAAGGGGCTACACTTGGGAGTGAGAGCTTGAAAGAGGGAATAAATTGGAATGAGTGAGGGGCAACAGAAGAAGTGTGGCGCAATGAGAGAGTACTTTAGGGAGAGGTCAGGAGAGGGAAAAGTTAAATGTTGGAATAATATTGGATGAGTACCTGGATGAGTCATGCAATTAGGATGTTAAATTAAGACTAATGGGCGCCTTCCCTGAAGAGTGTGAATAGGTAGTGAGTTTGTATGTGAGGTTCTCCTTGAGTCGACTGATATCACGACATGAAGCATTACAGGACTGTCACAAGGTGAGAATGACTTAGGTGAAGACGGGGTAAAGATTTGGAAGAGGCTAGAAGACGCTAGGCTGAAAATGTGTGTGAGTGTATTGTGGCATGTTCTTGGACAAAGATGTTGTCTGGAGGTTTTTGGTCTCTCTGGTGATCTCATCATCTCCAGCCTGTTGCCATTAGAGAGAGACTTTGTGTGTGCCGGCCAGCTTTTGTCTGCGTGTGTTCCAGTATGTGTGCGTGTCTGTAATAATTTAGTCCTTTTAGTGATTTAGTGTGTGTATTCTGTTGAGCTAGCAGAAACGTGTGTGTGTGTGTGTGTTTGTGTGTGTGTGTAGCCAGGGAGTCCAAGCCACAATATTTTCCCCTTCAGTCATGTTGTTTTATAACATTCACAGAGGGGGAGAGAATAAGAGTGTGGGGTGGTGTGCGGTTCAGATAAATACAGTAGTAAAGACATGAGCGATTGCTGGGGAGCGAGTGGAGAAGATTCCAGGGGTGGAGACGCAATAGAGGGGTGTAGAAGGTGTCTGCAGAGTGGGTTGGGGCTGAATACGCAGTAGTTCCACTGACCTAGAAGGACAATATTTGCGGACATGCACAAACTCAAACCCAGTAGCAGGAAAAAAAAAACTAGCCCAAGTAGGGCGACTTATTTATCGTGATGATGCAGGAGTTTGGTTTGTTTGTTTGTTTGTTTGTTTTTACCTGGAAAGGCAATAAAGGAAAAGAGTGCTGACTAATTCCTGTCCTCGAGCATGTCAGTTCAATTTCGTAGAAAATAAGAGCACATTCAAGTGAGAGCTATAACAAATGCAATCAGCCTGCTGCTGCGTAGAAACAAATAATAGGAAAATATCCAAATTAATTAAACCAAAGATATTCAGGTTTATGTCTTATAAGAAAGAACGCTTCACATTTTCACCATGGAATATGTTTTTGTTTTGGGTTTTTTTGGGGGTTTTTTGGGGGGGGGGGGCTTCCTGTGGGAACTTCTTAAACGGTTAATTCAGTTATCAGAAATGCTGCTCCAGCTGCAGTTTATCTCTAATCTGCTGAGGCCTTGTGGCCACTGAGGAAGATGCTGCACGGCTGAGTGAAATTTCTTTCCTGTGATTGTTACATTTGTGCGACTCATTGTGCTTATTCTTTCATGAGACACCCAGAGGGAAAGTTTCTCCCTCCTCTGCTTGCCATCCTGCTGTCACACGTTATCTGATGACTCCTTTCTGTTCATTTTCCTGTGTGGTAAAACCCAACCACTAGGCACACGCCTGTCTTTGGATTAAAGCAAATAATGTGAATTATTTGCCGTCCCTGCTGCACGACAACGGGCTCTGACACCATCGGCCAAATCCTCCCCTGCGTTTACTCGTACCTGTGGCCAACTAACCAGCTGCCAAGAACTCGTTTTCGCGTCTGTCGTGCAAAAGTGTTAATGAAAGGGGAAATGCAAGACTATGTATAACAGGTGAACTCTGAGACCAGCATGTTCCTGTCACTGCACGCATTCTTTCAAAGAATTTAACATGCACTGAGCGATGCACATTTTGTTCAGTGAGAGATGAAGCCAGATAAGTGAGGCTCTGAACACTTTGCTTGTGAATATACATGTTCTCACTTACAGGCGTACACAGCCCACACCTGCCCAGCCCTGAAGTCAAAAGATAATTAACACTTCCTGTATGACAGAGCCTAAAGGAGCCTCTGAGTTACTCGTGCCTGCCTTGCACTGGTGACAGCATAACATTTTCCAGTTTTCCGATCCATTCTCATAAATTAAATATCTCTTGAGCGCCTTGAGGGAATTTCTCCAAATTTGGCTCAAATGTTCACTTGGATTCAAGGATTTACTGATTAGAATTGGCAAAGATTGAGGGTACCGTGGCCCCCGACGATATCCGAAGAACACCTGAAGGAGATTTTGTCACAAACATAGACTTGTACTCGGGGATGAACTGATTAGACTTTGGTGACCTTACACATTTGGTGAGGTACTGATAGTGACGCTAATCACTGAAACCTGGCTCTGTGTTCGTCTGCTCAAGATCCGGAGGAGACACGAACTCAGCCTCATGCACGCGAGTGTCAGTCCAGAGCTCGGATAAATAGGAGGGTTACATCAGGAACGGCATCCGGTGTCAAATCTGTGCCAAATCAAACATGCAGATCCATCTGCTGTGGCAACTGCTTAACAAGCAGCTGAAAGGAGCTTCTTCCTCTATTAAGTACATCTATGTAGTTTGTATATAACAGGATATAACTGACAACTTAACTGGTATAGAATTACAAATCTACAGTAAGTTTAAAGGAAAAATAAAAACAAGGAAAATAAGGTTTGCTTAATATTGTGGTGATGTGGACATGGCATGAGACAAAAACTATTTTAAAATGTCATCTTGGACTTTGGGACATTGTCGTGCATGTTTGTGACGTTTGGGACCAGAACATTGAACATTCGGTTTCTAATGTTTTTCATCAGTGACACCTTGTTCGCAGATGGGATTTTGTTTATTGTGTGTGTTTGTTTCTGGCAGACCTTCTGCTTCTTTAATACACAGCAGGTATTTGCTGCTTTCTTTTCCTTAATCTGTTCTTCTTTTCGGGGGTTTTGTCAGTGATTTTGTTTTTCTTCCTTCTTCTGTTTGTGTTTCATACTTGGTCTCATTGTCACCTTAATGTGTGATTTACAATGACAATAGAACAACTGCTTGACCTCAAGTTGAACTACAGTACAATACAAACCCGGATTAGAAAACACGCCCTCAAAACACACACAGTTCCCACCTGACGGTAGGCTCTTTGTTTTAGTGATGGGATTTCCGGCTCTTTTTAGAGATCCGGCTCTTTCGGCTCGGCTCACTAAAAAGAGCCGGCTCTTTCGGCTCCGAACCGGCTCTTCAGGTTGTTTTGTTGCTTTAATTATTTAATCATTAACAATAATATAAAATTATGCAGAAAAGGAATTCCTAATGTAAAAAAAAGTGGTTTTATTTATATATGTTTATATATGGCCCCTAGAGACAAAGCACGTACAAACTCTAAAGCATATACAAACTCCAAAACACATTTCTAGCGTTAACTGAACTTCCAAAACAGAGCTACCCAGATCACTTAAATTACACAATTGAAAGCATGTGTGTATTGTTTGTGTATTTATAGACAAGCACTCATATTTATTCAAATAATCCAAAAAAAATTTATTTACCTGTTACTACCACACACCAAATCCGGTTGTTGATACTTCCTGGCTTGTGTAGCCACTAGGTAACAAAAGCTCAACACTGCGCCCTAGCATCCTGGAGCACTTCTGTTGTCTTTTGTACGTGATTCTGAGTTTGTACGTGCTTCTTAGTTTTTACGTGTTTTGTAGTTTGTACGTGCTTCTGAGTTTTTATGTGTTTTGGAGTTTGTACATGCTTCAGGGTTTGTAAGTGCGTCTGAGTTTTTATGCGTTTTGGAGTTTGTACATGCTTAGGGGTTTGTACGTGTTTTGGAGTTTGTACGTGCTTTGTCTCTAAGGGCCACCATAAATATACTTTATTTATTCACTCCACATAAAATGTAATAAATAAATCATATAATACAAAGAACAACTATTTACATTTTAGACTTTTAACTATTTAAATTTTCAGCTTTTTCCTTTTAAACAAATTTAACGTGAAACAACACAAAACACTGCAAACCACAACACAATTAAATATAAATTAAAATATTAAAACAAAAAGAAGATGCACATTCTCTGTCATATGGGCCTGCATGATTTCTGAATCCTTTATCATCTGCAACTGAAAATAGTGGATGATTACTATACCTTTCTAATGTGACGTTGTTGTCCCTCACTCTCTTTCTCTCTGGCTCTGTTCCTGTGCTACTGCGAGTGTAACTTAACGCCCCTCCCCCCTCTGCCCAGCGCAAAGTACAGGCCGCGCGTGCGGAGTTTAGTGGAAAAAAGGGCGAGAGAGAGGGTGAGAGAAAGAAAGAAAAAAACAAACAAACTCACGGCTCCCAATAAGGAGCCGGCTCGCGTCGTTCACTTCAAAGATCCGGCTCTAAGAGCCATTTCGTTCACGAACGACCCATCACTACTTTGTTTCTTTGGAGCGGGGCAAAGGGTGAGGCTTCAGTCGTCATGTTCACACCCTTCCTGAGCCAGCTAGTGAGCATCCTGGTTCACCATTGGTCTGCTCACCATCTGGTGTGTGTGTATGTGTGTGTGTGCGCGCGCGTGCATTCCTATATGTGTGCGCTAGGGTGTAATGACTTGTTCTTGCCCATTTGTTAATAATTAAAGGCTAACTTGTCTTCAGACTGTGGACTTTAATCAGGTCACACACACAGAGACTCCCTCAGGGTACATTCTTTGACAGTTCATGTTGCCTTAATGCACCAGCAGACGCGCACACAAAGAAGCTAATAAACACCCTCATGTAGCACAAGCAGAGTCATCCCAGCTGCACCTGGCCATTCAAAGCCAAGGTAACTGGAAACACCTTTGAAACCTCACACGCTTTTGATCCAAAATACTCGACAAGCTTTTGTGTGTGTGTGTGTGTGTGTGTGTGTGTGTGTGTCCCATTTCTCAGATACGGGGAAGTTTCTAGCTGCATCACACCTGCAACCGGTTGCATTCTCGTTAAAAAAAACCCAATCCCTTTAATTCACAAGTCTGAATGTCGAGTGTTTTTGATTGACATCGGCAGCGCTATCTGTCAAACGGAGAGTACCTGTTTGAAAACATGGCTGAGCGGTGAAAAAAGAGGAGATGATGTGTCAAATTTGACAGAAAAAAATATGTCTGGGGCTGAACCAACGTTGATCGTGCCCTCGCGGTCTCCGTTACTTAAATACAGACCCTGTCACATCATTCCCTCTACTTAATGTGATTTATTTTTCATTACGTCACAAAATGTGTGTTTTGGTGTGGCAGTGTCTTGCCATAAGAAGAAGATACACGAACAAGGTGGACGTTGGGGCTATATGTAACTAAGGGTATCTGCTTATTCGTTTTCAGGCGCTCTGACCACAAGATCCGTCTTGTGGTCAAATTGGTCCTGGGTGAGGGGGATGACAAAGTGCGATTCAGAAAACACTCCACCTTGATGCCAGACTTGGGCTTGCTGGCCAAGTGCCTGGCAGATGGACTTTAAGCCCGTGGTGCAGCATGGTCCACCCTCCTGTGGAGGAGGACAAGCTGCAGTGGTTGGAGTTTTGTCAGTCAGGCAGCAGACAAAGGAAAGTCTGCAGCTGTAGTTGCTCGTTAGCATTCATGTTGAGACTGTTCGCACATGGCTATATTTAAAATTTTAAACTGTGAGAGAAAATAAAAAATTTGACAGAATTATTCTTCTACTTTATTCTGACCATTAATTATGACCTCAGATTTAGGTTCTCTACCGTTTTTGTGTTTTTCTTTTTTTGGGGGGTCACTTATACTCACACAGGGGAGTGTGATAGAGGTGCATTATCTGAAGGATGTGTCCTTTTGCTTTTAGTACTTTAAGTAGAGAGGTGACAAATGTTTGATTAAGTGTTTCTACAATGTTGCATTGGTGCATAAAGTAAATTATTATCAAGAGTGTGAGCTTAGTGTGTAAATGTCTTCCCTGTATATTGATTTTTGGTGCTGTGTGTATTCTGCAGGAGTCTGGCGTGTGCAGCCATGCTGATGTATGATTACCCTCCGAAGACAGACATTCAGCCGGTAAGGTGTGCGTGCATGTCTGTGCGTGCATGTCTGTGCATGTCTGTGCGTGCATGTCTGTGCGTGCATGTCTGTGCGTGCATGTCTGTGCGTGTACGTGTACTCACATTATCATGCCTGGACATGTTTTTGATACCAAACAGCAACCCCTACACACACCTATACGTGTCTAGACAGACTGGTTCCCACATTCCAGCTCTTCCTGGACAAACAGGCTAATGTACAGTGGACTTTTGCAAACAATAGCTACGCACACTGCCAGGCAGTGGGCTAATGAACACACACACACTGTATTCTGAGACAAAACAGTTATCTGCTCCCAAACAGAGCGGTGTTTAAATTTTTTGGCTGGCTGTAATTGTTTGTGTGGCAAAAACATGTTTTCCCTGCCATTCAAAGCAGAATGGAAATTTTTAACCCTCTGCTCTTTTGTCCTCCTTTTACTGCTTCCTCTTCTTTCTACATCCTCTCTTTCACAGTCGTTCTATCCTGGAGTGATCTTCCCCCATCCGCCACACTTCTACAGAATGCACCCCCTGTCCCACTCTCACACCCCGACCGGGCTGACACACACCCAGATGGAGCCCGTGGACCTGTCTGTCAACAAGCACTCATCTTCCAAGTCCCCTCCCTGCTCCTCTGCGTCGACCCCAGCGTCCCCTCGCAGCTCCCCTGCCTCGCCTTACAGCTCGGCGAGCCGCACCTCTTCCCGCAACTCACCCCCACACACTCAGTTGCGCTCCTCGCCCTCCCACCCTCTCCCGCCGCCCACTTCCTCCCTTCCATGTCCCACCATTGTGTCTCCAGGGGGCCCCGGGGTCATCCCAAAGTCCCAGATCATGGTTTCTCAGATCGTACTGCCTCTTCCCATTCTCCCCTATTACTCGCCACATTTGCTGAACCAGCCAATAATGATGAACTCACCTGCCAGCAGCGATGATGACCGTTTCAGGAGCTGGGAGCCCAAAATAGGTGAGAGCTTATTTTATGTTTTTGTGCCTGCAGTTCAGTGTTTGTGTTGCAACTGTACATGAAGCTAAAAACAAACAAGAAGTCATTAGAGACTCACATTAAAAACACATCAGTGCAGGAGTCATCGTGAAATGTATCCATTTCATGTTGTTACTGCATTTAAATCACATCACTTTTGTGGCATTTTCTTGTTAAATTTGCAAAAATTGTTTACTGATAAATTATCAGTAAATGATTTTTGCAGAGAGAATGAAAAATTATCAGTGATAATGAGGAAATGTTTTTCATTCCCTCTGTTCTTAGAATAGCACCTTTTTTTTCTTTTTTTGGAGGGTGGGGGGAAGTAATCAGCTGTCTTTGACCTGTCGCAGAGACAGACACACAGCATACGGCTACCAGTTTGTTTGCCGTGGCCTTTGCCGTGGGGTGGCTGTAGCTCAGGTGGCAGAGCGGATCAGCCACTAACCAGAAGGTCGGTGGTTCGATCCCCGGCTGCTCCAGTCTGCATGCCAAATATCCTTAGGCAAGATACTAACCCCATGTTGCTCTCCGATGCATCCATCGGAGTGTGAATGTGTACGAATGTTAGATACTCAGCACTTAAGCTTAGAAGTGCTTGTGTGAATGGGTGTGATTGGGTGAATGAATTAGCTGTATAAAGCGCTTTGAGTGCTCGGACAGAGTAGAAAAGCGCTATATAAGAACCAGTCCATTTATCATTTACCATTTCCTAGAAGGACTTCTAAAGTAGCAAAAACACAAAAAATATAGTGGAAGTGTTTAAACCTGACTGGTCCAAAAGGCTGAGAAGAAAGGTTTCAGTCTAAACTTGACCTCGTGATGGTGCTAGAAGAAACTTTAAGGAAAAAGCCACACTGATAGGATTTATCCTCTGGGACCTTAGATGCCTGATTTATTTATTTATATATATTGTCAGTTCACACATTGTTTCATCCCTACCCAGTTCACCCAACGAAGCCTCTTGAGCCGCGAAGTGATACCCACGACCTGCACAAGCCAATCAAAATCGAGACTGAACCCGCTCATGACCCCAGCAGTCACGAGAAGTCATCAGTCAGAGCGATGCCACGCGAGTACGAGTAAGTAAACCCTCACGCTGGTGGTGGTGGCCACACACTTCACGTCCCCTGACTCCACACTCCTGTTTCAGTAGCGTTTTTGACTCACTCCCTGCTGCCGAAACTCTTATTCTCTGCTCCCTAATCTGAACTTTTGTTCTGCGTGTTTAAAACAAAAGCATGTTGTCAAGATCATTACATATGCAACGGAATACAACCTACAGTCTTGTTATTAGAGAGTCCTGTCATAAGATATGACTGTTCTTTGCATGTCACTGTAGTTTGAGCCATGTCGGTTTCTGGGGCAGTCCTGGGATCAGGGCGGTGTGGTTCTTATTAGCGGGCAGCCAGTAAGAGCCTTGTGTGATAGGGGGGGGGGGCGCTGAGTCTGGACACAGTTCTGTTTCCTTCATGTTTGTGGAGCCATCATTTAATTTATTTATTTATTTTGTCTTTAAAGTGTAGTGCTCTTCACAGAAGCAAGAATCTAGAGTGTATATTTACTCGGGTTTGTGTCACCATCAGGCTATTTGTTATTGTCTGTTTTATTCTTTTGTCCCACTGATAGAGTTTCAGCCACTGGGGAAGTACAGAAGAATATTTATCCTTTTATTTTCCATCAGGCCCAATAGCCATGCCTCACATTAAAAGCTCTTTTCTTTCTTTCCTTATCTAAGACGTCACAAGTTCATGCCAGCCATCTGGGTCCTGTTACCACCTTCATTCTTCTTCCTACTGTTTATGTTTGGGTTATTTCTTCCTCTTCTGCTTCCTCCTCCCTTCATTCTCCCTTATTATTATTATTATTATTATTATTATTATTATTATTATTATTATTATTACTGTTATTATGATTTATTTATTTATTAAGCTTTGTGTTCATTGTCCAACATCTCCCCTGCACTTTCTTACCTTCCTCTTCCGGTCCCCTCCCCTCTGCAAAATACGTTTTTCCTCAGAAGAAATAATTGCAAGTTGGATGCACATGTAATAGTCAGCCCTTGCTGGCAGCTAGTGTATGTCCGTGTTTGTGTGTGTGTGCTGTGAAGTAGACCTCGTTTTTTTTACTTTGGCTGTTAGGGCGGTTCCCTTTACAGGCTGCTCTTGTCATCGTGCCAAACATGAAATAATTGGACCCTAAAGGGAAAAAAGAGGGTGCGTCTTTGTGTCATCACAACTTGTCAACAAAGCACACACACATCCTCATAAACAATATGTACGTACAGTTGCTATACGCTGCAGTGTGTGTGTGTGTGTGTGTGTTAGGGGATTTTCTGCACATTCCTTTATGCAGAATTGATCTGTGTGGAATCATGTTTCAACACTCAACACCTGCTCTCAACTGACACACACACACACACACACACACACACACACACAGAGTGATGAAAGACAACTCCTTCTCTCTTGTAACTGTAAAACTTGTACATTTTGTGCGTTTGTTTGCACACACAAAGAAACAGGACTTAATGTGCTCTGACTGGAAACAGTGTAGCAGATTCACCTGCTGTTTGACAGTTTTCAGTCTCCTGGAGTTGGTCAAGGATAAATTTATAAACATTGATTGACAGAGGTTGACAGGGCAAGGCAAAGGTGTGGCTGACTGGAAAAGGCGGGGTTTTCAGCTTCCTGCCTGGCAGAAGTTGTTATTGCATTGAAGCCAAGTTAAACTGTGGGTTTCAGTGTCATAAGAGAGGGCTTTTGCTCCCTCTGCTGGCAACATTAGACAAAGATGGACAAAGCACCAGCGTTTAAAATCTTTTTCTACCCTTTGTGTGTTTCTTTTAGGGGTAACAACCCATCAGTAATAGTCCACTCGGGCACAAGGCACCCTTTCCCTGCTGATTCACCTGACACACTGAAAAAACGGAGGATTCATCGTTGTGACTTCAGCGGCTGCGACAAAGTGTACACCAAGAGCTCCCACCTCAAAGCACACCGCAGGACACACACAGGTGAGCCTTCATTCATATACCAGCCGTGCTTTTCCAGAAGCCTTAAACTTTTTGACATTTTCTAACAAACCTTGTGTAATTTCCTCTCTTTGCAGGGGAGAAACCCTACAGGTGCAGCTGGGAAGGCTGCACGTGGAAGTTCGCCCGTTCAGACGAGCTGACGAGACACTACCGCAAGCACACAGGAGTCAAACCGTTCCACTGTCCCGACTGTGACCGCAGCTTCTCCCGCTCTGACCACCTGGCTTTACACAAGAAACGACACCTTCTAGTGTGAAACCGTCTGCCGTGCAACTTGAATGCAACTCTGTGCTGGGTTCAGTGTTGGACTACACCACTTTGACTTTAAAATGAAATGGCTGGCCTTACCTGGACTGCGACAGGGAGTGAGGAAATGTTTCGTCAGGGTTAATGTTTAAACCCTTTCACCTCATTAAGCCAAAGAGAGAAAAAAAAGCTGGTTGCCAGCTCACACATTTAAGACCAGCTCATTTTTATAGAAATATGGTAGCTGAACCAAACCTCTGATCAGCTGTGGAAGGGCCAGACACTTTTTTCTTTTTGCTTGCAGCTCCTCAGCTGGCCTGAGAGCAGCGCCCTCTTGTGGCTACACAACCAAAACAGCAGTTCAGTCTGTGCAAGCCACATGGCATGCTCACAAGCTTCTCAGTGCAACATGATCTCCAGCTTTAAAGCTTTTTGTTTCACATGCATTCAAGTAAACATTTGGGACTTGGACACACACTTACAAATACATATTTTTGTTTTGCTCGCTACGCCAATACAATGTGAAACGTTCCAGAATGTATCCTATCACACCTACTGTGCATTGTGTCATAGATACTTCAGCTTTTCTTCTTTCTTTTTTTTTTCTTTTTAAAACACTTGTGCCAACTTCCTCCTTCGGGGTCTGCTATAATTAAAAAAAACAAACACACCACACACCTCATCTGCCTCTGCAAGCTCAGATCATGAAGTGATGACAGGTTGCTAACGCTCGCTTTCTCTTGTACATACACTCTCTTATTAAAAGCAGCTCAGCCTTGGTTTTGTGTACTCTTGGGTTTTAACAGTCTAGTGGGCAGTTTCAGTCAGTGAAGTGTTTTTATGTTTTCATTCAGAAATGTGAAAGTTGCTGCACAGGGGCATTAATGTGTCAGTGAGGAAAAAGACACCACTCGGTCAGTTTAAGGGTAGAAGCAATGAAATTGTGTCTTTACCGATTTCTTATGTTGAGTTTGTGTATCTATGAACTGTGTTTCGGTTTGTGACGTGACACCGAGGTAGCTTTTATTAGTTTTTTAATTTTGTAATTTTTATATTCAGGAGCAGTTGAGTTATATTCCAACCCACTCTACACATACATTTGTTTTAAAAGAAAATTAACTTGTACACAATTAATACTTTATCATTCCCCTAAAAGTCAAATCAGGGATTATTGTTGTAGCAGATATTCTGCTGCCAAACCTTTTTTTTTTTTTTTTTTCTTTTTAAAAGTGCCATAAAGGTTTTTAGAGCACAATTTTCCACAGCTGGAGAGCAATACACTTTCTCTCATTTTTTTAAATGGCACCTTTGTACATCTCCAATGTGCACTTTATATATATTTTATAAATATAAATATATATATATATATATATATATATATATATATATATATATATAAAAATAGTATGTATGAGGACATTATTTAACATTCCCAAAGCCAGACATTTTAAATCACATAAGGTTTTTCTGTTTTGTTTTGTTTTGTTTTTTTCTTTTTTTTTTTTCTATCACACATTTGCTTTTGGGTTTAATTGGAAGGCGTCCAGTTCAGCAGTTGTCTTGTTTTTTGTTTTGGTTTTTTTTGTCATTTTCAAGTCATGTATACAAGAAGGTGTAACCCCGTCATTTATTCGCATGTACACGTTCACACACCCCGAATGTAGCAGCTCAACTGATCTGCATTTGCTCCTCGATGCCTTTTGCAGTTTGTGCTTTTGTTTTTTTGTTTTGTTTTTTTTTCTGTTTGTTTTTTTTGTATCTTTGCAAATACAATTGTAATATTAATATCTATATTTTATAATTCATTATTAGACTGAACGGGCAATTAATGGTTTTTATTAAGCATGATTTTGATACTCTATTACATATTTCTAGTGTTTATGATAAACCCTGTCCTTTTTGTTTTTTGTTTTTTTTCTAATTAAATCTTACCGTTGGCAATTCAAAGGGAACTCATTAAACTGTGAACGTATGGTCTTTCCGCAATTTAGCATTTTTAAACAAAATATTCATACCACTTAATAAAGTTATTGCAATATTTGAAGCATGTATTGTTGTTTGTGATTCTGTTTTTGTTCACCTGTTTGCTAGTGAATTGGCTTATTTTAGAAGAGACAAGTGTGTGTGCATGTCTGTGGATACTACGGAAGGAGAAAAGGACTTGTATTAATTGGCTAGGCAGAGATTTTGAGCTGGAAAGGATGTAGACTGATTAAGGGTAAGTGAAGAGTGTGCTGGGAAACCAGTACTTTGAGGAGCTGCTGAATGAAGAACATCTGAGGGAGGAGAATAAATGGAGAAATTTTAACAAATCAGGAAGTGTGGGCAGCGATGAAGAGTGGAAAGGCAGGAGGTCCAGAAGACATACCTGTGGCGGTATCAGTCGGAGAACTTTACATAATTTCCTCAGGGAATCAGTCACAGTTGCTCCAAGACAGTAAGAACAATAACTAATTAAAGCTGCAAGCAGCGTTATGAGGGCCCTCGCACCCTGGCGCGTCGAGCCACGCCCAACACCTAAAACCAGCACGTCCGATCTGATGTCACATTGATGGAATTCATTCATTTAACCACCAGCTAACATTTCATCTCATTCAATCATGATTATAGTCGTCCCACTAGGTGGCGCTCTAACCATTACTGACAAATGGCATAACAAACATTTCCGAGCTCGAGTCTCATCACACCTGCGACCTTTGGGAGAGATTGGACTTTGTGTTTTTGAGTGACAGCAGATTACTGCTTTTTGGCGAGTGATTGAAACTCCACGTGCCGCCATGACCACCTTGTTTCCCTGAACGTAAAAAGCTTCGCAATTTAATATCACAAAGGTCTTTAGATTACACACAGAAAATATCGCGTCAATCTGACGAAATCCCTTGGAGGAGTTCGTCAAAGAATGGTGCCTGAAAAGAGGGTAAAATGTCGCCAAAATGACACATTTATTTTAAAATGGATGACTTCCTGTTGGATTTGGGATATTGCTCCAAGAGACTTTTTTGTACATCTCGGTATCTCCTATACTCTTACCAGGTTTCAGACTCATAGATGAAACACAGAGCAGGGGCTGATGTTTTGAAATTTTGTAGGGGGCGCTGTGGAGCCATTTTGCCCTATTCAAGGAAGGTGATCACATAACAAGAAAGCCTTCATCACATTGGAGGTGTGCGCCAAATTTCAAGACTTTTTAAACTTTCCAAGCCCCTCAAAAGCAACTTCATTTTTCATGGTGAACCGCATTGCCACCAGGGTGCGCCGTTCAGTTTAAAGTCACAATTTTCTCACTGAAGCATCATGAAGGACGGATGGTGATATTCACCGCTTTTGAGGTGGCCATGATGAACCTGTGAAAATCATTACAACAAAATTAAAGCAGTGACATTTCCTGTTGCCACTAGGTGGCGCTCTGTGTATTTCTGACAACGGGCACATCAATCTTTTCAGGGCAGGTCTGACATCATGCCTGTAAAGTCTGGTACTGACCACACTGGATTTCATTGAGTTATACTAATTTGTTTCTTCATGGCGAGATGTCAAAGTTCGCCATGCTGCTGGGGTCACACCCTTTCGCGAAAACTCACAGTTTTCACTGTAACCCAAGACCAACTCCTTAAGGCTTTCCTGGAGAAATTTGAGGCAGCAGATGTCACCCATCACAATATTGTACCCCAAAGTATAAAACATGACATTTCCTGTTCCCACTAGGTGGCGCTGTCCCTGATGTAAAATATGGCAGTTGAAATGTGTTCAGGGGTGGAGCCTTATCATATGTCTGCTATTTGGTCCAGATCGGACAATGTATGACAGAATGAGAGGCAATAAGATTTTTGCCATGGCGCCACGGCCTCACCGTATTGTGAAAACTCAAAAGCTCCGCAATTTAACATGGCCCAGGTGTGTAGTTGACACTGACCAAAGATGAAGCTTATACAACCAAATCCCAAGGAGGAGTTCGAAAAAGTTCGAGGCATGGAAATGGCAAAATTAGAGCCAAAATGTCACCTTCACATCAAAATGGCGGACTTCCTGTTGGGTTTAGGACATGGCCATAACAGACTTTTTTGTTCGACTCTGAACGTTAGATAGGTGTTCCGACTTTCAAACATGTAGGTCATACCCATACTGGGGGCTTGCGTTTTTCATTTTTCTAGGTGGCGCTACTGAGCCAATTTTTCCTGGCCATGTCTGAGGACATTAAAATACGTAAATTTTCTCCAGACCTGACGCCTGTGCAAAATTTCATGAGTTTTTGAGCATGTTTAGGCCCTCAAAAGGCCGATTCATTTGCCGAAATAATAATAATGATAATAATAATAATAATAATAATAAACGGAGCAGATACAATAGGGCCTTCGCACTTTTAGTGCTCGGGCCCTAAATATTTAATCTTAAATAATACAGTATATTACAAAGTTATAAAATATAACTAATAGATACAAATGACTCTAATTATAAATATTCCACCATATAACACAAATTACATAAATATATACATATGGTTGATATTAAGGTGCTGTTGCCCAGTGTGTACATTTGTTTTACACGGAGGAATTGTACAGATAGCCACAGGCAGGAATAAATGGTGCAGATGTCTAGGAGAGAGGGACTTTTCAACTAGATTGTTTAAAACATTCTTGGAGTATGAGAGGATGTGGTGTAGTAAAGACAGAGGTATGATCTGGGGTGATGATCAGTGAGCAGCAGTGCAGCTTAATAGTGAGAAAGAGCGCAACGGATGTTATCTTTGCTTTGAGAGTGATGATAGAGAAGCACAGAAAGGTCAGAAGGAGCTGGACTGTGTGTTTGTCGATCTAGAGAAAGCATATGATAGTAGTACTATATGAGGAAATCAGCAGTAGCAGAGAAGTATGAGCATGGCTGAGAACATGTATGAGGCTAGTGAGACAGTGGGGAGGTGCATTGACAGATGGGTTCAAGCTGGAGGTGGGATTACATCAGGGATCAGTTCTGAGCTTCTTGTTTGCAGTGGTGATGGACAGGTTGATAGATGCAGACTATGATGTTTGCAGATGACTTTGTGATCTGTAGTGACAGTAGGCGCAGGTGGAAGACAGGCCGGAGAGGTGAAGGCATAAAAAATGCATTCATGTGAATGAGAGGGAGACAGATGGAAAGGTGAAAGTGGATGAGCTTAAATACTTGGACAGTACACAAAGAGAGGTAAAGACAAGGCAAAGTGAGTGGAAATGAGGGTCGAGGGTGATATGTGTATGAGGGTAGCAGTAAGAGCAAAAGGAAGAAATTACAAGATAGTATTGAGATCTGCTGTGATGTGTGGTTTGCAGAAGGTAGTTCCTACAAAAATGCCGCAAACCACACAAAAAGCTTATGGTGCAAAATCTTTACTCATTTGCATCATGAAGTAGTTATGGAGCATTAGAGATTTGAGCAGATTTAATTTTTTTTAAATAAAAACATCCATTTTCAGAGACTTCACTCTAAGCTTTTTGGATTCTTTATGTTTGACTGCACAGCATGTTTAGTCTAGCACTCACCCCTTGCACCTGAAGAAAGCATGAAAGGACGTTTTTACAGTCAAGTGAAATTTAATCTCTCTGTTCAGGGAACTCCCACAAAGAAAATGAAGTGACAGCACTTAGAATTGTTACAGTTGTCAGGTGTGGATTAAAAGAGGTGTGCCAGTTTATGAATGCATGATCCCTACTGATGATAACCAGACAGAACAGCAGGTGAAATAATGGTTATCATCAGCTTAGTGATTATTATTTTTGGGATAAGGAGAACACAAGAGTGTTAAAAGACTGTAACATGACTTTTAATGTCACTAGATTTTCTTTGTGAGAGAGGTGGAGTAGTTGAATTCAAATAAAACATATTTGTTCTTTGTTTACTAAATACCAAACCTGTGACCTATAGTTTATTTCAAAGTTAGAAATGTTAAAATGTTACACTGCCTTGCAGCCTGCATACTAATTTCGTGCAATAGCCCTTTACTTTGGATTTTCTGCGTTGTGCATATTAGAGATGGTACAAACGTAAGAAAAAGCGAGGGCTCGTCCGGGATTTGAACCCGGGACCTCTCGCACCCTAAGCGAGAATCATACCCCTAGACCAACGAGCCGCTGAGCGAGTCGGCAAATTACCATGTATATAAATCGTCCTCGTCATCACTAGTTGTACTCATGTTAGTCTGTTTTGTTTTATTTGTTTTTGTGGGGTTTTGCGTGTAACAACAGCTGTTGTACGGACTCTCGTTTCACTGAGCTTCAGAATAGAGGTGTTGCTCCTCTAAAGAGCCAGACAAACTGAAATGATTCACTCCTACATAGATGCAACTTCGCTGCTATTTTGACTGGCGTCATTTATTTTATGTCTGGCCTAACTTATTCAGCGGTCGCATTCTGAAACAGAATGCTATATTGAAACTGTGGTGTAGTTTTCTAATTATTGGAGGAAAAACACACACACACACACGTACAGTTTGTTTTTGTGTGCTCTGTAGTTTTTTGCCCGTCTGTGAAGTTGTGTTAGCTTAGCTCATCAGAGTCGCTCCCGAGGCAGAGAACTCTCTTGTCAGCTGTTACTCTTTGGCGCAGTCACAGACCACCGGCCTGCCGACGTGGCGGGGCGGAAGAGCCGCTGGCTGGCACCAAACGGGTGAGCTGCACTGTCACTTTCATAAAAACAAAACTGTCTCCCAGCTTTATAATTTTCCTTTGACTATACAAGCGAAGAACTGCAGTTCAACTTGAGATTAGTCTTTCATAAATTTGCTGCATCGCTTTGTTTTTGTGTGTGCTTAGGAAGTGAGAAACATCCATTCATGTTAGCGTGAAAGTAGAGCATAACAGTGCTCTTTGTTGCCTGTCTCTAATACAGCGTTGTCTATGCTGTCACGTTGTATTAATGCTATAAATCGCCCTAAAAAGGCAGGGCAGTCTTTAATACATCCTTACTTAGGTGCTAGCATTATTGAATTATTATTTGTCACGCGCTATATGAGTCAGATGAAAAGATGTTTATATAATTTATGTCAAAAGTGCAAGATTATTGTTACTGCTCAAAATGCAAAATGAGAATTATGAGACCGTGGTTTCCAGTATCTGTTTAAAGCATTTTTTGTGTCGGTCAAAACATATTTTTCTATTTTGTGAAAGTTTATATATATATATATATATATATATATATATATATATATATATATATATATATATTAATTATTATTTTTAACCACACCAGCTCTTCTGATTTAAAAAACAAAAAACGTTCTGCACAAGGACCTTTTTCTGGTAGAAAACTCATTTTAACTAATAAAATCACTGAGTGATAGTCATATGCATCTGAGTACAGCAACTGAACACAAGATGGCAACATCGGACATGAAATGACCAGCAGTACCGTCGCTTTAATTTTAGCACAGTTGAGTCCAGTTTTATTTAGTTGTTCACAACAACAATTCCCCTCACGGCACTTTCTACTGCAGCTTTAATGAAAAAAATCAAATTTAAAACCTCACTCACTTATTTACGACACTTGGCAATGGCGGGAAGGAAAAACTCTTTTTTTAATAGGATAAAATCTAGCTTCATTGAGGGACAGCTATCTGCCACCATATGGTGGGAGGTTGAAGGGAACGAGAAGAGGAAAAAAAGGAGAGCATAGCGAGAAAATGTCTCTAATTCCAGGCCAAATAAAATAAATAGTATCCATCGTTTTTATTAGAGAATCGGGATAACTGTTCATTGCTGCAACCGTTTAGAATAAGATAGAAACTCGACTCTTTATTTACAGATTATTTAATGCACACCTGCACCCCAGAATGCTTCAAAGAGAAAATACAAAAACAAACTGCAACTTTAAGATATGGAAATAAATAAGTTAAATAAATAATAAAGGGCTAAAAAGAAAACAAAAATAAGAATAAATGGTACTGCACCTTAAGTAAAAACCAGGGTGAGATAAAAGAGATACCCACTCAAGTGGAGTCCCTTGGGTTGTTGGTGCCAGAGTGGCTAAACGTGGATCTCCCATGCACTGAAAATGGTGTGTGTTAAATAATGGTGTCAATCACTAATTCCCAAGCCAAATCTGAGGCACCAGTGCAGACCCGAGACAGGCATGCCTGAGATTATATCTCTCACCTGGCCTGGGCTGAGCTCGGTAAGGAGCAGGTGACCGGTAAGAAGGGGGTCTGGGTATGTCTTCAGGGACTGCTGCATGTGACTGGGAGGGATGGATGGATGGGGTAGAAATCCAAGTTGTCATTTTTTATGATTTTCATTTTTATTTATATATTTAAAAAAAAAAATACTTATTCTACATCACTTTAAACCAGGAATGTCAAACTCCTTTTACATGGGCCACATAAAGCCCATTTTGATCTTAAGTGGGTGGGACCAGAGAAACTAAATAATACCTGTGTAAAATTGCAGCAATGAAGGTGGGTGGTCTTTATCAATAGGAAAATCTGTGAAACTTATGAAAATACAGTCAAAGGTTCAAAATCTATGCGCCCCTTTCTAAAGCTGTCCAGGGGACCGGATTCGAGACTTCACCCGGCCAATTGTGGCCCCCGGGCTTTATGTTTGACATCCCTGCTTTAAATGGTCCAGGAGTCTCTATATACCCCAGTTTTTTAATTGTTATTGAATACATTATATATTATCAACAAAAGTCCCTTACAACATGTTCAATTGCAAGTACAGTGAGCTGCAGAAAAAAGCTCCCAGTCCTTAAAGCCAGATGTTTTTAGCCCAATCAGACCTCTTGTGACGTATGTGTGGGATACAGACACAGCTTGATTGACTTTTTCCTCAATCCTCTTTGGCACAGTTTACACAGTTGTTACTCTTAATACTTCATAATTTGAGGAACATTGTTTAGTGTCACTAAAGTTAAACCCAATGAAAAGTCTAATTCACACTAATAATTAAATGCTGTGTGAATGTGCCAGGCCTCAAGAGTTTCACACATGATAAAACGTGTAAGAACTGAGTGTTTCCACTTTATGCTTAGATTTGTATAAACAGTGTTTTGGTCTTAGGGAAAGTGCATTTATACGAAAGACACAGATGAGCAGTTTTCCACTAAAAATCCAACTTTTTGCAGATCATCATGTCTCAGGCTGCCTCCTCTGATGCTGACCCCTCCACAGACCCCACCCCTCCACCTGTTCAGCCCCCCGACCCTGTCCCCGGCCTCGGTCAGGATGTACCAGCAGCCGGTACACCCCCTGCAGATCCACTGCAGCCTCTTTTCTCCCCTGAGAGTTTTGATCAGTCCAAAGAGCAGTCGACCACAGAGAACACCACCACCTCTGAGACATTAGAGGGTCAGGCTGACCAACCAGAGTCTCCTGCAGAGAGTCAGGTGACTGAATGTGACCAACCAGTGAGCCTGGAGCCAGACACAGAGGCTGCAGAGGAAGATGTGGAGGTTTGTTTTACAAGCTGAAGTTTGATTTATGTTTCCTTGACACAAAGCACTGAGAGCAAAATGTCTCATAGATACACTTGTACACAGTTTTAAAGAACTTCAAAGAAACAAGAATTTTGACTATATTTAGGATTTTTATTCAGGAAATTGTATATACAGGCTCAAATATATACATACAATCACTGAAATCTTTAAATAAGTGACACTGAAGGTGTTACACTGTCTTTTAACTTGACAAAGCCAAAGCCTATTAACTTCTCGTTAGTTATTTTGATTGATGAAAACTGCTAGTTTCTCTGTTTTCATGATACATGAATTTCCTTAAAGCTAAGATCCAGCCTTTCTATGTGTAATACAGCTTCATATTGACATTTTGAAATATGTAATAATAAACAAGCAATTATGATATGTATTTAGAGATTTGTGATTGTCATTTGTTTTGTACTTTCACACATATTATAGACCAAACAGTTAACAGTTTTATTCGTTTCCTATGATGGATATTTGCGCACAGAAGTCAGTCCTGGACAAAGAAAAAGGTTGGGGAGCTTGGAGTTCATGGGGAAAATCTCTTCTGACCACTGCCACCTCCACAGTGGGTATGTCCCAGGTTTTTCTCATCCAATTAATTTCTTCACATTTACACCCATTTCACTCACCACCAGTCCCTCCCTGAGCTGGTTCTGCCAGAGGTTTTGTCCTGTTAAAGGAGAGTTTTTCCTTTCCACTATCGCCAAAGTGCTTGCCCATAGGGTCATCTGATTGTTTCTCTGTATTATTGTTGGGTCTTTATCTTACAATATTAAGCGCATTGTGGCCTTGTGATTTGGTGCTGTATGAATGGAATTGAATTGAACTGAATTACACTTCACCCTGTGATTGGCCAGTTGTGCATAACTGTGGCACAATCTGATATCCCCATGTTGGTGTTGTTCTCGCGTCACCATAATAATTTTGGTTCAGGGTCAACATTGAAACTGATCAGTGATGTTGTGTGAGCATACAGTTAGCATTAACTGAGAAGGTAGCTAATGCTATTGAAAGCTATTACTAGCGAACTAACATGAGTTAAATTTGGCTAACAAAAACCTAACTCCATAGTAAATTTATTATATTGTATGAATTAATAAAGAAAGCACTTGCAGTGCTTACTATTTATTCCAGGAGGGTGTTTTATAAAAACAGAGCTATTTGTTTTCTTTTTCCCCTCCATTGCACAGCTGTGACATCACAGCAACATGACTGGTCAGTTGCACAAATGACGATGCACAAACACCAACACAGGAATGTCAAATACACCATAACTATGAAAGGACCCAAAATCTGTACACGATTTGTGGTGCAACAATGTTTTCCAAGATGCACAATTTGAAAATACACACTGTCATCACATAAACACTTTAACAATATCTATATGTGTATTTGCTCATGTGTAGCGATTCAGAAATCGCTGGTACGGTATTTCTGCAGTAGCAGGGACCTGATAGCAAGGTGATAGTAACAGAGAAGCACAAAGTCCTTCCACAAGCAAGTGAAGAAACGTTTTTTCGCTTGTCTTACTTCTGACATCATTCTGGCGGTTTCAAAATTGGCTCATAGATTTCAGCCAGGATTATTATAGGACCATGTGTTTTTATATATGTAATGAGAAATGTCGCTGGCAAGCAGGAGAAATAGACCATCAATGTCTACTTCTCCTCAGTATGTGAGTCTTTAATTTGCTGCTTTCTGTGTGCAGGTCAAAGCCTGACCTCAGTAAAGGTGAAGGCAGGAGAGGCACTTCGTCTCCACAGAACCTCAGTTGGAGAGGAGGCACAGGAAGAGGAGGAGGGAGCGGAGGAGAAGACAGAAGGAGGAGTCGAAAGCAGAGAGATTGACCTGTCTAACTCCGGGGAGTCGTCTTCTCCTATTGCAGCCACAGCTTCTAGCAGGGGCGTTTTCTCTACAATCACACATGCCGTACAAAACACTGTGAGTGAACACACATACACGCACAGAGAGACACACAAAAGGTATCCATCTGATGAAGTTTCCAAACCATGTCATGAAAAAGTGTTAGTGGCGATTAAATCATACATTTCACCAGGCAGTCATGTACTCAGATATGAAGAGTTGTCTCGTTTTCTTAGTGCCCATAATGCCGCCTCGACAGTCTGCTGCCATGTGGTCTTAGGGCGCTCTCTTTTGCACTTTGGTGTCCACAGCAGAGCTGTCTGTGTGATGGAGTTGTGCTTGTTTCTGATGATGTGCTTTACTGAATGTTTGGAGGTCGTTCAGTTTAATCAGAAGATCCACAGCAGTCTCCTGAGACTTTTAGACTTAGTGAGAGTTTTTTATGGTCGCCCTCAGTCGTTCTCCTTCCTCCTGGCAAAATTTTTAAATATTTAGATTTCAGGTTCTCTCTGTCTCTCTCAGGATAAGTCAGTGATCAGTGTAATGCACTAGTGGTGTCACAGTTTTGCTCCTAACGTATAAGCATATAAAACTGCTGCTGAATTGCAAACATAATTGAAAAGCTTCCCTATTAACCCTGAATGCTACAGTATTAGCAGACAAGTAGATGCAAATAGAAGTAAGTAATCTGAAAGTGGGGCTTACTTAATCTACAAAATCAGGTTAATCCAAAATAAACTTTAATAAGATGTCTCAAAATATAAGTGAGATTTTAAAAAGAATGAACTCTACAGAGCTTAACCTATTTAATTAGTTAACCCTTTAACTAATTTAGCCTATAGAGTTACAGCAGACACAGCACAGCTCTATTATAGCCTCAGATTGGTGAGAGTGCTTGACTGTGATGACTTCAGACAGCGTCCACACTGCAGAAGACAGTCCTTGATTTACTGATCCTCCTCTGGACGTTGCTGCCAGCTCCTCTCCTCTCCTTCCCTGCGGCGTTCCTCAATCTGTGTTCGATGGCAAGCCAAGGTCGATAGAAAAGTCGAGCTCCTTCAGTGCTGTGAACGATTTATTTATTTGTGTTACGTATTAAGTACCTTAATTCACAGTTTTAGTAAGCTGAAATATTTCTCATTAACACATGCCTCTCGATTTCCTGCTGTGTGAAGGAGCACAGTTAAAGTTAAAGACATCATCTGTGCTTTGAAAATCCGACTGGAAGCAGTTGTGAGCTGTTATGGATTGTAAGCAATGATCTCTTGATTTTTGGCAGAAGGCTGCAGTTTTAAAATTACAATCCTACTTAACTATTTTGCAAAAACATTCACTTAATTTTTTCCCTCTTTGTTCTTGACTGAACTGACTGAGATTTAAAGGGTTAATTAATTCATGACACATTTAATTAGTTAACAATGTATTTATTTCATTCATTTTGGCACTCATGGACCTCAATAAACCAAGAGCAAGCTCATATTTTTTTTAACTGAATTCATTTAGTTTTCAGTATGCAAACTTTCAGTATGATATTATTTAAATTACAACATTTTATAAAAGTGTGCTATCTAAATTTACAATTTTGTTGGTCAATCCTATTTTGTTTTTTTTATTGTTTTCTTTAACAGGTAGTTTTCTGAAATGCCTTTCCCCTCCCACCCTCCCATCGCTCTGCATCTGTCTCTCTGTGTCTCTCAGGGTAAGTCAGTGATCAGTGGAGGCTTGGATGCCTTGGAGTTCATTGGAAAGAAGACCATGACTGTTCTTGCAGAGAGTGACCCGGGTTTTAAAAAGACCAAAACTCTGATGCAGAAGACCGCGTCACTTAGTCAGGCATGCAACTGACCATTTCATCTCATCTTGTCAGATAAGAAATGAATCTGAAACTGGTGTGTGTGTGTGTGTGTGTGTGTGTGTGTGTACGTGTGTGTGTGTGCGTGTGCGTGCGTGTACTTTGGTGAGGTGTAATTGCTTTAAATTGGTAGCTCTGTTTTTTCTGATTTTTTTTTTCTTTTTTCAGATGTTGAAGGAAGCCAAGGAGAAGGAGCGGGCCCGTCTGAGTAACCAGCCTATCAGTGCTCCCACAGCTCACTACGGTATTCTTTTTGATGACTACCAGGGCTTGTCACACCTGGAGGCCCTGGAGATTCTGTCCAATGAGAGTGAAGCAAAGGTAAGGCGCGAGTGTCAGGAATACAGAAAGCGCTTCAGAAACACTGCCTGTTTCAAGCGGTTTACCTGCAGCTGTGATTTTAGGTTCAAGCCTTCCTCTCCTCCCTGACCGAAGAGGAGCAGGAGGAGGTGAAGAAGGAGCTGATTTACATCAAGGAGATTTTCATCAAGCAAGAGGAAGAGGAGGATGTGGAGACAGAAGGAGGAGGACAGACGAAGGATAACGGTGATCTTAGTTCCCAATTACACTGTTCTACCCCCTTATGTGAGTGACCCAGATCGACTGCTAGACCTGCTGTAGGTGGAGGTGGTCCCTTAGCGCTGACCCAGGATCAGGTGGCTTTGACAGACATGGGGACTCCTGATAATGTGGGATCAGAGGCACCTGGATGGGAAATGATAACCCAAACTGTTAGAAACAGGGTTTGGTGTTGAACACACTCATGACTGCGCTTATCTCTGATGCTGGCTGTGGGCAGCCTGCTGTTGTTCCTCAGGGATCTTTAGCTCACTTATTTTAGTTTTACTCTTTTCAAAGTTTGTGCAGTTGGGCAGAAAGTTATTTTGTGCAGATTCAAAGAGTGCTTTTTAAAAGCGTGCTCCATCAGTTTCAGACACAAAGACTAATCCTGTGGTATTTGGTTGCTGTTTAAAGCCGTTTAAACAGCCTTCTCCAGTTTCAGCAACATTGCAGGAAAAAAGTGAGGCAATGACTTTTCCTTTGTTTCTTATGAGGCAACAAACTTATGAAAAATGGCCTGAGTACCCCTCCTTCTCCTGTTACTGATACAAGATGATCTTTTAGCATCTTATAACAAGATGAAAGACACTGCCTGGCTTCAGTAAAAACGTGACCAGACTAACTGCGTTGTCATCCTTGAGTCAGGCTCTGTCAGCACACAAAAATATGTTCTTTTCTTTGTTTATATGGGGGTCATCTAAACTCCACAAAAAAAAAAATTAAGAAAATCTGGACCTTTTCCTCATAAACTAGCATTCCTTTGCTTGAACTCTCTTGTTCTGACCCAGTTCAGCCTCTAATAATATTGCATTAATATCATCACTGGTCACTGGTACAGGTAACCTAACCTGACAAGTAGGTCTGCCTAGGGTTATGATCAGCCACCCTTTTGATCCCAAACGTCTTATTATCTGACCTAACATTTTTGTTTTATTCACTCTCTTATGACAAGTCACATCAATCTGTGATATTCTCTGCATCCTAGAACTTACCCAAATTATATTTCCTCTTCCTAAAAGCCCTGAAAACCTTAGATCCTTACGGGAATCAGCGATGACGGTGACTGTTCCTAATCTGCTAAAGAAGTAGAAAATGTTCTACTGGAGTGAAATTGTGTCAGTGTGATGCCAAGTTTTGGTCTCGTCACATCTCACCACTTTACATTTTAAAGGGTTTGTGAGAGGCACCTTCAGGGGATGTCATGGAGGTGCACAGCTCCAAGCAGGCAGGCGCCCTTTTGCTTGGAGGGTTGAACAAGATGCCTGATCCGGCGTTTGGTGTTCAGTGGCCACCGACACATTTGCAGACTCAAGAAAAGGCAACAGAAACAATCCATAAGATCCAGACACCAAATCTGCATGTTTTACAATTCCAGCTGTAATTTATACACAGGAGTTTGAATTACGTTGGCATGACAACAAGAATATACGCTTCGTGATCTCAGCATGGAGTAAATCGAATGATTCCTGACATGTGGTGTAAATGCATGTAGCATCACACTTTAACACGTGCTTTGTGTATTTAAGTAAACTGACACGAGGTGGTGCATGCCTTTTGTGTATTTTTATCAGCTGCTGACGGCGAGGAGTTTGTGAGTGTTCTCACCGAGCTGCTCTTTGAACTTCATGTTGCCGCCACACCGGACAAACTCAACAAGGTGACTCACTCACACAGATGCCAGTAGTTTTCATCTATCTATCTATCTATCTATCTATCTATCTATTTATCTATCTATCCATCCATCCATCCATCTTGCTATCAATTTTAAATTAACTGTCTTTTCTGTAAATTGTACAGTTTAATAATAAATACAATCTTGTATATTTTTTTATTGGCAACGCCGGTTGTTAAGTTACTGACACTTCCTACTTTACATCAGCACCATCAGTGGGTGAAGCGCCTTTTTGCCTTCTGGTAGATTGTCTGTAATGGGCCTTTAAATCACAGACTGTGTATAAAATACAGACCTTAGTTGTGTGCCTGAAAAGCGAAGCCAGTGTTGAATTGCCTAAAACCTGTATTTCCTCTAATGTCCAGAAGGAGGCGACTCCTCTGGTTTCAAAAAGAGGTCTGATTGTACAGAAGTCTAGAAAGTAGCCAGTATACTGTCTGTGCTCTGAATGTCATATCATTCTGCATTATATGGACAAAGGTATTGAGCCACATTATTTATGAATCCAGGTGTTTTCAGTCTCGTGGCCACAGGTATATAAAGGCAGCCTGCCTTTATAAACATTTGTGAAAGAGTGGGTTGTTCTAAAAAGCTCACTGAATTTGAAGGTGGCACTGTGATAGAGAAATGCCAGTGTTGCAACTCTGATTCAGCTGTTGCAACAAGTCAACTGTAAGTGGTGTTACTGCAAAGCAGAAGCATTTAGGAATCACCGCAAGTCACGTAACGTCACAGCACAGGATTGCCGAGTGCTGAGGCACATAGTGCTCTGCTGACTGAGTAACTGCAGGGTTTCGACATCAGCACAAAAACTGTGCGCCCGGTGCTTCATGACTTGGGTTTCTGTGGCTGAGAAGCAGCACGCAAGCAATACATCATCGATCTGGCTTTGGCGAGTGCCACATGAACACCACCTGCCTGACCGAATCGTGCCTGCTCTAAAGTTTGATGGAGAAGGGTTGTTGTTTTTTTTCTGGGTTGTCATAAACGCTCCTGTAGGTGTAATGCACAGATGATTCTGATTTGGAAAGAAAATCTTTGATTTTTCTTCTGTAAAGCTGTGTTATGAGTATTAGTTTATACCTCATTTTATTATGAAATTGTGTTGAAATCATGCATTTCAAATTCCATAGTGTAGTTTAGTACCAGGAATATTCTAACAACCACCAATCATTCTTCCTAAAAACGCTCCACGAAGCTACAAAAATACTCATCTTTGCATCTACACTCAACATAGTAACTCTGCATCCTGCTGCAAAGCTAATTTAAAAGTTATCAGCCCCTAAAGCCATCCTGCATAATCACATTCACATATATAAAAACCAATATTAGCATATATCCATGTATACGCATCTAATTAGCATACATCAGGATCAGGGTGGGAATGTGTCTTCATGCAGACCTGATGAGTGGTAATTATGCATCTCCAGGCTCGAATGAGGGCCCATGATTGGGTGAGCAAGGTGGAACAACCTATCACTACAGAGACAGTTGGCAGGGAAACGCAGGACCAGCCAGGAGGAGAGGAGAACAAAAAGGAAGAGAAGAAGAAAGACGGAGAAGAGCTGGGGGAGAAGAAGGGTGAGGAGGAGGAGATGAAGGGAGGAGAAGAGCCAAAGGAGAGCGACCCCATATCTGTAGAGGTGACGTCTCATCTGCACTGTTATGACTTATGCTTTCAAGTTTAAATTTGGTCACCTTTTCTTCCTGCTATCACTGCCTTATTTGATTTGAATCACTTATTCTGTGTGTGTGTGTGTGTGTGTGTGTGTGTGTGTGTGTGTGTGTGTGTGTGTGTGTGTGTGTGTACACTCACCTTCCTCTCATCAGGCCATCTACCTGTCATCGGTCAGCAGTCTGGCAGAAGTGACGGCTCGCAGCATCGAGCAGCTCCACAAGGTGGCGGAGCTCATCCTCCACGGCCAGGAGCAAGAGAAACCAGCCAGAGACCAGTCACACGTCCTCACCAGGTATGTGTGTGAATGTGTACTTGTATTACACACTTACATTATGGGAACTTCCTTCTGTGGGTATCCCCTTGACAGGTTCAAGGTTATGGTACGGGTTAGAGTAAGCCTCCAGGAGATCAGTATAAGCTGTTGTTATGTCTTTGCTAAGGGAAATAATGGAAATGTTTGGGATTTGACATTTGTGATTGTTGAGGTTAGGTTCACAAGCAAAGAAGACTGAAACAGTCGCATACACTGCCTGGCCAAAAGACAAGTCACCACCTGGATTTAACTAGGCAAATACATAAGAGCTTATCATTTCTTAGACAACCGTGTCAGCTGTTACTGCGTTTCACTGAAATTATTGGCCTGTGTCAAGCAAAGAAAACAACTAAGGAGATTGTTGGAACTGCTAAAATTAGAATGAAATGATAAAAAATCAGCAGTGGAAATGTTTTATCGTGCATGTAAGAGCCTTTCCACACACACAGTGCGAGAACAGCTCAAGTGATTGGGACTAAACAGCTGTGTAGCCTTAAGAAAGCCACTTATCAGTGAGGCTAATCAGGAAAAAGGCTTCAGTATGTTCGGGAGCATAAAGATTGGAGTAAATGAAAAAAGGGTCATGTGGTTTAATGAGTTCAGATTTACTCTGTTCCAGAGTGATGGATCAGGGCAAGAAGAGAGGCGGGTGAAGTGATGCATTCATCATGTCAGGTTTCTGCTGTACAAGCCTGTGGGGGCAGTGTACGATCTGGGATTGGTTCAGAAATTGAGGTCAGCTTACTACCTGAAAATACTGAATGACCAGGTTTTTCCTTTAATAAATGTTTTCTTCCAATGTGGTTGGGTTGGATTCATCAGGCTCAAATTGTAAAAGAGTGGTTCAGGGAGTTCAGGGAATAGGAGACGTCATTTTCACGTGGATTAGACGCAACAGACTCCAGACATTAACCCCACTGGGATGTGTTGGAGATAACTTAACAATCCAACATGCTCATCATCAACACAAGATGTTGGTCAAAAATGATCAAAATAAATGTTGCACAGTTCACGTGTGCATAAGCTTATGAAAAACATGTGCTGTTATCAAAGCTAAAGTCAGTCCAGTTAGGGGGTCTGATTTTTCTTTTTTTCTGCCCTGTGCTAGGGCAGGTGCTGCAGCTTGGGGAAGGCTTTGATAAGGATCTGTTGTACCAGGATCAGTTGAGTGAATCCCCCTGGTACCAAGGAGAGAGGAGGACAGAGAGAAAAGGGGATTGAGGGGCACTGAAATAAGAACAGTTGGCATTAGGTCTACAATTAAAGAGCTAGCAAAAGCAATAGGTCTTGACTAAATGTGAAGAAATAATCCATTTGCACATAATGTGTGTCTGCATGTCTGTGTGTGTGTATCTGTGAGGTAGAGAGGTCAAGGAAGAGATAGTATCACTACTCCAAGGAGTGATGCATGCTCAAATCCACTCTTCTTATTGCAGGTTGACATGTGCCATGTGTAAGGAGGTGGAGTGTTTGGCCAAGAAGTTCTCTGATACGCTGCTCGATGTTGGGGTAGGTGAGAGTGTGTGTGCATGTGGGTGTGTGAACATTAGGGATGATTGTGACTATTCTAATAATGTTTGCTATTGTCAAGTATCCATTGGGGTTTAACTTTAGTTCAGTTGGGGACTATTTTAAGTTGTATGAATACACACGGGGTGCTCTAATGAGTATTTATGCCAACAGAGCAGTCTAAATAGAGCTGACTCATAATAAATACAGTGGTTGTATTCGTTGTAGTAAACATTTCTCCCACTACAACAACGTGACTCACTGACAGCAGAGCTTTTTAGATGTAGCAGGAGATATATCAGACAGCTGATGTGTGAATATTTGTTTGTTGGATCAAGTCACTGTTTCTTTTGTTTGTTTGGGTTTTTTTTCATAGGCTCTGCTGACAGTAGTAAAATAATTTTTGATCTTTGTCTTTGTACTTGTGTTTTTCTGCTACTCCATCATCTTTTATTGATCTCACGAGTGTCACTGCCTCTCTTTTTTAGGGCCAGAGGAAAGCAGAAGAGCTGAACCCACTGGTAGAGAGCCTGCTGCTAGAGGTGAGATTTTTTTACTTTGAACATCGTGAATAAAAATAAAAATGGATAAAATTAATGATGTAGCAGTCTCATGATGACTGACAGATAAATGATCAGGATCATCATCACTAATGCAATGGGAACTTAGTTTTAAGAGGCACTCAGACGAGATCCACACAGTGTTTAAAGACAACATTTTTCAGAATGCTTTTTTTTATACAAATTGCATCTCTAGAAACAAATCTTTCCTCATTTTTATTGTTATATCTCTGTGACAGCGATGCCAGGAGGCATTGTTTTCTTGTGAGCACAGCACATGTTTAATGCCTCGAGGAATTTCTGGATGACCAGAAACATCCAGAGCTGTGCACACAAACTGTGCACATGTAGCATTGTTATATTCCATCCATCCCCATCATGGATTATTCTACCAGTGTCTAGCTAGAGGATTTACAGCTGTTGGAGCAGAATAGCAAGAGAACAGTTTCTGTCCCCAAGCCATCAGTCTTTGAAACTCTCAATTATATACATATATGTATATATATGTATATATATTTACATATATACATATATACATATATATACATATATGTATATATGTATATACATATATACATATATGTATATATAGTGCTGAACATATATATTGTTCAGCACTATGCTACATCTACTGATGATGACTGTGACATGTGATGAAGATGATGGGTTGTTTCCTATCCGCAGGGCTCCAACAGCACCAACTACATCCAGAATGCATTTCAGCTGCTGCTGCCCATCCTGCAGATCTCCCACATCCAGAGCCAACACTGCCGACCCACCACAGAGGCCGCAGCACAGATTCAGCATTAACACTGCCTGTGCAACCGCCTGCCAGTGTGTCTATTGTTGTACAGTAAAGTATAGAGAATAGAGTTACCAGAACAAGTGCTTTAATCTACACTAAGTGCCAAATAGTAACAGAACACAGAGAATATCATCAGGAAGATACCCGTTTAACTGACACACGTAGTGGTAGCTCGCATACGCTTTGTTTGTGTGTTTGTGCCACGTTGTGTCTCTGAATGTTACTTTGCCTGTTTTGCCGTTGATGTTTTGCTTTAAGAAACCAAAATGACGTCCACGCCTCAAAACCAAAAACCAGAATATTACTGATTGTACTGATCCAACTCTACATTATTGTACATTGAGCTTTCTTTGCACAACGGAAAAAAACATTGACTAACACTAGTAGAGTGTCTGTTGTGTTGACTGTTTAATTGCAGGTTAAGATAAAATACCAGCGTCAGTGATTATATATAGTAATATCATACTTATTTTGTTTTCTGTGTTAAATTATATGAAACAACACTACCTTATGTTTTATTTCCATCTTTTGTTGTGGACATTACTAATGTGATGTCGGTTAATTAATTTCTGTTTGCGTCTTGTTGTTGGACTGAATTAGATGAGCGATACCACTCTCTACACTAAAAGTAAAACCACAGCCTTTTGAAGGGAATCGGCTAGTTTGGCTACACCAAAACCAAACCGTGTGAAATACAGCAACAAAATAACAATAAAACATTTAATTACCCCAGTAAAACAAAAACTGTCTGTTTTGGGGGGGGTTATTAATTCAAACCTGCAATAACTGATTTTAGAGACATTTTTTGTGGAAGCAAATAGTGAACACTTGTGTTATGTAACACCTTTTAAACACTATCATTCATTTAGTGAATTTTGACTCTCTTTAAACTCTGATTTTGGCTTTTGCTAAATCCTAAAGGGGACATTGAGCTCTTTAGCTGGAATTACTCCATCATGTGCGTCTGTTTGTTGCTAAACAATGAGCTAACTCATTGTTCACTCACTTTAAAGGTTATTGAAACACGATAGGTAGATGTGGATTGTATAACTCGCACACAGCAATCTTTGCTGAAACTGAGTGTAACTTCTGATTCTTTGGTTATAAATATGCATTAAAACTGCCTCACTCTGCAAAACTGTTGGTATAAGGGTCAATTTATCTCAAATTATTGTGGGCCATCTGCTCGACCAGCTCCAGTCTGAATTCAAATTTAAAGATACAACATTGTGCAATATTTATTTGTATGTACAAGAAAAAATCAGTATATATTGCATTTTTGTATATTTCAAAATTAAACATCATTATTAGACTCATCCAGTGGGTCATGAAAATAGCAAATATGCATATACTTTACAAGATAATTTACTTACATCTGGAAGCTCCTGAAATTTGTTCTTTCATATTAAATAATGAGCTGATGTCTCTAGTGTGCAACTTGTTGTGTTTGCTCAATCCACCCAGACATTTTTAAGCATTGTTTCCAAATTACAGACCCTGATTCTATCTTATGGAGAAAGAAAGATCAGAGAAAGTTTTAGGCTTTTATCTTGGACATTTTTGAGATATACATGTTGAAACATTGCCTCAGAAAAGAAAAACAAAACATGTCCAAAAAAGTATTTGATACACAAGGCTGAAACTTCACAGCTAGATTATAGTCATCCAAGTTTTAAACCATTAGATTTTCAAGCAATACACAGGTGGTTGAGCCGAAAATGATCTAAAAATGTGATGAGCGATATAAGGTGGAATGACCCATAAGTTAAAATATTTTTCATGTCTCCCTCTGACACCCTCCATCATTTTAAAAATGTTGAGTGAGAATGTGTTTTGCATAAAGATTTAAAAAAATAAGAGCAACAAACTGTATCTTGATAGGTGGAAATTGTTACGCCATAAAAGTAAAAGAGTAGCGATTCGGTTTAATAATTCTGAAAATGTGCTGCAAATACAGATGTTTTCCAGATGGTTGAGTATGACTGACTGCAAAAAGAGCAAATTCACAGTAAGACATGAGCCTTGCAGGTGCTGCTATCTGGAGTTAGTTACTTCCTGGCAGAGCGAGCCTGGCTCCTTTAATGTTTTTACGGTGAAATAAAACCAGGTGGTTACTCGCGTTAGACCTGCTGTACACTTTGTGTGATTCCACTTTAAACACTCCAAAGACAGCCTTACATGCACACATAGGTTTCATGTTTTTGCTCCAGAACAAAGCCTTCGATCGTGCATTCCAACATTCAAAAATGTATACCATGTCGGTTTCATCTCACACATCACCGCAGAGATGTGTCAGATGTGTTGTATCTCAACTATGCTCTACATTTTTCTCCTTCTGAACCGCCGTCTCTACAGAATTTGAGATGAATTACTTTATAGCGCTTAGCCAACAGTTACCTCAAATTCTGAAGGATAAATATTTCTCTCCCTCTGCTTCTTCTTCAGTTTTAGAGATACATGGGTGCTGGCAAGGAAAGCTATTAAGCAAACAAGATATTAGTCAGTGCTGTCAAAATGTTTTGGCTTCTTTCAGCTATAACCAGACGGGGTAAGGCTGTTTATCAGCCATGCATCTGACTCAGAATACAAAACAATTTAGTTCTTTCAGGGTGAAAAATGTTCAAAGGCCAATCCATTTATTTAACTTTTGATAGTTTAATAATGTGTAGAGACTGTCCTCTAATAAAGTGCTAACATAGACAAAACTTCCGAGATGACATGCTGAAAATAAGTTCACAAGCACATGTAGGTGGTTCAGATATCTTTATTTTCACCATTAGTAATGCTGGTAAATGAGGCGGCTGTTTTCCTCCAGCTTCCTCCGGCTGATCGCCTGTCATCGAGCAGGCTCATCTTTGATGGAGCTGACGGAGGGATGGCTGCGATGATGCAGAAAACCTAAAGACAACAGAAAAAAGGCACCAAGTGCACTGTTAGATGACATTTTAAAAGGGTTCTGATGTGTTGATACTCTGTAGTAATTGTCTACTGAGGTGAATTTTTTGATGATTAACTCCGCCTGGAAGATTACGTTTTTGGAAGTGTGCATGCCGTTCTGTCTGTAAACACCATAACTCAAAAAGTTTTGAATGAATTCCGATAAAACTTTACGTTTTTTTATTGTAGAATGGAGTCGTGTTAACAATCCATTCAAAATTTGGCTCACATCAACCACAATCCTCAATGTCAAATTAATGATTTATTGGTCCAAAATTACCAAAAAGCCTTATAACTTAGAAACTATGATTCTTATAAGTGTTGTGTGTATTATAAGGTCAAACATCATAAAATGTCTTTTAACTTTACGACTGCCTTTGTTTGTATTGGCAACATTTAGGAAATGATACTGGTGTATGTGTATTCTAAATATCACATTATAATTTACATCCAAATATCACATCACATTTAACCTCTGATCTTATGTTTGCGTTTTACGCAAAGAGAACAGCCTAAAACAGCAAACAATTCAATGATAATTAGCTACACATTGGTATACTTTTTGTATTTATGCATTAAGTCCATCATATTTAAAGCTACACTTTAGAGCTTTGGAGCTCTCGTAGCACCATTCGCAGATTACCACACACATATGAAAATGAAGGGCGATGTGGTTCCCAACCGTGCAGCAGTTTCAAATAACATATCCAGCAATACGCAGGTAAGGACTGGACTAAAGGCCGACCCATAGCATCTAAAAACTAAACTGCATATAATTAATCAAACTTTGGTTGCATGAAGAGGCGCCAAGTTAAGTCTTGAATGAGTATCTGAAAGTCATCAACCAGCTGTTGGTGGTCATAACCACCAACAGCTTTCTCTTTGAACCTGTACAATTGTTCCAGTAAAGACTTTACCAGTATAGCAGTGGTCAGCATTCCCATCCATCAACATTGATATGTCATCTGAAAAGTATACGTGAGGACAATCAGAACGTGTGTATGTGATCTGACTCATTTTTCTAAAAGGTGCATGTGTGTGTGTGTGTTCCTACTTTGACTGTCAACTTCTTTAATTGGTGAGAGCCCTATCCATTTTGGTAAAAAAAAAAAAAAAGATTAACGTGGTGAAAGCAGTGAAACAACAGATCCATTAAATGATGCTGACTGATTAAAAGGACTGACCTGACCAGGTATGAAACCCGTATAAGTGGAGGTTTGTCCCTGCTGGACCAAAAAGAGTTTGTTAGAATCTCCAAACCTGTTGACGCAGATGTAAATGCGTTTTTATTGAGCAGTTTACCTTCAGGAGGGCTGACTTCTGTTTCTTTGGCACCATCTACATAAAAGAGTAGCATAAGCATGTTGTAACTCATTTTATACAAGAGTACACTCTCATCTTCTGGAATACATTTTAGTTTACTTAGTATATTATTAATATATTATACTTCAGAGACAATACAGACTATTCACAGACCAGGATTTCTAAAAGTGACCATGTACTGAGCCAGCAGATAAATGCAAACATAGATTAAATACACATTTAGTGTTTGCAATGTGTTTGTTCAGAGATCTAAGCACTTGTTAATACCTGATACTTGGACCTGCTAGAAGTTTCTTCCTGTTAAAAGGCAGTTTTTCCTTCCCATTGTCACCAAGCGCTTGCTCATAGGGGGCAGTCTGATTGTTGGGATTTTCTCTGTATTATCACAATATAAAGTGCCTTGAGGTGACTGTTGAGTTTGATGAATAGATTATGCTCCCTTGGTTTGGTTCTGCCTCTATATTTGATGTTAAGTATATTGTGGGTGAATGAACTGCATGGTAGTGTATTCTGTCCTTGAGGGCTGCTTGAAATGTCACAGAGGGCTGTGTATTGGTACATGTGCAATGAGAAAATCCTAGTGGGGGTTGTAATTTCAGGCTTCCTGTGTTCCCTTGAGTCTGCCTCCTCTTAGTGTTCATGCCTCAGTGTTAGACACTCATTTCTTTGTCATTTCCTTTTTGGGTGTGGAAGTCAGTTTTTCATGAGTCTTGCTTCAGTTTGACTCTGATCTTGTCCCTCATTGGTTTCACCTTTGCTTAATTGTCATAGAAGGTTTTGTACAATATGACAAAACCAATCACTTCAGAATTTCTCATAATAATAATTGTTTTTTAAGTTCTCTGCACTGTGGTTGAAACTAGTCTAAAGCAGTGGCTCTGACAGCAATATGCGGTCAGCAGAAAAAGCTTGTCTTTCACCATAGAAGCAGGAAGTCTCATGTCACAGTGCTAAACGTGACTTTTTGCACTTTTGCCTTGCACATTGTCAGTCACCTTTGGACAGACCACTGCTGCTGAACATGCTACATTTAAACATTTTTCTTGTGTTATAATTAGAGTTTGCTTTTTATCTTTGTGTGTAAATGGTTGTTTTTTTTTTTCTTATGTGCACCTCAGTTTGCACGCTCAGTCTTGCCCTTCAGCAAAAGGTGAACTTGTTTAAAGTTGGATATTTTTAAGCACTCACAATATTGAAATCCAGTGAAGTACAAACGTATCTAGTGTACAATAACTTCAGAATACACATTTTGCTGGCTTACCATTTAATTGCTGAGTAATTAAGTTGAAGCCATCAGGGTGCACCTTCGGCTTCCCTGGCAGAGGAAAAAAACATGTCTTAGGACGCCTGTTTCCACCACTGAAAAACAAAACTAAACCTTTTTTTTCATTCATAAGTCCAAACTTTCAACTCAGTAATGCAAACGTCTGAGAAAATATCTCAAAGTTTTTCATTTTTAATTAGAAATTTAAAATAGTAACTCAAAATTTTGACTTTGTTTGTTTCTTCAGTTGTGGCATCATAAAACAAGTGATTTCTTTTGTTTGATTGTTTTTTGTCTCTTACCGCACAAACGCCTTTTCTTGTAGATTTGTCCGATCACACTCGTTACTATACTCAGCAACACCAAACACAGCAGAGCCAGCCAGACCACTCTGAGCGCACACTGCCACTCATCTGGAAAACAGAGGAACATTTTGGACAGAGTCTGAAACAATTATGTATTATTTTCATTCTATGACCTCTTTACCTAAAGAAAAAAAAATCCATCCCAGTCATTCCAGCACTAAAATTCATGCCATGTGAAAATAAAATACATGAAAATGTAGAGTGGATGAAGGAAGAAAAGAAGGAAGGATAAGAAGGCAAGAGACGGCAAGGAAGGAGGACTGGAAAGAGATAAAAGACATAGAAGAGGCAATATAAATAATAAGAGGAAATGAACAAACAAGAACAAAGAAAAGGAAAAGCATAAATGGAAAGGTCTGGTGGAGGTGCTGCAGAAAAATTGGAAGGAAATGGATATCCAGCTTTCATTATGCACTTTGGAAAATATTACTTAATCAATGTCTTAAGCATGAGGGACTTTTGGAGAGCAGAGCAGAAAGAATGCAATCAATACAGGCTTAGAGATACAGTAAATTAAGATGTACTGTAGTCTTGGAAAGTATGACTGATCATGTAGTACAGAGGAAGAGGGAGAAACAAAATCACCAAGTCAGGAGAAGAACTGAAGGAAATTTGTTCTATTAAAAAGAATGACTGCATAGTGGACTGAGAGAGTGGGCAGCTTGGAATGAAATGAAAACCGAGTGGCCAATTTCCTTGTCTCCTATTGTCTCCTCTTTCCTCTTATCTCCTTTCCATCTTACAGTGAAGCCACGCTTGCCATGTGGGGATCAAAGAAGCCCAGCTCCGTCCGCCTGACACCAACCTTTCTGTGTCCGTTTCCATGGCAGCTTTTCCTTTGCTGTTGAATTCCAAACCATTTGATTGGCGAACCAAAGGAGACAGCGGCTTTGATTGGGCGATTCAGAGTTGGGCAGGAAAGGGAGACAGCAGTAGAATGCCTTCTTCTGTCCTTCATCACCACCCTTCTCTTCCTCCTCCTCCTCCTCAGGTGGGTAGAGGTGTAAGGAGCTGTGATTGCTGCGGCCGTACAAAGTGAGATTCAGGGTCTCTGCGTTGGGCAGATGAAGCTCGGCTGACAGCTCCAGATGTGACTTGTAAGCTGTGGGTGAATAAATAGCATGAATGTATTGATTGGGGCGTAAAAGGCTTATATTGTCTGCTGAAGAAGGCATCGCAGCGCAAGCAGCTCTTTGAGGCGTTAATCGTGCACAGTTGTGCTCAGAGTTAAATAACACCAGCCTGCGAACATGCTCACAGTGACGCTCACGTTAATATGCTCATATTTTAAAGCTTAATTAGATTCTTTAATTAGTGGAAGGCGATCAGTTCTCTCTGGAAGCGTTGCACCTCTGATGGTCTGCTGAACAACAGAAACACAAGATGAACTATGGCAAACTTCGTGACAGCTGTGCAGGGAGGTACCTTTTTTTAAAACGTACCCTTTTAAATCGTATCATACACTTACATTTATAAAAGATTCAGAGAGTGAGAAGTGACTGAAGCTGCTAATTTCAGTTAGTCAGCTGGATCAGTTGACTAACTCAGTTCTTAGCATAGAGATTGCTGTGTGTATCACTGTACTGAAAGACTGTCAGCCAAACTGGCAATGCCTCTAATACTAATAAAAACTTATAATGGATACAAAAAGCAGTCCTCTGTACAGTTTTCATGAAGTTTTAGAGACCAAAAGCCTTTCCTGTACAAGGCTATAAAAAAGTTTATTTTACATGGGAATCTGTAGCAGATGACTTGCTTGTAAATCCACCCTCAAGTGGCCGCTCAAGGAATTGCAGTTTTAAGACCTGGGATGCACCTTTCCACTACTAAGCTACCAAACACTAGCTGAAAAAACAGTACAACCTCTCACCCAAATATTGCTAAAGGTGCAAATCTCACAACTAACAGGTAGGAGCAAATACAAAAATATACACCAGACCAAACCAGAGGTATATTTCAGATTTGAGAAACTTCAGTTAGCATGTTAAATGCACTGAGAAATAGACTGAACAAATATGGCTTGCTTGGTAGAGTCCCAGGACAAACCCTCTTCTCTTTAAGAAACATGCAGCTTGGCTTTAGTTTGCAAAAATGCATCTGATCATGACTTCAGGAACAGTGACAGACGAGACCAATGTGATGTTAGCCCATATTCTATATCAGCATATCACCTCATAACAGCTATGAAGCACGGTGGTGGAGGGGTGATGACTTGGGCTTCTTTTGCAGCCACAGGACCGACACATCTTGCACTCAGTAAGTCAACACTGAACTCCTCTGTACACCAAAGTATTCTAGAGTGAAATGTGAGGCCATCTGCCTAACGGCTAAAGCTTGGTTCAGACTGCACACTACCACAGAATGGCTGCAAAACAAAAGGGTTAAGCTGTTGCGATCAAAGTCCAAACCTGAACATGACTGAAATCTTGTGGCAAGACCTTTAGAGAAATGTGCATAAATTAATGCTCGTAAGCCTCAGTGAACTTAAATGGAATGGAAATCATGGGATCTACTTACTTTTTCACAGGACTGCATAGAGTCCTCACTGTGACAGTAACCATAAAATGTCACTTTTAATGGAAACAATTAATTAGTTTTTAATTAGCTTAAACTTTTCAAATGTGATGGATCCTAGAGTCATTATGATTCACCCTGGAAGTCTTAAGAGCGTACACATAGTACGCTAAGAGTCTAACTGAAGCATGCCCTGAACCACCTTTTCGGTGTGGACTTCAGGCAGTAGCAAGCTTTTCTAAACAGAAAGCAGATGTTGTTGAGTCTCTAGATGTGAATACCTGAAGCTGAGATATTTCTGTGTACTTCTGCCATTTCCATGTCTGTCTCACACATGAACCACCTCGCTTTTGGATCATCTCTGCCTTGCCTGACGTCTGAAGCCGAATCTGTTGTATTGCTTTGATCTTCTCGTGTGCACGCTTGCTCCCATTTTTCCTGATCTGGAGTCTGAGATGGGTCACACATATGGCCTCTCTTAGCGTCATCATTTCCAGCCTTTGCATTTTCTCCCTCTTTCACCTGATTTCCTTGTTCGCAGGGTCGGTAGGGAAGGCAGAAGAAGTTCACTTTTGTTACTGCAAGGATAAAGAGAATGCACACGGCAAAATTCAGACTGATTTCTCAGCAGAAGCAGGCATAAAGAGGAAAAGCATCAAAGAACGAGCTGTCAAGCTATAAATCATAGCAAGATCTTGAAATGGAAGCTGTTGCCTCCGGTTTGTATCTGACAGAAAGAGACAGACGAGGAAAGACACAGATGGAGAGACAAAAAAGAAAAACCACTGAAGGCAAAAACGGCAGGAGCACAAGGGTAAACCGAGATGCTCTCATAAAGAAACGTGTTTTCAAGGCAACACAATACGGAAACCTTTTCAAAAGGGCTGTCAGTCAGAGTTGTATGGAGCTATATTTGGGATTTATAATCTTAGACCGACACAGAGAGGTCTTTTCACAGACAATGTGTGTAAAGAGGAAGCAAATCAAGCGAACGTTGTCTAAAGCTTTACTTTGATGCAAAGTTTGAACAAAAGCTGGATAACATTCTAACATTTACACAATACACACACACACACACAGAATAAACTAATGTGGATCTGAAGCTGTTTGGGTGACCAACCTTGGTAAAATGTGAAAAATTCCGGGAGGCAGATGATGAAGGCAAGAATCACGAGGAGAAGAAGTTTAGTAAGTGCTGCTCTTGCCATGGTTGTACCATAAGATCACACACACACACGCTCGGGCACAGGTACTTGTTCACACTGGCACAGGCATGACTCGTGGCTCGTGGTGTCTTCTTCCCTCTCGAGTTTTCAGCAAACACATCCATTCACACTCGTGCTGCTGCCCATCAGAGAAGCCGTCGGTGGACTTTAAGATGTTCTCACGATAGAGTTCGTAATTTAAGAAGAGGCTGGCCGCAACATTTCAATACACGTACACAAAGCGAGAAGCAACTTCCCTTCCTTTTACACTTCCTGTCATTTTCTGAGTAAGCGAGAAAGAGAGAGAAATGGAGCGCTGCACAGACAACAAAGAGTTTCAGTCAACAAAATGTAAGTACAAAGTGTGTTTGTGTTTGACTGTGGATGTGTGTGTGTGCGTGACCACTCATCCTCTCGTGAAAAAACAGACAAACTTTATCGGACTATTTATGAATTCAGGTCCTGTGTAAACAGCAGGTTACAGACATATGATATGATATGATTATGTGTTGGATGTGTAGTCTCTTTGAACTGTGTTTTACAAATGTTAAAAACAGAGTGGAAAAAAAGGTCATTTAAAGGTGAATGATCTTTAAAAAGTGGAAAACAACAGTAACATGTGGTAACCTGCCTCTGTCACTGATTATTAAAATTAGGAATGAAACTTTACATGATCACAAACACACAACAAACCCCCCGATCTCCACATGTTCAGCTTTCCTGCCTGTCGTTTATATAAGAGTCATCTCATAATGCAGTCTTTGTTTGTCATCATGACAGACTTTTTGTCTTGTGATGCTTCTTCTCAATCACAGAGGAGTTTCTCATAATTTTCTACAGCAGGATTTTTAGATTATATCATATTATTGCCACCATTTCTCATAAAATGTGATATTTTCATTATCACGGATCACATATACACAGATGTGTTGTTGTTTTTTTTATAGATTTGGAAATACTAAGACATTAGTAGCCTGTAACCATTCTTTGATACAAAACTGTCTCATAATTGTCCTTATCTCAATCATGAGACTATCAGTAGTTTGTATTATACACATGGTTTTTATGAGATATAAAACATGAAGTTAAAACACATCAGTCACCGTGTAAACAGACATCAAAGGGTTTGTAGTTTTTAAGAAAGGTCGTCATGACTACAATGTTTACAAATTATACAGTTACATTGTGTAATTGCTTGAGAACAAAATGTCATAAAAAAAGTCAGTGGAAACCAAAATAATCAACCACTTTTCTTCAAATTAATTTTAAAAAGTCAAATACGTTAGAAGCCTTCGGATTGCACTTTATAATAATGTTACACTGTTTAGCATGAATCAGGTATTAACAAGTGCTTAATTCATCATATATATATACATATACATATATATATATATATATATATATATATATATATATATATATATATATATATATATAAACACCCAGCACGCCCCTGCGGGCGGTTTATCCTTCAAGCTCGGGTCCTCTACCAGAGGCCTGGGAGCTTGAGGGTCCTGCGCAGTATCTTAGCTGTTCCCAGGACTGCGCTCTTCTGGACAGAGATCTCCGATGTTATTCTCGGGATCTGCTGGAGCCACTCGCCTAGCTTGGAAGTCACCGCACCTAGTGCTCCGATTACCACGGGGACCACCGTTACCTTCACCCTCCACATCCTCTCGAGCTCTTCTCTGAGCCCTTGGTATTTCTCCAGCTTCTCGTGTTCCTCCTTCCTGATATTGCTGTCATTCGGAACCGCTACATCGATCACTACGGCCGTCTTCTTCTGTTTGTCTACCACCACTATGTCCGGTTGGTTAGCCACCACCATTTTGTCCGTCTGTATCTGGAAGTCCCACAGGATCTTAGCTCGGTCATTCTCCATCACCCTTGGGGGCATCTCCCATTTTGACCTCGGGACTTCCAGGTTATACTCGGCACAGATGTTCCCGTACACTATGCCGGCCACTTGGTTATGGCGTTCCATGTATGCCTTGCCTGCTAGCATCTTGCACCCTGCTGTTATGTGCTGGATTGTCTCTGGGGCATCTTTACACAGCCTGCACCTGGAGTCTTGCACCTATATATATATATATATATATATATATATATATATATATATATATATATATATATATATATATATATATATATATATGTATCTTGCTCTTTGTACCACAGTCTCATGTGCTCTGAATTTTTAGAGCAGATTATTACAGTGTAGTCAAGGGAAGATTTCTTTTGATCATAGACTTTTGAGCATTATTGTATATTTTAATTAAACCACTAATTTGTTGTAATTATAAGATAAGTGTGAGAAAATATCCACAGGTCTCTGCTGTGGCTTCACTCTTCAGTGATGTGGCTACATGTCTGGGAGCTGGAAGGTATTTTGGCTGCTTTTGAGGAGGAAATGACCTTTCTGCCTATCTTTTTATAGTTTAATCCACTCTGAAAGGAATATGTATTTTTCATTTTGTGCTGTCTCACTTCATCTCTGTTGGGTGTTCGGTGTAGCTGAGATTTTACACTCGGGTTCCTTAGAGCCACTTATCTTTTCAACCCTGGGACTGGAACATACACAGACACACAGACACACACGGAAAGAGGCTTAGACAAACACACACTCAAAACCACAAACACAGTGATGAGCTTGGCTGGCAGGTGTAGCCTTATCTCCACTCCACAGCGGCTTGCCTCTCTCAGGGCTCAGTCAGTAGCTTAGAGAGGGGGGCAGAAGCCAAAACTAAAAAAAAATCACTTTCTTTCTTTTATGTACAATAAAAACAAAAGAAATGCTTTACATTCTGAATATTTTGAGTGTTTAGCTAAAATGCATTTACCATCTGTGATTGTGTTTGTGTGTGAGGAGCTGTTGCTGTCGGCAAGTGTCAGAACCCTGCTGAGGTGTCCTTGAAAAATACCCTCGTAAATTATCCCTGTGGAAACAATGGGATTTTCCTGATTTCCAGAATTAATTACAGAAAATTTGTCTTTGTGCAAGTAAAACCTAATTTTAAAAAGGGCTAAAATATTTCAGTAAGCAGAGATCATTTGGGAAAAAGAATATTATTTCTTTAGATAGAGAAATTAATCAGTGCATTCAGTGATTAGACTGCCCCATTCCATTCTCAGAATGGAATTCCAGCAGTGATGGGATTTAGGACAGGACCCCCCTGGAGTCTAGACGCTGGTGATAGTGAAGATGAAGACTAAGACTTGGATGGAGCTCTGAGTGAGTTAGGCGAGGTGGACATGGGGAGGAGATGGATTGCACAAATGAGAGTATAAAAGGGAGAATGACAGAGCACAGATTTAAACCATGCAGACGTAAGACTACATTAATCAGTATTGAGATTGACAGCATGGGAAGGTGGTAGCGATGTACAAAAGAGACCCCCTTTTACCTTCTGAACTGCTTTAATGTTTTATGGTAGAGATTCAACATTCTTCAGAAAACCATTTTAACATGACAGCATCACACGCTGCGGATTCATCTGTGGCACATCCGTGATGCCAGTCTCCTCTTCCGCCACGTCCCAAAGGTGCTCAGTGAGACTGAGGTCTGGTGACTGTGGAGTACAGTGAACTCATTGCCATGTTGAAGAAAGCAGTTTGAGATGATGAGAATTTTGTGACGAGGTGTGTTATCATGCTGTAAGCACCCAGGTGACACCTGGTGTGGTCCTCTGCTGCCGTAGCCCGTCTGCTTCAAGGTCCAACATGTTGTGTGTTCAGAGATGGTCTTCTGCATATCTTGGTTGTAATAAGTGGTCATTTTATTTACTCTTGTCTTTCTCCTCTGAGCTCTGCATCAACAAGGCACTTTCAGCCAGATAACTGCCGCTCACTGGACATTTTCTCTTTTTCACACCAGTCTCTCTAAAACCTAGAGATGGTTGTGTGTGGAAAACCTTGTATTCCTTTGTTTGCTTGTTTGTTTGTTAATAAAATTTTTTTATATATACTCTATTAACAGCATGACTTTAATGGAAATGTCACTTTGCTGACGAGATGTCTGTAACTCTAATAAATAATAACTGGACACCCGCAGTTAAAATTAAACATTTCTGAGTTTATCACTTTAACACCTTCACACTAAAATGCTGTTCACTGTTTGAGACCTTCGACAGTTTGTCACATATGTGCTAGTTTAAACCCTCAGATGTAAATAACACTCAACCCACACATTTCAGTTCTGGTAAGGGGTCTATTTACTGACTGCAAGACAAAAATAAGGAGACATTAACATGTAGTTGGTTCACATTAAGAGTATTGCCTGCAATTGTAAACCAAACCATGCACATCTGGGGTATATTCAACTTAACTGAGGAATACCCACTAGCCTTTTGCAAATACATTTGCTTGAAAACTAGATCGAGAGATCTCTCTAGATAGTGCCTTGTATAAACTTTAAACTTTTACAAAGTGAACAATATGTGTTGATAGTTGTATAAAAGGCTCTGGGATTTATGTCTATGTTCTGCAATATTGTGTGGGGTGGAGTCGTAGGAAATGACGTAGGTGTAACGCGATGCTACTCGGGAAGGGGAGATTGTTTTCCGTGTTAGTTCTGTTTACCTCGTAAGCTGTGTTCCTGGTTGCCATCCTTCACGGTGATGCTCCGAGTGTTAAGTTCATGACTGGAAGTAAGTTTCCTTAAATATGTTTATTTTCCGATTCTGATGTTGGCCGCGGCTTTAGTTACATTCTACCGCGTTGTAGCACCGCATTTTTCATCTCGCGACTAAAGGCATGTGCCGCTGGCCGCCGCCATTATGTAGTAATTTTATTCGGCCACACGATGGCGCCAAAGTCCCTTTGTTTACAGTTAGAGTGGATGTTTCGGCTATGTATGACATTCTCACTGTGTTTATTGTGTCCTTTCTGTGTTTGGAGCAAGAGATGTAAGATTGGCATAGTTCAAATCATATATGTTGTGTTATGTGTATATTCAGATGGACGTGTTGGTTTATTTCATTTAATTCTTTGTGTTTATCTTAGTGAAGCTTTGCTGTATATATTTATATACTCATGGCAACTTGTTTGTTACTACAGACTGCTAGCAACACTGAGCATCTAGGTGGCAATTAAACAGCTGGCGGTGACAATCCAGCAAAGTGGAAGCCTGTTGTCCTCCTTCCTGTATCCTGACCGATACACCATCTTGTTAGCTGCTGAACCTAAAAGAACTAGCCCTCACCACGTACTCCTCAACATTGGTCCTTCGAGCCGGATACAGTTATCAAGATGGAGCCAGATGGAGCGACATGTCCTGAGGTAAGGCCTAAACGCCATACACGTCGACCAAGCCGGTTTGAGGACTTTGATGTTAACTATACAGGCCACCCCTTTAGGCAAATGCTGCAGTGGGATACCCCACAGCCTCACACAAGAAGCGGGAGAGTTCAGCCTCAGTATAGTCATACGCCACCCCTCTACAGCGACAGGGATGGGGCCTATTACAACACACCCCCTCCACCGGGAAGAAGTGAACAGGATGTGGACCTTAATAGAAGCCACTCACCTGAATTTGTACCTTCCAATTGGCCAGGGTCTTCAATACACACATTTCATACAGAATTCAGAGCCTTGCAGGCCGAAAGAGAGCAGCTACTCCAATCACAGCAAGTTTTACAGGAGGGCCTCAGAGAACTGAAGGAAGCAAAGAGTGACCTCAGAGAGCTGATTGAAGTGGCTCACCTGCTGAGGAAGGATATGGCTCAGCTGACTGCCTCACAGCATAGCACCAATCATCCCCCCAAGAGCGGTTCAGGAGAGATATACACAACCCCTGAGACAATGCCACAGGAGGAGGATGAGGAGGTGTGGCCCGACCCACCACCATGGCCTGAACCGGTGGAAGAGTTGCACACAGGATTCTCCCAAATGAAGGTTGATGAACAATACTCCGATGATGGTGTACAGTACCACCCTCTACCCCGCACAGCATATTTCGCTGGTGAGCCTTCGCTGCCAAGTCATCGCTGCACCCCATATCAGGACCCTGTGGTTAAAGATGGAAACACGTTTCATGCGCCTCCACAACCCTCTGTGCTACCCCCCTGCTGGGCACCAAGTAAGACAGGTTTTCTCCCAACCAAGCCTGTTCCAGCCAGTTCCCCCTCTCTTGTCACTGGAGTAACCAGTGGGCACTGCAATAACCCATCTGCTCCTCTTTCGGCTGAGCTAGTCTACAGGGGGCCCAAACCAACCATTCCAAGGTTCATTCATTCTGATCCCTCTGAGTTTGCTAGGCTCCGCATGGCTCTAGAGAACCTACTCCCTCCTAATGCTACTGAGCTCTTCAAGTATCAGATACTTGTGGACCACCTCAAACTAGATGAAGCTCGACTTATCGCCGATGCTTACCTGAACTCACCCAAGCCTTATACTGACACCATGGCAGCCCTCCATGACAAATTTGGACAACCTCATCAGCTCGCCTTGAGAAAGATAGCAAGTGTCCTGGATGGTCCTGAAATAAGGCGAGGTGACACAGTAGCCTTCCAAAGGTTCTCCCTTCAGGTGCAGTCACTAGTTGGGCTGTTACAAACATTAGGACTGGAAGGAGAAGTGGAGTTGAACTGTGGGTCCCACGTTGCCCGACTAATAAGTAAGCTTCCTGCTGAACAGAGGGCTGATTTTCGTCGACACCAGTTTAAGCAGCCCGGGAGCACCTACACTCTGTACGACCTATCTGCATGGCTTCGTCAGGAGTCCTGGTGTCAAGGATTTGACGGCCAAGCAGGTGTAAGAAGCAGTAGAGAAAGGACCAGTGTAAAGGCCGAGGCCCGTCCAGGCCGACAAACCGTGACAGTCCTACATAACCTAAAGGGGCCATCAGAACACACGTTTCCACCAGTGAAGGAGAGTCGAGCTAGAGGGAAGGTCAAGAGCAAAGCCTACTGTGCCTACTGTGAGAGCACAGAACACTATTTTAGCCAATGTGATGATGTAGCCAAGCTCTCCAAAGAGGAAATAAAGGACTGGATACAGGTCAACAAACGATGCTGGCGCTGTGCCCGAACTCATTTAGCTGCTCAGTGCACGCTAAAGAAACCCTGCAGCCGCTGCCAGGGTAAACATCTGCTTGCTCTTCACGAGGTAAATGCCAGGACAGAAGGAAACAACGCTGACATGGCTGCAAAGGAGGAAAGCTGCCTAACCAGTTCAGCTTCGGGCTCACTCTACCTTGATCGCCATGGGGCTGGCAATCGTGTCATGCTGAAGATTGTACCTGTGCTTTTGAGCCATGGAGAGCGGACTCTAGACACCTTTGCTATACTTGATGACGGTTCAGAGAGGACCATGCTGCTCCCTGCTGCTGCAAAGACTCTTGGTCTGGCAGGCGTCCCGGAGGACCTGCCATTACGAACCGTCCGCCAAGATATTCAGATGCTTCAAGGACATACCGTATCCTTCAGCGTCTCTGCTGTTACCAATCCTGGATCCTACTACAAGATTGATGGAGCGTTTACAGCTGATCGTCTCAACTTAGCTCACCATACCTATCCTATCGACCAGCTGAGAAGGAAGTACAAATACCTGCATGGGATCCCGGTCCCTGCCCTGAAGGAAGCCAAGCCTCTGCTCCTCATTGGTTCAGACCAGCCACACCTGATCACCCCCATAGAACCAGTCCGCCTCGGCCCACCTGGAGGCCCGGCAGCAGTCCACACCCGGCTTGGCTGGACCCTTCAAGGGCCAAGTCTTTTCATGGGGCGGCAGACCCAGCCTGTCCTATCCCTGTATACATCCACCCAATCAGACGAGTTGCTCAAGCATGTGGAGCGGCTCTGGCAGGTGGACGTGGTGCCTTACCGATCCGAGAAAGAGGTCACTCGGTCGAAACAGGATCAGCAGGCTGTGGCCCTGCTTGAGGCAAGAACAACTCGCAGGATGGTTGATGGAGTCTTCAGGTATGCTACACCTCTACTCCGTCACCCACAGATGCCGCCACTGAATGCACCAAAGGAATCAGTCATGCCCATGCTTCGAAGCACAGAAAGGCGCCTGCTAAAGGATCCCAGTCGGGCTGATGCCTACAGGGCAGAAATGCAGAAGCTGATCCAATCAGGAGCCGTGAAGGAAGTTACGCATGAGACTTCGCCCAAGGAGAACTGGTACATACCGCATCATCTTGTCAGTCATAACGGGAAGAATCGCCTGGTGTTTAACTGTTCCCATAAATACCTTGGACAGTCCCTGAACCTGTTGCCTGGCCCTACTCTTGGAGCTTCCCTGCTGGGGGTGCTGGTCAGGTTTCGTGAACACCCCATAGCTGTGAGTGGAGACATCAAAGGGATGTTCCATCAGGTACTGCTCCTCCCTGAAGACCGGCCTCTGTTGAAGTTCCTTTGGTGGGACTTAAAGGTGAATGAACCTCCTAAAATCTTCGAGTGGCAGGTCCTGCCATTTGGGACAACTTCAAGCCCCTGCTGCGCCACATCTGCCCTGCAGCATCATGTGATGGAGCACACACAGCCTGACGACAGCCTGAGATTCTCCATCGAGAGGTGTTTCTACGTAGACAACTGCCTACAGAGTGTTGGCTCACCAGAAGAAGCTAGAGATCTGGTGGATCGGCTAAGAGAGTTGCTGAAATCAGCTGGCTTCGAGCTACGTCAGTGGGCTTGTAATGATCCAAGTGTCCTGAGCCATTTGCCTCCAGAAGCTAGATCACAGAGTCTGGATCTGTGGCTAGCCGAGGACAAATCCAACCCGCTAGAGACCACGCTCGGGCTCAGCTGGGACTGGAATACCGACTCCTTGGGTTATAAGCACAGGCCCGTGTCCTATGAGATGCCAACCCTCAGAAACATCTATAGAGTCCTAGCCTCACAGTACGACCCTTTGGGCTAACTGTTACCCTTCACCACTCGGGCCAAGCTCCTCCTCAGGCAGCTATGGGATAAGAAGCATGGTTGGGATGACTCGAATCTCCCCTCCACCCTCCTGCAAGCTTGGTCTGACTGGGAGGTGGAGCTTCAGTTTTTACCTCACCTTACCTTCCCACGTGCCTATGTACCTGCCAGTGCTAACTCAAAGGGGGCCATCCGTGAGGTGCACATTTTTGGGGATGCTTCTGAGAAAGCTTATGGAGCGGTGTCCTATATGAGGACTGTAGAACAGGATGGGCAAGTTCACCTCACCTTCATCCTAGCTCGCTCCCGGGTAGCCCCCAAACGAGCTCTCTCTATTCCCCGCCTCGAGCTCTGCGGAGCTTTGCTGGCAGCGCAGCTGGCCAGTACCCTGAAAAGGGAACTCACCTCAGCGATTGAAAGAACAGTCCTGTGGTCTGATTCGACCACTGTTCTTACCTGGTTGAGCTCACAGTCCTGCCGCTACAAGGTTTTTGTAGGAGCCAGGGTAGCTGAGATACAGGAGTTGACGGAACACTGTACCTGGCGCTACATAGACTCAGAGAGTAATCCAGCGGATGACCTGACGAGAGGGAAGGCCCTGGCCGAGCTCAAAGTGCCTAATCGGTGGTCGAATGGACCCCCCTTTCTGCTCAACAGTCCTGACACATGGCCAGAGAACCCGAGCTCCGAGCCCAGTAATGACGACCTTGAGCTCCGGAAGACAGTCTTCTGTGGAACCTCTATCACCTCCACACCTACCTGTCAGGATGGAATGGCGTGCAAGGCTTGGCAGGAGCTCTTGGATGTTACTGTCAAAGAGCTTTGTGGTCAGGGACTCTCGACTGCGCCATCTTGTGCCGAGGACTATCAGAATGCTGAACAGGCCATCCTTCGGCAGGCTCAACAGGAGTCATTTCCCGAGGAGTGCAGATTGCTTTCAGAAAGGAAACCTGTCTCATCCAGAAGCCGCTTGCTTACCCTGGCACCTGAACTGGATACCTCAGCGGGCCTCATCAGAGTAGGAGGTCGGTTGCGACGCCTAGAAGGTCTTGGCGGACCTATATTGCATCCGATTGTCCTGGATCCTTCACACCCTTTCACACGTCTGCTTATCCAGAAATATGATGTTGATCTGCATCATCCAGGCCCCGAACGGGTCTTCGCGGAGCTGCGGAGGTCTTACTGGATACTGCGTGGAAGAGAGGCAATTCGCAAGCACCAGCGAACCTGTCCTGAGTGTCAGCGTTGGAGGGCAAAACCCTCTGTTCCCAAGATGGCTGACCTTCCTGCTGCTCGGCTTAGACTGTACAAACCAGCCTTTTACTCAACCGGTGTTGACTGTTTTGGGCCTATGTTTGTGAAGGTAGGAAGACGTCACGAGAAACGCTGGGGAATCATTTTCAAGTGTATGACGACGAGGGCGGTACATCTGGATCTCCTAAGTAGCTTAGACGCGGATGCGTTTCTAATGGCCCTGAGGCGATTCATAGCCAGAAGAGGGACACCGGCAGAGTTATGGTCTGACTGTGGGACCAATTTCAAAGGAGGAGAACGAGAACTCAGAGAAGCCTTTGCCAACATGTCAGAGACATTGCAGGGGAGGCTCGCCCGTCAGATGATCAGATTCCAGTTCAACCCCCCGGCAGCCCCACATTTCGGAGGTGTATGGGAGAGAGAAATCCGTTCAGTGAAGACAGCTCTACGCACCTGTGTGGGTTCCCAACCTCTTCACGAGGAGGTACTCCGTACAGTTCTGCTGGAGGTGGAATTGATCCTTAACGCAAAGCCCTTAGGCTACGTTTCCACTGACGTAGCCGATGTGGACCCTGTGACACCCAATAGTCTCCTCATGGGGCGGCCTGATGGATCACTACCCCAGGTGGTCTACTCAGAGACAGAGAACCTCAGTCGGCGACGTTGGAGGCATTCACAGATTCTTGCTGATCAGTTCTGGGCAAGATTCATCAAGGAATACCTGCCTGGCTTACAGGCGAGGCAGAAGTGGCAGTCAACTCCTCCTGAACTTCTGGAAAAGGCAGTTGTTATGGTTGCAGATCCGCAGCTGCCTCGAGCCTTGTGGCCAATAGGCCATGTGATCAAGATTCATCGTAGTGATGATGGACTTGTCAGATCTGCTGATGTGAACGTTAATGGACGTGTTTACACCAGACCAGTTGCTCGGTTGGTAGTTTTACCTGCCGTGCCATCGGAAGACAGCGATACTGAGAAGAATAGCAAGTCGCCTCCTGGAACTGATTAGGGAGCCTTTTTTTGGGGAGCAAATGTGTAACCACTTTTGGGGGCGGCTGTATAAAAGGCTCTGGGATTTATGTCTATGTTCTGCAATATTGTGTGGGGTGGAGTCGTAGGAAATGACGTAGGTGTAACGCGATGCTACTCGGGAAGGGGAGATTGTTTTCCGTGTTAGTTCTGTTTACCTCGTAAGCTGTGTTCCTGGTTGCCATCCTTCACGGTGATGCTCCGAGTGTTAAGTTCATGACTGGAAGTAAGTTTCCTTAAATATGTTTATTTTCCGATTCTGATGTTGGCCGCGGCTTTAGTTACATTCTACCGCGTTGTAGCACCGCATTTTTCATCTCGCGACTAAAGGCATGTGCCGCTGGCCGCCGCCATTATGTAGTAATTTTATTCGGCCACACGATGGCGCCAAAGTCCCTTTGTTTACAGTTAGAGTGGATGTTTCGGCTATGTATGACATTCTCACTGTGTTTATTGTGTCCTTTCTGTGTTTGGAGCAAGAGATGTAAGATTGGCATAGTTCAAATCATATATGTTGTGTTATGTGTATATTCAGATGGACGTGTTGGTTTATTTCATTTAATTCTTTGTGTTTATCTTAGTGAAGCTTTGCTGTATATATTTATATACTCATGGCAACTTGTTTGTTACTACAGACTGCTAGCAACACTGAGCATCTAGGTGGCAATTAAACAGCTGGCGGTGACAATCCAGCAAAGTGGAAGCCTGTTGTCCTCCTTCCTGTATCCTGACCGATACACCATCTTGTTAGCTGCTGAACCTAAAAGAACTAGCCCTCACCACGTACTCCTCAACAATAGTATTCAGTTTGGATGAACATGGATGAATCAGCTTTGGGTGAAGCATGAGTAGTTTAACACTACTAAATAAACATGCAGCTGTGAACCGTACTATGTTACTGAATAGTTTTGCATGCTAATAAATGAACTCTAGCTTTGATTTTTACATTTTCTAGCCTCTTTTAAAATTTTAATCTTCCTCTGGAGAATGTGGAAATGTATTAACCTTGCAAACTGTCGAATAAAGGCTGCTGATTGGACCTTTTGCTCTTAGGTTGATTAGTTGGAAGCTGCAGCAGATGGACTTGCAGAACGCTGGATGAAGGTAGTCCACGGAGAGCAAGGGCCTGACAGGAAAGCCAGGTGTACAAACACCTTTCAGTCTACATTTTATACTTCCTGTTTCACTGGTTTTGCACTAAAACTAGATATGGTTAAGATATGGTTAAACTGTGATTACACTGTACATATTTAATCTGGTCGTTTGGATGCTAGTGGCCATATATATATATGGGTGCAACGATACTCGTATAGATATTGAACGTTCGATACAGTGCTTTCGGTTCGGTACGCATATTTATTTTATCAACTTTTCCTCTGACGATGCTGTCTGTGTTGAGAGCTCAGTGGATCTGCGTTCGACTACTCCGCCTAGGCTGCACTGTCGAGCGCAGATCTACTGAGCGTAGCGCAAGCTAGCAAGACAGAAGCTAAGCTCGTTGCAACATGGCAAATTGAACCTCCCCCACCCTCATTCAGATGTGGCCTTTGGAACTATTTTGGTCTTCATGTGAAGTGTGACCCTGAAGGTAAGCGCGTCATGGACAAAAGTATAACAGTATGTTGGATGTGCCACGCAACGCTCAATTACATGGGTGGGAACTACTGCGTTAGCGCAGTTTACTCGTTAACATGTTGACGTCGTCCAGCCCCACGCACGGTGCGATCTGTGGTAGCTAGTTAACGGAGATTTGCCGTGTTGTGGCGTTAATGTCATTTCAAAATTAACGCTGACAGCACTAGTGGGAACACAGCGAATATGACTGCACATTTACTCCGACATCATCCTAGTGCAAAGACAAGTGGAAGCGGACAAAAACAACAAGCATGCATGCTACAAACTTTACCGGAGTCATTTAGACAGCCGTTAGCACATGATTCTCCTTATGGGGACCTGATATGTTTAATATGCTGCTGAGAATATAGCTCAGAAGAAGCGTATAGTATAGCTTTTATTTTGGAAAGAGCCATTTCTCTGTAATAAACTCTTTTCCAAAGTTGAGTGATTTCTCAATCAGATAGATTTATTATATTATCCCTTTGTTGTTTCAGCAACATCAAATTTAAAAACTGTACGTTTGAGTTAAGATATATATTTATAATTTTAATAAATGACGAATTAAAAAAGCATGAACATTTTTTGTGTCGAAAAAATATCAAACCGTGACACCAAAGTATCGAACCGAATCGTGAATTTTGTGTATCGTTGCACCCCTAATATATATATATATATATATATATATATATATAAAAACACCCAGCACGCCCCTGCGGGCGGTTTATCCTTCAAGCTCGGATCCTCTACCAGAGGCCTGGGAGCTTGAGGGTCCTGCGCAGTAGCTGTTCCCAGGACTGCGCTCTTCTGGACAGAGATCTCTGATGTTATTCCCGCAATCTGCTGGAGCCACTCACCTAGCTTGGGAGTCACCGCACCTAGTGCTCCGATTACCACGGGGACCACCGTTACCTTCACCCTCCACATCCTCTCGAGCTCTTCTCTGAGCCCTTGGTATTTCTCCAGCTTCTCGTGTTCCTTCTTCCTGATATTGCTGTCATTCGGAACCGCTACATCCATCACTACGGCCGTCTTCTTCTGTTTGTCTACCACCACTATGTCCAGTTGGTTAGCCACCACCATTTTGTCCGTCTGTATCTGGAAGTCCCACAGGATCTTAGCTCGGTCATTCTCCACCACCCTTGGGGGCATTTCCCATTTTGACCTCGGGACTTCCAGGTTATACTCGGCACAGATGTTCCTGTACACTATGCCGGTACTTGGTTATGGCGTTCCATGTATGCCTTGCCTGCTAGCATCTTGCACCCTGCTGTTATGTGCTGGATTGTCTCTGGGGCATCTTTACACAGCCTGCACCTGGGGTCTTGCCTGGTGTGATAGACCCCAGCCTCTATGGATGTTGTACTCAGAGCTTGTTCTTGTGCTGCCATATATATATACACACACACAAACACACACACACAAGACTGTTGCAGACACAGGCATACGACAGGTGGAGACCCAGGGGCTGAGTTGTCATTTCTCTGAAGTCTGCCTCCTGGGGCAGTTGTGTAGTTGGTGCATTGTGATGTAAATCCTCCGCAGACAAGTCAGTGTGGTCACAAAAAATAAACAGGCAGGCACACTGACCTCTGCATGGACACTTGCGCTCGCCATCTGATGACGAAAATTTACTTCACTTGGGACTCCAGCTGACCCACAAACCCAGAAAGTATAATTGAGGCTTTAGATATCATTGTGTTAACACTTTTCTGCTCTTTAGACCAGCTTATACAACTCACCTGATATAATGTAGTTTGAAAAGACCAAGGGCACTAAGAAAAGTATATAGTTTGAGCTTTTAATGGGTTGTAATGAACTCTGCAGCCTCCAGAGATCACAGGCAGAACTTTAGACGTTTAATCTTGTTTATAATAAACATGCACTTTGGAGTTTTTGGCTCATCTTCAGATTGTTTCTATTATGTGTGTGTGCAATCAAACAGGTAATTTGTTGCACAGTGCTCTGTCTGTTGCACAGTCTGTCACATATAGCTAACAGGACACATCTGTCACTTTTAGCGCTGCAGTCAGAGGCTGTAACGATGAACACACACGGCTGTGCAAATGCTGACAGGGTGAAAAGTGTGTCTGTGTGTGTGTGTGCGAGAGAGAGAGTGAAAAGATGGGTGCCCTTATAGCACTAAACACATCTTTGAGACTCAGTGATTTGCTGTACATATATATGAACATTAACCGTACACCCTGTCACATGTTTTGACAGTGTCAAAGGTGAGAATCGCTCGACAGCTAGAGTGTATGGGCTATTTCTTTGAGCTCTGCTTTAACAGAGAATCTGATGTGGAGAGTTCAGACTTGGAATATAACAGCGTGATGAGATTAGGGATTTAGGTATAAGCGATGTTATTTAAGAACAGGCTCCACTCGGCTGGCTCGGTGGTTATCTTACAGGCATTTGATGTAGGATACATGATCTTCTACATCATATCTGAACTTGACTCTGATTTTAATGGACACACAGATGTTTTTAGATAAGCAAAGGCATTATTACTGTCAGTGATTAGAGATTCTCTTTCACCCTGTACAACAGGAGGACAGCTTGAAGCTCATATGCTGTTTGATATGCTCATGTGTATAAAAAATGTTTCTGATGTTAAGACAATACGTTACAGAAGAATTTAGGTTTTTATTTTCTTTCTTCACTTATTTCTTTAGCAGGGAATCAAGGACACCTCAGCAGGGTCCTGACACTTGTTAAAATACATGAAACGGCAGCTGCTAATTTTTATTCGTAGTTGGTAGGCAGGTCACAAAAAACTATGAAATAAATTTATCAGACCACCACCCAGTGTTAGGTTTATGCCACAGCTGCCCTAAATTAACAATATTTTTAATTACCAAAATCCTTTTTTATGCTTCTATGAAGGTTAACCCACCAGCATGTTTAGGCTCTTTAATCAAAGTCCGGTGTGTCGGCTCAAATTTGCGTATGAAAACATAAATATATTTCTGTCATTTCCAGTTTTAAACAAGTTTTGTTTTTAGTTTTGTTATTTTATTTCATGCTTTAGTCCCTGGCTCAGCTTTTGTAGATTTTAGTTTTGATTGTAGTTTTTGTCGATCCCATCATCAGGGTTCCATAACCTCATAAATTGAGCATCAGTTCAATTAGATACACATGACAATGTTTCTTTCAAAAGCAACATAATTAGTAGGATAGGTGATTGAAGTCTACTACTGTCACTACTTTTATTTTTAAAGGTGCTACGATTACATTTAGGGATGCTGAGCACCCCTAAAAAGGCTCTGAACTCACCTTTGTTTCAGGCTTTACAGGGTTAAGGATGCATGCTTGTCTTCTGAGATGTGCATTGTATGCATTGTATAGGTTCATGGCGAACTGCACTAAAGTCCTCTCAGAAGTTTGATAAATGCCACTACGGCATCGTCACAGCTGTTCTTTGTTCTCTGATCTGACTGCATCATTTTTCTTTTGACATTTTTAAACGAGCATGGGTAAAGAAGCCATTTTCCTCTCTGGAAAAGAAAAGTGAGAATTATCTAATCTCATCTAAACTTGCTCGGCTCACGCTGCATGTTAGACTTTGCATCAGTCATACAGCTAGGTAAAATTCAACATTTTAATGAGACAGGAAAAATGCCTCTCTCTGGATCCCCTTCTGTCAAACTTTACACATAGTTACTGTGTCAAGTTTCCATTTTTGCCTCTCATCTACCATCTGGCACCTCAGGAGAAAGAAGACTATCTCATCTCTATCACCTTTTTTAGCCATCCAAATGACACGAGCCCAGGGATGAAAATGATCTCAACATCTGTTAGGTTGATGGACATGACCTTTTATTCTAACTTTGGTGACTGTTCCTTCATCATCTATGGTTAATAGAGAAATAAACAGGCACGTATTTTGATAAAGACGTGAGGGGTCATTCTGACATGAGGACAGGATGTTCTGTCTCCTAAATAACAGCTGCTCTTTGCAAATGTTCTCATGGTAAAACAAAAAACTAAAACGGTGAACTGGATAAAACTGAACTAATATGCCTGAATCACACATATTTACACTTTAAGGAGCTTTACAGTGAATTTCCATTCACTGTTTTTGCTTGGTGGCCTGAAATATGTTTACAGTTATTTGGTGTGCAGCTGATGGATTTCCACATAACCAAAAGTTTAGTTACTGCAGGTATTCTGTCTATTTCAAGCATGTTCTGTTAAAAGCATGAAGGCTTAAACACAGCTAATGGATGAGGGTGTGCCGATTGTTTTGATGGTATTCAACCCGCCGGTGTGGTAAAATAAATAGATATATTTGAAGGGAGAGAAATAAGGGAGAAGTGGTGGGAAATGAGGTATGAGTCGCGAGCATGTTTTTCTATTAAAAACAGAGCAGAGGGAGGAGGAGGATGGAGAAGAGGGAGGAGAGCATGGTGATTTAGAGCTGTGTCAGCAGGCGTCGCCTGGCTCTCCAGAGACGAAGACACTGTGAGGCTTTATGAGTCTTTACTGAGAAATTACGATGTTTCACAAAGAGATTATCACCATGAGCGAATCTTTAAAGGTGATGAAAGGTTCCAGTCCCGTCCTCCTTGAGCTGTAATCTTTCCACAGCTGTCTGCCTGCCTGTCTTTCTGAATCACAGTTTTACAATGTTCATTTGTTCTCCGAATTCATGACCTTGAATCTTTTTTTCTTGCCTTACTCAGTCAGTACACCCCCCTCCTCTTTCGCTGTGTCCGCCAGGATTTCAAGGTTTTTAGAGGCACTTGTGTTTGCGTGTTTGTGCGTGGGCATGCATATGTGTTGGGAGAGGCCATAATTTGCACTTTCAAAAGGATAGCACACCCACTAAAGTGGGCTAAAGTGGGGTGAATTTACAAGAAGCTCTTGAGCCGTGCTGGTGCAGCGTGTCTTTATGTTTCACCTCCTCCCTCCCTCTCGTCTCTCCTCTGCTGTAACCTTTCTGGTGAGAAAATGCCATGTCAATAAAAGCTTTTTAACATGAAGAAAAATCAATGTGCTCCGATTGCACCTTTTTTTCAAGCGTGCCTCCCCAACAAATGGTCGGTTCAGCCGCAGCACACCAGCACGGCTGATGTATAAGAGCCAGGTAAAAAGGAAAACTCAAAGTGGATTTTTAATAACTGTGCGCTGTGAAGTGAGACTGAAAAAAAAAAAAAAAGGCTTTCTCTTGTTTTACGTTGATATGTGTTAACATGAACACTTTACAATGCTTTATTGGTCACAATCCATACCATCAACTTTTACTGTTCTGAGCAGATAAGCAGGATCAGAGGCATGGCTGTGCAGTAAAAATGCACAGTTAAATGTATCATAAAAACAATGCAAACGCTATAAAATACATTAACATAAAGGCTCAATAAAATGCATCATATATTCACATCATTTAGTAAGAGCAGACAGTGATCGATGCCAATGTCTGTACTGCCTCTCCGGAGTGATATCTGCTATATTTCCACTTCACATCAGAGATAAAAAATAGATGCACTGCCCTTTATTCTAAAATATGAAGAATCTACTGCTGGATTTGATTCATCAGTCTTTATTCAGAGGCCTCTATTTTAAGTCCACTTGATCCAATTTTAAATGAACAAATAGGTATTTTCTGTACAGCCTTATTCACTCAAGAGACAGAGTGCATGAGTTAAAATTACAACAATATATTGCTGCAAAATAAAGAGTGCTTTGCTTGTAAGTTAAATAAGTGACATCACCATTTTTGTATTTTATTTCTCATGAGGGTTGCCAGACATTGCCAGAGTGCCCTGCTGGCACAGAGTTAGAGGTTAGCTGTGTCATTTTTCTGCTGCCACGTCTCTAATAAAGGGATAAAAGTACACCATCAGCCATTTTATTAGGTACACCTTCCTAGCATGAGGTGTCAGAACTGCTTTAATTCTTCATGGCATAGATTCTACAACGTGCTGGAAAGATTCATCCAAGATTTTCATCCATAAATCTATGTATAAAGTTTCTACAGATCCATGATGTTGCTCTATTGGTTAGAAATCCTGTGACTTAGGTGACCATCTGAGTACAGTGAACTCAGTGTCATGCTGAAACACCAGCTTCAGGTTCTTTGAATTTTGTAAGATGACATCTTATCCTGCTGGAAGCAGCAATCAGAAAATAGGTAGACTGTGGCCATAAAGGGATGGACACGGTCACCAAAAATACTCGGGTATGTTGTGGTGTTTGAATAAGGCTCAGTTGGTACTAAGGGGCTCAAAGTGTGCCAAGAAAATATCTTTCACACCATTACATCACCAGCAGCCATATCTATTGATACAACGCAGAATGTATCCAAACATTCATGGTGTTTACATCAAATTCTGACCCTACCGTCTGAACGTCGCATTACATATCCAGACTCCTCTGCTGCGGAAGGTCATCTGCTTCAAGGCTTGACATGTGGTGTGTTCAAAGATGCTTTCCTGCTTATCTTAGTTGTAACAAGTTGTTAATTAAGGACGCCCACTAGCAGTTACAAGCAGTCTTTTTCCCTCTGCCATTCACCGGATATTTTTCGGACCATAAATCCAGTTTTAGAAATGCTCAACTGGCCTCTCTGTCACCAGCAAACATGCCACATTCAAAGTCATTTAAATAATCTTTGTTTTTCATTGTGATGCTCAGTTTGAAGTTCAGCAGGTCAGCTTGACCATCTCTAGGTGGCCAACTGCATTGAATTTCTATCATGTGACTGGATTGATTAGATAGTTGTTGCATTAAAGAGTAGTTAACTAGGTGTACCTGATAAAATGTAAGTCTTCTTGATAAGTTAAAAACATAATTTCCAAATATTGCCAACTTGTCAAAGACTGTTTTCTGACTGTGGAAACAGATCTCAAACGAGCACCAGACCATGTCTGATAAATCACCTGAATCAAGGTGGGAAGTAACATGGTGGTATTAGTGCGTGAGAACTATTGGATGAATCTCAGGTGGGATTTCTTGTCAGAGGTTTACTCTAAGTAATTTAAATTTGTTTAATGTTCCTTTTTTACCAAATATAACCCATTCTTTCATTGGCTTCACTGTCAAAACCAGACATTCAAAACTGTGTGTTGAGTGTATAAAAGTCTAGACTACAGTGTGCGTTGGTGATCTTTTTCGTAGAGGATTTTATAGATCTAAGTGTGTGTGTGTGTTAATTTTGCAGTGATGACCCTGCTATTTTCAGAGATCTTCAAATGTACCCTGATAGAAGAGCTCTCTAAAAGATGAGCACACAGCTCTCTCCCTCCTCTGACTTTTTTTTTTTTTTCAATTGTCTGCATTTTCTGCAGTGTATTATTCCTACAATACAGCTTGTACAGTGAAAATAAAACAAAACTTCATTCATTTAAACTTCAGACAAACATGAGCAGTGTAAATCTCATTTTCTTCTATTCGTGACTGAGAAGCAGCAGGCGGATGTTTATGGATACTGGCTGGTAGAGCTCACATTTCTGCCACATGATTTTTGTCCTTCACAAAAAACACGGTTCCCAGCAATCAGTGAATGCAGGTTAATTGTGTGTTGTTAATCGTAATCACTCTCCGCACAGAAAATTATAATCATACGTCAGTGAGAACATTCCCGCCATTTTGATTTGATTAACATTTGTTATCGCCCATCTCCAGACTCTCTTCTGACACACGCACGCCCTAAATGCTCTTCCACCATCACATCAGTTCATTCAGTCTGATTCATTCACCCATCAATTTACCAGATGCATACAAAAAGCTCCCTGGTGCTGAAATATAAAGTACTGAGGACCAGTTATCCTGTGATAAACTGCGGTGTCAACGTGCTCTAAACGCATCCCCATCCCTCCTGTAATTATCCCACCTACCACTGATTAATGCTTAGTCACACTATCCAACAAGAGCCCCTGCCTGATGCTCCTCTCACCTTCTTCACTACCCACTCATTCTTATTCTAAGTCTGCTTTCATGCTGCAGTTTGGCTGCTGAAATGCAGATTATACCACCCACAGTTATAAGGGCTTATAATAGAATAATTAACCCGTGTACAGACACATAAAAACAATCCAGTTCTCATCATTTTGTACTATTCTGACTCTTTGCCTGCACCACCTCTGCTGTAGAGTAACAACTCAAGCCTACTTAAATTTCACAAATATAATTTCATTTTATATTTCTTCACTCTTACTCTACCCACATCTTCACACAAGTGGCCACAACAGTGTTTGCAAGATGAGCCGCTATATGGAGCTGGCTGAAGAAGATGCACCAGTGCAGTTAACTAGCTTGTTCAGCACATATCAGTGCTTAGTTTTAGTCCAGCAGCATACCTGAGACAAACATTGTTCTGCAGGAGTTTGTTTTCTCTTGCACAACACTGGTCAAAAAAAAAAAAAAAAAAGACAAGGTGCCGTATGGATGGCTGGATGCATGCCATGACCCATTTTGCTTAAAAAACTGCATTTATGTGCTTGAATAAAAATCTGCACCACACTGTTGATACAGGTGTAATAATTCTGACAGCAGTATAAGTGCATCGTGCTTGCTTCTTCTTCTTCTTCTTCTTCTCTCACTCTCTCTTTCTTTTTCTTTATTTCTTTTCTTTAAGAACAGAAAAAGCAAAACACACATGCATCACTTTCAAACACCGCTCACTAAGTGAGAATTGGATCCAAAATTGATCAGGTGTCGACTGGCTGATTGAGCACTATTAGACTGATTGGCTTTAGATTAGGCTAACATTCAATTACCGAAGCCACCAAGACTTCATCAGCAACCGATGTGAGATACAGTACTCACCGATTACCTTTTATTTCTTCCATTTCACCTTTTGTCTGTTTCTCTCTTTCTCTCCTGTTGGTATCTCTGCTGTCTCACAGGTTTATGGATCAATGATTGGTGAGGGGGGGAAGGTGACCTTCCTCACACTGACCAAGTCGAGCACTTGCTGAATAGAGCACTGCCTAATCCAACAGCTAAAAATGTTTCTAAGGCACTATCTGTCTATTTCTTTCACATCATGAGCAGAAAGCGTACAGTAGCAGCCCTGTAAGTGTTCACGTGAGGAGGTGTGTGCATGTTTGTCAACACTGCGTGAGGATTGTTTGTCTCATTTGGGGGGAACAGATGTCCTTAATTATTTTCTTTGCAGCCACAAATTGATTTCTGTCTTCTCCTGAGTAAAATTGTAGTTAGGTTAAGGTTTACACTGAAGCTTGTATCCATTATAGTAAGAGCGGTAATCTGAGACCACCTCCCAACCTACTGTATGCAGCTCCTGCAGAGTTAAATCCTTATAATAAAATTATATGAAGTATATGCGCAAAATGCAGAGAGGCTAAAAGATCTGTGCAGGAGTAGGATTTAAATTCAAAATCAAAAAGCTTTGATGAACTTTATAACGGATTTGAAATCTTACAGTGGGTCAGTGGAAATATTTGTTTGCTGTCAGTCACACAATATTTAGCTCTACTTTTTTACTTTTTTGAATGCATGTGTGGATCATTTTGTTCGAAGAGCTTGCATTTTATCCTTGAAGATGTCTTTTTTAAAAAAAAAAAAAAACTGGACTGCCGTCTCAGTTTTCATGACATTTTTCAATGGTGACCGTTTCAAAGCTTTCAGAGCATACGTCACCTCAAATAATTCATCACAGCATGGAGGGATGTTTAATACGTAGCAGCCCCTGCTTGTCTGATTTCCTCATCGCACTCTCACTTGTTCTCACTCGTTCTCTCCCTTTCTCTCTCATTTCTATCCTTGCAATGGCTTGTGATTGGCTAGTGGCTGCGGAGGGCAGTAAATTATTAAGGCCTGCTCTTTATTTGGCTGTAAATGCACCCTGTCTTCCCTTTCCTCTCTCCCCGGTGCTTTCTGATTTCCTTTCTGTGCTCATTTAGGAAGCGAGTGAACAGGTAACAAAAGGGACCACAGCATGCAGGAGCAAAAGAAAGGCAAAATAACACCGACACAAATGTGATGAACAGAAATGGGGGGGGGGGGGGGGGGGGGGGATGTCAGCAGGGAAATTTTTTAAAAAGAGAGCTATGGAGCATTAGAGAGGAAGAGGAAAGAGTGACAAAGGGACAGTTTTGATGGATTGCACAGCAAGCGCTTTCCAATCCTCCGCACCTGCCACCTCACCTGCACTGATGTCTGACTGCATGAGAGCAAATACGCCCCTTCCTCGTACCTCAGAATAGAGGCTATTTGCTGGTGAATCTGTGTGTTTGTGTGTGCGTGTGTTTTACAAAACTATCAAAGAGGGACCACTTAAGTGTTGTTGTCATTAAAGAGCTGTTAAACTGCCAAATGGGTGGAGAGGGCAGAAAGAAAGGAAGCAAGATAAGATGAGAGATGGTTAGAGACAGAGAAAGAGTGCATCAAGAAAAAATAGAGCTGTTTTCATTTCTATCAATTATTCAGGATGTGTATTATCTCCTGTTGTGTGCAGCTGCAAACTTCATGCCTAAGCACTTTTAAGAGCAGCAAACAGCCTGACACATACCTGTATACACACACACACACACACACACACAGGAGGATTAGGCATCACTTGTGTTATTTTGCCAGCAAACTAGTAATTTATGTCAATATGAGATTCATGCACTGAAAGGTTCTGACTCCAGAGAAGCAGTGGGGCGATTATTAGCGTACTTTCTTTATCTGCTGAGTCCTTCTGAATCTATCAGGCAACACCTACTTAGCATAACTGTACAGTGCTGATCCATAAAATTTAATTGTGCCATCTTTTTCTGTGCTAATGGCTGCTGTCTTAAACTTTTCACCTTCTCTTCTCCCCATTCCTGAATAAAGGTGCTCTAACCAATTACTTCCTACCAACAGTATATTATATTATATCATATTTATTAGGTGTGATGTAAAAGTTTGGAAAATGATCCCATGTGTCACGATCCTGGGTCTTTTGACCCAGCATTTTGAGTTTTAGCCCTTCAGGTTTTCTAAGTTCATTTTTTATCATGCCTAGGTTGTTATAGTTCTTTGTTATTAGATTCCCCTTGTGTCTTCCACCCATGTTAAGTCTCCCTTGCCCTTCATGTGTTTCATGTCTGTGTGTCTTCCGTTGTCTAGTTCAGGTTGTCATGTTTGCGTCTTATGTTTCCTGTTTTATTTTGAAGAGGTCTGGTGTTCATCGTGTTTAGTTTTACTCTTCCACTGTGATATCGTTATGTTCATGTGTGTCAGCTGTCCCCCATGTGTTCCCACTTCTCTCATTAGCCTCCTGTGTGTATTTAGTTTGTGCGTTCTCATAGTCTTTGTCGGATCGTCTGTGTTGTTCCCATGCCAAATCCTGCGTTCAGGTTTTCATATATATATATGCTCATCATCGCCACCATGTTTAGAGTTTTGTTTGTTTTTCTGTTTGCCAGGGTTTTTCATAGTTCGTGCTTCCTTTCTAGTTTACCCAGTTTAGGTTATTGCTTAGTTTGCATAGTTTTTGCCCTTTTATTTTGTACTGTTCTGTCTGCCTTAATAAACAGCTCATCATCAGTTAAGTTTGAGTTTTAGAATGTCTGCACCTGGGTCCACTCTTCACACTCCACGCAGTTTGCCTCGGCAAACTGTGACACCATGACTCTGCTCTACGCCCTGGGGAGCATTTTAACTTCTTTTAGCTCATTGTTTTGGTTTTATAGCAAACATTTGCCGCATTTTAGCTATCTCATTACATCATTTCCATCAGTGACTCTAAATCAGTGTGAATGTGTTTCCATGTCTATGGATATCAACAATAGGCAGCTGCATAGTAGCTTCCATCCATCCATTCATTTTTTAACCAGTTAATAAATTAAAAATCACTGGGTAAAGCTCAGCAGTTAAGTTGATTGTTTTATGCCACAGTACACTGCAGTCTTTTCGTAAACAATAACAGATTCTTACTGGTTACTGTATTGTGCAAAAGACTTGAGCTGCCCTTCATTCTTTATATTTTGTTAGGAAAATGGGATTTATTTAAATAAACATGTGCAGAGTTGCACATTTCACCTTTCAAATTTCAAATTTTCATTGTTTTTCTTACCATTCTACCTCTCTCTGGCCTGTCTTCCCAATGTGATGTTTGTGCTATGTACGTATGGTCGGAAGGGGTCCAATTTTCACTGCAGGCAACTGTACGTGTAACATGTAACGTGTATGTGAAACTACACATAACACGCAATGTGTACCAATAAAGGATTGATGGATCGATTGATTGATTGAACTCTCTTTCTTGTGATTTCTTTAAGTAGTCTTCGGGAATAGTTCTCCAGACTTCTTGAAGGACATTCAAAGCGCTTCTTTTGATGTTTTTTGTTCTTGTCTCTGTCAAGATGATCCCACGTGGTTTCAGGTCCGGGCTCTGGGGAGACCAGGAATGTTTAAACTGAATTGCCAGGGTGTTTGGGATCCCTCTCATGCTGAAAAAATGAAGTTATTGTCAATCAGCTGCTTGTCAAAAATTTCAACAGTATTCCCAACACCACTGGCTGATATGTAGCTACAAACTATGACAGAGCCTCCAGCGTTTTTTACAAATGACTGTAGACACTCACTGGTGTGCCCCTCTCCTGACCTCCTCCACACATACTGACTATTTGAACCAAAAAAGACCTGCTGCCACTGATTTCCAGCCCAGTTTTTGTGTAATTCTGCTGTGAGGTACTCGATAACTTGTACATTACTGAAAGACTGTGAAAATATTGTTTGAAGGACACAGTTTACACTCACTGCATTTTTGACTGGTGTAGGGCACAGTGGGGTTTATTGGGGGATGGTATAATCTCATAGGGGCTCATAAACTTCTGTTTGTCCTGCAGCAGCAAAGTTTAACTTCAGGAACACACAGGGCCTTGACACATGAGTGACTGCCTCTGCTCACAAAATACATGCTTGTGTGTTTGGTTTGATATAACAAGGATTTTGATTCGATTGAATGAGAGCCAGGAGCCATTGTTTTTCAGCCACAGCTGGTTCCATCCTCCTCCTGCTGCTGCTGCTCCTCTGGAGTTGTTAAACAGATGCACCACTCAACAAATGTGGTTAAATTTTGCAGTTTGCATTTCCCTCCCTGATTTTCTGCTCTCCATCCTCTCAGGCAATTAGGGGAACCAGATCTGGCAAGCCAGACCAAAGCCATTATGTTCTGTTTGTGTATAAATGTGCGTAGGAGTGTGTGTGTGCGGTGAGTGCATGTGTATACCTAGGTAATATGCTTTAAGGCAAAAGGGAAGAAACTATTTTCTCTTCCCACAGCAACAGGCATGGATCAAAGTAATTGGACAGTTTGGTTCACACTTGGGCAGTCTTGTGTGTGTGTGTGTGTGTGTGTGTGTGTGTGTGTGTGTGTGTGTGTGTAGTTGAATGGATGCACACTGTATTTTCCTACCAGATCTGGGAGGTAGAGAATACACACACACACACACACACACACACACACACACACACAATCTTTTTCCTCTCTACACTGTGTTAATAAAGGATGTCAGTAAAAGTGTGTCAAAGTCTCGCTCAGTGCAGAGGGAGCAGGATGTAAGGTTCTGCTCCGATACAAGATCAGAAAGAGTGTGTATGTGTGTGTACGTGTGTGTCTGTGTGTCCCTCTGTCAGCGCAAGGCATAGATGTAATTGTGGGCCTTTTGGGTGTTTTGATCCATGCCTGCTGAGTTTCCATGTCTCAGATCACACAGGCATTTGCTCATTTTCTTGCTGCCTGTCTTTCTTTTACTCCCACTCATTACAATCTACTGTATCTGCACTCAGAAACTTGTATTAGTCACACATGAGACACACATAATTAATACTGGCCTCCTCAAACCATTATTCTGTCTCTTGAAGGTGGAGGCTGGCAAAGAAATTAGAGAACAAGCCTAATGGATGGGAAAGAAGTGAAGGAGGGTATCAGTAAATGGACAAGGGAGGATATTACAGGGAGAGATTAAAAAAAAGAGGAATAGAAATGAAAAGGAGGCATTAAAAGAAATCAACCGTGAACTGAAGCAACACTGCTCATGAATTTTGTTGCATGTATTCTCTCCGATAACAGTAATGTGATAGGGGGGGAAAATCAAAAAAGAGAAAGTCGTGAAGGAAGGAGCAGCAAAGCGAGGCATATGAATCTGATGGTGAGTTTCCTTCATTCTTTCATCCTTCCTGTTAGTTATGTGTCGGGAAACTGGGACAACAAAGTCCATCTGGAGCTCCGACACACACATCCTGAATCCAGATAGAGAGCAACACACATGCACAGAGAAAAGTATCCTTGATCTGTGCAGTTGTGTTATTGACTGATGTGATAGGGGATAAGAGGGAAATTACCAGCTGAAGGTGGTCTGCGTTTTATTCAAATTAGATACACACATATGCGTTGTGCTTCCATGCTTGTGAGGGCTCTCTATGGCAGAATGTATTCCCCATCCCATTAACTAAAACTTTAAAGGGCAACTCCATCAATTTTGCACGATGATGTCTGTTTACAGATGTAAGAGTTATTGCTTCTGCTAAAAAGTTGGACGAAGACTGTTGATGCTTAGGAGGGAGCTGCATGAAAGCCAAATAAATTACTTGCAGTGATTTCACTTGAGTCAGCACAGGCTGAGAAATAAATTATGGGGCTCTGAAAGTAAACTTGCAATACTTTCCATAAGGCCTCAGTCGCACAGGACTAGAGACCAGTTGCCAATCTCTGTTCAGTATGGAAAAAGCTGTACTCCCATTGACCCACTAGCAGGTTGTCATGGTCACCAGTTTTCTGAGCGGAACAGACCGGCTTGCCTGAAAACGCCCGCTGACCGGGAAAGCGCAACTCAAACCAGAAACAGAGAATGTTTGCATTCAAAGTAAAAACTGTGACTTACCCTGAAACCAACAAGTTTCAAAAGGCAAAGCTTTTACTTTAAATTGAGAATTGAATTGTCACTTTCAGATCTCAAAATAACGAGCTGAGCAACAAAATTAGAGGTTGTTTTGAAATGTTGGGGGTTATTCTCAGAAACATCCCATAAATTCAGTGGTCAATCTGTTTTTTGTCCATTAAAAACCCCCATGATGAAAGAGGTCATGTGTCAAACTTCCTGTAAACTTCTGTCAAAAAATGCCACATTTACAACAAAAACAATATCACATGACTGTTCCACTCAGGAAGCAATCATTGGTGTTTGCATCAGTGTTTGCAAAGGTCGCTCTCTATAAAACTGGAGTTTTCAACTAACACCATGTGATCAGCATTTCTGACTTTCCCCATGTGAGGGAAAACCCAGAGTCATGAGGAAACTAGGCATAAAAGGTGCGAAATCATGCCAGAAAATTCCAGCGTTCTTATGGGGCCCATCTGTGTGGAGTTTGAATGTTCCCTGGGTGCTCTGGCTTAATCCCACAGTCCAAAGACATGCATGTTAGGTTAACAGGTTGATGCTAGTTGTGAGTGGCTGTCTGTCTCTCTGTGTTAGGCATGAGATAGATTGGCGACCTGCCCGGGCTGTACACAGTGATGGATAGGATAGGCTGTCCTTGAACTGGATAAGCAGTTAGGAAGATGAAATGGATGGATAATGTACAGTAAGATGCTACTCAACCTTTGAATTACAGTTTTTGAGTTGAATTAACAGACTTAGAGTACACACACACACACTCACATTTCAAAATCCTTCTGCCTTGTAAATCCTTTAGTCGGTGTGAAATTATTTTCTGTTCAATTATATTAAATGCTGTGCCTCCAGATGAATTTAATTGCAATCTTCCTCTCTCTCTGTGTGTCTCTCTCTCACACACACACACACACTCCCTGCCTCATTCATGTGATGGGCGGGTGCTGCTGGTGTGACAATGTGGAGAGGTAATTATTTGCTTGGCCGGTCTGAGCTTGCTTTGAGTCTCAAGGACGGACTCGCCTGCAGCTACAGTACCAAGCAACACAACAGACCAAAGCTGGCAGTGTTAATGCCTGTGTATGATGCAGTGGTCGTGACTTGAATGAAAGTACACTGTTTGGTTGTCATGTGTATGCATGCTGAATCTATAGGTGGCGTATAGCTCATCTTCAGAGCTTTATGCTTCGCGTATTTTGAAAACAAGTCTTGATGGGTGTATGCCTATATGGAACAATAGCTTTTGTAGTGACATCCCTGGAGGTTCACACCTCAGGGAATCAGCACCAGAGTCCCGCCATTACACACAGAGAGAGGGACACGGGCGAAGTACAATAGCTGGGATGCAACAACCTCAATTTCCTCAAGCTGAAAAGGTTGGGAAGGAGATTGTGGAGAAAAGCAGAGAGTGTGGGTGGGAAGGAAAACAAAGGGGGCAAGTAGAGATTTTTCGAAACGGAGCCAATCGTAGGGAAGAAAAGAAGAAGTGGAAAGAGGAAGAGGGAATAAATAAAGACAGAGATTGGAAGAGGCCCTTTGGAGGATGAACATCAGTCATGAGAGATGAGCTGATCATCACAGCAAGGCCAGACAGATAATGTTTCACTTTCTGGCCCTATAAAATCTTTTACGACAGCTTTCCCTCGATGCTGCTACCTATTTTTATTTGACTCTGTGTTTGTATTTATGTGACTTTGAGAGTGCGTAGCTGAATATTTATGAAGTACATGTGCACGAATCAGATGGTGTGCTACAATTTGTATTTACCAGCTGTATGTTAGTGCATGTGTCACGTCTGCAGTGGCGGACGACGTGGAGTGAAGAGAACGTGGACCCAAATGCAGATGGAGGTGGATATTAACAAAAATAGAGCCTTTATTTTGGGCTCCACAAAACACTACAAACAAAAGGCGATGGGAGACTGTGATAAACTAACAAAAGCCTAAACTGGGGAACGCTAAACATAAAGCCGTGAGGTGCTTAGAAACACAATAAAACCTGGGACTTAGGAAACATGAGAGGTAAACAGACAACCCAGCAACAGACAGTGGAAGACTGAGGACTAAATACACAGGAGGGTAATGAGGGAATGAGGACCAGGAGGGAAGCACATCTGGGACTAATCACACACACACAAGACCGAGAGGAAGCAAAACTGAACACTCTAACACCAGCCGAGGCACTATCAAAATAAAACGGGAAACATGAGATACAGACTGAGACGCGGACCACTAAATTACAGAATATTAATAATTAAAACATTAACACTGTTTTGAACGCCAGACCCGGTACCATGACAGTATGCATGCATGCGTGAATGCACATAAACAGGAAGCTTATCAAGGGAGGAGTGTGTGTGAAGGGACTTTCACGGTGTCATTTTCTTGGGTGTGGGTGTTTGTGTATGTTGTTGTAGAGCTATAAAGTTGCGCTAGAGAGTTGTGAGTGATAGCCTTGGACTACCACAGCCAGGAGACCAATAACAGTAGGCCGCTCAAGGAGGCTTCTGCCAAGTGACCAATGATTAGATCCAACTGAAGGAGACCAGAGCCGAATGACCCGCCATTCCTCTGTTTCATTCCCCCTCTGAGCCCCATTCCCAGCCTCCCCCAGTAACAGGAGTGCATTTCCACCGTGAGTAGCACAGAAATGCATTGGTTTGCTCTCTGACTCCTTAGTTGTTGGGGTTTTTTTTTTATAGTTGTGAGGAGGGCTCAGTGGGAGAGAGAAGGCAGGATTATAAAGTTATCCAGATAACCCTTTAATACAGGGTCTCTTAAACTCAACAGCACATAAATGAAATGTGAAATCTATTCTCGGTTCCCAGAACACAAGCTGATGTAAATATATAACCACTCATGCCTGGGAGGAATCCACTCGCAAGAGGGAACACAGCCAAATTGATGCTGATGCAGAATTTATGTTCAGTTAGGAGTTACGAGAGTAAATCAATGTGCAAGATGGGTATGTAAATTATTAACTTAGCTGCCATTTTAACAACAAAAAACAGTAAGTCAAACACAGACTGTATGTGTACAGTCGAATGTAATCATTGAAACTCATTTAATTGAAAGTAATTCTAGGATGCTGTATCAAATATCAAATATATGTTGCAACTGTTCTTATTTTTGTTTGTTTCTAACATGTGTGGTCATTTCGAATTTAATGCCACCAAGACATTTCAAAGACATTTTATACCGACTCCTGTGTTGTTTCACCTCATCTTTTCTTAAGATAATCTGTAGCTTATTGGGAAGTGAGGAGACCAGTTAGTGTAGTTTTTAGCGTAAAAGGCTTTGCCATTCTTGTTTGAATGGCAAAGCCTTTTTCATTTCCTAATGCGCCGTACATCACCAGGAGGTGACGGGTCTGAAAAGTAGGACAACTGCTAGACTGCACCATATGCACGTGTGTATCATTTAGTATTAAAGTTGACTTCAGATATGAAGGTTTCTTAAGACACGTGCATTAATGCAACCTAATTGTATCACAGATGCTGGCTTTTGAACTGTGTGGTAAAACAAGCCAGATGTTCCCCCTATGCTCATCATTTCCTCAGAGTATTGCAAGTTTAGTTCATTCAGACCAAAGGACAGTTTTCCATTTCTTCTTAGTCCATTTTAAGTGATTTTAGGGGGAGAAAAGGCATTTCTGGATCTTGTTCATATTTTTCTTTCCTCTTTGTATACTTTGATCTTGAATCTGTGGATGGTGGAATGAAAAATGTTTTTTGGAAGTGTTCATGAACCAACGAGGTGCATTAAAAACAGAAGTGTAACTGTTTTTAATGCAGTGCTGCTTAAAGGCCCTTTTTTAACAGAATAAGTGGGCTTTAATTTAAAAAAAAAATACCCCTGATACATTTTATTTTAGCATTCACACAATTACAAGGAGGCGAAACCATTTACAACTCCACCAGTTAAATGACAGATTTGTACTAGAAATCTCAGGATTTGTGCTCATGCATACATAGATGTTATGTGATACATTTCTCTCACTGTGGGGAAATTGCACAGACTCAGTGGTAATTGGAAAGTCACATGAAATCAAAGGAACTATTATTGTATTATACATCTTTGCAGCCCTTCACTGCACCTGCCTTTATATGTGGTATGCCTTGTGGTTTCTCAGCCTGGAGAATGGTCTTCAGAAAGCGGATTACCACCGATAGATTTAAATTAAGGTTGTTTAGCTCTTTCACACATGTAATATATGTGTTTTTATACTAAGTTGGACTCCCTTTTTTCTTCAAAACTGCTTTCATTCTTTGAGGTATACATTCAACAAGATGCTGCAAACATTCCTCAGAGATTTTGGTCCATATTAACATGATGGCATCACACATGCTGCACATTTGTTGTGAATTTTTCATTCTAACACATCGTAGAGGTGCTTTTTGGATTGTGGAGGCCATTTGAGCAGTGTGAATTAATTGCTATGTTCAAACAACCAGTTTCAGATGATTTAAGCTTAGTGACATGGGGCTATCAGACAATGGGCACATGAAGGGACGGTTCAACGGGTTCAACAAGTATCCTCAGATAGCAGTGTTGGGAAGGTTACTTTTAAAATGTATTCCATTACAGAATACAGAATACATGTCCCAAAATGTATTCTGTAACGTATTCCGTTACGTTACTCAATGAGAGTAACGTATTCTGAATACTGAGGATTACTTAATATATTATCATGCTGTTTACAACTACATGAATGTACTATTGCTGTGATTTATTACTGTTACTGAAGGTCCGCGGCTCCGAACCGTAGTAAAGGGACCTCTGGCTAATACGGTGGGTTCTGTGTCGGGCTCGTAACCGAAAACTAGCTTTACTTTGTTGTCTGGGTCAACTTTGCTAGCGACAGACAGAGAGAGGCGTTGAAAGGCTGCTCCAACAGAACTTATTGTTTTTGGAGGAAAACACGAACACGGTGTACAGTCGAGTCTTAATAACGTACTTACAGCTGGGCTCGTCAGGCTCTCTTCTTGGCTGCAGTGGTTATTATTATATTTACATGCTTCCAGCTCCCGTTTTTGCTCGATGACAGCTCGTACTTTTCCTTTTTCTCCCTCCCTCGCTCACAGACACATAACGTGTATGGCAGTCCATTCTCCCTGCAGCACGGACTACACTGCCTATGATGCTACATTCTTTAGAGCTATACCTGTAGCATTCTGCCTATTAGCTTAGCACAACAACAACAACAACAACAGGCGCTCTCTCACCCAGGAAACACGCATCACGTGTCACCCTGTAACCATGGCAACCGTAACACTGCCGCCTGGAACAACAGAACGTAGCTGTCAAACAGGCCTGACCCGCGACAATATGAAACAGGGAAGTACCGCCGTGTAATCCATTTATTTCAACAAAGTAACTGTATTCTAAATACCACCTTTTTAAACGGTAACTGTAACGGAATACAGTTACTCATATTTTGTATTTTAAATACGTAACGGCGGTACATGTATTCCGTTACTCCCCAACACTGTCAGATAGGCAGTGGTGTTTACACAATGCTCAGTTAGCATTGAAAAGTGTATCAAGAAAATACCCCCCACACCATTACACATCCAGTAGCAGTCTAAGCCACAAAGCACCTGAACCTATCCAAATGTCAAGGCCCTTCAGACAAAGCAACATTTTTCCAATTTTCTATTGCCCAATTTTGTTGATCCCATCTGCATTTTAACCTAAGTTTCCTATTCTTAGCTGACAGGAGTGGCCTCCTGGCGTTGTCTTCTGCTGCTGTAATCCACCTGCTTCATGGTTCAACATGTTGTGCATTCACAAATGCTCTTCTGCATGCTTTGGCTGTAACCAGAGGTAATTTGAGTTATTGTTGCCTTCCTATCACCTCAAAGGAAGCTGGCCATTCTTTTCAGATCTCTGGCATTAACAAGGCATTTTCTCCCAGAGAATTGCTGCTCACTGGTTACTTTCTCTTTTCCACTGGGGAGACGGTTGTGTGGGATCATCACAGTAAATCAGCAGTTTCAGAAATGCTCAGAGAAGCACATCTACCATGTTAAAAGTCCCTTAAAACACCTTTCCTCCCAATTCTGATGCTCAGTTTGAACTTCAGCAGGTGTTCTTGACCCTGTCCACATGCCTAAATGCACTGAGTTGCTGCCATGTGATTGGCTGATTAGATATTTGCATTGTAATCCGTTAAACAGGTGTAACTAATAAAGTGGCTGGCGAGTGCATGTATAAATAAGTGTAGTGTCTCTAACAAGTTAAAGATAGTGTTTCCTTCTAAAGGAGTATGATGTGTCACTGTGAAATCGTTCTTGCTTCCATGACTTTTTGTTATTTCTTTGCTTTAATAATGATGCTGCTGCTGGTTTCATGCTTCCTCAAAGCCTTGGTTTATGTGTGTGTGTTCTATGTGCCTGTGTGCGTTTGTATTGACTTTGTAGTATTGATCGGATAAAGCAGCAGGGTGGTCCTGCACTTCGTCATCAGCACATCCTGAAGCTGAAGAAAAGCCCTGTTTCTCAGAACCTGGCAAACAAAAGCGGTGAAAGTTAAATCGGCCGTATTAAACTGCTCCTCTCAGTCATTTATTTATGGAAAAAATGAATCTCTCCGACTGGCTGTTGCTCTGCAGGGCCAATCTATGAGTAACACATCTCCCATCTGTGTAATTCACAAACTGACCTCAGCCGTTTGACTTATTGATTTTTGCTAGAGTGGGACTCTAAAGCATCCCTCCCCTCCTGTTGGTGGGACTCCATCCAGAACATAAGGTGTTCCGGCTCTCTGGTTCTGGCACATCCTGTCGTCGTCCCGGGGTTACTGCGGGAAGGGAAGAAGGTTCTGCCTGGCTGGTCCGCCGGGTACCCCGAGTGTGTCTGCATGGGATGGCTCCCACAGGGCCCACTCCCACAGATCATTATTGTCCATGAATAGCTGCTGCATTGCAGATGGAGAGAAAAGGGGGAGGTGAAGGAAGGAGCGTAGTAATGGATGGATGATAGTAATGGCTTATAGAGAAGAAGAGTAAGCTCATGTGCATGGGCCAAAAACAAGAGACATGTCTGTCTAAGACTGTGCATGTGTGGTGAAATGTTATTCACAAGGAAAACTCAGGCCTCCCCACTGTGGTGATTTGAGGCAGTACCGGCTATTTTCAATATCTGCGTAAGAAACAAATCATCACATCAGTGTATTGCAGCCGGCTTCCAAAAAGTGTAAGATTGTTCAGAGGCAATAACATGGACGGCGACTCAGAGAAATAAGGGTGCAGAAAGGAGTGAGTGAACACCATTAGACAAGGTGGGGATGAAGAGGATGTGTCCACCGCCTCATTACATTTTAGAGTCTCTGATTACCATGTAATGATTGCTGCAGCCTCACAAACCTTCATGTTCACTGAAAGCTACAAAGACACCTGTTTGTCTCTTAGCAGCTCTGTAACGACTTATTACAAATTATCCTATGTAACCTGAACCGTGCCCTGTTGTTGCAACCAGAGTCTTAACACTAAAGCTCTTTTTTTTAAAGGTGAATACCAAAATTGTTACTATGTGAAATTCAGCCTCACACTAGTCGCACGTTTGTTGCATTTACTTGAAAATCACAAAATTAACTGTGGCGTCACCCACTGAACTCCACATTTGGAAGTAGGGCTGGGTATCGTCACTGATTTCTAGAATCGATTCAATTCCGATTCACAAGTTCCTGAATCGATTCGATCCACGATTCGATTTAATTCGATTCGATTCGATTCACTTCAATTTGAATCTGGGAAATTTTGACAGTCAGAAATATTATAATTCAGATCAGTACATTTACATATTTTTGTATCTATAAAAAGGAAGCTGACACTTTCCGGACTTTATCAAAGGTGTGAGCATCACAGCAGATGCCTTTCTGTCAAAGTAGCTCAGGATAAAACACAGAAAAACATGAAGGCGATTTTCCTGGCCTGGGATTTTATAAAAATATTCTGCAGTACATCAAAAACGAAAGAAAACCATTAATCAACACATGAACATTACCTCTGAAGTTACTCTTTATTAGAGACACGGCTAAGCGTTTTGCATTTTGCATAATTTTAAAAAGTTTAAATTTGTTCAGTATTGAACCAGAAATTAGGTTTTCTTGTCGGAAGTATATAAAACGAAAAAAAAAAAATCGTCGGCCGACAGAGCTGTAAACAACGGTAGACTTGTGTGTAACAATGCAGAAAACAGTACAGAGAGAGAGAGAGAGAGAGAGAGAGAGCGAGAGATGTGCATGGTCGAAGCAAAACAGTAAAAGTAAGAGTGAATCCATGACGATGTTTATGTGAAGCGTAGTTTGAATCTTCTTTTGCTGCTGGTTCGGTCAATATTGTTTGGAGAGACATCAAACTAACAGCTTTAGAATCAGCGCATAAAGGGCGTAAAGACAAAGCGCGGCCCCGCCGACAGATCAGAATCAGCGAGCTGTCGGCTTTCAGCCCCGACCGTGAGAAAGGCAACATCTAACTGATTCTGATCAGCGGGTTGCGCTGTGTGTTTACGTCTTTGTGCAGAATCCGTGTTCCTGCTCTCATTTACTGTCTTAGCTGTTTGGTGGTTGTTGAAATTTTGTGAGATTTCACCAGAGATTCTGGCATTTCGGGCAAAATAAATTTATATTAAAAAATCAATTCAGGATTTTAATGAATCGATTTTACGTTATCCAAGCCAGAATCGATTTTAATCGATAAATCGATTATAAAAACCCACCCCTATTTGGAAGGTTTGAGCTGTTTCCCTGTTGCTTTATTTTAGAGCCAGATGTGGATTAAAGGGTGGAGCGGTAGCTTGGTTGGCAAGCTGCACTCATAAGCGGCGTGGGTGCAACGCACACACACATATCAGCTAATTAGCGTGGACTTTTTAAAAAAAAAAACTACAAGAATTTCTCTCAGCAAAACTGAAGTGCCACACAGTGAACCGTAATTCGTTAGAAAGTCCTTTAAAAATACACACAAATGCAGTTATGGGCTTCCTTAAAGGTCACTGTTGTCTGTGAATTCTACTGACATACACCTGGGGGGACAAGAGAGGTGACAAAGAGAGACCAGGTAGGGTGGAGCAGGTGGAGATTGTGATTTATGACAGAAGGAAAGTAGCAAGAGTGAAAGGGAAAGTTTATAAGATGGCAGTGAGGCCTACTGTGATATATGGTTTGGACACAAAGAAAGAAAAAGGTGGAGCAGGAGGTGCTAAGATTTTCATTGACGTTGACCAGGATGGTGTAGTATTAGAAATGAGTGTATCAGAGGGACACTTTGGAGAAACGGCTGAGATGGTTTGGGACATGTGCAGAGGAGGGATACAGGATACACCGGACAAAGGATGTTGAAGTTGGAAAAAGAGGAAGACCACGGACAAGATTTGTGGATGTAGTGAAGGCAGAGAGATGAGGATGCTAGGGATGGGGTGTTTCACTGTGGCAACGTCTAAAGGGAGCAGCCAAAATATGAAGAAGAAGAAAGCAGCTATGCATAGAATGAAGTCATGTAGCCTGTAAAGGTGGCCCACTGCACAGGTTTATTAATTATACAGGGTGTGACTGTGGAGTTTGGTTTATAACCTGTGATTTGGGGACTTGTGCACGTGTGACTGCAAGCAAAACTGCAACAGTTTGACAGTATTGCCTCTCCTCTTGTGTGTTTTTTTTTTTAAATAAAAGTGCAAAGTGAGTTAAGTCAAATACCCCCATTAATACTTTTTAAGCTAAAAAAGTTTTAAGTTGTATGAATTTTTTTGAAGTAGTATCAAAGAGCAGCAACAAAATGTTCACTCTGCCAACGCTGTATTTTGCAGCAGGCTGTAAACATGCATTTTAAGGCTGTACCGTTAGACATTTTAACATGGCGGCCGTGGGGGCTGACTTTAGGAGGCAGCCTCAGGCACCAAGTGAAACAGCAGTTTTTCTTTTTTTCAGCTTTGAAGGTTGCATCCTTTTAGTAAACAAGCAATTTCACATTTTTCACGGACTTCTTACATTTTCCAGAGTGCTCTGGGATTAATCGATAGAACCAAAAATTACTTTATTGATCCTGAAAACAGTTAGCAGAAGCCCTAGTTGGTCGTTATTTTCATTTTGATCGACTAATCGACCTCAGCGCGCACGACAAACTGCCTGTCTGCTGGCTTCCATCTCCTATTAATTAATATCGACTGATTGTCTGGCCTGTTGAGTAATGACGGGGAAAAAGACGGTGATGGTCCACTCTCTTTCAGCTCTGTGTCATTTGGCAGAGATGTGACATGAACGTGTCCTTGTGGCAGATGTTTGTGGTTACTTGAAATGCTATGGCTCTTAAGAGTAGATCTCCTCCTCCTCTCTCCCTCTCTCTCTTTGTGTGTCTGTATACTCCGCTATATTCAGCTCACTCCTCCAGTCGCGGTTACCGGGCGTGCGGTTGCCAGGAGAGACGCGCGTGCAGTGCAGTGTAGTTTTAACGGCAGAGCGGCACGGGATCTCCCCCGCCATTTCCTCGTGTTGAGCCCTGGAATGTCGAGTAGCGGCTCGGGCTCTTCCTCGCGGAAGGAGTTCGATGTGAAGCAGATCCTGAGGATCCGATGGAGGTGGTTCGGTCACCCCGCGGTCCCTCCGCCTCACTCCCCGCCGCTAGGAGACTACTTCCCCGGCAGGAGAGCGGGCGGCAGCTCCGGAGACGGACCCTCAGTTAGCGGCTCTAGCAACTCGAATTCAAACAGCGTAAACCCCAGCGCGGGGAGTCACGGCGGTCTGGTGGCCAGTGGCAGCGCTGGGTCTAACCTGTGTAACGGCAGCGGCAGCAGCAGAAAGTTTGCTGATCCGGCTGGGAGTCGGGGCGGTCCGGGAGGAGCGGCAGCTGGAGCGACGGGGAGCTCCTGTCCCCGCTCGTTCAGCCAGCCAGAGTGCCGAAGCTCCTCCGCAGCGCTGTCCTGGGTCTCCCCGCCGCCTCAACGTCGCTCTCGCCCCGTGACGAGCATGGAGCCCTCCGGGGAGCCCCCTGCACCCCAGCTGGTGCCCGAGCCCCCCGGGGTTGAGGAGGAGGAGGCGGCGGCGACAGCAGCGGTGGCGGCAGCAGCATGCAACGAGGAGAACAACAACCACCCGGAAACAGACTCCAGCTCTTGCAGGTAGTAGTAGGGGGATGCTGTTGGCAGTTTCTGACTTTTCAGGTGAAAGTTGTGAGCAGAATTTCTGCACTTAGTTGTGTGAAAGACGCACACTTCTCTGAAAAGTTTGAACAAGTAGAGAACTCCTCGGTGTTAGCTTCAACTTATCAGAAGAGCATTTGGCAAGCTGTAATTCTTCTAGTTGGGCTGTTTGCAGTCTAGTGCGTTGCTAAGATGGGATCTACTTTCATTTATGTTGGAATCATGTGTTGTAGTAGGCCAAACATTAAGGACAAATGAAATGGCTTAAACAAGTACAATAGCTCAAAAGGAAGGAATACAATTAAATAGAAAATGTGAATTTATTTTCTTTATTGTTGTTCCTTTTGATCTCTGGCGCACACAGGGTCTGTGGAAGCTGAATTCCCCCCTGATGAGTTAATAGAATAAGAAGGCTGTTCAGACAGCATGCTCTCACCACTCTCAACATGCAGACAGATGGAAAGATGGATAGAGAAGGTGAGGGCTGAGTACATTTGGGTGTGGTGCACTGATTTCTCCCTCCAACCAACTAATGACGCTTCACCAGTCAGGCTCTGTTATTAGACGGTGCATGCAAACACAAACAGAAAATTACTCTTGTGCATATGGGATTTTCAGAGTCATTTACAATATGACTCCAGGGCTGAGCTCTGCATGTTGCTGCATACTGCACTTGACATTTGTATTGTTTTGTTTTCAGCATCAGAGCCGAAGGCTTTTATTCTTAATCCTTAGGGTTCTGCATGCTTGTGTTCACATGCGGAAAGAAGTGTGTTGCATCTGTGTGGCCATCCAGCTGTGGTGGTGTGAAAAAGCCATTTAATTAATAGTTGCCTTGGAGATAGGAAAACAAGGTAATTAGGATGTCCTAACCACACTTATATTATTGTGATGCAGTTGTAAAATACGGACAAGGTTTAGGCAGCTTCTTTAGGTGTGTTAACTATACAGGCAAAATGCGTCTGGTAGCCTTCTATCGTACTCCGTGTTCCCCATACATCAGAAAATATAAAAGGTTCATTGGAAACGATGCACGCACACGTGTGCACACACAGCTTTCATCAGAGCCAAAGTTGATATACCTATTTTTTAAAAACGATTCATCTTTGATGTCTCTTCATGAACTTGTTTTCACCGCAAATGTGTACGTTTCTGCTTGTGAAGGAGAAAACTGAGGTCTTAAAAATACCCATTGTTATGCAAGGCTTAATGTCGTATCTTCAGTGATGATGGGAGTCCGGCGGCGCTTACACGGCAAATTACTTCTGCCTAATAGTAACACAAGCACGCACACACGCACATGCCTCGTTAACACAGGCAGAGAAAATTTTCACTGCACGAGTCTGAATGGAAACGTATACGGACGAAGCCATGTCCTTGCACACATTATTGTTGCCATACCAACCCAGACATTAGTGTATGCTGCATACATGTGTAGCTTTTCAGCATGTTTGTTTTGTGGTGTGTGGGGGTTTGTTTGTGTGTTTCTCTGTGCGATTCATCCTCAGAGAGCTCCTGTGTACAGTGTGATACTCCAAAACACGGGTGGCAGAATCCCAAATGGGAACATGGGAAGGGACGCGCACAGAATCCCAGAGCGACTGAAGGCGCTGCTTGGCTCCACTCATCTCCTCCTCTCCTTTTCACTTTCACACCCCACCCAGCTTTCCCTCGTTTAATCCTGGTGTACCTCCCTTACTTACCCTTTTTCTCCTCCTGTCCCACATTCATCTCTGCCCACCCCTGGCCACTCATTGCCCTCCCCCTCTACTCCTTCTTTTTTCCCTTGCTAATGTGTTGGGAAGTGAGCGTATTAAAGAGGCTGGGAGAGAGACACCCAATGACAGTTGGGTGAGTGCCCTTGCCTGGTACGGGGGTTTAAAAAATCTGGCTTCATGGTGTTGATTTGCCCTAGACACACACTCTCTCTTCCTCCTTTCTCTCTCTGTCCATATTGAGTGGTTGCCAGGCTCAGTTAAGGGGACTGGAAGGCAGCGTTCCCCTACTTCAAAGCCGTCTCCTCTGGCAGTATTTAGCCACACCATTCGTCTACAGACACACATCCACACACACACACACATGCACATGCTAGAGAGCAGGAAAGCCAGCCAAAAAGCCTCCTTGGAGGGTTGGAACGGGATAGGGAAGAGGGAGAAAATTGAGGCAAAGATTAATGTTGGGATGAGGTGGAATGAAGAGAGTGAGTAATGAGATTAGTTGGAGATATGAAAGCTGGAACAGGACAGAGAGAGAATGCACATAGGCAGAGATGAGCCTGGCTGTATCACGTGTAGGGATGGGTACCGGTATCCGGTGCCATTATGGCACCGGTTCTGACATAAACGGTAGTAACCAGACCGAAAAGCAGCGCACATTTCGGTGCTTTTTTTTCCTGAGATGTCATACACTTTGGATTCCAGCCAATCATTTTACCTTTGCGAGCATAGTAGGTGAGCCCAGGTACGTACGTTCTTTTAGAGCAGAGCTACAGATTAAAAATGCCCAAAGCGAAGCGGTCAAAGTCTGGCTGTACTTCTCAGCAAAAGATGCAAACTCAGCAGCCTGCAACAAGTGCTTTAAGGTGATACTGTGCAAAGGAGGTATCTCCTCGAATCTGATGAAATACATAGAGTTTTGTTAAAAGCTGAGAAATGCGCCGTATTTGATAGCTTGCTGCGAGACCTCACATCGTGCACATCTACTGCGGGTGTGGTGCCTGTTATCGGACCCGGAGTTAGCAACATCCCCCAAAAACCCAAAGAGTAGAGTCCTGGCCCCTAGCCCTGCCAGTGTAGCAGAAATGATGATGGATGATGATGGCAGCAGCAGCTGTTCTTCTCTGCGTGAGTAGCTTAATGTTGTTCATGTGTAATTTACGTTGAGTAGGCTAAACACGTTATTAAATTAATGCATGTAAGGTGAACTAGGAAACACCGTCGTAGTTACATGTGGCTGTCTTCTTGTTTGATGGCAGATACTCCCTTCACCCTGGCCAAAAAGGCTAAAATGACGAAAGAAAAAGTGGAAAACAGCTGAACATGAGAGGTTTTTGGACCAATTTTGTGTTCTCCATTCTTTAAGCACTAGTTCGAGCACCGTTTAAGCACCGGCACCGTTTCAAAAGTACCGGTTTGATACTGGTACCGGATAAAACCTAAGCAATACCCATTGCTAATCACGTGATTACACTAAATATGTGCATAAACACACCAGGTGCACTTTTTTTTTTTTTAAACAGAGTGAGAGTTTATTCATTAAAGTCACAAATGAGTTCTTATCTCGTAAGACCTAAGCTTGCATTAACTTGGTTTGAAACGATGACCTTGTTATGCCTGCTCTAACATCAAGCAGGTGCGGACCTCCGTTTAAGAGGTCGCTTTTCTGTCCACATAAATGTAAATCTGTCAGTTATTGATAAATAAAGGGTCTTTAGCTAGAAAAATGTTGTGTTAGGGCTATCAAAAACCCAAACAGAGTTGAGCCATTAAATCTTGTGTTACAGCTCCAGTCTCTCTAGATCCTTGTCGGTCTTGAGCATCTGAGAGTTTTGTATTTTTAAGATATTTTTATAGACACAAGCACTAATTATTAAGCTGGCTTATATATGTTGTTAGCTCACTGTTATTACAACGTGTTAGACATAGAAGCAGCCTGGCTCCATATGTAGTGGTTCACACATTCGCCTAACAAGCAAAAGATCCTGATTTCGAGAGGAGAATCAGATCCCATGGGGATTGCATCAGGAAGAGTATCTGCTGTGAAAATGGAAGCAGCTGCAGAATGGAGAAAAGTTGCTAAAACAAAAGAACTTTTTATTATTATTTTTTAAGGAAGAAAATGACAACTAGATGAATGTTAGAACTTAACAACATTGACCTTCAGTTGTTCAGCTCACATCTGTCCACTTATGTTCCCTAATTACGGTAGGATAAATCATTCACTGCTCTCACTCTCCTGGATGCGCCGTTAACCCCTCAGCAGCGTTGTATCTAAACGTGGAAAGCCAGCTTTGCTTTCTGTGTCACTCGGGAGACAAAAAGTGGTAATGCTGATTTTATTTTCCACAACAGATTTCATTTTCACACACAAATGTTCTAATTTATTTTTATATTCAACTATAATCACATTAAGAATATTTGCAACAGCCTCATTATATGTAGTAGCAGGTTATTAGGTTTGATGCTGAGCAGGCGATAGACAGTATATTGAAGGTGGCTTTAGCCACTCTCTGGTCACACTCCAGTTTGTAGACTATTGTTTTGAATCCTTAAGTTTTTTGTTTCTTTGTTTTTTAGCTTGGACTAGCTAGGGGTGGGTGATATATCCTCAAATTTCTATCACACTATTTCAAGGAAATTTGCAATAATTATATTTATGACAAGATGCCAGCAGCAACAGCATTAGAGTTGCTGCATTAGCTGTTGCTAGCACATCCTCCTCCAGCCAAGCCTTTGTAGTCCGGTTGTACTCGATGATGCCTCAAGCGGTGAAGCAAATTTGTCGTTTCCCCCTTTAGCAAGAAGCAAGCAAGCAAAGTGTGCTGCTTTTGCTGGAGGTTGTTGAAGTAGCTTTCTTCTCTTTTTAGTTACTAAACCATCATCGGGGAGCTAACCTGGTCTCACTCTCAAACATGCCTGGTATTGTGTCATTGCCAGGCTTGCTAGGGAACGTGAGGGTGTGGGGTTGCTATATCACTGATATTCTGATATGATGTAAAAATCTGTGGTGGTATAATCACAGACAGGATGATATGACACAGCCCTAGTGTGAGCTTTTCAGCAAGGTGCATCACTCTGATATTAGTTTTCCTGAGCAAAAAAGGATTTTTTTCTTTTTCCACCCCGAAAGAGCCAAAGAAAAGTCATAAACTTTGTAATAAATCTCTTTTTTTTAACCATGAGTATTGGTTTTGTTTTCATTTACTCAGTCTACATTTCTGTTTATTAAAAGGCTAAAAATAAGAGGGAAGTTCATAAATTAACAGTAAAACGGTCTCTTTTCCTGTATTGTGCATGCATCAATTATGTATACATGCTTAGTCATTGCCTAAAATGCCCTTTCTAAGTTGGGTGGGGGACCAAAAATACAATTTTTATTAAGATGCAGATTTTGTCTGTAGAAAAGCATCTCAAAGGAAAATGTGTATACCCATAAACAGAAAGAAAAGGATGCATCCATCTTTTTAATATACAGTCTATGTTGTATACAGGACCTTTGGAGGTTGCCGTGCTCAAAACAGTTGCCTGCTATGTCTGAGGAAAACAGATAAGACTATTGGGACTCAACACAAAACAGTAAAAGGTGTAGGATGGAAAATCTAAAACAGTGAACACAAATAACCATGTAAAAATTCCTGGTCAGGTGGTAATTCCCCAGTACTAAAAAGAACAATTTTTTAACTACACATTCTTTTGAGCTAATGAATCCTATATTTAATGTCAGTGCTGTAAAACATTTTCATCTCACAAAGAAATTCTGGGGAAATGTCTGTCTGTATTTATTGTATTTAATGAATGTCAGGATTAGTCAAATTTCATATAGTAGAAAGAGAATAACAGCAATTTACAACAAAAGTGCAAACATGTATAAAAAAAATATGGATCGGAAAATATGTATAGCAACTTCAAGTGCCAAGTGATAGTTTTTTTTTAACATGCTACACCAATACATGACAATGATTTCTGAGTAAATAGTAAATAGTCCAATCTCTAAATTGTTTTGTACAAAAGTCACATTTTGTAACACCTTTTCCACAATTTATGTCTGTGTATCTCTTTCTAGCTTTCTTTTTATTCATTCCTGGTAGAACATGCAAGTGAAAAATTGCAATTTAAGACAGTTTGACTTGAAACAGCTTGAGCTTTGAGCACGCACGCACACACACACACACACACACACACACACACACTTCAGTAAAAGAGTGTGAGTTCTCTCCTGACTGTGGAGTTGAATTCATATTATCCTTGGAGTATCAGTTTATTTTTTATGTCTTTGTGCTGCAGGGCCGGTCCTGCCTCTTCTGCTGTTAAATTAAAAATGGAAGTACAGCACTGGCTCACGTAAATTAAATGCTGGTTTGGGAGCCATGATGGCTGATAATTCACAGGGTAGCTCATCTCTGACAAACACGCATGCACAAATAAACTCAACAGTAATGTCGAAGCCTTCCTGGTCCTAAACCCTGCTCTGTCTCCTGTTGTTGGTATAAATGCAAGGAAACTAGTTGCCATTAGGGAGCAGAGTAAATTACTGCATATCCTATGGGCTTAGCTCCCATAGCTATTTAATTGGCAGATTTTCTTTAAAGAGGGCTAAATTTATCTGGCCATTTACTCCTAGTAATTGAACCATTAAAGATCTTTTGTCTGCTTCTGGCGACATACAGTAACCTTGTTGAAAAGTGAAGAAGAGAGCGAATACGTGTGAGGGAATGATACAAAGAGGGTACATTAGATGACTCAGAGCAGCTGGTGTAGCTCTCTTCACACATCTGTCTCTTTGTTCACCAATAAATCCACTGAAAGTTTCTGTCTCTTTCTCTTTCTGTCTTTGTCCGTGTGTGTTTGTTGAATGTTTGTCCTTGTCTGTGTGCCATTGTGTGGGCGCAGGACGTCTAACAGTAGTGCCACGCTGTCCTCATGTGTGTCAATGGAGCAGTGCGCGTGTCCGGAGGAGTGCATGTTTACCGCTCTGTCCCATGCTGATGTCACCTTCCGCAAGATGGAGGGCTACCTGCGGACTAGACAGCTTTGTGATGTCATACTGGTGGCTGGTGAGAGGCGAATACCTGCTCACAGGTAGGAGCAAAGGAGCACTAAAATTCTAATACACGGACAGCAAAGGCTGTGATGCTAATGGTTATTGTCATTACTACTACATTCGGTAACACTTTGTAATGCGGTTTGCAATTAAGAGCGTAATTCCCCTGCAATTGAATGGATTTTTAGTGTACTGTATTTGAAATTACAGTGTAATTCTATTTACTTACAAATACCTAAAGTAGATATGCTACAATAAATAATTATACTATGAGTTAATTTTTAATTTAAGTAATGTATAAGTAATTTTAGGTAGTACATGACTTCTAGGTATTTTACAGGAAACGACACTCATTTGGAAAGTTGTATCTAATAATGGTTGTGAAAAAACAAAAATGATGTTAGACTTTGTTTCCATCATCAAGGTCACATAAGCCTGCAAATTTTGATGGTATTTATTATTATTTGTTATTTATTTTTAATATAGAAGGGAAGAACAATCCTTATCACACTTATAATGGTAAAATACAAGAATAATTGAATAATTGAATAATAAAATATCGATCATCCACATCAACATAATGAATATTACACAAACCTTTCAAGTTAAGACTCTGCTCAACCTTTTAATTAACTGATTACTATACAGTGTAAAGGAATATTTCACTACTTGAATGTGTGTTTTGTGTTACACTTGATCTTACCTTTAAAGATAATGGCATTACAAAGATAGTGGATGCGTTAGTGATATAAATCGATATCCTAATTTATTTAATCCTTTCAGTAGCATGATAGTATGGAGCCCCTCTGATGACATGGTCCAAAAAATAAATAAATTGTGGCCACAAAATACTACTTCATGCCCTCGAAATAGCATAACGTGCCCACGAAATACTATTTCGAGGGCACGAATTGGGTATAACGTGGCTACGAATTACGCATTTGTGGCAACGAAATAGATAATGTGCGCACATCATATTGATACAATTCCTGGACAGCTGCGTAGAGACATAAGCATAAGAGTAGGCTAAACCTATACACCATGGCCAGAGACAGTATGATTGAGTTTTATTTTTGTCATGGTCTACGTGGCAGACCGTGGGTGTGTGGGGAAGGAGGACTCAAAATGCGGAACTCTGTGCAATTAATGCAGTGCGTTTATTTACAGTGAAGTAAACAATACACAATAATAAATCCCAATGCGTTTCCAACTCCCGTGCCGTGTCTCCTTCTCAGTGCTCTTGCTCCGTGTCTCCGCTCCCGTGAAAGTTGTGCTCGCTGCTCTCCCGTTCCCGCACTCCTGCTGGAAAATCCACAGAGGAAGCCGTTAACACACAACTACAAAGCGACAGACTCGCACTCACTGATTTTGCTGGGAACACTGACGGGTAGTCACTCAACGATCCAGCGTCGAGGAGCTCTCAGCCACACTGCTTTGTAGCTCCTCCGACGAGGCTTGATCGGTGCCAGGTGTGTGTGTGTGATCCTTGGGTGTGACCGGTCAGCTGGCAGGGCCACACCCACCAGGCCTGAAGGTGCCTTTCACGACCGCACCCACCCACACACACACACACCCTCAGTTGCCAATACACAAACATGGAATGCAGGAACAGCAGCAGTGCAGAACACACACACATAATATAATAAGTCCACAACTGTTCAGGGACTCTAGGTCACTCAGACTCAGATCCCTGACAATTTTAGGCTGGGAATGAGCTACAAATGCATTTTGAAAAGCCTGGCACTGCAAGGAACCATTATTACGGAGAAAAATTTAAACAGGATATTGAGAGCCCAGTTGCTTTGCAGACGTAAGTATGATCCGGATGCTGGGATAGATTTTATTGTCAACCAACTGCAAGGGCCTGGGAAGGATCACGGTTATTGGTCAAGTGTTTTGTGGCCTCAAAATAGTATTTCGTGGCCACAAATAAGTATTTCGTGGGCACGTTATACCCATTTCATGCCCGCAAAGTAGTATTTTGTGGCCACAATTTATTTATTTTTTCGACCATGTCATCAGAGGGGCTCCGTATGATAGTACTGGGATTTGGTTAGATTTTTTTTGTTGGAAAAGAACAGATAAACTAGATAAACCAATGGAACGACACTGCAGCCTATATTTAAACATACACACCACGCCAGATTTTCTGTGAGCCAACATAACCAACTTCAGAGTAGTTTTTTCACTTTCTATGGTTTCTGCTCGCCACATCGCTGTGAATCTCTCCCTGTGTTGACGCAGCTTTAGGCTAGATGAAATGTAATGTTCTGCCACTTCATGGCTTGCTATCATTGTTATATCAGCTGTCTCAAACTTGCACTGTTGGCACTGTCATCTCATTGGAGGGCCGCTTTAGTGCTCAAGTAGTACAAAAAACAAACAAGAAAACACCCACAAATATTTGCGAAAATGTAGTGTTTTGTTTGTTTTTTTTAAATTTCTAATATTGTATAAAAAGACTAAACTGCAACCCCCCCCCCCCCCCCCCCCCCCCCATTCTTAACTAACTGAAGCCTTCATTGAACTACAAAATAAACAAATTGGTACTCTCTTTTTAGCCAGACACGTGGCATCACTTCTGCTATAATTTTGTTCATATTTGACAACATAAAAATCCGGACATAACTGTACACATTAGTTTTTGACTGCTAGTGAAAATTGTTTTCTTTACACATGAATCACTGAACTAACAGAGCTAATCCCTCAACATGTTTGTACTCTCTGCTCATGTTGCCTTCATATTAAATAATTTTTTGCTTCCTAAAGAACTTATTTTAACATTGAACTCAACAACAAACAAATCCTCCCTAGCAAAAAAAGTAACTTCAGGAGCTAGATTGCTTGGAGTTTGAGACCCCTGTATTATCGTACTTTCCACACTATAAGGCGCACTTAAAATCCTTTAATTTTCTCAAAAGTTGTCAATTCACGTTACAATCCGGTGCGCCTTATGTATGAATTTTGGTTGTGCTTACTGACCTCGAACCGATTTTATGTGGTACACGGCGCTCAAACATCTGTCAAAAAATGTAGTACAACTTTGGTAAACTATGAAGCCGCACCGCTTGATGGATTGTCGGAGCATTACGGCTACTGTAGTTAGGAGCCTCGCGAACTCAGAGTAATCTGGGTCCAAAACTCCGTCCGCTTCAGGTCCCAAAGTCAAACGAGCACTCCAGCACATTGAGAGTTAAAAACTGTCTATATTCTTTCAACTTTAATAAAATGATCAGCGTTGCTGCTTTAGCAGGTTTAACAATTACGTTTAACATCCAGGCATCCATGAAAACAGAATTTATTAAATTTAACGGAGTTAGAAGTTAGCAGGAAGTTAGCTCGCTAGTTTCACTAGTTACCTAAACATGATATACCATGTTCTTACTGAGAGATTTCTGAAAAAAATAAAACGTACAGCTCTGCTATCACTTCCAATATAAATGAAGACAGAAAACTAAACAGTTGTGACATTTATAGGGTTACTGAAGTTAGGCTACCTGGTATATAATGCTGTGCTATGTGATTGCTAGCGACACAGCTATGTTAGCATAACACAAAGCATAACACAGTGAAGCTGGAGGATGAACCACTAACTAATTAAACCTGAGGGTTCCCGATGTTTTTTGACAAATGCAATGGCATGGCAGGATGCTGTAAACAGACCAAACTTCAGTTTGGAGAACAACGGAGATAATCCAACCACAAGAGGTTAGTCATTAATATACTGCAACAACATGGGAATAGAGCAGCTGCGAGAGAATTCAACATTAATAAATCAATGGTTTGTTAATGTGAGGTTCTTTTTGGTTTGAATTATTTTACCATCAAAAAGTCATGATCCTGAGATTAATCTTCATGCCAAAATCTGAGCTGTAAAGACAGTCAATATTTTCAAAAGCACAGACAGTGTCCAGGACATCATGAGCCTAAGGGCTGGCACAGTCACTCTATAGTAGCTTAGCTTAAAGAATAGTGCTGATATAAAGCTGTAGAGGACGAGAGTGATAGCCTGAATAGTTTTTTTGGACTCGTGTCAATACAAAAAACAATTGGAAACAGTGTTTAAAAAAAAATAAAATAAAGAGAGAGAGACAAGAGCCTCACTGCCAAGGTGCTCAGAACTAATTTTGATCCCACTTCAGTTTGTTTCTCCAGGTCACGCACACACAGACTCACAAGGCAAAAACAATACAGCAGCTGGAAATAGGGATTCTACTATCACATACATGCAGCAGCGTTATAATTAACTCCCGAATGAAGTGCTGACACATGCACCACAACATCTGAACACGTGCATCTACACTCACGCATGAACACACGGGCACGATGACACATATACTGCACACGCAGGATGTTTGGAAAGAATCTCTCACAAACAGCAGAACCACAGCCGTGCTCCTAGGATTTATTTTTATAGTACCTCTGTACCATATGTACCAGAGTCTGTTTGAACCATGCACCAGTCACATGCCTCCACTGCACCGTCGATGTTACTCCCTGGGCATATGGCCACTGGCGAAGCAGCAGGGTCCATCTGCAGGGATGAGACAGAAAAGTGGCCCTCCACCAGCAGAAAGGCTTCTTTTCTCTCTTTCTCGCCTTCCTCTTCTGCCTCATTTGATTTAGTCCTCCAGGCACAGATGGTGACAAACAAAAGACCCTGCTGTAGGAGAATCTTAATGCTGCATGTGAAAGAGTGTGTTGGCGTCTGAAGTATTTGAGTGTTTGTTTGTCTCAAATGTGTGTGTGTGTGTGTGTGTGTGTGTGTGTGTGTGTGTGTGTGTGTGTGTGTGTGTGCGTGCGTGTGCGTGCGTGTGTGTGCGTGTGTGTGTGTGTGTGTGTGTGCGCCAAGGTAGGAGTACGACATCTTTGCTTGAAAGTGGTTGTTTTGTTAGGGATTGATTTTGTTATATGTGTAGGATAAAAGTGCTTTTCTGGGACTAAAATATACACTCCCTCTCTCTCTCTTTATCTTACATGTAAACAGACAAATGCAGCGTACACGCTGAGTAGGCTACTTGTACCGCGTGTAGCTGCTTATCTCTTGCAGAGTTTGTTGCAAACAGTGCACTTTGAGGAAAACCCAACCCAACCCAAAACTCTGTGAATGCATAAATATGTTGAGCACAGTTGTACCTTTTAGTCTCTGGGGCAGCACATTATGCTGCAAATCTATTTTTGTACCTACTTCTCTAAGCGCTGCCTTCACCGATTTTTAGTAAGTATACCATTACCTTTTGTTTTTTGTTTTTTTTTTGCCATCACTGTATATCGACTGATTGGTAGGTGCGCTGCGGTTCATTGTTTCCATTACTGCAAGACCAAGAGTCTTCAGTTTTGCTGATACACTGTGGGGGATAATAGACTGTAGGGCCCTTTAGAAGAGCCAATAGAATCAGCTATGAGCTGAACTTTAACAGAGGGTTTATAAGGTTGGTTTTACAAGAATAAAGACTTTGATGAGGAAAACTAACTGGTGGGTTTTGCCAGTGTACATCTGGTTAACCTCAGCCCCTCTGTTAAAGGGCAATGCACAGCCACTTCCAGGAGCTTTTTTCTTATATGAACCACCCAGGTCTGTTTGCTCTGCAGAGGATGTGACAGTTCACAATGGGTCCTGCTCAGAGTATTGTAGTGGGTTGTTGCTATAGCTGAAAATGTAATAGACTGATATGTTTTTACAGCTTAACCCAAGTGTGATGTGAATGTGTGTAGTAAATCTGATGGTTCAAACCCTACGTACCATTAGAATTTATTCTCTGTACTAAAGTCTGTACTAAAGAGTTTAGAGGGGTAACCATAGGCAGTGCACATACTTTAAAATCAATTACAGCAATATATGGAAGAAATCTGTGCTTTTCCTACCATCTGATAAAATATACAACCAATACACATGAGCTAATGAAGACCCAATTAACAAAACTGTTTCAGGTAAAAAGCCCCAAAATAGATTTATATAGGAAATCCCTGGACTGGCAGCAAAGCTATCAGTTAAAGGTCCTTCTCTTCTAACTCTGTATTTCAGAGATACTGCAAAAAGTTGCAGTATCCAAGCAAGTCTTTCTCACGACCTGCTTGTTATTTTTCCCCTCTCTGTTTTTCCACTACTGTGTCTCTATACCAAGCATCACATCCACACTGAAACACAAACAGACACACTGTTCAGTTTCCAGCGCTTGCCCTCCTTTCCTGAGTCCAACTCGTCTGTTTCCTGCTCTCTCCACTCTGGCATTTTGTCTTCTCTCTGCTCTTTCCATTACACGTTGACACACTGCCTGTCTTGTCTCTGTCTTCAGCGCAGTGCATTTGTGTGCAAATAACCCAGTGCTGTATACAGCCTGTGTCGCTCACAGCTAGTCAGACAGAGACCCATGAAAAATTAAGGGAACATGTTTGTGTGTGTGCACCAGGGACAGAGGTATGGGGGGGGGGATACCTGACTAGAATACTGACAGAACGACTTCCTGCTGACTGTAGTGTATTTTTGACATCTTTGTCTGCACAATAAACACACACGCGCTTGCACACACGCTCACACAGCTCTTCTCTGCTTCAGGCTATCTGTCAAGGTCCCAGTGTCACACTCAGTAATGAGATTATACACATTCAGTGCATGCACACACTCATGTTCAAGTAGCCACAAACAAAGCCAGTTTAACATGTTAATATGAGTCACAAGTTTATGTCATCATTCAGGTCATGTTTGGGACTTTGCTTGAACAAACGTTTCGAATTATTTTTACGTTAATCAGTTAAACTGACTAGTTTCTGCACCTCAGAAGGTTTACTCGGGAGCCTTTTACTCAGATACATTTAGATCAGATATCAAAAATATATGTCAATGGCATTTTGCATCCTTCCTTGGAGGTTTCATGTGCAAAGGCATCTCTAGCAGGAAGTAAATATTCACCAATGAGTGCTGTTGTAATGCCTAGATGTTTGTGTGCCTGTGTGTAACTTTACAGTGGCACGAAAGGTTAATGGATTGTTGCAGAATGGAATTAATTAACTGTCTTCTTACAAGTGACCTTAAGATAATTTTTCTCTGTCCTTCATCTCACTTTCTTTCCATTACACTAGCTAACTTCTTCCTCAGACTTTCCTGCCACTAAATTTTACATTAACCTTGTCTTATTATAATCAAATTCCCCCTTCTTTTCTTTCTGTCTTCTTTCTTCTTCCTTAATGTCATCACTAGATTTGCTCATGTTTCTGTTCTCCTTTTTTTTTCCAAGGGGTATGAGTGTGTGCAAAAAGATTAAGAAACTAGCAGTGGGTAAATTAAACACATATCTTATTCAAAGAGTAAAGTTACATCTTGAATTAATGTATACTACATAAATGAGGGGTGTCAAGCAAGGCCCAACTGAGCACACTGGATAGCATTGCAGAGGAGGGCTTCACTTTTGACTGGATCTGGCAGTACGATAGAAGGATTGAGTGGCAAGTCATTAAGAATGGATCATGAGAGAATCTTCCAAGCCAGAGGTCTGAATCATCATGAGTTAGGTTTTATAGTCATATTACTGTCAAAGACTGTGCTGTACCACACTGAAGGAAGTCCAGAAACTGTGCCTGTGTATTTCTTTGAAAAGTTGTAGCTGCAGTCTCCCCTTTCTTAGACAGAAATCTGGCTGAATGTTGTTGAAATAGCATTTATGTTTCTGTAAAGATCTCAGGCTCTGCATCATTTGTTTTTTAAATGGATGGTTGTATGTTTTTAGAATGGATTGAAGGTCAGGGGACACTAGGTGTCTTTTTTAATCTCTACTGGTGAAATAATTTTTTTTTTTTTTTTTTTTTTTTTTACCATTTTCTGCACACACTGGTTTCTAACTAATTTTTTTCCTTCTCTATTATAAAGGTCTTTCAGCGACCTTCATATTAAAAAGGAGATTATATAATGAGACCTTTGCATTCCTAACTGCTCCAGAAATCTCACCTGGTGCTGAAGTCTGACCAGTTTCCTTATTCCTGTAGACTTTAACATTTAACGGAAAGAGGTTAAAAGAGACAAATCAGTCGATTGGGACATTTAGGCTTTTACTGTGGCTGTATGTTAATATCAGATTGGAAGTTTCAGAAAGTTCAGGGGATTGTTTTTAACCAAAGGCATATGCTGTTTGACAATGCAACAAGCTTTTTTTATTTTTATTTTATTCCTTAAGGTTTCTCCTTCTGTTTCATTCTTCAGATGGTTTTGTTGTGCCTCTTCTTTCCCTTTTCTGATCTGTGTTCTGACCCAATCCTGTCAGCAAGGTCAAAGTGAACTTTTTCTGTTGCTCCATTACAGCCATCCGTCTTCTGTGACTGATCCCTGACACTCTGTCCTCACAGGCTTGTCCTCTCATCTGTGTCTGACTACTTTGCTGCAATGTTCACCAGTGATGTGCGGGAAGCCAAGCAGGACGAGGTGAAGATGGAGGGTGTAGACCCTGATGCATTGTGGGTCCTGGTGCAATATGCATACACAGGTATATAGTGGTCAACTTCCCTTTCTTTTTAGAAAAACAGGATAATCTTTAAGAAGGAATTATTGTTTTTTTCTTCTCTGTAGTAAATAGTGCTTGGCTGTGTGGTTCTCTTCCATGTGCATGCACTGAATAGCAGCAAGACAAACCTACAGTATAGAACAGAACAGACATCAGTGACAGCATGCATGCCATCAGTTCAGTTACATACCATAAGAAGGATGAGCTGGACTGGAAGGGGGTTGCAAGGTGGCTTGCAGAGGCAAAAGCATCTTAAAGAGATTTGCAAATATGCTTCTGTGCCATTAGTGGATGTGGGTGGGCATTGACATCAGCTTTTATCACTTAACTCTATGTTCACCTTACTCTTTATGGATACATGGCCACTTCTTTTTTCATGATTTTGGAATTTAAAAAAAACATTAAATTGTTAACAAACGCACCAAATTCTCTATTTATATATTTTTACTGCAGTACTCTGCTTTTATTTTTGATGATAGATCTCATAACACCCAGTATTCTTAGAATATTTCACTTCCAGTAAATATTCATTATCTCTAGTTCAGTACACACAACCTGTTGTCTAGATGAAGATGATCTAAACGCTGTGTGTACATTCTTCATAGTTCATAGTTTGGTAGTAGTTTTGGCTCTGTTGGCAGATTCTGAGTACTGCAGGAAAAGGAAAACAGCATCTCCATAAAGCCTGTCAGCAGATGGATGCTTGAAGTGCTCTAAAACCTCCTCGTAGAGGGCTGTGGTGCCTTCACATTAGAAATGCTGCAGACAGTTGCTGCAGTCTTCTCAAGGCTTCAGTGTGCGGTGCGTCCTGATGCATTGACACTAGCTTCAGTCCACTCCTTGTGAAGCTGTTCAAAGTTCTTCAATCGACTTTTAAAAAGATGAACACACGTGATCTTGTTGCAGCAATGACCTTCTGTGGCTTATCCTCCTTTTGGGGGGTGGAAATGATCATCATCTCATCACCATCTAGAAATTGTGCTCCAGCATCAGTATATACAAATATAAATGCATCAATACAATATACAAAATATACATGCAAAATGCAAAAGTAAACTGTGTGGTTAGTCCATTGTATACTCCATTACAGAGAGTATGAAGACATGCTAGGATTAACAGACTAGGTCCTGTACAGTACTCTGCAAGATCTAAATTATGCAAACAAGCACCAACATTACTGTGAGCTCAACATCTATTAATGGCTAAGATCTCCAGGAAGTGTTTTCTAGCTGCCTTTACATTTTCTATATTAACTAAATATTTAATGATTATTCTCTTTTTAAAAAGATGAACACACGTGATCTTGTTGCAGTACTGCAGATCTCTTAAATAACATTAAGTCTCATTATTTCCATTTTTATGACGTTTTAAATTCTCTTTCTTCACCATCTTGCTCCTCTGCTCTTCCCTTCATGTCGTCCAGGCCGTCTTGAGTTGAGGGAAGACACCATTGAGTCTCTGTTGTCAGCCTCCTGCCTGCTGCAGTTGTCATCTGTAGTTCAGGCTTGCTGTTCCTTCCTCATGAAGCAGCTCCACCCCTCCAACTGTCTCGGCATCCGCTCCTATGCTGATGCTCAGGGCTGCCATGACCTGCATCGGGCTGCTCACGCCTACACCATGGTGGGTACAAAGCCAGTTCACATCTTTGTATACCTCCCCTGCTTGTAGAATCACCACACGAAAATGAATGAAAAGACTGCTTTGGGAAACGCAGCGCTGGAAATGATGTTGCGGATCTAGGTAGACTGCAACTCTTTAACAGTGACATGTAAAAACAATTAAGAGCATTCTTTCACCTTTAACCTCAGTACAGCTTTAAGGCACACTTAAAATCCTTTAATTAATCCAGTCACCCCGAGCCTTCATCTTATTCTTGGTAACAAATTGGCTCCTCATTCACACAGCACCACAATCATTATTGCCACAAGGGCTGTTTTTCAGCACAGAGTTGCTATGGTGACGGTGAAATAGCTCCTTCATCGACTTGATTATTCTTTTTCTTGTTCTCTTGTTTTTTTGTGTGGTGTTTTTTTTCTACATGCCTCATTTTTCATCCAGCGTCACTCTGCGTGTCTGTCTCTGTCGGTAGCACTGTTCCACTCTTTTTCTCTCCAGTTCTCTGTAAGTGGATTATTGTTAAGGTTTAATCTCGGGTAATTATGTCATAAAGGTGGCTTTCTTTGGGTGTGACTGTCAGTGTCTGTAATTCACTCTCAAACACACGTTCAGACTCACAAAGCTTACAGGATTATTGCAGTCTTTGTGTAAGAGCTAAACAAGAATGACTCCGACACTGCTTAGATTCCTACCTTTTTATTCAGGTCACATTTTTTTCTCTGTTTTTTTTCTTTTAATTTTACAGATGGTAGAAATGTGTTGAGAGTTTTGTTTTTTTTTTTACATCTAATGAGAAATAAGCTTTCACAAGATTGTGATCAGCTGTAGCTTGTTGGACTGTTTGACAAAAACACGCAGGGAAATCTGCAATTTAAGGAGCTGCAAATAGACTAAGCAATTAATCAGTTCATTTAGCAAATAACTGTCAGATTAACCGATTACACTCATTAATTTTTGTCACATCATCTCTTCCCATCTTGTGACTCAATAGATCTCATATTTTCTCATCCAGATCCCCTTTTGCAGCTTTTCCTCTCCATTTTTATCTGACCTTTCTCAAGCTATAATTTCCTCCTCTTTTTTCTTCCCTCCACTTGTATTCTTCAAACCCTTAATCCCTTTTCTCTCTCCTCTCAAATCCTCTCTGCTGTTCTTCTTCTTCTTTTTTTTTTTTTTGGTAATGCATTATTCATCTATTCTAACCCCCTCCCCCCACTTTTGTCTTTCTCTTCTAGTCCATCTCATCCATCCTTCAGTTTTACTCTAACCTTCTTTGCACCCCCAGGAGCACTTTCTGGAGGTGGTTGGAGGCCAGGAGTTCCTCTTACTACCAGTGGAGGAGATGGAAAGGCTCCTCACATCTGATGAGATTAACGTGCCGGATGAGGAAACTGTGGTTACGTCTTTACTAACCTGGGTCCGTCATGACGCTTCCACTCGACAACGCCACCTATCCCGGCTGCTGGCTCATATCAGACTCCCGCTGCTGCAACCACAGGTGAGAGCGTCAAAGAGGTAAATGTCACTGGTTACCAAGAAAATTTAAATGGTAAGATTTAACAAACAGATGCACAATACAGAGATCCTGGTGAAAATTCAATTAATTATCAGAGTTGCATTAATAAGTAGACCCGGCAACTCTGGGAGGAAATAAACGTAACATTGCATAAGCGTATCAAAGGCGTAAACATCGGATAATGCTGCTCTGTGTACTTTGATTAGATGTGTTACTGTCTGATCACAAGGGTTTCCTAACAAAATTTAGACCTTTTAGATCTCCAAACAAAAGCAAATTGCTCAATGAGTAAACATGAATTTTATAGTTAAAAAAATAAGTGGCCTAATACATTTTGCTTACGGATCAAATTTAGACATACACAGACAATTAGACGTGTCTGTTTAAAGCCTAACAACTGATCAACCAGATTTAGCCGTGAAGACGACATGTCTCGATGTGCAGCGCTTCATGGGTTTCTTAGAATAAAAATATATTGATTGCTGTTAGCTAACAAAGAGCACATTGTTTTTATATTGTGTTTATATTGTGTTGTTGACCATTTCACTCAGCGTGCTGCATTAGTCTTTGCTTTTCAAAGCTAGACCTGCATGAATATTTTATTGATTTTATTTTGGGAGATGTCAAAGATGCTTATGTCCTCATATGTGTAACAGCAAAGTACACGGTAGGAGTGTGCATCTGTCTCCCCCCTGACGGTGTGCTGGCCAAATTTAACTCGTCCTTTTTTTCTCTCCTCTCGGGCCTCTTGGTTATGTCTCTCTGTCTCACTGTCCTCTTCAGACAGCTGGGGACCATAACCATTACTCTGTCAAGTGTGTCATAGCTATATGTGCTGTCTAGTATGTGTGGCAGGCATCTGACTTATACTGTAATGCTCAGAAGTTTTTATGCTAAGCAGAACTTCACTTACTGCCCAGGGCTACACGCATAATCAGACACACACTTTTTAAAACCTTAATTAACTGTGATATCTCTCGTAACTGCGGCTAAATTATCTGTTCTCTTCATCTCCCTTATCAACAATTTCCCTCAGTTCTCCCCCAGGTCTTTCCATTATCTCTGTCGGCATCTATACATCGCCCTGTTTTTGTTCTTTGGCACTTTATAGCATGAACAGCTCAGATATATGGCTTCGCCCCGGTCAGCTGAAATCACAAGTAGCTGTAACATGTAATCAGGGAAGAAGATGGATGGCAGAGGGGTAAAGCAGCAGAGTGGCAACAGAGCAGAGCGACTGAAAGCAAAAGAGGCACAGAGCCAAGGGTTGATTTTTACCTTTAACAGTGTATCATGTGTGACAGCTCTTCCCCCACCGCCACCATGACAAACTGACAAATAAGCCAGCATTCAGGATCCTCACGAGCTGTGAAATGCCAATAGAGTGAAACATAAACCTCACACAGACAACCAATCAATATTCATTAGCCAATTAGTCAGCTCTCTATCTAGGCCACCATGTTATTATTCATCAAGAGGATGTCAATTCACCAGATGAAATGTTTTAATTCCCGATCCCTGTTCCCACTCATACACATTGACATATATATTCTTCATCTAATCTCCTCAGAAGTGCATCAGCCTGACGGTGCACACCAAACAGCTGTATGACAGCTTGTACAATATCTGTGACCAGTGGAAATTTAGCGCTTTTAGGTAGGATGACAACCGACAAGCAGGTCTGATGGAGCATGTTGGCAGCTGAAGCCTACGTGGGTGTCTTCATCTGTTGGATTTATCTAGGCACAAACCCCGCTGGAACACAAGACACTCAACTGCACGACACAACAAGGCAAGAAGGTGCTCTCTGTGTTTGTGGCTCGCGAGGGAAGTCAGCCAAAGTTGAGGAAAAGATTCCTTCACCTGAACTCAGCTCACTTCAACTGATTCCTTCGCTACAGCCCTTTTTATTGTCACATACAAGAATATGCAATTACAAATACACGTGACATTCTTAAGCAGGCATATCTGAACAACATCAGCGTCCGTATTCTGTGTGTGTGTGTGTGTGTGTGTAGGTGCATGTGTATGCGTGTGTTTCCAGCCATACTATACTATACTATATGACCTTTCAATGAACTTAAACTGTGTGTATGAGGTATGTAGAAAAGCAGAAGTAAGCGTCTCGCTAAATGATAAGAACAGAAACTTGCAAGAGGTCATGTCTCAGAAGAACATTTAAAGGTGTGAAGTCTTGCACTTTAAGAAACAGAACAGTCTAGTTCCTAAAGCTATAATTGAAATTATAACGTTGAGGCTCCTTCCTCTCATCTCATGGTACACACAGAATCTTATCAGACCTAATAAGGATATTATTTTTATCAGCATACAAATGATTATATATTTCTGAGCATAAATGACAATATAAAAAAGATCACTCTTACATCATCAATAATAGTCACTGATTAAACTGACACTCATTCTTTTGTTTTGTCTTGAAAGTTGCAGAAAATAGCTGCCTCATCCAGACTCCATGTGTTTTAAGTTTAAAGTTTATATTAATAATTGTGGTTAATATATAAAGCTGCCTTTTTAAGTCATCTGATGTGCAGCCACCTGGATACAGTTCACAAGAATTGGTAATCCTTCTACACTATTTGTCAGAATTTAATAAAACTTGCACATGATGATCACTTAATAGGCCTTCACTCAAATTATCCTCATGGTGATAAATTATCATATTCCAGGCACTTTAACGTTTTTATAAGTACTGTTAGTCCTATTTTTTGGGTCAGATTAGTGAACCAAGATTAGTTTGCTCTGGATATGACCGTTTGCTAGCCTATTTGACTTCTTTGTTGGGTTTTAATTCTTATTAGTTTGTACAGTGCTGCCAGCAAAGCATAACTTTCTGTAATTCTTCTCTCTAACATTCACACCCTGACGAATGTGTCAGGAGTGACTCAGGGTTCAGTATCTTGTCCAGTGTCCGACTGTGATTGAACTACTAGCCTTCTGATTGGTAGATGACCTGCTCTATATCCTGAGCCACAACGACCCCAGCACCTTACTGTGAAGCCACGATTATAGAAAAAATGAGACTGCAAAGCTCTTCAGATGATCTGACAACAGCTGAGTAAATTAATGAACACAGCCACAGTCAGTTTATTTCAGTAATAGTAAAGTAATGGCAAAAACCAATGCAGCCTACCAAAAATAGTGCAAAGTCTTCTCCCAAGACAGGCACAGCTTGCTGCTTGTAATCTGGAGAAAAACAATATGAATGTGAGTTTCTCTATGTGATATCTCAGGAAGCAAAATTGGCAGTATAGACCAGGGAGAAGAATTAAAATGAGATTTTATTTTTCTGTCAAGGAAATTCAGTAAAACACTTCCCCTTGTTTTGTTTTTTAATTTTTTATTTTTAACAACACTACAAGGTCAGAGCACTAGTGAAAAGATGCTATTATATTTATCATGGTGTGCCTTGTCTCTTAATATGTTTATAAGAATATGGATTACTGCAAACCTTTATCACAATGTATTATATATTTAAAAGCCCGCCTTCCAACAACACGATGCTAAAAAAACAGATGTTGTAAATCTAATACGACAGTGCTAATATGCTAGTTTATTTTACAGGTATAATGTTTACTTACCACTTAGATTTTCACTTTAATACGTGAGGATGCCAGCATTTTTTTTAGCACTGAATGAGTTCATTTCTTGTATTTTTTTAGTGCTAAATACAAGATATGGTACAAGTATTGGAAAAAGTAAATATACAGCTAAAATGATGGCACTAAAATGAAAGAGACTGTGGCTACCATGACTGTATGTGGAAAAAATGTCGTGGCTGTACACCCAATAGTTCCTGAGATATTACAGTCAGGCCTAAAACCAGTGAACTGCCTCAAAGGACAACATTAAATCTGAAATGATTAAAATTGCATATTAAATTATTTGCATAGCAGTATTGTTTGTAAGTTGTGTTTTGTGGGAATTTGTACAGTGGTATGGTGTTCACAAAAAGTCAAGATGGAGAGGACAGCTAGAGCAAGAGCACACCCAGCAACAGGGACACGCATAAGGAATAAAAAATGTGTGTAGCTGGAAGATGTGTGTATGAGAGTGTGCCTATTTTTTTAGAAGAAGACAGAGCCCATGCTGCCCCTCTCTCTCTCTCAAGCGTGAGCTGAAACAGAGAAGATAACACAAGTTTCTCTCTGCCCACTGTGAGGTAAAGAGAGGACGGAGAGGACAAGGTGGGACGCCTGCAGCAAGCTGTCTTATCTCATCCTCCACATTCAGTCCTTCACAGAGAGATGTATAAATACCACCGGAGAGGACAAACACTATTTTTTTCGATCTGTCCATTTCGTTTTTTTAACACACACATGCACATGAATGAATGCGCAAATAGGGTTCACTGTAATTTGTCCCACAGTGATTGTACGCAGTAGAAGTGTGGGTTCACCCTGGTGTGTAAGCTGCTTATCCATTTACCATGCCTGCTTTACGCTCTCCACGTCTGGCGGGGGGGAAATTGATTTTATATTCAGTGACCAAGTTGAATTATTTGAGCTGAATGTTATTTGTGTTGGTGGGAATTATGGAGGAGAACACAGAAAATAAATGAGAGGGTAAAAATAATAATCTCTTTCATCTTCTTTTTTATTTATCTTCTAGTTCTTCCATTATACCTGCTCTCTGTGATTGAATCTAAGTGGCTGTGTCTGAACATGCGGGAAAAAAACAGAGATGCGGGCATTCTCAAAGTCTAACCTAAAATGACTTCGAAATTCACACACAAACACATACCTATCTAAATGTAAATCATGTATTCACCCCATGCTTCAGGGAAAACTTGATTCTCACTACCATGCCTCTCACAGGCAGCAGTTTCCTCAGGATGTGTTTTCAGGAACAGGCTGTGGATTGCTGCAGCCCCTGGGTATTTGTGTGTGTCTGTGTCTGTGCTTTGCGCACGTGTGTGTGTGTGATTGTAGATGAGGTTATAGGGTGTGGAGAGCTGATGAGATGTTGAGGGCAGATTAGTTCTCTAGTGTGTCAGATGACCAGTGTGTGCGTGGTTTCGTGTGCGAGAGCGCATTAATGGTTGTTGGTCTGATCTCATCTAATCTCTCAATGAGAAACAGCAGCCTTCTTTCGGCTCTTGAACCTCCTCAATCAGCGATAACATCGCAGCCAACATGTCCCTACACCCATACTGATGTAGCACATGCATGTGCCCTCCATATATTCCAGCTGCAGCTGTCACATGATTCTGCATGTTGATGCCTTTGCTTTTTTTTCTCATTTCTTTTTTTGCATGTGTCTGTAGTTCCTAGCGGACCTTGAGAGCAACCCTCTCCTCCGGGAAAGTGTAGAGTGCCAACGCCTCCTGATGGAGGGGATGAAGTATCACCTTTTACCCCAGCATCGGCCCCTGCTTCAGAGCCCCCGCACTCGGCCTCGCAAGGCCACCGTAGGGGCCATGTTCGCTGTGGGTGGCATGGATGCTACAAAAGGTACAACAGCATCTCACATCCAGACACAGGTGATGCTGTGGTAGAGGAGGACTGAGCTTACAGTTAAACTGTGACAAATGCTACAAACTGAGAGTCGGTAACTTCCCTTTTAGAAAATCTTTGTTCTGATTGATGCCCATTACAAACAGAAGATTTCAATAGATGGGGCATCTCTGCTCACAGCCACAGCTATATGGCTGACATTACCATATTAAGGGTATTCCTTCACTAAACAGGCTGTTTAGGGTAATCTGAAGGTTTTTTTGCTTAAAGGAATTACTACCGCATGTGTAGTGTGAGGAATCCACAACTAGAACTGAGTTGGTTCTACAGCAAGTAAGGACAAGCATAATAGGTTCACCTTAATAGCTTAACAGATTTCACGTTAATGAGCAGCTCCTTTTGTTCTACCTTTAAATGAAATATTGAGCATCAGCGTCAACAGGTTTAACACTATCCTACAACTGTGAGAAGGCGTTATCAAGAAGGTGCAAGTTTGAATTGTTTTTTTAATGCATAAAAGGACAAAGTGTGAAAAAGTACAGTTTAGAGAATTTCAGAATTAATAGCACGTACTTCTTCTTTCTTTTTTTTTTTCTTTTTTCAGGTGCCACGACTATTGAGCAGTATTGTTTACGTCGAGACACCTGGAGGCAGGTTGCCACCATGAGTGGACGGAGACTACAGTTTGGTGTAGCAGTCCTCGACGGGCGTCTCTACGTAGTTGGAGGGCGAGACGGACTCAAGACACTCAACACTGTGGAGTGTTACAACCCACACAGCAAAACCTGGAGCGTCATGCCCCCCATGTCCACACACAGGCATGGCCTAGGTGAGGGCAGTTTGCCAACTTATATTTTATTTTATTTTTGCTTTAGATTTTGAATTTTGAGTCAAGAAGGCAGGTGTCATGTTTGGGCTGTATTTATACTTTATTTCAAATTTAGTTGCTGTCGATACACTCCTGCATGTCTTCACTTTGTGCTGTTCTATAAACTGGACTTTACCTTACAAATTTTGATCAAAACAGAAGCTTAGATGCACCTTACAGACACACCCTGCTCCGATGTGGATAAACCGTGTCCCAAAGATATTAAGCCCTGTGATATAAAAGTAAAGTTTTGAAGAAAAAAAAATTTGGTTATGAAATTTTATTCAATCCTTAAAACGTTGTCCTTACACTTGCTTCCTAACGCAATAAAGTGACAAAAAAGAGCAACTCAACTGCAGCGGATCAGCAGATTCGGTGCCACGGCTCAAGAACACTTCAGCAGGCTGGTTTGAGCCCATGTTTCTCATTTGAGAAACATGGGCATGGGCAAACATGGGAGGACACTGCTCCCCACTCGCAGCAGTGTCCTGCTATTACTATAACAACATTTGATAAGGCGTGCTGTGCTGTTTTATTGTGTTTACGAAAGTGTGCAAGTGTGTGAAGCGTGGTGGGTTTTCAAACACATCTGGAAGCACAGATGTTTAGGCAGATAAATCCCTGAAGTACAGAGGTGTCAACATGCTGCTAACTCTACATGCCTAATGCCCTGGGTGTAGTTGCACACACACATAAAAACTAACACCTCTTGTCCTAAAAGTATGATGCTTTATATGTGTGATGCTTTGCTTATTGGCTTACTGGCTTACTGGCAGGATTTGGTTTTGAGAAGTTTTCAGGATTTAATAGTACGTGTGTTTATCTTCTGCAGGTGTGGCTGTTCTAGAGGGACCCATGTATGCAGTAGGAGGACACGATGGCTGGAGTTACCTCAGTACAGTGGAAAGGTGCAAAATAACTTCACACTGCTGTTTTTTTTCTGTGATATCAACCCAGCTTAAAAGGGTCAATTCATCCAAATTATTAAATAGTGTCACTTAGTGTCTGGTAGTTAGCCATGTGGGTAAACTTGGGTTTATATGACCAGGTTTTGCAATACTGACATATCCCTTTTTTTGTTTGTTTTTTAAACTGCTTTTTTTATACTGCTTTTCTATGGAGAAACGGCTGTCTCTCTTTAAAATGACATTTTACTGTTGACAGATATTTTGATTCCCTTCTTAAACATTACATATTTCATTATTGGTAAGGCCTAGGTCACATTGGGTTGCAACCATCTGGCAACCACTGGTCACGAGGAAAAAATGGACGTTTCCTGAGCAGTTAGTGAGGGTTGTTTGAGTTTGATGGCAGCTGCTGTGAAATGATTGCTAAAGCCCCACTCACACATTTTTCCCTAGTGACTGGACGTTGCCATGGAGTTGCTGACCGGTCTCTAGCCTGTGTGACTGAGACCTTAGAGATACAGGTTTTTATGCTGTGCTTTGAGCAGGATTGAGAAATTACACTGTGTTTGTCAGGTGGGACCCTCAAGGACGCCAGTGGAGCTTTGTTGCAAGCATGGTTACACCTAGAAGCACAGTGGGAGTAGCTGTTCTCAATGGCAAGTAAGTGATCTCACAGTTCCCCTCAGGTAAAAATTTACTCAGATTTGCTTGTTCTAAGTTATATTAAGTGCCTTCAATATTAGCGCATCTGTTTTAGCACAAAACACAGCTTTGGCCGTTTGTTATGGAGTGTAGACGTTTTGGTTTTGGAATTAGCATTTTGCATCTGTTACACATAGCGAGCCATATAATTTGTTAGTTAATTCAAGTTTAAAGGGCTCCAAAAGGCATCAACATCACAAACGCAGTGTAAAGGGCCATTTCAGGTGAAGCCAAGGAGGCAATCATTGACCGTGTAGGGACACCTGTCTGTCAAAGAGGGCCCTAATTGTTGCCCCTGATATGTTGCTGTGGACATTTGGAAGTAGCAGAATGCAGCCTCAATTGAAATATAAATATAAATATAAAAAATAAACTAAGATACTCAAAGTGCAGTGTTAAATTACATATTTCAAAGTTAAATACTACCAATACAGACAAGATACTACAAGTGAATCATCATTTTATGCAAGATGTGACTTGACACGTGTGGCATAAAGAGAAGATTTTGTAAATATTTTGTCATTTGAGAAACGTGAGACCTGAAACCTTCACAGTCTCGCTCTTTGTTTGGAAGATAAAAGTGTTAAGTTTATACTACTGTCGCTTCCCACCTTCTTCTGTAAGACTCACCGGCACGTGAGGCAGTAATGGAAAGCATAACAATATTCATTCACATACACACATGCACACACAGATGAACATTTATTTAAATAGCTGGATTTAATAAGGCTTTAGGGCTTTTAGTGCCTCGCTGGACAAAGAATTGGAAGTTATTAGAACCAAATATTGCATGTTGTTTTTATTATTCAGGGCCTCAGAGACTGTGAAATGCTTTATAGATGCTAATGAATACAGAAGCAACGGCTAACCTTGCCCAGCAGTTTTGTGTGTGTGTGTGTGTTAGTGTGTGTGAGCATGGCTGTGTGCTTTGGTGAGTGTGTCATGTACTGTATGTGTTGTGTACTCTCAGAGCGCTTTGCCTGATGGAACTCATTACTTGCTTGACTGGCCCCCTTTCATTTTTTTCTTTACCGTCCCAACTTCACATCCATGGACACACACACACACACACAGACTGACTGCTCAGGGTTGTGTTGCACCAAGAGTGATGGCTGATTGATTTTTCCCACCTCATTTTGCCCTCAAAAAAACCTTCACAAGCTATACACACAGATACACACACATGCCCGTCTTCCACCTTGTACCATCTGCTTCAGTGTCACTAAATTGAAAAGGGACTTCCAGTCCAGAAATGTTCAGAGGGATAACACCATCTTCCCTCTTCCTCAGATTGTATGCAGTAGGAGGTCGTGACGGCTCATCCTGCCTGCGTTCAGTGGAGTGTTTCGACCCCCACACCAACAGGTCAGAGACCGGGGACTTCATCTGTCAGCAACTAATTGCTGTCTCCTATTTTGTTTCCTGTCTACATGTTCCTCTAGTGAAGCGCCTCTTCCTGTTAGGTTATTTACCCACAGATCAAAGGAGACTAGTAACCCTCACAGGATGTTGGAACAGACAACACTGAAAAAAGCTTGTCATGTACTTTGATTAGGTCTAATGGAAGGACTGGAAAGAGTAAAGTAATTTTCAAACAATATGTTTCCCTCTCATTTTTTTCTAACTGTATTCTTCATTTTTAGGTGGAGTGGTTGTGCCCCTATGGCTAAAAGGCGTGGAGGTGTGGGTGTGGCCACGTGGCACGGGTTCCTGTACGCCATCGGAGGCCATGATGCTCCGGCGTCATCCCTGGCATCTCGGTTAAGTGATTGTGTGGAAAGGTGAGTCCACATTTATGAATGTGTTTGCTTGATTTGAAATATGCTAAAGTGTTGTGGCGCTTATAATGTGTCTTTCATACAGTGGCAGCGTTTGTAAAATTAATGGAAAGATTTTAGTGTCTTTTGAAACCTCATTGCAATGTGCAGAATTATTACTCATTAATCTTGCTAATGAAAATACTAAATGGGAGCAGGGTGTGACCTTGATTTAGTATTGTGTGTATTATAATTGAGTGTAAGGCTACTGTCAGCGCATCAGTAAGAAAGGACATTTGAATCTCTGCTCAAGGACAAAGATGCAGCTGCTTACATGAACAAATGAACCGGACAGTGCACCACACTGTGGCTTTGGTAGTGAGAAAGAAAGTGTGATAAAGAAATCACAACAAAGATTTGTGTTCTTGAGTTTTCTACCACAGTGTTTGATTGTTTTTAACAGTTTTGGTTGTAAAATCGTAGAAACGTGCTGATTTCAATTATTGGATATTCTGGAGGATGTATTTTTATTATTATTATAATAATTATAATTATTATTATTGTTGTTATTATTATTATTGTTATTGTTATTATTATTATTATTATTATTATTATTATTATTATTATTATTATTATTATTATTATCCCTTATCCTAAAAGGCTGATGGCCTACTACCCTACAGGGTGATGCAGCATGGGCACATTTATGAGCGTGATGACTCAAGACCAAGGCGACGTAGAAGTTTGAAATTGATACCATAGGTGCAGCTACTAAAAAGCTTGTATGATTTCAAATTTCAGTGGCCTAAACCTCAAGGTCAAAGGTCAAGCTTTCTGAAAATTTTGTGAAAGTGATAACTTTAGAACACAGGATTTGGACATATATACTCTACATGTAGCTACTATGAGGCTGAGGGGTAACACTGGCAGCTGCCAGTATTGTTTACATATATGTATATATATATATGTATATATATATATGTATGTATATATGTATGTATATATATATGTATGTATATATATATATATATATATATATATATATATATATATATATATATATATATGTATATATATATATATATATATGTGTGTGTGTATATGTGTATATGTGTATATATGTATATGTGTGTATATGTGTATATATGTGTATATATATGTATATATACATACATATATATATATACATACATATATAATGTATAATCATTTTTACGTTATTTTTACATTTACATTAGTTCTGCATTATTTTTTTTCTGAATGTGTATAATAAACTGGCCCTGTATGGGAAGATGGGATGTCTGCTAATGACTGTGTCATTAGTGGCTTTACTGCCAGGGGACCAAGAAAATTCTGTATATATTGTATTTCGCAGGAATAGTTGAGCACCTTGAAAAATGGGCTTATTTGATAGGTTGAAAAATTCCCTGTGAAGTATTTAGTTGAAGTCATGTTTTTTATCTGCTTAGCTTTGCACACATGTTGCAAAACAAGGAAAATAGTTTTCCTGGTTATGTCCAAAGTTTGAAAAAATACAGGCCAGCAGATCTACAGCTGATGAAATCCTACGCATACATTTAATTAGGTACATGTAGCTGCTGTAAAAACACAGTTTGTGATTTTGGTGAGAATAACATCACTATTTTATTGACTTGTTTATCGACCTACCCACACTTTATTCCAGATTTGGCTGGTGAGCAGAGATCTCTGTAAAGGTGCGTTAGTGTCATACAGTGATGAAACAACTCTGTGACGTTACTGTGTTACAGAGTTGTTTAGCAAAATGCTGTTTTGCTAAGAAGTGGTCACAGCATGTAAGTGACTGAAGCAAGATCCTGTCATTTCTGTTATGTGAAATTAAACAAATGAGCACATGGCACAAAGTGATAGGTGAAAATTAGGTATTTATTTTTGAATAGCCTGTTTTCCTTTACTTCCAGTATTCATGTTAAGCTGAGCTAATGAACATTATCTAACGCCAACTACAAACCACTGAACTACAGTGTGAACTCTTGTTTGCAGGTATGACCCTCAGACAGATGTGTGGACAGCTGTGGCTCCCATGAGCATCAGCAGAGATGCCGTAGGTGTTTGTCTCCTTGGTGATCGTCTGTACGCTGTGGGCGGGTATGACGGCCAGGTGTATCTCAATACTGTGGAAGCTTACGACCCTCAGACAAACGAGTGGAAACAGGTACTGTATGCAGACACGTGCACAGCGCAGCAAATCGGTGTCACTGCATGTTGTGTATTCACAACACTTCACTTGTTCCATATTTTGTCATGTTCCTGTCTCAAAAGTCCATGGCCCATTAGCCTGGTCTGTGCTCTGACACTGTCAACCATTTGACCTTATATAGACAGGTGTGTGCATTTCCAAATCATGTCCAATCAACTGAATTTCCCAAAAGTGGACTCCAGTCATGCTGTAGAAGCATCTGACTGATGACCAGTGGAAACAGGATGCACCTGAGCTCAGTTTGGAGTGTCATTGCAAAGACTGTGAATACTTCTGTACATGTGATTTTTTTGGAATTTGAAAAATGAATTTAATTCAGTTTGGAATAAGACTGAAAGCATGACAAAATGTGAACCAAGTGAAGCTTGAGAGTATCCAGAGAGGGCATCCAGGTATGAACACACACACGCTGATTGCAGTTCAGTAAAAAACGTGTAGTAAAACACAAATGTACAATCAGTAGATGAAATGTATAAACACTCAGTCACAGTTTGACCTTCCCTCAGCTCCTCTCCGATGTATCTTGGCATGTTTTCATTGTTATGTAAATGTGTGTTTTCCTCCTGCTAATATTGTCCTTGCCGCTGGATATTGCCGCTCAAAGTTGAGTGATCTCATTCAGCGGCTTTCAGGAGTCTCTGCCACTCTTCAGTTTATACCCCATCTCCCACGTAGCCTCAGAGGATTTCCAACTTTGGTTGGCAGATTTTTCTGTTAAAATCTGCCATTTTAGAGACAGGCACCATGCTGAGAACAAGAGAGGTGTGGGAGGAAGGAAGCAGAATGCATTGAACTGCTCAGATTGGCAGGGAGGGACGAGGACAAACTCAGATGAGAGGAGAAATGCTGAGACCATTAAATATGTCCTGTATCTACTGTCAGAGACTTAAACAAACAAATCAGTTGGTGTACTGTCAGTGCCATCCTAGTGGCATCACTTCCACTCTTGGCTTTGGCACAAATCTGTCAGTCTCAATGATGCCAAATTGGGTAATATAGGTGCTAAAAGGAGGCTCGGCATGGTTTGTCTGTGCAGTAACAGTGATGTCAAACATAAACACTGATGCCTTCTCTTTGTTCCTCTTTTTTTATTATTATAAATTATGTGGAAATGAGTCAGTTTGTTCAAAATAATATTAGAAGAAATTACCTTGGCATTTCGGCATAAAAACCTGTCAGCTGGTTCAGGTGGTCGACTCGTGTCTGCTGCTGCAGTTACAGCTTCACTGTGTTCCCCTGAAACTGTGCTGTCACCACTTACTGATGCTCTTTAAAACACCACCTCCACCACTCGGTTATCATCGTCACTTTCTGCTCCCTGCTGGGCTCAGTGTTGATATCAACATCATGCATTCCCTGCAGTCACATAATAACCCATTTCCTTCCGTTCACTTTCAGGACCCGTTTACTCCAAATAACTATGATGGGTTATTTCCCTCTGCAGTCAGTTTTTGTTTGGCAGCATCACTCTATTCTGGGACCTCCCTCCCATTCTGTGCATTTACAGTTCTGGTCAAAAGTTTACGTACACACATCACTGGCCTGAGTGTTTTTTAAAGTCATTAAAGATGTATGCTATACAATCATTGCACCCTGGAACAAGAACAGAAAGAAATAACGAAATAGCCCAAAATTATCGTGGCCATAAGTCAAGTCAAAAATAGCACGATAGGGACACCGTAGGTTGCAAAGAGGCTTGCAGAGGCAGCAGAGACTGCAGCTGAAGCATCTTAAAAGTAAGCTCTGGATGAGGTTTGATAGTAAAGCTGAAATTGGCTGCCACTGAGATCATCCATCACCACCTAATAGATCCAGACTGTGGAGAATAGCACACCTAAAGCAGCCAACAAAGTCATTTCAATTCTGTTCAGCTTTTTTTTTTTTTTTCTCAAGCTTTAAATTATATCAAGTAGTCGTCATTAGTAAATTCGGCGTAGTGGTCAAGAGAGTGCACGCCTGTGTATCAGCACGTGTGTGTTATGCATCTGTATATGTTAACAAGTTGCTTATGAACTTTTAAGTCAAACAGGATATTATCATTCCCATAGAGTCATGTTTCTAGTTTGTTTTTTGTTTTTTTCTGGTATTGACTCATGTTTTGGGTGGTAAAGTTTGAAGGTTGGTGGTTGGATTCCTGGCTGCTCCAACCTGCATGCCAAAATATCCTTGAGCAAAATACTGACCCCTACAATCAGAATCCAAAGTCCCGATGCATTGACTGGAGTGTGATTGTGTGTGTGAATGTTAGATAAAAATCACTTGTTAAAAAAAAAGTGCTCTTTGAGTAAGTAGATTGCTGTATAAGAATCAGTCTATTTCCCATTATTTTGGATCACTACCCTTGGGCACGGGGCAGATATTATGCTGTAGATTTATTTACAGCATTTGTACTTGAAACTGATATTTTTATTGAGCCAAAATCAATAAATTTGTTCCCCCAAAAGACTAAAATGAAATTAAATAATTGCTCAAGTGAGCTGCAGACCATTTAAAAATATAGCCGTATCCCATATGTATCCAAATTTGCAGTCTTTACATTCAACATTTTCAAAACCAGGAAACAATGCAAGTCAGTAGTTTAATAGTAATTTTTAGTTATATAAAGAATCCACATCTCTGACTGTGTTCCTTATGTTTTCCCTGTTATCTTTGCAGGTAGCACCTCTGTGTCTGGGCAGGGCAGGCGCGTGCGTGGTGGCAGTCAGACTGTGAAAACACAACCTCACATAGTAGATGGCAGACTGTTCACCATATGGCTCGCAGACCCTCCTCTTTGCCACCGCCGACACTGCTGGGGACACCGAGAGGTCTTTCCGGCCACACCAGGAAACTGTTTGCGAACACTCTTCAGCAAAGACACATTTTACTCTGCGTAATGCCGACTAATCCTTCAGATTTTAGGCAGATTAGGGTTCAGGTACATGTCAGTAGCTCTCCGATAAAGTTCTCACGTCCCAATACTTTGTGCCACAGAAGTGAACTGCCAGAAATACACATGGCAGAGAGGAAATCTGCAGTGTTTATCCGAGCTCGACAGAACAGCTGTCCCACACATACCGTACGTGCACGTGTAAATCTACACGGCTGCTTCCAGCTCCCATTTGTGCTGAGTAAAAAGGTGGAAGACAGAGCGAGATTGTCAAAACTGCCTCATCACGTTACGCTCTTCGTTTCTCCAAACAGTATCTGATGCTCTGTACTGATGCTAATTTAAGATAGTCCCTATTATTTTTATGCTTTAGGCAAGTGCTCTTCTTCCCCTTGCTTTTTCCCACCGTTACCCGCCGTCAGATGAAAGAAAGACTTTTGACATAATCAGCACACCCTCACGAACAGCGATTCTGTGAGGAACTACAATTTTCATGCAAAAACATTTCATGCTTCATCAAATATTTCTGCGCGTATGTCTTCCATGTTGCATCAGCTCACATCTGAAGCCTCTGCAATGCTGTGGTATGAAGTTTATCTCAGCTTTTTAATATTTTATTTTTCTTTAAGTTGCGCCAGAAGATTGTCCAACTTTTGACTTCGTTGTTTGTTTTTAACTGCCATTTTTGCACAACTCTAGGTCCATTAAGCAGGATATTTGGGTTTGAAATGTGTGTGTGTATGTGTGTGTGTGTGAGATGATAATGGTGATAACACTGTGATCCTTTGTTGATCCCTGCAGGAAAATTTTGTTTTCAATTTCCTCCAGACCACAGGGTCAGCTATTTACAGGCAGGGTCTGTTCAGCTACCGTATTTTTTCCCTCCGCTGTAGAGGTTTCTTCATTTCCTGTGTGTGTGTGTGTGTGTGTGTGTGTGTGTGTGTGTGTGTGTGTGTGTGTGTGTGTGTGTCTACACGTCTGTGTGTCTGTGTGTGTCTACACGTCTGTGTGTGTGTGTGTCTACACGTCTGTGTGTCTGTGTGTGTTGGGTGCTCAGAAATTGCAAGGAGTATATTTTTATCTCAAATGAGAATCTTCCCCTCACCACATCTTCAATTCCCTGCTGCTTTCTCTTCATCCCCGTTTTACCACTTCATCACCGCACGTACACACACACACACGTTTGCTTGCACCGCTTTGCTTAAGAGCCCAATTTCAGGCCCAGAAAAATGAACAACAGACCATATAATGAGACCATGAATTTAATAACGTTGATTCAGCCGGTGCCGATATTTTGTTTGATGTCGAGTTCAAAGCGTTATTGGATTCGATGCTACTGTAGACAAAACATAAGACATGAGGGGCAGATGAATGCTGTGGAACAAACTGTGGGTCAGGAAACGTAGGGAATGCAAGGTTCTGACAGCAGATTCCCTACCGGCACACGGCACAAAAATTTCATGCTGAATCCTTAATTGTGCATTTCCTCTCTGTTTCCTGTTGGTCATGTTGTGTCTGTCTGTCTGTCTGTCCAGTGCAGAGCAAGGAAACTCCTGACAGTGAGAGGCAAAACAGGCTTCCTCTCTGAACTGACAGATGTAGGGCTAATATAGCCCCCAGGATGCACTTTACAAACACACGGACATATCACACACACACAAAGACACACTTAACCACACAGCTGAAAGCCAAGCGCCCCAGGAGCCGGTGAAGACCGAAAAGCCGCCCAAATTTGCCAGCTTGACATCTAAAAAGCGGAGACGCAAAGGCTCGCAATTCCCCTCTGCCGAGCTGATGTTTATTCAAGCCTAATGCACTGCTGCATTATTCTATTTTCTCCCCCACCCTCGCTTGCTTCTTCAAACCTGCCTGGTGTTTATTTAGAGTAATTCTCTTCAGATCACAGCAGAAGAAGTGTGTCATCTCCACTGTGTCGTATGATTTCAGCAAGAGGTTAAAAATAACATAAAACACATTCCAAATCTAACTATAACTGTATATTATGTACATAAATAAATATAAAGTCTGAATGTAGTCTTACTGCATTACGGTGTCTATATTATACACTTCCCACTGAGTATGCTGTGTGTTATTGTGTTTTGTTTTTTGTAACATGAATTCAGATGATGAAGTGATGTAATAAAAGCGGTCAGTGGGAAACTGCACAGCTGCTCGTCTTTTACAAAATACATTATGTATGTACAATATATGCTGCTGTAGCTATCATTGGTCTTTTATACATTAAAGTCAAGATGTGATTTACCACTTCCCGTGGCTTTTTCCCTGCTCGACAGAGGCGTTTTAACAGCAACAGCTAATCATGTTTATGCTACAGATGTTGCAGCTGGCAGTTTGCGTTTGTCACATTCACAGTAAATGCCACTGTGGTGTAAATTTGGCTCTTATTTCTAACAGCACCCCCATTGGTGCGACTCCAGCCAAGGCCCTTTGCAGTTCAAAGGTTTCTGTGCAGGTTTTTGGCTGCTGAAGTGCAATTCTGAATGTATTTTCAGGTGCCTGGAGGTTAATATGGATCCTCATTAGTCTTAAGTGCAGCTCCTCAAATGTAAAAGCTAAACAGCGAACCAGAGACGCCACAGCTGTTCGAGGCAGAGTGGAACAAGTGTGCAGGGAGGAGGAATGGGGGCAGTTTATAGATATTTTAGCCTCAGGACAGTGACCAGTAGCCAAGTGATTCACTCTGATATTTATTGCAGAGGAAGCTTTAAATCATAAGTGCTTCTGACAAACGACTCCCGGTGGCGTTCAGAGATGATGCTGGTGACCTTGTCTTGCCGCCTTACTGCACCTGAGTCTATTTCCCCTGACAGCTGCAAGAGGGAGACACAAAGTGGTCTGCTTCATTCTGCATCCTACACTTGGAAATAACCAGTAAACACTTGCATCTGTCAACATCTGCATCAACGCAGCAGCAGAATAAAGCAGATATGCTGTGCAGTCAAGCGCTTGTGAGACCCACAAAACTGTATTTTTAATTCTAGTAAAGACCCTAAAGTTTGTGGAGACTGACTGGTGTGAGTGTGTATAAAATCCTTTATGTGGCGCCCAGTAAAAAACACTATATGGCTTCAATAAAGAGCTGGAACAAAGAGAAGGAAATGACAGATACTGTGAATTAAGAGCAAATTTTCAACCTCACTTCCTCGTCACTTTGGGGAAAACAAATGGGAAAAGGTGCGTTCATTACTGATGGTGTCATCACGATGCTGGCACTCGTGCAATCCCTCATCCACAAACGCTGTCATCACTTTGCGGCAAACTCGATGTGTAAATTTTTACACGCGTTTGTTTTGCCTACGTTTTAATCACAGCTTTGAGAAAGAAAGTGTATGAGTGCACTTTGTCGTGTTAACACTATCAGAATATTGATTTGCAGACTAAAAATTCATCATAGATGTTTACAAGTCAACGTCACTGTGACAGTTTTGTCACAGTTGTCGCATTTGGAGCTTTTAAAACACCACGGGTTGAAATTTGACTGTTTTCATATCCGTGATCACTGGGGCAAGAAAAATCATCAGCTGAAAAGCTGATGATAAAGCCCCTTAGGAGGATCTCAGTGGTTACTGACGCGGATCTGTCTACTGCCAAAACTGCCTCCTAGTATCCAACACACACAGGGTGACCCCATCTTGCATGTGTTGTGTTTGGATTGCTCTGTATTCTGGTTGTGTGGTCTTGATAAGGGCTCACTGTATAGTCTAGGACTGATTCTCAGTTTCAAGATTGTATGTAGCATGATTGCATGTAGTGCCGTAATAATGCCTTTTATCTTTTATCAGTATTAATAAATGCATATTACAGCAAAAGAAAAACAGGATTGTCGTGCGGGGGCCCAAGGTTCAGTACCAATTAACCTGCCAAAAACAGAATATTTAAGGAACTGCTCTCCTGCAATGCTCCTGTGCTCTGCTAGACACTGAATGCCTAGAAAGTGTGGAGAAAAAAATAATACCACAGGATTGACAAAAACCTCCAGGATCAGATTTGTTTAAAAGAAGAGAAAAAAAAAAACTGAAAAAGAACATAAAGATATTTCAAAGTATCTTTTCAGGGCAACTTGTAACACCTACATAAAACTTGCATGATTCCTGGAGGGCAGAAACATATTCATTTGGGATTTTCTTTTGTGAGAGAATAAGGAGGAATGAGCAGAAAAAAAAAAAACTGAGAATCTCATTTCCTCCGCAGCTGCAACGATGGAAAGCTGAAATGGTTCACATAATAAAGGAAATAAAGGAAGTCATTTTCAGTGATTATCTGTCAGCTTTCACTATGTCATATAGACCTGCTTTCTTTATATTTTGTAAAGTGCAGCAGTTCCTTTTTTCTTTCTATTAACGCACCGCATCCTGCATAAAAGCTCTGCTTCGCATTGTCTCGTTGGCAAAAACACTTTCATTCATTTTTCATCAGCTTGTTTTTTCATCTCTCTCTGCTCTAATTTTACCATTTTGCTTGTACCTGTACCATCATACAGCTGCTCCCTTCAGTGCATCTTAATGAGATCTGAGTCAGCAGGGTGTATTCTGCTTCGGCATGCCAGAGCAGAGAGGAATATTTGTGTCACACAGCTGGCATTTCATCCCAGCTCTCTGCCTGGGTAGTACACGGATCATCAGAAGGTCATCAGCATTTTCTTTCTGCCTATGGACAAAATGAGGTAACACAAGGGAGGCAGAAGTTTCTCCTAATTTATATCGGGTGGGTCATTCTGTAAAGCACTGAGAAAAGCACTGAAATTGGTTAACTTCCAAAAAGGACATCAGTAAACACCCAGAGGACCGCAGAAATGAAATGGGACAAAGATATGCAGATAGGCATGCCTGGAGAGTAGAAAGAGATGTTCTTTAAATAAAAACTATGAAAAGCTGCCACCTGCTGGATCTGTGGTGAAAGCATGATTTCAGTTAACTTCAGGTGGGCTTGATACTTGTAACAATAATGCGGTTTAGAAAAGGTGAAAACTGCCCAGTGGTATTAATTTGTGGCGTGACTTTAATTTGTATTCAATGTTTTGTGATGTTTCAAAGGAACTGTGTGTTTGCATAAAGGGATGGAACACCTTGGTGTTCCCCCATATAAACTGGAGCAGGTGGTTGGGGAGAGGGAGGTCTGGGCTTCTCTGTTTAGGCTACTGCCCCTACGATCCGGCCCAGATAAGCAGAAGAAGAAGGATGGATGGATAATAACACTTTTTCATGCCATTTATTGCAGTTGATTAGAAAACTGAAATGAATTGTTTTCTCTCTCATGCTATATGCAGTGCTCACTTTCTAGCCTGTTTTTTTAAATAATGTATTAATTATATTCCCAGAGCAAATGAAATACAGAGAGACTTTATGTTGGGTGATTTAGCTTTGTCCATTGGTTCGACAAACTTTGAAATCATTTTGAATCTGGACAATGATTCTTGATTGTGAAGGAGATCCTTCACAAGAGACAAGGTGGAACATTTAACTTCTGTAATTTTCATTGCACTTTTAACTGTAACACCCACTCACTTGTCGAGCCCGGATTAACTCACGCTGATTTTATTGTTTGGACTTCATCATTACAAGATCACATGGGCAGGTAGGAAAGCAAGAACAGTCCTCATCTTATTTTTACATGTAATATAAGCAGACAATTATATAGTGGAACATCCACGATGCATATCAATATACAATTGTCATGCCCCTAAAAGTACAGCGTATTTACGCTACTTAAATATGCTACGTCCAGATGAACAGAATCAACTTTTGGAGATTTACTTACCTTGACATCAAGACGTACAGCATATTTACATTGTGAACAGAAGAATTTCCACAAATAATCCCCTGTTTAAAATAACTTATAGTATAATTTGTATGTCCTTTCATGTAAAAAATGCCTGAACACCTTACACACTACTTAAAATGACTTACTCACTATTTAACATTTCTTAAAATATAATTATTTGTCTTTTCCTGTAAAGCCTTAAATTATTCCCTCTTATTTTAGTGCATCCACACCGTTTGTTGCATGCTATAATATAAAGGGCAACCAGTACATATCTGTTCCGAGATAATGCCCAGAGCATTAAAATTATTGGCTGCCAAAGGCTAAATTCACATGCGAAGAGACATATTTCAGTTCCTTCGGCTTTCTTCGGTGTCCATTATTTGTTATTATTATTTATTATTTGTCTGCGTTTTATTCTGTGCATTAAATATAGAACAAATCCATATTAAACAACACCCACTGTTAAATATGAGACCTCCTCTTTATCTTTTACATCTTCTTTTTACAGTGTTTGTTTGAAACCTGTTGATCGCTCTAATATGTACAGAACCTCATTGGCTGCTGACTGTTGCCATGACAGCGCCAAACCACAAACGCTTCAGAGTGAAGGATTGTGGGTAATACATACACATATCTGTAAGTCTGAGATGCTTTGAGAAGTGAATACCTGTCCTTTCCAGTATTTAACGACAAAACAGCATCGCGATGAAGGTTTGTACCAATAAATTAATTTTATTTTCGTTCACTAATTCCATTCGTTCCACACGCTTAGCTGGATGCTAACTGCGTTTATTCACCTCCTAGAAACCAAGCGTTAGCCAAGTGTTAGCTGAAGACTGACTGAACGTCGACCAACGTCCACTAAAAATGTGTGTTGCGTTGTGTGTTATCCAATAATCGAAAGAACAGGCTGTTTTGGCAAACATAGTGATAACAAAAAGCTCTATACTCACAGCTAAAATAATATCACCCATAGCACCTTTCTCCTTTGTCACCCGTCTTTTTAAACAGCGCTTTTTGTGCGTTTTTGTTAAAATATTTTAGGTTGCTGAGCTAATCTTTGTAATGATAACGCAGACATGAGTTTAGGCTAAGTTAAAATAAGTTAGTTGTCACTTTTCTGTTTTATAAGTAACTTCTGCGGGTGTATTTTGTTGCATCCAGTACATGGGTATGTTGTACACCTAGCTATCTGGCACATGTTTTGATATAGTTTGATTAAGGAGCTTTCTAGATGATGCTTTAATATGTATTTAGAAGCAAATAAGATGAAACTGTACGTTGAAGTGGCACTCCATCAATTTAGTACTGTATGTCTCTAAGGTTGGGGGTGCTAACATGAAAAAATAAATTAATTGAATTCCTAAAACTTATGCCAGAGAGAGACTTTGAACCTCTCCAAAAATTCATCCTCCACATACGTAAGTGGCTTTCAAAACCGTGGGGTGTGGATAAATAGGTGAGAAATGTGAAGTGATACTAATCAATAAAACAGATTTATTTGGGGAAACAATCAGTTACCAGGTACCCTGAAAATTTTAACTTGGATACATTTTCTTGGATTTGACAACGTTGAGCGACTCCCTTTTTTGTCTGTTATAATGCTCTTCATTTTGACCTATAAAATTGGTAGAGTGGGAAAAAAGAAACCTATAAGGACATCTTTAAATCCACAGAGTGTTTTTGTGCTTGCTGAAAAAGCCTGGGCGGGATCTAACCTGCTGTACAAGTGGCAGAAAAGCCTTGGTAATTATATCGCTGTTGCAGGGTGAGTATGCCATTTTGATTAACAAAATAGCTCTGAGAAGGCTGTGTAACAGTCTGCTATTTATCTTCGACTGCGCTTTATTCTCAATCACACAGACAGGACAACACAGTGAAAATATTTGATCGACATGGACACAAGTGGACTGAAATCAATCTTCCAGGGTAAGTGTGAGAAAATCACTCAGATTCCAGTTTTGTGTCATCTAACAGTTTTAGCTGATTACCACTGAATGTTCAGGTTTTCTTAATAACTTCCTTTCTCCTCTTTCTCTGTAAGACGCTGTGTGGGGATGGACTGGGATAAGGATGGGGACATTCTGGCAGTGATAGCTGCAAAATCCAGCTCCATCTTTCTCTGGGATGCCAGTGTCAGTAAAACATCCCAGATAGACAGCGGTATGAGGTACGACCATTTCAGAGGGAGAAAATAAAACCCCATCATTCTACTACAGTTAATTGCTGAATAAGTGATGCAAGTGTTAGTCATTGCATAATTTCACTGCAAATATGTTTTTTTCCTGTTTCAACAGAACACTAATCTTGAAATAAGTAAAGCTAAACGTTTTGTGTTCTCATTGTTGATGGTTTCAAACAGAGATCAGATGTCTTTCATCTTGTGGTCAAAGACTAGCCCGCTGTTGGCAGTCGGAACAGTCAAAGGAAACCTGTTGATCTACAATCAGCAGACCTCACGCAAGATCCCTGTGCTGGGTAACACACAACACACCTGTATATATAATCTTGGATGGTTTAATGGTCTTTAGTCTGTTCTGTAATACTGATTCTCTGCCTCCTTCTCTCCGAACTTGATAGGCAAACATAGCAAGAAGATTACCTGTGGCTGTTGGAGCTCCCAGAATCTGCTGGCTCTGGGGAGTGACGACAACACGCTGAGTATCAGCAATCATGAGGGAGACACCATCAGACAGGTAGTCAAATACAGTAGTGTGCAAAAATCTTAAACCAGCCCTCATGTCTTATAATTTTTTTAATGTTCTTTAAGAATTGTTTTCCAGTTTTTCTGAAGGTCTTTCAGAGTTTTTCTTTGGACATTTGCTGCTTTTTCACTCATTTTCACTTCAGTCTGTGCTTTGTTTGTTAAGCCATTTGATCAAGGGATCATTCAAGCATAAAGAAGGCTAACTCAAAGTGTGAACCCGTGTTGATTCTTTACATAGCAGAAAGCTTAGCAAGCAGGCAATTTTAAGTTGTATCTTTAGGCATTTTGTTACTATATGCCTGTGACAAAAACACATAATTTCTTTGGTTGAATCTGTGAAAAATGCCAAACATAACACAGTGTGACAGACATAATGTAATATTACATAATGCACAATAATACATAATAGTATTTTTGCACCAACAAGGTGATTCCCAAAGAACTATTAGCAGACCTGTTTGTTAAAGCCACATCAGAAATGGATTCAATGGAAGGGTGGATGTTAAGTAGCTATTCAGGAAACAGGGAGAAAAGGCTGAGGTACACCAAATTAAATCTGAACTGGATTAAAAATCAGTCACAGCAGGCCTTAATGACCGAGTGTACTTTCTGATCTTTTGCCAGACAACAGTTCGTGGTGAGCCTGCTGAAATTTACTTCTCGGTGATGAAGACGGATGAAAGGTCAGCTCAAGGAGAGAGCACAGTGAGTCTGTTTTCTGCTAGTTTCAAATTGAACCTGTACTGGAGATGAATTTTAAGAAGGTCTGTTTGAACATGACAGCTGATCTGGGATTTGCAGAAAAGTTCAAATCAATTTTTCCTATGAAGGCGATAAAAGGTTTAGGATGTCTGAAATGTGTCATGGAAAAAGTGCACGTTATTTCACCCTTCAGGTGAGTGTTTCTGTGGACAAGAAGATACTGATGCTTTTCAACATCAACGACCCTGGAAACCCAATAGAGCTAGCCTTCGAGCGCCGCTATGGAAACATTGTGTCCTACCGCTGGTATTGCATCTGTTCACACACACAACAAGCTTTGGTAATCACACTTGAGTTATTTGCAGTAAAACGTGTTCTCTCGCCATCTTTGTTGCACTGTGTAGGTATGGTGATGGGTATATACTCATTGGTTTCTCCCATGGATACTTTGTGGTCATCTCCACACACATCAGGGAGATAGGATATGAGCTCTATCAGGCTCACAACCATAAAGACTGTCTCAACAGCGTGGCCATCTCCACAGCACTGAACAAGGCTGCGTCTTGTGGGGACAACAGGTACGCAAAACACCACCACTCTTCAGAATCTTCGTGTGATGTTAAAAAAAAAAGTGTGCTTTGTTGTTTTTTTTGCCCCACAAAAATCCGGAGAGACAGGGATGAGCTGTGTCACACTTATAGCTGTAAAGATTGACTCAATAGTGTGGGCATCTCACCAGCATCAAGCAAGGATGCACGCAGACTTTCAATAAAGCAGCTGGACTGCCATTTCAGTTTTGTTTATTTTTTTAATTATTTGTAAATGGGAAAAATCTAACCCTGTGCTTCTGCTCCAGCATAAAAATCCACGAGCTGTCAGATCGCAAAGATATCAGCAGTATAATTCAGCTGGATGATGAGAATAAAGGTGAGGCTGTTGTTTTTGTTTTGTTTTCTTTTGGGGGTGTTTTAGGTTTTTTTTTTCACCATCCAGCTAGGCCATCTTACATTCTTCAGTCACTGTGGATCCCGCTGTGTCTCCTCCTACAGGTTTGGATCAGCTGAGCTGGACAGATGACGGCCAGCTGTTGGCACTTTCCACACAGAGAGGGACGCTCCATGTCTTCCTGACAAAGCTGCCCATTCTTGGCGACAGCTACGGCACCCGGCTGGCCTACCTCACCTCCTTGCTGGAGGTCACTGTCTGCAACCAGGTGGAGGAGGTAAGGACACACACAAACACGGATTCTCTTATAATTGTCATCAGTTATTATTCTGAAAAAACAGCAGAGATAGGAGAGTACTTTCTGAGGTGGCTTACTGCTGGCAACAAGATGAAAAATAAAACAAGAAAATCAGCAAAAAACAACAAACTCAAACAACTTGGATTAAAAACCGGGGTTTTTTTAATAGAGTCGAGGGATTAGCACGCTCATACAGGCTCACGGCAGCCCTTAAACAGAGGAAGGATTTCTTTAAAAATGTAATATGTAATATGAGAATCTGTTGCTGTGTTTCAGGAGAGTCCAGTAACGATAGAAGTGGAAGTAGAGCCCACGTTCATTGCAGTGGGACCGTACCATGTGGCTGTGGGGATGAACAACAGAGCCTGGTTTTACGCCCTGGTAGACCAGGAACCAGGTGTGTGTGTGTGTGTGTGTGTCCACTGAGTCAGGTTTCCAAGAGTGAATCACTGCCCTTCTACGTCCCTGAAATGTCTCTGTGTGTCTCAGGTTTTAATAAGCTGAAGGACATCGAGTATTTGGGGACAATAGCCAGCATGTGTCTTAACTCTGACTACGCAGCAGCGCTGTTTGAGGGGAAAGTCCAGCTCCATGTGGTGAGCCATCTGGTGACTGATCACCGAGCAGGTTTCATCGTTTTTTGTTTTATCTCATGAATAAACTACAGGCCTCCGTATATGTGTTGTGTTTTTAGATTGAAGGCAAAGATCAGGACGAGAAGAAGCAGATGAAGCTTTTTCCAGACGATGACAGAAAAGGCCGCATCCTTTGCCACGCCCTCACTGCTGATTTCCTCTACTATGGCACTGATGTGAGTGCGATCAGAGAAAAAACCCACCTTTGTACAAAATCTACATGTCATAGTTATGAGGGCTATCAGTATAACACTGTCAGTTATTAAATATATATATATTTTTATCTTTAGTTTAATTGTGTTTTTCTTGTCAGTCATGTCCTGTTTTCACAATCCCTCCTTTCCCCCTCAGTGTTTTGTTTCTTTGTTTTGTTTTTTGTCACTTGCTAATATCACTTGAATTTTTGTTTTTCTCAGTCTGGAAGTGTGGTGTCTGTCCTGGTGGAGGATTGGGAGACAGTGAACAGCTACAGCCATTCAGTTGGTGTGAGGAAAGTGTTCCCTGATGTTATTGGCTCTCGACTGGTGTTCATCGATAACAAGAACAGCGGCTTCTTGCTCTCCCCTGCAAACGTCAGTGATTTTTAAAAGTATTAATATTCACCTAAATAAAAAAGCATATAAAGTACCTGAGCATATTGTAGTGAAACTTTATAATAAGATAATGAATATTTCACCAAGATGACTGTCACTGTGTGTAACACTTTGTGGTAGTAATAGAAGCAGCAGAAACCACCATCTGTACAACACCACACTGGGTTTTAAATCAAGCAATCAAGATGTGATTGAAGTGCAGTCTTTCAGCATTAATTTGGGGGCACAACTTCTTTAGAATTACAGTAACATACGTGTGTGTGTGTTACAGGCAACAGAGTCCTGCTTTGAGCTCCCCAACTTCTCACCCACCATCACAGGAGTGCTCTGGGACAACTGGCATGCAGACAGAGGGGTGTTTGTAGCCTATGATGATGACAAAGTCTACACCTACGCCCTGCATAAAACCACCATCTATGGTAGGGGGACAGCACCACATCACGGGGCAGTAATAGGAAGGTCACATCAGTGCCCACATGCATTCAAATCTACTACAGGTGATATTTTTAAGTGTATTTCCTCTCTCTGTGACTCTGCTCAGGCCCACAGGTGGTGTTAGTAGGGAGCACTGCACTCCCCTTTTCCCAGAAGCCTCTGCTCTTTCACAACGGTGAGCTGACCTGTCAAACGGCGAGCGGTAAAATCAGCGAAGTGGAGTTGAGCACACACTCATTCCTGAAGCGCACGGCGACAGACTCATCGGCAGAGCTCAGCAGGCAGCTCGCCCAGGCTCTCATGCTCAAAAGGTCAGCGATGCTGGAAACACTGAACTGTGTGTGCTCCAGGTGGAAAAGGCCTTAAAGTGATATCGCTGTTGGTTCACATGCAAATGTTTAATGTAAGGAATGAATTTGTCCCATCTGCAGTCGGTTTTGCTTTGCGCTGCTTTCAAAGAATGTTATGAAGGAAAAGATTAAAGTTATTAATTTGAAACATTTTTATCAAACTTCATTTTGATATAAGAGAAAGCATCTGAAAAAACCACTCATCCCTTTCCACTGATTTACTTTTCTTACCTGCTTTTACATTTTCACTCAAGATAAGCAGTTTGTTAACTTACAAAATTGCAATTTTAAGGCAGCCAATGGCGACTTTGATGGAGGCGAGAAGAACCGTAAAGGACTTATAAATAACATAATCTTCCTGTCCAGGTTCCACGAAGCCTGGGCTCTGTGCAAGTCTGCAGGTACTAATGCAGACTGGGCAGAGTTGGGCAAAGCCTGCTTGGTCCACATGGAGGTTGAGCTGGCCATCCAGGTGTACCGCATGAGTGGCAATGTCGGCATGGTGCTGTCTCTGCAGAGCATCCAGGTATACACACGTTTTCCTTTCATAATCTCACTGAAAGTCCTAATGTGTTTTCATAAAATGATTTTAGCATTAGATTCTTAATATGTTATTTGGGTATGTGTTTATTTTACATTTGTTTCTGTTTTTTAATTATGCTCACATCCCTCTGTATGTTTGGTTGTGTTGATTAATTTATGATGCCATCAACCTGCCGGGGACCACAGATGTAAAGTAGCCTGTACAGCTAAATCTGGCATATTTACTAGTTATGCTCTCATGTTAATTAATATGCATTGTCCCTTTTAAATAAACATAAACATAATTTGTGTGTCACAGATTCTTCCTGACAGACATCTCCTCTGTCTGTTCTAATTTTAGACTGGTCCACTTGTTTCCTCTCTCATTTTCTCTTAGTATTTACGTCATTCTCTCTTTCCAGGGTACAGAGGAAATGAATTTACTGGCAGGACATTTGGCCATGTTTCTGGAGGACTACAACCGGGCCCAAGACCTTTATCTGTCCTCGACTTCCCCAGTCGCTGCTCTGGAGGTGTGTTTGCGTCTGTGTAAACATTTAAGAGATTGAAAATTGACTCCTTGCATTTTTTATGGTGTCACATGCATAAAATGTTAAGCTCTTCATTACAATCATAAGATTTTACTGCATGCAGAACATCTGTAACCATAATATTGTTAATGTAGTATCGTGTGTGTGTCTTTGTGTGTATTAGATGAGAAGAGACTTGCTGCACTGGGACAGTGCTCTCATGTTAGCCAAGAGGCTAGCAGAGGATCAGATTCCCTTTATATCCAAAGAATATGCTGTTCATCTAGAATTTGTGTAAGTGTTTACACACATGGCACAGGTTTAGGTACAGACCTGATTTGTCTACACTCTCATTAAATGTCTCACTCTCTCTGTTTGTAGCGGAGATTATGTTACTGCGTTGGCACACTATGAAAAAGGCATGACCCACAACAGCAAAGTAAGAGAAATCTCATGTTGACGATTCAGGTTTTCCTTTTAAGTGATGTTTGTGACTTAGTGTTATTTTTTTAAGTGTTTCATAGCTGAAAATGTCACCTAGAGTCTTATCTCCTGCTCACCTTCTCCCTGTATTTACAAAGAGGACACTTGAAGGCAGGTTGGAGGGTCGCTGTACATCAAGCACAAGTTACAGATTACAGATTATATTCTTTCTATTTGTTGCACAAGATGGCAGTTGAAGGTTCTAGTCGGAGGTGAAGGAAATAAAGCAGTTTTGTGTTTGTAGCCATTTTTCTAATTTTTCCCCTCTCTGGGCAGTTCCAGGAGCACGATGAGGCGTGCCAGGCAGGTGTGGCCAGGATGTCCATTAGGATGGGTGACATCAGGAGAGGAGCCGCTCAGGCTATCCAGCACCCGAGCAGAGTTCTCAAGAAGGAATGTGGGGCCATACTGGAGAGCATGAAGGTAGAGTCAGCCCCACATTTTTGGCAGACATTTCCACCTAAAAAAGCATCCCTAAATTTAGTCAGTTACAGCTTGAAAACCATGTGACCAAAATGAAAAACCTCAGGCTCCACGGATAAGGGACATCTGTGGGAATTTAAAAATATAATAATCCCTGTTCTTATCGCGAGTCCAGGGGAGATTTGACAAACTGGAGCAAAAGTTGAGTGTGAGTAACAGCCTTGTTGGAGTGAGTCTCAGCTGCGTCTCTACCAATTTTATAAGCAGAAATATACACAACATATGCTGTGTATATTTTAGTCAAAGTCTGTCTTACTTTGTTTGTCAGACTTTGAAAAATGGAGACGACTGCATTTACAGATCAGAGGTGGTGTGTCTTGTTCATATCTTCAACTGAAACTACTCCGTGTGTTTTTTCTTTAATACAGCAATACTCTGAAGCTGCTCAGCTCTATGAAAAGGGACAGTATTATGACAAAGCGGCCTCTGTCTACATTCGCTGCAAAAACTGGTGAGGCAAATATGAACAAACCCTGACTAACATATCCAATCTGCACGTTTCTCATCATCTTGGTTGGATTTTACTATGTTTTGCTTCTTTCGCAGGACAAAGGTGGGAGAACTGCTTCCAAATGTCTCTTCTCCCAAGATTCATTTGCAGTATGCAAAGGCCAAGGAGGCGGATGGCAAGTAGGTTGTTAGTTTGTGTACCTGTGGCTGTGTGATGTGTGGATCGCTGAAAGGGAACCTGACGTCCTGAGAACTGTGTGTACAGATACAAGGATGCGGCACGAGCCTACGAAAGCGCGAAGGACTGGGACAACGTGATCCGCGTGCTGCTGGACCACCTGAACAACCCAGAGGAAGCTGTTCGCATCGTCAGAGAGATGCAGAGCATCGACGGAGCAAAGATGGTTGCCAGGTAGGATTTTACTGACCTTAAAATCCAACAAATAACTCACTTTTTTAACATTTACTGTAAAAGGGACAGTTTTTACAGCTTAACAAATTAAAGGCACTGAGTGTACAAAAACATTGGTACTGTGTTATTTTATTAGTGACCTATTGAGATTGAAGGTTGCATAACTGGTGCCTGATACATTCGCATTCACAAAGCTGCAACCAATGACTATTATTACTATAGATAATTGAATGTCTTTTAGGCCTGTAAATGTTATTAACAGGTGATGGATGACAGTTAGGAGGATCACAGTAGAAGCTGGGAGTAGCTGTGGTTCAGTGTACTTGATGTTTAAAGGCTTTAAGGATTCATTCCTGTTAGGGTTGGTGCTCATTAATTTTCTGTCAGCTCTGTTTGTTTCCGCTTGGTGATTTTATAAATTTTTTTCCATTTGTCTGTTTGTGTGCACCCCAGGTTCTTTCTGCGGTTGAACGACTATGGCTCAGCCATCCACTTCCTAGTTTTATCTCACTGCAACGACGAAGCCTTCCAGCTGGCGCAGCAGCACGGACAGATGGAGGTCTACGCAGACATCATCGGTCAGCCTGTTTCTGGAAATGTGTTTCCCTTTTGCAGTGTTTGCTCGAGGCCTGAGCTGTTTTCTCTTTGTGTTATTCTGTTTAATTATGTGTAGTTTTCACTGTTGTTTCATGGCTGGTGGGTTTTGTGTTCATCAGGTTCTGAGGCGACGCAGGAGGACTATCAGAGCATCGCTCTTTACTTTGAGGGAGAGAAGAAGCACCTGCAGGCTGGCAAGTTTTTTCAGAAGTGTGGACAGTACAGCAGAGTAAGAGCAATGAATTCACTCATCAGTCATGTTTAGTTTTATGACTCCTGTTATTCAGACGGCTCTTTTCTTTCTGGACAACTGTCAGGCGCTGAAGCACTTCCTGTTGTGCCCTAACTCTGAAGACAACCTGGCGATCGAGATGGCGATTGAGACGGTGAGAGCTGTGAGCTAAAGAGTGTGTGTGTGTGTGTGTGCGCGCGACATTTCTTTTATTGATGTGTGTGTATTCCAGGTTGGCCAGGCCAAGGACAGCTCTTTGACCAATCAGCTGATAGATTACCTGATGGGGGAAAGTGACGGCATGCCCAAGGTAACTGGATTACGAGAGCCTTTTATTTCAGGTTGAACTCAGCAAGCATATTCTGATTATTAAATTATTGTTCTGCAGTATTTTTACTTGCCTGTGAATATATTCTTTGTAGCGCCTTCAGTGAGCAGCTGTAGTCGTGGGTTTTCTGGTTTTTGCTGTAATATTAAAAAGGACCCAGAAGATTTAGACTTTCTTCACAAATGTTGTGTTTCAAGAGGTAATGGGACAGCAGATCTGTGATTAGAGAGCAGCTGGGAGTTTGTTTGACAGATTGTCTGTAGTAAGTATTACTTTGAAGGACTGAAGAAGAAGATTTTCAATACTGCTGAGACTTTCTTGTTTTAACTCTAAGCACTTGAGGCAGTTTTCTTATGCCTGATGGTTAAAATAGGTGAGTCTCTGCTGTAGAAAGGTGTTATTTTTTTTTCCTGCAGTCAGGATGGGCCATCACTTGCATAATGTCTGATGACAGTTACAGTGGAGCTAGTATGTCAGCAGATAATATTTTTGAGTGTTAAACTCCTGTGTTTTGGTAACAAATGTGGCTGACTGTGTATCTGCAGTATTTTCTAAGCTTGCTGATATATCAGAGAAAAGTTGCACATGAGCCATTGTTAAGAGAACGTGGGCAAGTTTTTGCTATTTGTTCTCTCATTTCTGTTTGTTGAATTTTTAGTTTAGTTTAGCTTTGCAAGATTTTTATGTGTCAGTATCTCTCGCTTTAAATTATCCACTGTCCATTTCCTAAACCATGTGTCATGTTTATTGGGAGTGACCAGGATGGACTAGATTAGAAATGATATACTGGAAATTAGTGTATCAGAGAGTTAGAGACAAGGCTGAGATGGTTTGGATGTGTGCAGAGGAGGAACAGTGGATATACCAGACAAAGGATGTTGAAAATTGAGCTTCCAGGCAGGAGAAAATGACAGAGACCACAGAAGATGGCTCATGGATGTCGTGAATGGGGATATGCGGAGGGTTGGTGTGGCAGATGATTACGTTAGGGATTGGGTGAGAGGGACAGAGATGATCTGCTGTGATGACTTGTAAAGGGAGCAGCTGAAAGTGGGTGGGTCCCAGGGGAGTTAGAGCGGTCACAGGAAGCCTCTGATAGATGGGTCACCAGTCTGGCAAAGACACAACTTAAACCAGATAGTTTTGCAGCTGTTACTGTTTTATGCAGCTAGAGCCCTGAGTAAATTTGAGAGGGAAACTTTTTAAATCTATTAGTTCATGTTTCTCTTTTCCTCCCAGGATGCAAAGTACCTTTTCCGGCTGTATATGGCCCTGCAGCAGTACAGGGAGGCAGCTCGCACTGCCATCATCATCGCCAGAGAAGAGCAGTGTGCAGGTGCAAACAGATTCACACAAACATATTTATGTGTGGGCAGCAACAGCACAATAAAACATGCTTGCTTCCAATCGTTTGTGTGTAACTTCCAAAGGGAACTACCGTAATGCCCACGACGTACTGTTCAGCATGTACACAGAGCTGCAGGCTCAGAAGATTAAGATCCCTGCTGAGATGGCCACCAATCTGATGATCCTCCACTCCTACCTACTGGTCAAGGTGAGTACAGCACACGTCTGTCATGCAGCTGCTCGGACGGTCTGCAATTTTTGTCTTTTTGGACAATTGTAAAGCTGAGGATAGAAAAACAACAACAAATGAAATACTTTACTGTAATACAGAGTAAACCCCAACAATCAGACGATGTCCTTTGAGTAAGCATTTGGTGAGAGTGGGAATGAAAAACTCCCTTTTAACAGGAAGAAACCATAACCAAGCTCAGGGAGGGGCAGCTGTCTGCCTTAAAGGGTGGGAGGGTTAGGATAAAAATGAGCATGTCCTAATTAAAAGATTTTAGTAGTAGTAGATGGAGGCGGAGTCGAAGGCTGGCCATTATCGACAGGGTCGACTGTGTTGTTTACATATAAAACTACAAATACAGGCTTATTTCTTATCTCTGGGTCCATCAAAGGGTCCTGGACTGTTTGACTCTTAAAACTATGGTTTGACCTTTTCAGCACGATCCTGCTATTTCCAAAGTATAAGAATTACATTGTGTATGTTCTATTACTGCCACCTACAGTGTACTGTATTTCAGTAGTTTTTTTAAGGTAACAAATTGTGCTCAACATATTAGCCTGTAATTATCAACATTGCAGATGTGGATAAGTTTCAAACAAAGTGCTCCTGATATCGTCAGAGCTCACACAAGCACCTTTTTGACTCCTGCTTCTCGTTGTTGTTACATTTAGATTCATGTAAAGAGAGGAGACCATTTAAAAGGGGCACGGATGCTCATCCGCGTCAGCAACAACATCAGCAAGTTTCCTGCACGTGAGTCAACTCGTCAGTCTGATTCACATGATGGCTGATAAAACCTAAACGCTGGTGAAAAGCCAAAAACTCATCGGTGTGTGTTTGCGTGTGGGTAGATGTTGTTCCCATTCTGACGTCAGCAGTAATCGAATGTCACCGCGCCGGACTGAAGAACTCTGCATTCAGCTTCGCTGCCATGTTGATGAGACCGGAGTATCGCAATGACATTGACACCAAATACAGGAAAAAGATTGAAGCGATGGTTCGGTGAGTCCATGTGATCCTTACCCTCTTCATCCATCCTCTGCTTTATCAGCTCCTCTTGCCCATTCTGCCCCTGACTCCTCATTTTAATTCCCATCTGCACCCTAGTCGCCCGGATAAGTCGGAGCTGGAGGAGGAAACTACTCCGTGTCCCTTCTGTGGCTTCCAGCTGCCGCAGAACGAACTGCTCTGCATTTCCTGCAAAAACAACCTGCCCTATTGCATCGCCACGGTACACAGGACGGCTCGCTCACACACTGTGATGCTCTTTGCCAAGACAGACCCGTATACTCTTCATCTGATTCTCGATCCATCTGCTTCTTCCTCAGGGTCGTCACATGCTGAAAGAAGACTGGTCCATCTGTCCTCATTGCGAATTCCCTGCACTGCACTCACAGTTCATCCTGTAAGTGGCACACACATCTAAAATCATAAAACCATAATGAGCAGTTCACCAGCAGTGGGTGAACTGGTTTCCCTGTTGACTATTTTTGAACATGACAGAGTCAAATTTGTTTTTGTTATTTTGCCAAAAGTTATATTTTTATGGTAGCGCTGAATACTTTTCCACCTTTATCAGTAATCTTAGTAATCTTAATGTTCACTTTAAGAGGAAGCTTCTCTTATTTTAAACATTAGAGTGCATTTCATGTCAAAAGTGGTCTCACCTCCTGAGAGTGAAGCCACTGTCAGCATTTCATTGATGTTTAACAGATTCATACGGGACAGACCCGGCATTTTATTTCCAGTTTTGATGCGTTCATAAAAATCTAAAGCGTGTTTTTAAATCATTTATGTTATGATCTAACAAATTGAAATTTAAGACGATCCATAACAAATGGTGGGTAATATAACGTTTTTACCGATTTCCTTGATCTTCACCTGATTCTCACCCAAATTAAATGAGCTCAAGCTGTTGTTGGCATCTACATCGCATTTGCAGAACAGCACATAAAACCATTGAATGGTCACTTTGTTATTCTAGTTTATGTGATAGAAAGTTTTCAGCGCCCTTTTTTCAACAACTTTTTATCTTTTCAAACAAACAGGAAAACCCCATTTAACCACTTCACCATGTATTTGTGCTAAATAATGTTAAGTCCTCTGGCTGTAGGACTTCACATTATCAATTAGTGTAATTAATAGAAATTTTAAATGTTCACGTGTAAACTGAACTTTGTTCCAGGTTGCTGGAGAGGGAGACATTGTGTCCTATGTGTTCTGAGAGTCTGAGTGCCAGTCAGGTGATAAAGATCTCCGACTGTGCAAAATACCTGCAAACCTACGAACCTGATGAAACCCAGTAAAAGTACAAGAGACATCAACCAGAGGGGTGTGGCAGGAGGCTGTAAAGAGAGCGGGTCTGAGCCGTATTCTGAGGATTCAACATCAACTAGGTCAGCTGCAGTCTGAGTGTGTGTGTGTGTGTGTATACAAAGATGTCCAAATTTCTCATTTTTAATATGGTAGTCCAGTGTGTTTGGGGGAGGGGGTCAGTAAATGTTCTGTATTCATGTTTCTAACAAAATGTGTATTTTCAATAAAAATGTCTTTTTTTTTTTATTAAGAAATTCTATTTTATCATCACTGGTATCAAAATTGAGCAACAAGCTCATTTCCAGAGCTCAAGCTGAAACACTGAGATGTCTTTGTGTCTCTTTCAAATTATAATCAGTCACTGCAGTACGACGATACACCGAGGAGAGTGGAAGACGTTTGCACTCATTATTATTCAAATTTCACCTCTCCTCTGGGTTACTGTCTGAGGTTACTTCAGATTTTCTTTCAATTATCATCCATGTAATTCTTGTTCAGGGCTCTGTGAGGCAGCTGTTGTATAGAACTTGGGCCACAGTCCAAAGACATGCAGTTAGTGTGGTACGGTTAACTGGTGATTCCCCCTGCAACGGACTGGTGAGCAGTCCAGGGTGTATCCCGCCTCTCACCCTGTGGCAGATCCGATCAAAAGGGCAACCATTTAGTCACAATCTGCAGTTGCTCACAGCTGAGTCTGTCCACAGTTGGATGCTTTTTCTGTTGAGTCGATTTAATGTAAGTTTGCTCGGCTATTGTCAGGATGGTGGTGCATGAGATAAGCCCTCTTGTTGGATCCCCAGAATATTTAACATTTTTCAACTATATACAAATATAGACAAATTGGCAACAGAGCGGTACAGCATCTGCACCAGCCCACAGTGATGTGGATGCTGATCTACACTCCTACCCTGAAGCGTAGACCAGCTCTGGGTAGTGACTGAAAGAACAAGGGTGTGGATACAAGCAGCAGAAATTAGTTTTCTTTGAAGGGTGGCTGGGCTCTACCTTAGAGAGGGCAGGGAGCCCTCAGAGGGATTTGGAATAGCACCGCTGCTCCTCCACATCGAAAGGAGCCAGCTGAGTTATTTCAGGCATGTCCCACAGAAAAAGCCACAGAGCAGTTAAAGTTATTTGTTCAAGTTCAAATAAGTCACTAGGCAACACATTTCTCTATTAATACTCGTGTATTTTTGTTTGGATTTTTTTTTTTTTTTTTTTACAAAATTGCAATTTACAGGAAAAAGAAACTGTGCTGACTGCAGAGCAAAAGCAAAAGCATTTCTGTACTGTAGTTGTAGAAAAAGAAACAGTCCTCCAGCCAAAGTCGCATTATCAGAAAGAGTGAACGACACTCCTGATGAGACACGTTCCTACAGAGATGTACAGACATGATGGTGGTGGAGCGAGAAGATTACGCACATCATTTGTTCAGTATGGCGAGATTTGGAGTTAAAAAAAACAGGTGCGACGCTCCTCAGTCTGTATTCAAGAGTTTAAAGGGACCAGTTTTACTACTTTGGATAGATACACGTGCAGAGAACATCATCAGTCCTGTCCAGGGCAGCTAGTTTTCTTCCTCTGGTCATTTCTTAGCCTTGCCTTTGCCCTTGCCTTTACCCTTTCCAGAATCCTCCTTCTTCTCCTTGTTTGACTCCTTGGTGGGTTTGGCCTTCTTCTGCTGCAGGGAAGAACAGGAATGCATGTGTGAGAAATATACAGAAAAGTGAACTTAACACTTATAATGATCCCAGAGCTTGAATGCACTCACCTTAATCATAGCGTCTGCTTTGAGCCCCTCTCCTTCGTCTTCAGACTCCGGATTTTCCTGGCTCATTTCCTCCCCTCCCTCAAAGTCCCCTCCCCCACCACGGCGGCCTTTCTTCACCACTTGCAGGGAGTATGGTGTTAGGTGGACCTCTTTATTGTATGCCCGTGTAAAGGCGGCCTTTACCTGGAAGGTGACAACGACAGGTGTCAAAACTGGCTGGTTGTTGGGACGTAAAGCCGTCCAGTTCTGTTCTCATGAGTCGCAGAGATTGACAAAGCAATTTGAGATGATTCACATCATAACTTTGGTTTTAAAGGTACTTTTTGTAATTCCCTTCTGTAGATTTTTAACAACATTTTCACCACCACCAGGGGGCAGCATTTTACTAGTGGGTGTATATAACTGCTTTTAGTTAAAGAATGTTTTACAAAAACTACCTTTAATGCAGGGACATCAAACTCATTTACATCATAGGCAACATACATAATTTGATCTACATTGGACTAGACCAGGGAACCATTTAATCCATGTAAAAACCATTTAATATGAAAAGAAGTGCGATTTCAACAGGACATCTCAGCTTTTCTACATAACAAATGTGTATTATAGAAAAATTTCTGGAAGCTCTTTGTCTTGACAAATGCTTCAGTGGATATTTCTATAGGAGAACCTCAGTAGTAGAGGTCATTATCAGTAGGAAAACTTGTAAAACTTAAAATAAAAAAACCAAAACAGTTAAATGTTGCCGCCTCCTCACCTTGGAGTCCAGTTTGGAGTAGGGGTCGGGCTGTCCTCCCCAGACGCTAATCTCCATGATGCTGTCCACGTCCTCCTTGATGAGCTGATAGTCGTCCAGCAGCTGCACGGCTTCGGCAGCGCCCTCCGCTCCGTGCTTCTGGAGTGGATTTAGAATCGCCTGTCGCAAGTAGTGCAGGTAATCCAGGTTGACTGCCTGTTTGCTGCTCAGTGTCCTGAAAAGAGCCAAGCAGATAAAATAATTCACTGTTGCAGCAGCAGTTTGAGCTCAGCAATGTGTTAAAAGCATCATTATAAGATGATAAAGAAAAAACACTGACTTTAAACCCATGTGCGAGGACAGCTCCTGCACGATGCGTGAGTGTTTATTGGTCGAGGAGTTCTTGCCGAGCCAGCTGGGGAAGATCGGGAATTGATTCATGTAGCCTCTCATGAGCTCGCCTGGTAACACACTGGCATAAATAGCCTGCAAATATGCACACAGACAAACACAAGAAGAAGTATGATCAGGGGCTTTCATTAGAGCTATTCAGCATGTTTATGAGAATACAGAGAAACACCTGTGTATGCATCCCACAGGGAGCCTTTCATCAACATTCAAGGCTCACTGAGTGGCTTTCTGTCCTGTTTTTCACGCTCTCATGATAAGCTAGCTGCTACTTTCACTATGATTAAAAGAAAATCTAGCAATGCTTTTATGTGTATGTGTGTGTGTGTGTTACCTGGGTGGGTAGCAGTGACCAGTTTTGTCCTGAGCGGATCCGTCTATCCACCAGATCGCCATCACAGATGGAGTCAGCCGTCTTACTGAGCAACACCAGGTGGGACTTCAGATTGCCACTGCCAAAAAAACAAAGGAAACGAGCAAATTTAAAATAAAAGTTTGACATCTTGGTCAATTTTACGCATGTGATGAAGCAAGTGGCCTCTCTCACCCTGCAGCAGCTGGGCGCACGTGCAGGTAGTTCTCCTGGACGAATAGCGGCGCCAGCGAGTAGTCGTGGAAAAAGAGGTCCGACTTGTCGATGAGGCTCATGCGGGCCGTCTCCTCCCCCGAGGCAAACACCTTCCTGCAGACGTCAAACGGCCCGAGCTTCATGTCCTTGCGTGCGCTGGCTGCGTCGGACTTGCACTGGTCGTACGTCATCACCTTGTCCTTGGCTGACCACATGCTGAGATTGTGGATCACCTAGAGAGAAAACAGCCACAGTGGTAAGGAGGTAACCACAGAACAACCATCTCAGGCTCGTTATGAGTTGACGCTTTGATTTCTTTACCTGTCGGACATCCTGATTGGAGGCTAAAATGATTTCGTTAAGAGCTGGGGGTGGGATCCTGATTCCCTCCTTGAAAGCAATCGACATCATGGCTCCCTGAGAAATGAAGAAGTAAGCGCGACTGTCATAGATGCTGTTTGTTGTGGTTTCTCTGGGTGACTGAAACTCTAGCGTTTATCACTCTGTCACTTAGCACAAACCCAACTCCAAAAACCTTAAAAACCTCACTAATAAAATCCACAATAAAAGAAAACACAATTAAACACAGAAAACATCTCAAATGTTTAAACTAAGCTTATTTTGAATTTGATGGCAGTAACAAAAGTCAAAAGTAAGTGGTACTAAAAAGAAACATCTGGAGGAACATTTAGCAACTAATTGGATTAACAGGCAAAAGGTCAGTGACATGACATCACCAATCTGCAGAAAACTGCAGAACAATTTCAGAATAATGTTCCTCGATGCAAAATTGTAAAGAGTTTGCGAATATTATCATCTACAGTTAATCTCGTCAAAAGATTCTGACAATCTGGAGAAACCTCTGTGCACGAGGACAATGCCAAAAATCTTCAGGCTCTCGCATTAAAAAACACACAAGTTCATCATGCAAAGCTCTGATTAGTGTTTGCACATCTGGAAAGGCACCATCTATACTGAAAGCTATATATAGGACATATGTGTGAGTACCTTGATTTGTTCCACTCGAGGTCTCTGGAAGCGGAGATCGAAGCAGTAGTTGGCCAAAGATCTAATCTTCTGGTGGTTCCGATCGTTGCACATGCAGATGATGGGGATCTTTGAATTTTTAATAAGGCCGATCATTTCCTACAGGAGCAGAAACACATCGATATCGAAGAAACAACAGAAATAAACCAATAAGCATGTGATCTAAAGGTCAGCTGGAGAAGTCTGAGGATCGGACTGAACTTCTATTTTCTGTTGCAGTTGCTCAGTCGACCATCAACCAGCGCTGAAACCTGTGAGTGCTTATTTTCCACATTTCCCTAATCCAAAACTTTTAACTTATAAAAGTTAAGATCTCTACAGTCTGTAAAAAAAAAAAAAAGCCGTCATTTACCTGAATTCCTCCGCGGTCCTCGTTACCAGCCATGCCATCGACCTCGTCCATGATCAGCACATGTTTACTGCTCACTGTCTGCGACGTGCCTGCAAAACGCCAAGAAACAAGAAGAAGAAGAAGGTTTAAGTGTCACTGATTAATCGTTTGTATGTTATGTTGATTTATTAAAAAGTTTGTCCAGCATGCACTTCATAAATATTGTAAAAGCACAGCCAGAGTTGCTGTTTAAGAAAAAGTGGAATAAATGAGCTCTTATCTACTTTAATGGAGAAGTCGCTGCTGTACCAGAACAACAACCACATCTGTTTACCTTTGCTGTTTTAATAAGAGACACCGGCCTGTGCACAGACTGCGTGTCATTTTTAATCACTTGTATAAAGGCAGTTGAAAACTGGAGTGACCTTTGTAGAAGTTCTCTATGCTGGTGTTGTTCAGCGACTCAGCGACGACCTCCTTCAGGCTGTTTTTGCTGCGAGTGCAGCTGGCGTTCATCTCCACATAACTGAAGCCCAGCTCCTGCAGGACGACACACAGACGCAGTGAACGCGAGGCTGAGATTAGAGCGGCGTGCTCAATACGCACACAGACTGCTCACAATAAATCTGTGTGTGTGTTTTCACGCTGACCTCGCAGACCAGGGCAGCCGTGGTGGTCTTTCCCACCCCCGGCGGTCCGGAGAGCAGAGCAGCTTTGAATCCTGAGCCATCATCTTTCCCTCCAAACTTACCAAACCGAGCCGCTGCATAGAAGAAAGCAGAAAAGAACACACGCAGACTTCAGCACAGACGGGTTTGAAAAGCTGAAATCGACCAAAAATAAATCACGTTCAGTCTTCTGCTACCTGCTGGTTTGCTGCTGCTGCTGCCGTGGTTTTTGTACCAGTTCTGCAGCCAGCGCAGCAGCTTGTTTGCACAGCTCTGGTCCCCCTGCTGGCCAATCACAGCCTTCAGAGAGCGTGGACGGTACTTGTCCACCCACAGCAGGCTGCCACCCTCTTCTGAGGGTGATGGCGATGATTGTTCTGGGACAGAAGAAGAAGAGGTAGAAGAGGAAAGGCCCAGCTCCCTTCGCGCAGTTTGACCCGAGCCTCTCCCGGGTGGAGTCCCACCGTCTCTGGTCTTGGTACCGCGGCCTTGTGCCTGTCCCGTCTTTGAAGGGCTCGGGGTGTGAGGTGACCTGGAGTTACCCTTAGAGGGAGAGATCTTCTGGGCCTTCGGGGTGCTCTTTGAAGCCTGGCTTGGAGGCGTCTTGGTCTTTGTGGTTTTGCTCTATGTGACAAAAGCAGAGGGTATAGAAACCCAGCGGAAATGGGTAACATTCATCTTTTAATGTAAAGCGTTTAATCCGGGAGCAGAAATGAGCAGCTGTGACACAAGATAAGTTTATACATACATACATATATATTTATATACTTTTTTAGTTTAACTGATGTACAAAAGATTAAATTGTACATTACAGGATATTTTTCAATACTGACCTCAGCTTCCGCAGCGATCTCATACTTGGACTTCTTTCCTGGTTTGGTTCCGATCAGCTCCAACAGACCGTCTTCGTCGAGGATCTGGGTGCCGAAACTCTCCGCCTGAGAAACGCAAGAAACAAAACTATGAAGCAAAATGTTTCACGTGTGTGCGGGAAAAATAGAGGATAATAACGAAAAAAGGAGTGATTTTTATTATCATTTTCTGCCATTTTTTCATATCTGGAGCTCAAACTGTTTATCCTTAAAGTCTATCTTAATATTCTTATTGAATTACCTTATTTTCTATCATATGTATTGATAAAGTACTCATAACACACATGATCGGTGCTGGAACAGCTAATCCCTGTGAGATAAAAGCTCGGGCTTCAGACAGTTTTTTCTATTCCAGCTTCTGTTTGATGTCAAATCCTTTAATATGGTGATGCATTCATGTTCAAAGAATGCCACACTAATCACCTTCTCCAGCTTCGATGCACCGCTGTCTCGGCCCTGAATCAGGTAGGTGGTCTTCTTGCTGACGTTGCCCGTCACCTTGCCTCCGTAGCGTTCGATGAGAGATTTGGCGTCTTCTCTCTCCATGGACTCGAGGACGCCGGTCAGGACAAACACGCAGCCCTCCAAACAGTTTTCTGCTCCCTGGAAAACACAAACCACACAGGCAGTAAAGCAAAGGCAGTGCAAGCTTGCTGGCCAGCTGAACGATGGCGTCTACAGCGAGCGCAAGTTACCTTCGGGATTTCCTTTGAGCCCAGAGCTCGTGGTCCATCTCTGTTCAGGAAGTTCCTGTAAGCTGAAGAGTTGGCCTTCTTCTTCTCTTGGTCGTCAGGGCTTGTGCTCGTGCTCTGAGACAGAGGCAAATAATCTGGGTTTTAAATTGTTTGAAGTGGATATTTTTATCTATATGCTCAGGTTTTTTCTTCCTCTGATCTGATAGGTCGTCTGTGTGGCTCACCTCCGGTTTCTTGGGGGAAGTCTTAAGTGCGGTGGGCGTGGTTCCAGTTTTGGGGGTGAACGTCTTCTCTGAGATAGATGAAGCGTGGGGCTCCTTTTTGGGAGAAATTTTCATCTTAGTAGGGGTTTTGCTCTTCACCCCTTCGTTCTTGTCATCATCCTTTTTCTTCATCATGGCCAGTTTGGAGCTGGCTTTTACAGGAGCTGTGGTCTTTTTGGGAGACGGACTAACCACATCTTCAGACACGCTGGTCTTCGAGCTGCTCCCAGGGGCGGCGGCGTCTGTGGCTTTCTTTTTGGGGCTCGTGGTCAAGACTTGTTTTTCATCAGAGCCTTTGCGAGCCTGGATGTTTGGGAAGACAAAAGAAACAAGACTTGAAATAAACTTGAGAATTTAATTGCACAAGCCTTTTTAATGCTTGCAGCCTTTACCTTCTTCGCTTTTGGCTCTTCATCCAGCATGGCCAGCGTTCTGGCAAACTCCTCATCCTCGTGGACCTGTTTTTCCAGCTGAGAGTGAAGCAGCAAAAACATGAGAACAGCAGAAGAGCTGTAATGAACTACGGTCACAGCCATCTGTCAATTTACTGAGCAGCTCTAATTCAAAGTCAAATAAAGCAGCAGCGGCTGATCAGCCTACCTCCATGTCCTCTTCCATCTGCAGCTGCCTGGCGATTTCCTCATCGCTTATCAGGTCGTCTGTGAGAGTCGGCTGAGGAGTTTTTTACAAAGGATCGTTACTGAGTCATGAGAGGATGAGTAAGAAAAACAAGGAAACACACACACAGAAGTAATGCCTCAGTACTCACAGCCTTTCGTTTGGTGCTGGCTACCAGCTTCTTGTCCGAGCGCTGAACACTCGCGCTGCCAAAGTAATCGAGTACTGATGTCGGGGTTTGTTTGGGCTGAGGGGGCGGAGCTGACTTTGGAGTGGAAGGCACAGGAGGAGATTTTGGTGTGGTTTTTCCCTGGGTGGAGGGAGACTTCCCTGACTGTTTGGCTTCCGGACGAGAGCTCGCGGCGTCCGCTTTTGTCGTTTTTGCGGCGCCGTTCTGTTTGGATTTGGAAGTTTTCTTCAAGGACTGGAAGTTGTCGCTGTCCGAGTCTACAAGCAGAACAGAGAGGCCTCCTATCACGCGTTTATAAAAAAAGGACATTTTCCCTTTAACGCTGGGGTAAGAGCACATCTGAAGCATCACCTGTTTCAGAGACGTACTGCACGGGATCTTTTTTGTTTGTCTTCGCTTTCTCTTTGGGGGATTTCGACTTCCTCACTGGCTCCTCCTCATCTGAGTCTGAGCACAAACACAACGCATCACTAGAACCCTGCACAGAAACAGGCTGCAAGGCTCCAAGAAAAACTCAAAGTGGAAGGAATCATGAAGAAAGATGGGCATGTGAAGATTTTGAAAGAAAACCTCAAACAGTCAGCAGCAAAACTGGGTCTGGTTCATCGCTTTGTCTTCCAACACAACAACGACTCAAAACACACGTGAAACCTGGTGAGGGACTACCTCCACATTACTGACTGACGTGCACAAAACTCAGACTTATTGAAAATGTGTGGGGTGAACTGAAATCCATCCAATCTGGAGGAGCTTGAGAGATTAGGTGAGGAAGAATGAGCTGTGATTGGTTGGGAGACGTGTGAGACTGTTGAAAACTACAACATTTTGACCCTGCTAGTTCTTCTGCGTCTGAGGGGGTAAAAATTCAACTTTCATAGGGGGCTAATAATTCTGTCCCCATCTAAATCTACAATCTATTTCCATTCATCTTTAGATGAAAATATGAGGCTAAATATTTTGTGAACTTTTGAAAATGTGTGTTATCTTTTTTTTTTTTTAATCCAGATGCACAGAAGAGCCTGAGGATGCTGCAGGTCTCTGAGTCCCCGCATACATCTCATCAAACCCCCAAACAGCAATAAACTACATTAAAGTAATATATTTTAACAAATCCTTTAAAAACCTTCAGAAAAATAACAATGCTGTGACACCGAGACATCACTGTGGAGGAAATGCCTACCTGAGGCTATGACTGCATGCTTCTTTCGTTTTTTCTCCCCATCCTTGCGTTGCTCCTCAGTTTTTTTGCTTTTGACCTACAGAACACGAAACCACAATAAAGCCGGATAAACAGGATGAAGAGGAACAGAGAAAGGAGACAAGGAGAGGGGGCAGCTCCTCACCTTGTTGGCCTCTTTCTTTTTCACCTCCTCGTCCGTTGACGAGGAATTCTTCTTCTTCTCCTGTTTGTCATTTCCGTTCGGGGCAGGTTTCTGCACCGCAGGCTTAGCCGACGTCGGTGCAAAGAACCGCCTGATGTCCTGCACACACAGAAGAGTACAAACTGTAAGAATTACAGAATTACGTAAAAGGAAAAAACAGGGGGAAAAAAATCACTTTTATCAAAACTATACAACATCCTGACAGCCCTGGAGACTCATAATGCAGTCAAAGTGCCTGGGAGTAGGAGCTACGAATGCAAAACTATTTCATTCTTTGACATCTCAGTGAGACTTTGTATCCTTCCATCCTACCCCATCCACATCTTTGTAGCTCAAGCACATGATCTCATTTTGCAAATTAGAAAAGATGAATTTGAAGGAGAAGGCAGCTATATTCATTTTTTCCCCAAAAGTGGAAATCTTTTATTATTTTAATTATTTACCAATCTTGTCTGTAGACTAGCTCACTTATTTTATACCTATTTGTAGTTATTTTGGTTCCCCAATAACTTATTTTACTTAAATCCATTTTATTATGCTTACTCAGATACATAAATTAATACTGACTGGCTTGTCTTGATAATATATTCATACCCACTAGTTCCTCCCTATATTTTCCCTAATTGAATGAAGCCATCCTCTTCACTCTGCTGCTCCCATTAGTGGACATAACCACCATCTGTCACACCAACCCTCTGCATGTCCTCACTACATCTATGAATGTTCCCTCATCCTGTCACTCCCAGTGAAAATCTTAGCATAAGGACATTTCCTTATGCTAGGTTTTATGAGTTTACACCACAAGTCAACTTTTGATTTTACATCAGTTAATTTTGCTTTTTTTTAAAAAAAAACAAAACAGTTTTTATCTTTAGTTTTATTTAAGTGAATTAAAATCACCTTATTGACACCCAAACAAAAACAAACGTATTCAAAGTCAGCTCAGTCTTTTCACTCATGCCACAGATGTTGCTGCTTCACTGTAGCCTGCAGTGCAGCTGTGAGGAAGCATCTGCACCTGTGTGTGTCCTTCTACACCCACTGCTTTATGGTTTTCCTTTAAACTGTCACCCCTCTGCATGTTAGTCAGTGTGCTTCCACAGCAGACCGCACAGCTACACAAACTACAAACTGAACGCTCTTACACTTCACAGATTTCACCTTCTTCACCTGCTGCTCAAAGCTTCATCTGAACCAAAGGACTGAAGTTGATCCTCTTTAGCAGGAGCTAACTGCGTACTGCGCTTCTTCATCATCATCATCATCATCAGTAGCAGCAGCAAGGTTTAACCACACAACAGCATCATTTCCTCCATATTTACCCGCTGTGTTTATGCACACAGGCTCCAGTTTGAGTGAAAAAGCAGCTGAAATATGTCACGTACCATTGTGAACGCGCTTTCTCGCTGTGTTGGTCTGTTATCAAAAAAAAGTAAGAAAAAGCTTCAACTGCTTGGCGCGAAGCAAGAGTCCGCGGTCGCCTGGAAATGACGCTCCGGCAGCTGGTTGGCGTGCTTCACCGCGTCACCACGATGACGTTTTTTTATTCGACTAAAGAAAACCTGAATGTCAAGATAAATAAATAAAAAAAGTTTAAAACAATAAATAACAAAAAATACTTTTTGTTGTGGTATAAATTAACAGATTTTTTTTTTTTTTTGCATCAATTTCTTATTGTGAAGAATTTCCGGTAAAATCTGCGCGCTTTTACCACTGAAAGCAATGAGGTGTATCACTGATTTGATAATACTAGTGTAATGCTCAACTTTCATATCCATAATTGTAGAATTGAAAGTAAAATAAATAAATATATGAACTAAAATTAAACTCAAAAAATGATCACAATACATATGGTTTGAGCAATCAATACAAAATAAAAATAAACTGTAGTGTCTGCACTGTTTGAATATTGTTTAAAACCTGAATAACCTACAGATTTTAACTAAAAATGCAAATACAAATAAAAAAACAAAACAAACCTACTCTCCCGGAGAGAAATACCACTCAAACTACTTTCCTTCATTTTCCCCCCCAGCAAATCCACTTTCTTGCTTTCGTGTTATTGTTTGTTCTTTAAAAAAAATAATAGTATAAAGAAGAGAAGCGATCTGGATGTATTTAATCCAAGTTGTATAGCCCAAATAATTTATAGATACTGTAAGGAATGAAGGTTTAATCTATTTTTTCTGCTCCTCTTGCATTTAAACGTGAGACTTTCACACAAACCAAACATGGTGAGTTTATGAAAACCTTCAGGTTAGGTTGTATTTGAGTTCCTCTGGTTTTAGAACAGGTTGTCTGTTTGACTCCTGCTCCTCCTGAAGATGTTCCTGAGGTCAGACAAATGCCTCACACAGCAAACCACCTCAGTCTGTGTGAGACTGAAGTATCAGCACTGTGAGGTGTCTGAAATGCTAAGAACAAAAAGTAAAAATCTAGGTAACAAATGTGACATTTTTTTCAGCAAGTCTTAGGGTTACAGCTTTTGCTTTTGGTAGTCTGTGTTCGTTTACATGTTCAAAATTAAAACTTGCCATTCTGGCAACAAACCAGTGGATGTGCTGGAAACTGTCTGTGAATTACTTTGGTCCTCAAGAAATCTCAGTATTTTCACAAGCTCCTCAGTGAATCTGATCCATCAGTTTTATTGTTATTATAATGAACTACAAGGAAAAACTGACCATGAACTTAGCAGAAATTTAACAAAAACAGTATACTGGTATAAGTAAAAGAAATCTTCAATTTTCGGGGCACAGTGTTGTAGTGTTTAACGCCATCACTGAGCATGATTGCCAGCATTCTGTCCACGATGTCCTTTGTATCTCACCCTGTGACAGCAGGGATCCAGCCCATTCACAGCTCTTAAGTTCATCGCAATTACAATGATGTCTGTAGTTTTAGTACTCAAAACCTGGCCGGTGAAACAACCTCTAACAAGCACTGTTTGATTATTAATATTCATCCTGAATTTCTTAAATATTTCCTCTGAAAGAGAACAACTCAAACTAACAGTGAAGCTAAACTAAAACAAGGAAATCCACTGAACAAAGTGAAAATAAAAATCTTCAAATCCTAAACTTCTGATGATGGGTAGAACTACACCAGTGACTCTCATTTGTGTGCAATTTATCACAATATCAAGATTTTGCTGAACTATTCTCAAAAACCATTAAGAAAGGGAGGCAGAGACTGGATTAACTGGAAAACACATTAGTTTATTGGTCTTATTAGCTTGTCATTAGCACTGTGCTGTGCAGGAACTTCCTGATGTCCTTCTTTCCGACTGTGGTGGTCTGCTGGATCAGGGCTGCAGGAAACAAACAGAGGAGCCGAGTGTGAGGACAGAGATCAACTGAGTGGGAGGATTAATGAAGAGTTTACTTCAAAAATAATGGGCAGCTTTAGGAGCACAGATGCACGCTGTGGTCCACATTCATGCAGACAGTGACACCAAAAGCATCCACACAAACACCACATGGGGCTGGAAAACAGTTCGTATCAGTTACAGCTTTTATGAAACCGTTAATGATCTGAAACTGCCGATAAAATGTTAAAAGTCCAGTCAGATTTTTGGAGATTGATTCACACATGAAGGCGACTTCATGTAAGGAGTACTTATTAATGGAAAATAATTTAACTACATCCATGATCCCCAACAAATAAGTTTAAATAAAGTGGAGCAGCAGCGCATTGTGTAAAAAGATCTGAAAGAATGAAACCATTAGAAGGAAGAAAAACCAACAGAGCATGCAGGACAGGAGGATGGTGATGTCTAACCTCCGAGAGTGTAGGTGTAACTTTTACTGTTCCGGTTCCAAGACTGTTCCCTTCTCAGACACGTAAATGCCGTCCAAGAACTTCCTGATATCCTTATTTTTGACGGTTGTGGCCTGCTGGATCAGAGCAGCTGCAACAGAGAAGTTGGGGTGATAAGTAGCACATCACAACAGGATTACACAAGATTCAGGAAGGACTGTGTGACACACTGTTTGCTGTAGTTTTGGCTCCAAGTTCAAATTTCATCTCCAACGTGTTTACTAAGAATCTGAATACAAGTCCAAAAAAGCCTGATATGTCCCTGAGGCAGCGGTCTCATACCGACCCTCCTTTTTATACATGCAGGTCGAGCTGTTTGGATTGTAGCACGTGAATCAAAAGGTAGTTAAAAAGGTCTAAAAGTATCTCACACTCGCATCGGGGATTTACAGGAAAATCCACCTGCAGGAGCATTTTGACTTTAAACTCATTTTCAGAAATTATATACAGTCTTGAGTGGATTATGGTCAGGTGACAGTTTTTGGCCTTTGTTTGACATCAATATGATATTTATACTCACTGCTGTATAACAAAGCTTTGCCTTCAAAAACTGAGCCAAAAAAACAAAAAAACCCTGACTAATATGGACAAAAACTCTAAAAATACAGATTCTGGAGAACTATAGACCTAGCCAAAAAAATAAAAAATAAAATAAAATTTCAACTGAGGTGGAGCAATGGGGTTTTTGTTCATCAAAGTAGACGTGCAAACACGAGACCGTGCTCAGTCCTTAATGTAGAAGAGTGAAGGCGAAAAATCAACTCAAGGGGAAACTCAAACTTACAATAGTCTAAGAACACTGGTGAGGCTGTTCTTCTCCGATTTGAGTTTATCCTCTTTCCATAATTTCATTTGAGAACTTGAACTTAATGCCTGTCAGATAATAAAACCCTCACTGCACCTCAGTAAGGAGAACAGGACTTTAGGTGGGGGGAAACTTGATCAGAAGTCAAGTGTGATAAACTGATCGTTCAGAGGGATATTCATCTATTCTTATGGAAGGGAAGAAGGTGAGGGGCTCTACATAACAACTAGATTTAACTGAATTAGCAGCTGCACTGATGTCCAACTGCATGTAGGGTGTGCAGATAATGTGCAACAACTGTCCACAGAGTCCAGTTTTCCAACCATAAGGTCAGTGACAAACATCCTCTGATGTTTTATTCACTCTTATCTACACCGAGCATCAAGGTGACACTGAATCAGTTTCAGGACTGAAATAATGAAAAACTCCTCATCTGCTGGTGGAGCTTGACATAATCATATCATTTCATCCTATGGTGTAGAAAACCTAAAGAGGAAACAGCAGGCAGACGTACCAGAGTTGGACACCAGCTCAATGTCGTTACCCTCCAGGACCAGCTCGTCCTTCTGTGCGGCTGAGACTGAACACAGCACACCTGAAAGAGAAAAAGGACAAAAGTTTAGTCTTATTATACAAAATTAGAAATGTTTTAAAAAAAAGAAAAACCTCCACTACATTTTCAGAAATATTTGTCTGTGTTTTGTTTTTTCTGTACTACTTGAACACTAAAGTGGCCCTCCAATGAGATGACAGTTCCACCAAATAATAAATATCCTGCTTCAGACATTACATTACTAAAATTTAAATCTGCTGAGAGAAAAGTCGATATGTTTAACTGACCATGTTTGAACTCTGAGTGCAACTCCAGACTTCATCACAAATTAAAGAATCTGCTTCAATGACTCCACAAAGTCTGCACGTGCCTCACTCTGCCAATTCTAAATCCCTCCTCAGAGACGCACTACACCAATTAATCTGTACAAAATAATTTCCTAATCCATAAATTTAACGAGCCCTGGTTTTCAAATCAGCCGTTAGCGGTTTTTGCCCAATCAGCAGCTCGTTCAGCTTCACAAGTGTGTGAATTTCATGATTTTAGTATAACAATGCCTCTTGGGTTTTGAACTGATGAAACAAAAGATAATTTGACATTTTGAAGACTAAAATGATAAATTCCCTGTGGTCCCTTCCATCTGGCTATTTTAACTTTTAATGTGTCACAAGTATTTGTGTCTAATCAACCACAAACCCAATATGAAGTTATACATAATTTCCAACTTCTCCTGACAAAGTCATTTACGCCTCAGAAACTTTGAATATTTCTGGGCTTCACACGTGCCATTCTCATAAACATTTCCATGATGTGACACAGACTCACCACCCCTCATTCGGACACGGCGAATGTACTTCTCTCCCAAGAAGTTCCTGATCTCGACCAGGGTGCCGCTCTCCTGGATGACCACGTTGATGGGGAAATGGGCGTACACGGAACGCATTTTGTACCGGAAACCCTGCAGTGGCACAAAAGCATGAGAGGCAAACAGAATTGCTTGAACAATAGGCAGGGTCAGCCAGAAGCGTGCACAGGGTTTATAACTGGACCGACTGAAACAAGCATATCTGAGCTCTCACCAAAGTGACTCCCTTGATCATGTTCTGGACGTGGCTGCAGATGGTGCGGACTGTGGCCAACTCCTTCCTGTTTCCCCACCATTTATCCACACGAAGCTGAGGGGGGGGAAAAAAAGCACAGCAGCTCAAATCACTTCCATGAAACAGGTGTTAAAGCAATCAGCCCACGTGTGAGCGAAATACTGGCCTTGCAGACCGCCATTGGAAAATGCAACCACATTTACCTGTTGCAGTAGCTGCTGTTTACCTGTTGCGATACACTAACTACACCCTGGCTAACAGCCTCAAATCTGACAGGAACACATGTCAGAACACCAAAAACCAATGCAGTCGGACATTAAACAACCTTTAACCTGCTTACTGTCGTCCAAATGCATTAATGTCAGTATACACTTACTATACAGCAAGTGCAAACCACACAGACTATTGGACAAATTCTAGAGGTTTTATGGTTTTAAACGAGGGGCAGCACGGAGGTGTGGTGCTTAGCCCAGTAAGAAGGTCCTGGGTTTAAATCCACTGGTCGGCCAGGGTCTTTCAGTGTGGAGTTTGTACGTTCTCTCCTTGTTTTGTTCTTTCAGAGTACCCTGGTTTCCTCCCACACTTCAAATATATGCCATTCATCCACTTCTCCTTTTCAGGGTCGCGGGGGGCACTGGAGCCTATCCCAGCTGTCATAGGGCGAGAGGAAGGGTACACCCTGGACAGGTCGCCAGTCTGTCGCAGGGCTAACACACAGAGACAGACAACCATTCTCGCTCACATTCACAACTATGGGCAATTTAGATTGATCAATTAACCTAACCCCACTAATTGCATGTCTTTGGACGGTGGGAGGAAGCCGGAGTACCTGGAGAGAACCCACAGAAACACGGGGAGAACATGCAAACTCCACACAGAAAGAACCCAGCCAGATGGTGGAATTGAACTCAGGACCTTCTTGCTGTGCGGCAACAGTGCTGCTGTCAAATATATGCATGTTACATTAATAATGAAGTGTGCCATAGGTGTGAATGTGAGTATTAACAGCTGTCTGTCTCTTTGTGTTAGCTCTGCAATAGACTGAAAACCTGTTCATGCACCCTGCCTCTCGCCCTATCACAGCTGGGAGAGGCCCAACCTGGATTGGATCAATTGAAGAAAACAGTTGGATGGTTTCAAACGCTGATATCATCTCAGTCACAGCCAGTCAGATATTTCAATAGTTTCCCTCTAAAATTAAAGACTTTTTCTACAACTTGTTCTTAGCACTGTTGACACCAGCCTTGTATGCATTAAACCTTTTTTCAACTGTCATATAAACAGCCCTGTACAAACACTCATTCTGCAATCCACTTATGGCACTTTTAGGCAAAGCACACAACTGGCTTTTAGGATTACTCCCATTTTAAGACAATAAATTGACATTTTAAGCCCTTTATCTACAAACTTTGCAGTGAGCGGAGGAGTTTGGAGACCCGACCAGTTCTTAAAGCACTTTTCTAAATGATGCAGTTGTTAATTTTACATATTCAACCAAAACAACTCTAATTACCCAGTGATCACTGGGTTATTAGAGCACTACTATTTAAATCTGAAAACTTATACACTCTAAAATCACACATCCTTAATGCTAAACATGTGTGATGCCCTCCTGCCATCACATCCTGGGGCTGCTAACTTCACTTTAAGTAACTTAGCATTATTCTGGCTCTTTCATACCTTCTTCTGTTTCTTGCCCAGCAGGCTGAGCTCCAGGTTGATGTGGTTGAACTCCCTGGTGAGCTTGCCACGGGGGCCTTTGACAGTCACAGTTCGGCCCTTCAGCCTCACCTCGACTGCCGCACAACAAGCACAAATATAAAAAAGAAAGGTTAGAAGCTACTCTACAGACAGGACATAAATACATCTGTGTGGAAAACTGATTTTCCCCTTACCATTGTCGGGGAGGTCGACAGTTTGGCTGCTGAGAATGGTCTTCATTCTGTAAAGAGACAAAATGCGTGTTTTCAACTCTGAAAAGTTTGACTGGCTCTGAGAGTCAGGCTAAAGCGTGTATGCCTTTATATCTGTAATATTAACAGCTCTACGATGACTGTTTACTAAAGTTCGGACTGTGAGATATAGCCACACCACACTGGTGTCAGCAAGCTTTAGCTACAATGCTAACAGAAGTAAGCATTAGATAGCCGACCAGTTCCTTTCATGAGATACCGATACAGTAAAAACGTTAGAAGTTATTAAATAACACCTGGAGCCGCACAAACGCCATGTTTAATATGAGCATTGTTAAATCCGCTGCGGGCCTCAGCGCGTACAGAGCGCCAGGCCTCAAGCATCAAACCTGCTTAAAACTAACATCATACATCCCGACAGAGCTAAAGTAGGCTACAAATACAGATTATGGTGAGAAGTGTAACATATTCTCAGTGTGATGGCTCAAAATCGAGCGAAATATAGGTTTAAGAGTCATAGATGTAGTTAGATGAAAGCAAGGAAACAATTTTTTGGTTATCCTCACCTCGCCGGTAGCAGAGGAAAGGAGGAAAGGACGACGTCACCACGCAATTGTACGTACCACCAGCAGGCATTACCAGACGATCGAGGAGCGCATATTTTGGATGTAAATATTTGGACAGAGGTGTCGCAAACCACCAAAAAGATTCCAAAAGTTAAGGAGCAGCGTTTTTTGTTGTTATTTTTTACTGCAAGCTTTTCAAACATTTTATTTAGCTTGGCTGCATTTGAGTTGCATCGTACAGTCTACATTCAGCACTCCCAGAGACGCGTTCACTGTCACTTCGCTGCAAAGGAATTTCAACATTATAACTAATGGGCGATTTCGCTTACTTACTTGTAATATTGAGTATTGTCTCTCAATTTGAATCTGATTCAATTTGTTAAATAGTATTTAAACATGTTTTCATGTAAGTCCCTTTCAAATTATCATCATTAATGGCCATCTTTCAATCCATCTGTTGCCTTATTTTGTTTTAGAAATTTTTTAATGCTGCCATAATGTTATGTTCCAGCTCGTCTAGTCTTCATTTTAAAATATATCTATAAACCCATTAAGTTCGTAAAAAATCACCTACGTTGAAATTTTAGCTCATTTTTTCAGAATACTTTCCAATTCTGTCCGCTTCACGTGAAGCACCAGACCAAAGCAGTCGTTCGCCGAGGTGCTATCCCAACGTTAACCGCCTGCTAGCCAAAGTCATGGCGCTACTCAAGCAAAGTTGTTGCGTAGCGGGTCGTTTCTCCACAAACCAACTGTGGCTGACTCTCAGATGCATCCCACACGTGAGTAGTTAAATTCACAACTCAGTCTAACAAACTTTGGCTCGGATAGTCTTATTAACGGCTCCAGCCGGTGAAAAAATCTGACTGCGGGCTTCCCAGCTGGGTCTGTCAGGAGGCCTCTGACAGATTGTATGTGTCTAAGCGAATATGTAGTTTAGTAGCCGGAGTCGTGACCACCTTGTCAGTGTGAATTGACGTGTATAGAAACACAGAGAAGCTCCTGAACTAATCGTCAGTGTTGCTCTGCAGGTTTATACCAGCTGCTTATCAACCAGAGCCTCCCCGGAGAGAAGTGACAGAAATAAGGAGCTGCTCAGAGACGACGGGCCTGACCTGCAAGACTTTATTTCAGGGGAATTATCTGAAAAAAACAAGTGGGCTGAGTACAAAGGCACCCTGAAGAGACAGAAGGGAGAGAGGTGAGGCTTCAGGGCCCGGGGAGCTTGAGCTTGGGTTTGAGTCCATGTTAAGTTGCTGGCACACAGAGAACAGTTCAACACCATAATGAGCATTAAAGGCGAAGTCGACACATGCACAAAGCGACGGGCGCTTGATTAGCGCCCTGCAGCCAGTCACAAAAGATGCAAGCAAAGTTGAGATGGATTTAAGAAAACGACTGTTTAGTAGCAAAACGCATCCAAATGCATGCAGGATTTTTCATCATAGAGCTCAAAATACTGCAACTAATTCTCAATGAGCTCTTCCCCACACTGCAGGCTCTGACCTAGCAGGTTTCTTTATTATCAGTAAATGTTTTTTAGCAGTATTTAGACACAGATACTTAGAGATGAGAGCACTGTTAGACACCGAGCTGTCTGCTGTTGTTCCTGTCAGGCTGCGGCTTCCTCCATGGTTGAAGACTGAGATCCCCATTGGAAAGAATTACAACAGGCTGAAGAACACACTGAGAGATCTCAACCTTCACACGGTAAGTTTTCCATCTGTAAGTTGTCAGGCAGCCCAGCTGCTTTTTGGCTGCTGTTAAAGAAATGTTTGAGGTGCAACTAATGTGATCTTTGAAGGTCTCCGCTGATTCGCCTTCACAATGCTGTAGCACTGACGCACTTATCAAAATATTGCAGTTTCTCAGCTCGCTGAACTCCCATGCTGTCTCACTGAACGGCACGTGCTACGTTTTTGACTATTCAACCTTCAACAGAAAGGCTGAAAAATGTTTAATAAGATAAGTAAGAAATGTTGAAATTCCCGTGTAACAGCAGCCAAAACATTAAACAGCCCATGAAAACAGTTTAAATGCAGTAGGATAGCTCAAAAAATTCCAAAGTTTCCAGCACCCAGTTTGGATTTGTGAGGCAGAAACCCTTTCTACTTTTTAAGATTAAACTTAAAACATTCAAATCACTCACCTTTCCACTCTCTTTGTGTTTGTACACCTCTTTGCATTTAATTATTAGTTATTATTAATCCTACCCCTATCCAATCACAGCAGATGGCTGCCCCTTCCTGAGCCTGGTTCTGCTGGAGGTTTCTTCCTGTTGAAGTGTTTTTTGTGTTGTTGTTTTGTTTTGTTTTTGCCTTCCCACTGTCACAAAGTCTTATCTCATAGGGGGTCATCTGGTTTTGGAGTTCTTTCTAATATTGTTGGGTCTTTACCTTACAATATAAAGTATCTTGAGATGACTGTTGTTGTGATTTATAAATAATCTGTCTGTTATCTCAGGTGTGTGAGGAGGCCAGGTGTCCGAACATCGGGGAATGCTGGGGAGGAGGAGAGTATGCCACAGCCACAGCCACCATCATGGTGAGTCTCTGCTGCTCTCTGAATTTACTTCCAGTTTTTGAAGAGGGCAAAGAAGCACTTTAATCTGTAGTTTGTGTTTAACTGTCTGACTAAACTAATGCTTGGAGTAAGTACAGAGGTCAGTCTCGTATTGACTGATTGGACATAGATGTGTAATATTCACCATCTGTTCTTTTATGAACTGGCGCTGCTGTATCAGTGTTTTGTATTTGTCCGGATTCTTTGTTCTATTTCAGCGAGATAATATGTTTGTGTATGTAGCTGATGGGAGACACATGCACCCGTGGGTGCAGGTTTTGCTCAGTAAAGACAGCACGTCAGCCTCCGCCTCTTGACCCTGACGAGCCGTACAACACAGCCAAAGCCATCGCCGCCTGGGGACTGGATTACGTGGTCCTCACCTCGGTCGACAGAGACGGTACTAGTTTCTTACCTGACTGTATCTGCATGAGTCTCTTGCTGTTGTGCATCAGCAAGAATTACATGAGTGACGATCAACTGCATTGCAATAAAGGCACATTTGTAGAATTTAATGACATAAAGCTGTAAAGAAGTCAGACTGTTCTGGTTTTAACTTTCAGTTTACAAATACAAAAATGCCCACAAATTAAAGATAAAATTCAAGGCATTTTCAAAATATTTTATATATATATATATATATATATATATATATATATATATATATATTATATTTTTCTTCTCTCTGTATTTTTGTGCAGATATTGCTGATGGTGGAGCGGAGCACTTTGCTAAGACGGTTACTAACCTGAAAGAAAGGTAAACACGACTCCGCCGCTTTTGAATTTATTACATTATCTGAATGTCTTTGTAAAAGCAACTTTGATCCTGCCTGCTAGAAATCCTCAGATCCTGGTTGAATGCCTGACTCCTGATTTCCGTGGAGACCTGGCAGCGGTGGAAAAGATCGCCCTGTCGGGATTAGACGTGTACGCCCACAATGTGGAAACAGTGCGCGAGCTACAAAGGTACTGAGGGATTTTTAATAGACTGTAAGTCCTCAGAGTCAAAATCTGAGCATCTAATTTCTAGTTCTGCCATTAGAAAGCTTAAATTCATGGTCATAAACACACATTATAAAGCAGGCTCGTGTGAAGTATTGTTAAAGTTAATAAAAAACATGCAAGGTCGTTACACTGCAGTAACACATATTGACCAGCAGGTGGTGCAGCAGAGACATTTCCCAGATGCACAGTGATGTTTGTGGTGTATTTACAGGCATGTACGTGATCCCAGAGCAAACTTTGATCAGTCTCTGAGCGTCCTGAAGCACGCTAAAAAGGTCAAACCGACGGTGCTCACCAAGACCTCCATCATGCTGGGGCTCGGAGAGACTGACCAACAGATCATCAGCACTATGACGGGTGTGTAGTCCGCTGTCTCACGCACACACACATTATAAAAAAATCAGACAAACGCTACAGTTTTCTGACAGGATGTCATTACAGAGTTGCGAGAGGCAGAAGTGGACTGTCTAACACTCGGGCAGTACATGCAGCCGACCAAACGCCACCTAAAGGTAAACACTCCTACTGCTGTGCTGCTGGCTACAGACACATTCACTCTGACTCTGTGTGTGTGTGTTTGGGATTTAGGTGGAAGAATATGTCACTCCAGAGAGGTTTGCCCACTGGGAGAAAGTTGGCAGTGATATGGGCTTCACCTACACAGCCAGCGGACCACTGGTGCGATCCTCCTACAAAGCAGGTGAGAAGTGATGTTAATAAATGTTTATTAGTATTTTTTGGATATATTAATATTCAACATGTGCAGCCAGTGTGCAAAGAATATTCAATCTCTATATGAAATCATTTTAGTTACATATTTTCAACTTTGCACCTTTGGAAACATATTATAGACTTTGTCAGATAAACATTGTATTTTTTTTTAAAGAGACGATCAGGTGGGGGAAAGAGTGCCTAATGAAGTGCACAAATCATCCTCATGACTGTCCAAAGCCAACTAAGCCAAAAACATTCAAATAAAAGTGGAGATATTAGGTCAGAGATAAAAAAAAAACCCAAAAAAAAAACACTGTGATCAGGGATATCAACTATAAGCATAATTATATGATTACAAAAACAAAAGAGAGACAGTTAATTTGTTTCAGTTAAGAAGAGAAATCATATGTTATTAAACGTCGAGACTAAAGGAAAATCGAAGAATCTGACAAAGGTCACATAAGAGCCTAAAAACCATTTGTACGGACTGGCTTTGCATTTTCAGACAAATTCAGCAGTAAAACTTGGGCCAAATCACTCAATAAAAATTAGATCAATTCAAGTGGTGGAAATGAGCTTCCTCTGAAGGGCAGGTGGGCTCCCCCTCAGAGACAGGAATGTAGAGCTCAGTCATTTGGAAGGGAATCGGTGTGGAGCTGCTACTCCTCCTCCTCCTAAATGAGGTATTTTAGGTATGTCCTATTTAGAGGAGGACCTGGGGCAGACCCCACAGTAGCCTGAAGAGGTAATCTCTCTCAGGTGTATTGGGAATGCTTCAGGGTCCCCCATGGAAGAACTGGGATAAGTGGGCAGGGAAAGTAGGTTTGGGGATTTCCACTTAGACTGCTGCTCCTGTGAACGGGACAAGCAGAGGATGGATGAATTCAGTGCATTTCTTCTTCTTTTTCTTCACAGGTGAATTCTTCTTAAAGAATCTACTGAAGAAGAGGGAAGCAGAAGCAGCAGAATGAGGAGCCTGCTGTGTGCGTTCAACTGTACGCAGTGACAAAATATGCTTCGTCCATCTGTAACGTAATGCACCGATTTAAAGTACAGCACAGGAAACATGTTTAATATTAGTACAATGTTTGTGGGAGACATTAAATAAAGCTACAGAAGTGACAATAACAGACTTGTAAGTACAGGGACCATACTCTAACTGCTGCCGTGTTCCCTGAGAAAAAACCAGAGGGCTGCATTTTAAAGAGACTATCAAAGAACAAACAGCAGACACGTTGTATAACCCGAGTGTCCACCAACTCGCCCAGCTGTCAGGAGCAGAGGCTGTAATTTGCTTCCGCTCCTTGGGGATTCCTAAATCCCATCCCTCGTCTCAGTGAACTTTGGGTTTAAAAAAAAAAAGCTACTGACCTTTAACAGTGGGCTCTGTTCAGGATCACCTTGTTGTGGAAGTTTTCGATTAAATAAAGCCTGACGAGCGGTAGCTGACATTCTTTAATCAAAACACAAAGAAACAGACAACCAAGTTGGTGGAGAGCCTGCATGACTGCGGGGCAGACGGTCAGCAGTCTCCCTGAGCCTAACATGGCTCTCAGTTAAATACTTTCTTCAGCAACAAAAGGCAGTACACAGCTGTTTCACACCTTAAGGTTCACATTCCCTCAAAGAGACAAAAGACTCTTCCCGTGGAGTTGTCTGCTTCCCCCAACTTCCTTACTAGACCCCCACCATTTGTCTTATAGTATGAGTGTGAGACATGTTAAAATCCAGTGGCACCAAAGCGTCATACAATAAAATAATGTGATTAATACATAAGTAAAAGAAATTCCTATACGATCGTCATGTCTGCTTCTTCAGAACTGATTTAATGAAGCGGGATCCTTTTTTTTTTTCCCCATCAGTCTTGTGATACAAAAAGCACCATCCATCCTGTACTGTGTTTAAGAAAGGTACAAAGCAAGGGCAATTAGCCTCCCAGCAGGTAAACGAGTGGCAAAAGATTTTATTTGATACCCGTGTATTTGCTGAACAGCCAATTTGGAAGAAAGTGCACTTTTTCTAGAGTAAAACAGTTTAAATGTCACAGCTGGACAAGAAAGATGTTTGTGTTGCACACCGATCAGTTCAAACGTACATTGATATTTATGGAAATAAGTCTTAAAGGTCACATTTTTGCGCTGTGTCATTTCTTAATTATTATTATTTTATTACTTTTGAAACAGACAAAATAACAGAAAAATTAATTTACTTGCATTGGCCCTTTTGAGTAAACAGCCACAGATATTGAGGACAGACTAACATACAGTAGATTTATAAAAAAATACTATAAGTATAAAATTTGTGATTTAGAACAATAGTTGATTGTACAGTAAATATAACACTCAGGCTGAGTGTTCATCAGAAATCAGTCCAACAGGTGTACCTGACATGTGAAATGTATAAAACTAACCACATATGGAATGCTTTACTCAAAAACAAAAAACAATCATTCACAAATTTTGGATTCAAGGATCAGCAGCTCTCATCCCATCTCCCCCACACACACAGTTCATCGGGCATGATACAGCATCTGAGGGAGAAGGATCTGGATTGTTTCACCAGCTACAGGGGGAAAAAGGCTAGGAGGAATCTGCTGCATGTTGAGTGATGAAGAAATTAGTTTCAGACTTTTGCTTTGCTGGTGGGAACGTCGCTGGCAGTGATTCGAGGACCAGCAGCTGCTGGAGTGTAGGGGATTCGTGCCGGTGTCACCTTTTTACCGATGGTCTCGATCTGCAGACAGGAAAACAAACAAAAAAAAACAAACAAACCTTAAATACTTTCTTTGTTCACACAGATTTGGATTTTTACATGGAGGGGTTGGAACTTTTTTTTTTTGTAAATCTTACCTGGAAGCCGAGGCTCTGGAGATGAGGGTGAAGGTGGTCCAGCACTCTGCGGCCATCAAACATGAAAGCCGGCTTCAGCATGTTCTTGTAAATCTTATCGTAGTCCAGTTCCTGTGGTGGGATTAAGCAGATATGACTATTAAAATGTTTTCTCACATATTCCTCAAATACGAAGCATTTAAAAAAATAAAAGTAGAAGTAAAATGTAACTGGGACCTTAAACATGTCCCACTCTGTGCAGATGACCAATGCATGAGCGCTCTGGCAAGCCTCATAAGGGTCTGATGTCACAGTCACCAACTCAGACACTAAAAATATAGAACAGTTAAAACAAATTAGTGTTAGTGAGTGCTGCTTTAGTTACAGATAAAGCAACTGAAAGTTACTGAGATCTTAGTGGCATCTAAGAGAAGCAATAACTAATGTGGTTCTCTCTGCTACAGCTGCCACACCCGCCTGCTCTTCACACCTTCTGTTTGTGAGGGACAGCCAATCAGAAAAGAGGAAAGACTAAAACACTTTCTGCACCAAGGCCCAGTAAAAGCCAAATAATGATCATTATGACATGTGAATTGTACCAAAGTTCAAGAATGAAAATATGGAGCAAAAACAGGCGATGTTTAAGAAGTTTAGTCGCTTTTGACATGGTGTGTCCCTATCCTATCTTAGGTTCTCTTGAAAATATCCTTTACACCCACCCAAAGATAACATTGGTGGGTGTAGAGGACATGATATACTTTGTTGGCTTAAATTCTCCCCAACAGACGATTTGAACTATTACAGCACAGTCAGAGTTACGGTTTTATAAATCTTATTAAATACATCCTGGAATCCTGGTTTATTTTCAAGTCCTATCAGATTTTATTATCAGAAAAGGAGTAGTCATTTAATAGTTTTGATCTTAAAGCGTTTGATTATAACATCATTACCTCTGTAAAGTGTCAAGCTCGAGCCTGTAACCAGTTTGCTTAGCAATGCCCTGTACAAAGGTAACACCACCCACAGGGCAGCATCTCTATAGCTCACTTATCACCACATTACAGTCGTGTTCATTTAAGCTGTCTGCAGCCAGGTACTGAAGTGAGCTAAAGGTGTCTTTACACTAAACCACCTGGTTCACTCATACAGACATGAAGTAAATCAGGGTGTTGACAAAAATAAGCTACACAATGAGTTTTTCAGTACTGCACTGGAAACTGCAACCTTAGTAAACACAAATGTATTGAAGCGCACGCACACCTCTCTCTGGGTTGTCCTCGGAGATGCTGGGCTGGGAGAGGTCGTGAATGATTTGCTCTTTAAGGACTTTGGGGTCATAGATGAACAGCTTGGCGCCCTCATCCATCAGGTACTTAGAAATGTAGATACTGGACGACTCCCTGGAGTTACACAACACACGTGCACACACGAACGCCTTGATGTCAGCTCCGATCGAGGTTACAGTTCACAGATGCACATAAAAGCAATCAGCAGTGACTCTGCAGGTTTTGTATGTACAAAGAGCAAACTCGGGGTTTGAAATGGGCTCTTCATGTATCTTTTCATACACTGAGGTTTATGATTAACAAAAGTTTAACAAAGCCATTACAAGTGAATCAAAACGGGGGGAAAAAATGGCCAAAATAAAAGTAGGAGACCCACCTCGTGTCACCCGTGTCTTTTTTGAAGGAGAAGCCCAGCAGGGCGATCTTTTTGCCGGTAACAGTGTTGAAGAGACAGTCGATGATCCTGCAGGCAAACCGTCGTCTTTGGTACTCATTCATGTCGATCACCTTAAAAAATATAAATAAATAAGCGCTACTGTCACTACTCAGTACCAGATATACAAGTTGTTTAATTGGAGATAAACCGTTATGTCCAAAATGTTCTGCATTGATTTTGCCACAAAATGGAGCAGCCCATCCACCCGTTGGAGAAGGGTGGATGGGCTCTCCCTTAGCCTAAGGCGAAGTGTTCAGTCATTCGGGAGGGGCTCTGACTTCAGCCACTACTCCTCATCTAAAGGAGCGTTGCTCTTACCTGCTGCCAATAGGAAGCCACCTCAGGCAGGTTGAGGGCCTCGCACAGATACACCAGATTCAGCACATCCTTCTGGAAACAGCTTCCACCAAAACCTGTATGAGGCATCAGAAAAAGCAAAGAGATGAACGGGAAACATTCAGCGGATGTGAAAACAAACAAACAAACTGTCTCTCACCTACGCTGGCTTTAAGGAACTTGTTCCCTATTCTCTGGTCCATGCCGATCGCCTTGGCCACTTCTTCCACGTCGGCTCCAGTGGCCTCGCACAGAGCACTGATACTGTTGATGCTGCTGATTCGCTGTGCCAGGAATGCATTAGCTGCCTGCACACAGACACACAGGAATACTCGTTTAGCTCTGTGATAAGGACAAGTACTGTGATAATCACTTACACACTTCTCATACACCAGGCCACTCAGTGATGACAGAAGGAGACTCACAAATCCAATTAAAAAAGTTTATTTTTTATCAAATGAACCAAAGACCTGAAATTGAGCCGTGGTGTGTGTAATCAATATGATCCGTAGTGCAAGTGAATGCATGAGTCAAGAGATGGTGCATTCAAGGACATTTAGTCCAACAAGCAAACCAAGAAGCCACAGAAATCAAATGTGACTCAGGGCAGGAGAGACGCCCAGCAACTAACTCTAAGAGCTTTTATAGAGCACTGGCACTGGGCAAAGATGTTACTGAATGGAAACATTCAGCCAGAGCGCTTCTCAATTTCCTGCATAAAAGGACCGCTTCACAGACAGACTGAAAGGTAGGGTGGAGTGGATCGTCTCACACACATGAAATAAGTAAATACAACGTATTCGCTAGATGAGTAACAACTAGCTGATTAAAATTGATCATAGAAATTAGTTGACAGCACAAAATAAAAGTTGATGTATAATTTACACAGTTTATTTTCTACAAGCAGAGTTCATCTATTTGACCCTTTTTTACATGTTTCATATACCCTTCAATATACGGATTAAATAAAGAGCAGCTATTTGGAAACAGATTAATAAACACAAATCTAATCTATGTAGTTCTGGTAATTTATTTTTTTATTGACTTAAATATCAAAAATATTAATCATGAGAGACTGACTGATATTTTCCAAGAAAATTGGCCTTTTTTTGCAAACGATTAATAAATTGCTACAACAACCAACAGATTTACTGAAACTGTTCTCTGTGGCCGACCTCACCCAGAGGTTCACTCACCAGCTTGGAGAGCTCAGATGACCACGTGTTCGTGGTGATGATGCGCTCCTTGGGGACCCAGTGCTCATATACAGCACACAACGCTCTGATCGCCTTTTGACCTTCAGCAGTCTCATCTCCACCAATCAGGACGCGGTCTGGCTCCTTCAGATCCCGCACTGCCGTTCCTTCTGCGAGGAACTCTGGGTTGGACAGCACCTGAAGCGGCAGCACAACTTTAGAAACAAGCAGCTCAGCAAAGGTCGGAGAGCTTTGTTCATGTGACGGTACGCACTTGCAGGTTGAGGCTGGGTTTGGTGTTGGCGTCAAATATCCGTCTAATACTCTCGGCGGCGCGCACTGGCACCGTACTCTTCTCCGTGACAATCTTGTAACCGTCGGACATCTCGACAATGCGCCGGGCGCACGCCTCGATGAACTTCAGGTCAGCCGCGCGACCTTTCCCCATCCCGTAAGTCTTTGTTGGGGTGTTCACCTGGAGGAGTGCAAGGAGAGGTGCAGTTTAATTATGTCAGTGGGCCAAACAAGCAAAAACGGTGTGTGGTGAAGAACCCTAATGAAATTTTGGTCGATCATTATCGGCCTGTGTTGAACTGTATATTTGGAACAAAATAGAAACTTAATGCAGAAAGGAGAAATTGGAGTAAATTAGAAACTGTGTCATTACAGAGCCGTTACACATCACAGCTGAGCAGAACGTGTTCTGCATAGCATGTTACATACGTTGCTGAAGAGTTAAATAATAAGGCCACAATCTCCTCTTTTAAATACAACTGAAGACTGACAGACATCTTTCACTTATATTCAACCACCGAATATCCAGGATCAGTTGGGCTCTAGGGCTGTGTGTGTCTGTGTGTGTGTGGAGCCAAATGATGGACTCACAGAGATAAAGACGAGGTCTGCGTCCCTGATAGCCAAGTCTATGTCTGTGGAAAAAAACAAATTTCTTCCTCTGCATGATTCAACCACCTCCTTCAGTCCAGGCTGAAATGGGAGGAAGTGAGAGGCCGTGTTAGTAAGACAGCAGGAGAAAGAAACGTGAAGAGTGCAACACCAGCTCACAGTGACCACTGACTACTCTTAAACTACTCACGATGATGCAATACACTGTGGTCAGAGTTGACGTAGAAAAGTTGCAACACAGTCTGGAAGTAATTTAGGTTTCATTTTGTCCATGAGGTGGAGTAATGTTTAACAAAAACATTTGCCTGGAACTGTTGCCTGGCTACACCTACTCCTTTAAAACTTTAATGAATCTGAACACTTTACTGCTTTTCTGAGATGCTGAATATTAATCTCAAGCTGCGCATATCAGGATAATAGCCTATGACCTACTCCTGCTGGTTAAAGTTTAACCAGATCTCTAATAATTAATCCTGTCCTACTATCCTCAGCGCCACGTTTGTTGTTTTTTTTAAATAATGGCACGCTACCTCATAAATGGGCAGAGTGTCAGAATTCCAGGCCTTGATTCGGGACTCGTTGACGTCCACAACAGTCACCGTGATTTCCGGGCACATCTGGGCGATGACGCTGCATGTTGGGCCTCCTACGTAACCCGCACCAATGCAACAGATCCTCTTTATTTGAAACATCTGGGGAGGACACAATACAGAGGTATAAAGTTATCAAGTAAACACACTTCCCTGCAAATAAAGAGATAAAGTACCCATCAAGCAAGCCTTATTTGTACACATTTCAGGCCTGCCAACAGCTTATCAGTGGGTTTGCCAGATAAGAAAATAAGAGGGGGTCCCAAGGAGTCCTGGACAGCTTTTGCTCCAAATCACTTAAAAAACAATTTATAAGGATTTGAAGAGTAATTAGTAATCGATTATCTCACTCATAATTTCAGCTTCATAACAATACAATCTTTGTCAACAAAATCTTTTTTTAAAAATGAATTTGCTATCATGAAAGTCGGTATGTATATGAAAAAACATATGAAAAAACGGTGGCTCAAAGAGTTAACAGCATCTCAAACTCAACTTTACAAGTCAGGTAAGCTGATTCCCTGTTACACTCAGAGGGGAGTGGCTCCTCCCAAATAATTAGATTTTCTGTCTAAAATCCTCCTGCGGGAGTACTTCACCTCCTCGGTGGTGCCGCGGTAATAGTTGCCAGGTGCACCGTTGTAGCCTGGTGGAATATAAAGAGCCTTTTATTGCAGCTCAGCCACGTCAAGCAGAGATGAAAAATGATCCCTTTATCGGTGATGCCTTTCACTTAGTTCGCGTTAGCTGCCCCGCGTTAATGTGGCACATCGACAGGAGAACGATGAAGCTACTTTAAGTTCTGTTCCTTCAAACGGGGAGAACTAAACACGAAAATGAGGAGAACTAAACACGAACATGAATGAGTGAATGAGTGTTTGTTGTCAGCGGGTTAGCTAACGGTTCGTTACCTCTGCCAGCTCGACAGTCTCTGAACTTCAGTAATGCGCAGACTGTGTTAGCTCTTCCGCTAAATGTGTCTTGTCCCGGCGTCAAACCCACAGCCACGGTTCCGTTACACACGACAAATGAAAGCAAACCAGAGCTCGGCGTATAAAAATCACACCAATGAAATCTCTGCTACAACTTTCCTCACCTGGACTTCAACCTAAAGTGAAGCGCTTCTTCGGAGAAACCACTATTTATTTACTGGTCAGACTTCCGGCGTCATACCTTCAAAGTAAAAGCATTTTACACCGTTATATAGATAGTTGTGGTTAGAAGTTTACAGTCATCATGGACATGAATGTCATGGTAGTTTTTTCCGAGATGAAATAATTATATAGTATCCATCTTTCATGACTTAAGACAGCAATTATTCGACTGACCAATTCTCAGAACAATGCAAAGCTCCATGGAACTCAGTGAAGATCTAAAAAGGCGAATCATAGCTTCATAGTCAGGAAGGTCTCTTAGAGCCACTTCTAAACAATTGCAGATTCCAGGGTGATTAGTTCAAACAATTGTACAAATTATTCAAATGTGTCACCACTTTGCCAAGGTTAGGACGAAAACCCAAACTGTCACCCTCTATATGAGATGAAATTGGTTAGGATGTTCAGCAACAACTCAGAGACCACTAAGAATCAAGCCTGTCATGAAGAAGAACTGCTGGAATATCAAAGCCCTAACCTCAACCCTGTTGAAAACTACAGTTAAAAGCCAACTCCATGCCAGGAAAGCAACCAATTTAAAGTTGTTTTTTAAACCATGTTTAGAATTCTGTCAAATAAATGAATGAAGCTTGAAGCATTTCTGAGATGCTGTATTTAAATCTCCAAGGTGAGCATATCAATACAGCCTATGACCAACTGCTGCTAGTTAAAGCTTTACCAGATCTCTAACAATTAATCCTGTCTTACTATCCTCATATCAGCTTTTTAGATAATGGTATCATGAATGAGAATTAACGGGACCCATTGACCTCCACAACAGTCACCGTGATCTCTGGGCACATTTGGGCGATGACTCTGCATTTTGGGCCTCCTACATGTCAGTTAATTCTCTAATTCCATTTGAGCTGTGAAAATAGGAGCCTGTTGTTGGATTATGATATTATTTTATGCCATGTTAGACCCTAACTAAAGATTGTGAATTATTATGTAGTTTTAGTTTGCATTATTCTCCTGAATTAGAAGAAGGTGATAACTATTACATTTGATAAACTGATTTGCATTACATTAGACTGCTGATTTATTGTGAATGAATGATATTGTTTTGTGATGCATTATACTGCTGAGTTATAAGAAAATATTGTTCACAGAAAGTCATCGCCTTATTTGTCTGATTAGAAGAGAACAGAGCATACTGCCCCATCTCATCAGGAGCAGATAAACAGGGAGCCAAGGTCGTAGCTTAGGCGCTGTGTGAGAGAAAGAATGTGAATGTTTAGGCTTTTATGATTAGGTGGGGGCCACTAGAGGCTATAAGAGTTTGATCAAGGCTCCACCATTTTGAGATCTGATGCTGTCTGCTGTATGGTGTCCATCTCCCACGCGTGTGTTCATTAAATCATCGTTTGACTTGACCCGGCCGGACCAGTGTGGTTATTTGGGTTTTCCTCCTGTATCCATCCCCAATATTTGAATCCGTAACACTGTGTAAAACAATTATTAAATATTTAGTTAAACCCCCAGAAAACCGGAAGTCTGCACCTCAAAATCTACTGTGGTGGTGTACAGAGGCAAAATACAAAAACCTGTCTTCCTCCAAATACTTATAAACATAACTGTGGGTGAGAAATTATTATGTAATTACTGAAATGCCCTTACAATACAAAAAAAATAATCATTTGCAGGTTTGTGAGTTCTTCTTAACCCGAAGACAAAAATAAACATTAAAAAAACAACAACAATGTTAACTGCTTTACTGCACATTCTCATGTTAAGCTCTAATTGTCTATTGTTTTATTGAAAATTTTAATTCTAAGTTGTTTTTCCAACTGTAATTTCAATCATAATATGACATTTAATTGGGTGTAACATGTCCTCGAGTGCCTGTAAAGGGCCTTTAAATACATTCATTATTATTATCATCATTATTATTATTATTACATGCTAAAGCATAAACATATTTATAAAAATAATCAAATACAATTTTAAAAATTAAATACATGACTTTTTCCTTGACATATCACAAAATCCTTCTGTCCCACAATTGTTTCCAATTTTGCAAACATCTGAGTTAGAAAACATATAAAAATATAAACACACACTAGATCTGCTGTCTAATACAAAATCATATGAAAGTAGCTGTCAGAGGACAACATACACTACAAAACTTACATTACAAAAACATGTAACATAGCACCAACAGACATTACACGGGTGTTATGTTACATTTTATTCGTCATCTTCGAAACGGTATGGTTTTATTTGGGGGGCTCCATGGTGGAGGTGGGCTGTCTCCGAGTATCTCTTGTATCCGTCTCTCTTCTCTGCGTCTCTTCTGCTCTAGATCTTTTCTTGCCTAAAGAACAACAAGAAAATCTGTGACACTAGCCACAAGGACAAGGACTGCTCACACCTATAGTATATTCAAAAATACTAGATTTGTACACCTGATAACAACGCCTTATACAACCAGAAATTAAGAAGTGGGACAGTGGTGTGAACCTCATATTTAACTTAATAAAAGTTCAAATCAATTATATATGTAACGGGTAGTGACAGGGATGATGTGATCTCGTCTCTATAAATTAGTCTGAACATCGAGGGGGAAGATGGACTTCAGGCAGACAAAACAAAGCTCTGAGTCAAAGATCACGCCATTATGATCTCAAGACACGTGTACAATTTCATAACTGTGGTCTTGCTGTGAAAGCTCTAAGAAATGGAGAGAGTTACTGCGCTACGAGTCACGCACATCCAAGGCAACACAACATAAAACTCAGAGGTCAGGAAATGATTAATCAAAGAGGGAGTAAGGCTGGATATACAATACTGGGCAAAAGTCTTGAGCCATACCTGGTGCAATACCAACAAGCTTGAAAGTCAATATTTCATACGAATACTTTTATTACTGCATGGTGATCCACAAGAAAAAACAAAGAAATCCTCTAAAAATGAGTTCAAAAATGTCCAGCAGACCTTCAGAAAGCCTGGAGAACTATCACTCAACACCAAGTCTGGCTCCTTGGAAGCAAAATATAAACAAATGAGGGATGGATCAACAGTTTTGCACAGTACTGTACATATTTAATTTGAGCTTTATGTGTAAAATGCAGGCTCATTTGGCCAAAAAGTTACACAAACAAAAAATATATTTAGATGCTGATTTAATCTACAATCTATATAACGCAAGGTTCTGATCTTATTAAGCTATCACACTTTTTTTATTTTAAAAACTTTCAGAAAAAATTCTCAGAAACAGAATGAGGTAAAAGCATTAAATCAGAAGAAATTCACTAAATTTTCATTAAAGATATGCTGAAACAGTTGGTTGAATGTTCAGATTTTCCCCTCCTGAGCAGTGAAATCTCAGTCAGTGCCATCTAAGTAGTCACAAAAGAAGAGTTCACACTGGAGCCTGGTCGCGACTGCTAAGCGAGAGACCATCTATCTCATGAACAAAAAAGCATGCGGCGAGCAGCACCTCAGATACTGATAATAATCATTAATAATTCTACTTAAGAATAATACTACGCCAAGTAAAAACTGGAGATTTAACACATCACTACTTAAAGATGAAGACTTTATTAAATATTTTAAAAAGGAATGGACTTCATATTTAGACTTTAATGACACTCCCGGAACATCTGCTTCTGTTCTATGGGAAGCAGGAAAAGCTGTGATGAGAGGTAAAATAATTTCTTTCTCATCACACAAAAAGAAAGAAGAAAACAAAAATATTCAGGAATTAGAAAAAACCATCAAATCCTTAGAAGAAGCCTACGCGTTCCACCAAGATCAAGAAATAATGAACAAAATATGCAAAACAAAACTAGAATTAAATGAAATTATTAATAGAAAAACACAATTCCTTGTACAAAGACTTCGCTTGCAGAATTTTGAACACAGTAACAAACCAGGTCGATTTCTAGCAAACCAGTTAAAAATAAATAAAGAAAAAACAACTATATGTGCCACTAAAGATTTATCAGGGAACACAATATATGACCCTGGAAGAATAAACAAGATTTTTAGGGATTTCTATGAAACTTTATATTCACCACAAATAAACCCGTCTAAAAATGAAATTGATTTGTTTCTTGACAACGTAACTCTTCCAAAATTACTAGACAGTCAAGCAATGGCACTGGATTCGCCACTGACGCCAGGTGAACTCCAGGAAGCCCTGATAAGTATGCCCATTAATAAAGCTCCAGGTCCAGACGGCTTTCCTGCAGAATTCTACAAAGAATTCTGGACAATTTTGGCACCAGTATTCCATGGAATGTTGCAGGAAATCAAGAAAAATGGCAGACTACCACCAAATATGAATTCTGCTAACATTAGTCTCCTGCTAAAACCAGGAAAAGACCCTTTATTTCCCTCAAGTTATCGTCCAATATCCCTTATAAATGTAGACCTTAAAATAATCTGCAAAGCTCTCTCAAAGAGATTAGAGAAAATAACCCCCCTCTTAATTCATCCTGACCAAACTGGTTTCATAAAAGGTCGGCACTCCTCAACAAATACTCGTAGATTTCTTAATTTAATAGACTACTCATACAATAAAAACATTGAAACCATAATATTATCTCTAGATGCAGAAAAAGCATTTGACAGAGTTAACTGGAAATTTTTATTTGCAACTTTACACAAATTTGGTTTTGGAAACTCTTTCATAAATTGGATAAGAATATTATACAATTCCCCAACAGCTCGTATCAGAACAAATGACCAGACATCCTCCAGCTTTTGTCTCCTGAGGGGCACCAGACAGGGATGCCCACTCTCCCCTTCACTTTTTGCAATTTTTATCGAACCTCTAGCAGCAGCACTTAGACAGGCTACAACAATTAAGGGCATAAAATGTAATAACGTAGAACATAAAATCAGTCTCTATGCAGATGATGTGTTGCTTTTTCTGCAAAACTCACAAATCAACCTCTCTGAGGTAATTACTCTAATAAACTGGTTTTCAAGAGTTTCAGACTATTCAATTAACTGGCCAAAATCTACAGTTCTTCCCATTAACTGCTCCTTCCACAATTCATCTTCTGCCCCACTACAATTTGGAAATATTAAATATTTAGGTATTATTGTTTCTCCTAAGCTTTCAGACTTAATTAAATTAAACCACATCCCACTTCTAAAGAAAGTAGAAGGCGATCTGACTAGATGGAAATCTCTACCCATATCACTCATGGGAAGGGTCGCCACTATAAAAATGATGATCTTGCCAAAAATAAATTACTTATTTTTAATGATCCCTAACAAACCATCACAAGATTGGTTCAGATCTCTGGATTCACATATTTCTAAATTCCTTTGGAAAGATAAACCCCCGCGCATCAGCTTAAAAACGCTACAAAGAACCAAGGATAGAGGAGGACTAGATCTGCCTAATTTTCACCAATACTTCTTAGCCAACAGGCTTCAGTTCATCTCAGAATGGTTAAAATGTACCCTCTTAGATGAGCCCTGGCTAGATGTTGAACAGGCACTATGCAATGATCTAGAGATTTCAGACCTACCATTTATTAGCTCAAACATCAAAAGACATGAATGCTTTAAAAGCATCAACATCAGCTTTTCTCTGTCAGCATGGTGGGAGTTTCTAAAAATAACGGAGTCTTCATTAATCCCATGCAAACGTACACCTATCTGGAATAACCCTGACATATTACAAAACAAAAATATGATTAATTTCCCAGAATGGAGTTGTAAAGGAATTAAATACTTAGAACATATATTAGAGGGAACAGAATTTATTCCATTTGACAGACTAGTTACACAATATGGGATCAACAAGAAAAGATTTTTAGAATATCAACAAATTAAATCCATAGTAAAAAAGAAATTTAACCTCAGTCAAGTTGAATTACAAACACCACCAAGTGTGGTTCAATTTCTTACTCTTAAATCCCCCAAACTATTATCTAAAATATACAGAACACTTTCTAAAATAGATGAATCAATATCCCTTCCTATTGCAAAGTGGGAAGCAGATTTATCAGTCAGCTTAGACCAAAACGTCTGGTCTCAGATTTGCTTAAAAACCTTTAAATTTATTAAAAATCCCAATCTGCAATTAATACAATACAAAATACTGCATAGAGTGCACTATACAGGTCATCGAATGTTTAAGATGGGCTTTACATCCGCCAACAACTGCTCACACTGTCAAGGCAATACACCAGACAGTTACATCCACGCTCTTTGGTTCTGTCCACCAGTGCAGAAGTTTTGGCACGAGATATGTGAGGACTTATCAAAGTGTCTGAAATGTAAAATTCCAACCTCCCCTTTAGTATGCTTGTTGGGAAATTTGGATGATGTCACTACAGAAATTAATACAGTCCACATGGTTTTTATTGCCCTATGCATCGCCAAGAAAACGGTCCTCATGAACTGGAAAAATAAAAATAATCTTAATTCTAGCCAATACAGAAACTATCTAATAGATCACATTAGTCTCGATATAGCCTCTGCCACCACATTAGATCAATCCCTCTGGGCTCCTTTGATCGGCTCCATCACCTAGCGGGGGTGGGGGGTCGTGGTTTGGTCCCGCCTTGGCTATTGTGGTTGATGTGGAGGTTGGGATGGGCTTAGGGCACCTGGAGGACCCCTAGAGACGTTATCCCTGGAGGGCTTAACCCGGGGGTTGTGTTCATAACCTGGTTAGTGGCTCTGGTCGCTCTCAGAGGTTGTTCTCCTCATGGCCGCGTGCAGCGGGGCTGGAGGATGGTCTGTGCTGGCGGACGTAGGTTACTGGCCTGGTGGCCTGGCTGCCCCTGAGTGGATCCGGGGCGGGCGTGGGGGTTTGGGGTTCGGGGGTGCTTCGCCTCCGTGCTGGGGCTCTGGCTGGGCCTTGGGGCTTCGGTCCTCGTCGGTGTGTCGCCGAGGTTGTGGGCGGGTGGGTGCACGGGGGCTCAGCCCTGGCGCAGGGGGCCTCTTGTGCATCGGCCTAACCGGGGGGCTCTTGAACTGGCAGGGAGGTTGTTCCATCTTTGCAGGAGTCCACTCTGCAGGTGGGGGAGAGACATAGGAGAGGTGGAGAATAAACTTAACCTGGGTGTCTGTGTCTTGTGTAGTTTGGGAGATGATTGAATGTTGGGGTGGGTACAGTTTCCTCTGCGGTGGGGTGGAGTGGGCTGCCCCGGGTCCTGTGGGGCTTGGCGGTGTTGCTGCCGTAGGCCCCGGTCTGGATGGGCCTGGGCTCCCTTGCCTTGGTGGATACCAGAGGACGGGGGTGCATATTGGGGTCAGCGGGGGAGCTGGCCCTAGGGAGGGACACCCTCCCCTCCCTTCTTTTCCTCCCCATCCCCGGCTGCCTCCCTCTTCACGCTCCACCACACCCACCCACACAGGTAGGGCTTTGGGGTGCGGGTGTGTCACCAGGGTGCAGGGGAGACATTCCCCCCCCCTCTGTCCTCTTCTGGCCACCTGTGCCTCAATTTTATCTCACAACTTAGACATCCACATTACTTACACTCTCATAACACACACATATATATATATATAGGGCCTTGAGGGTGGGCACGTTAACGGCGTCCAGTAGACGGTCTGTGTATTCAAACCTGCCTCTGGCGCCGGTGCCCACCTCTCAATTTTAAATCCATGTAGACATTGAGGGTTCTCGGGAGGGGCCGTGCTAACACCTGCTGCTCTCTGGCAGCAGCACCATGCTCTCCCTTGTTTTAAATACACTTTAGAGCAACACGCAGCAACACTACACTTGAGCGGGAGGAGGGAGGTATGGGGTCTTAACACACCCCTGTTCTCTGCTAGCCATCGGGGCGGGGGGGCTGGGAAGAGATGCTGGCTGTCCGATTGGCCTCCCTGCTGCTGCGGAGCCTGGGGCGGTCTGCTTGCCTCCACCCCGGAGGGAAGGGTAACATCTCTTGGGTCTGGGTGCCGTTTCCATCTCTGGGGGTGAGGATACCTGGACCCGGGGTATAGAGTATGTTTGGGGAGTGTGATTGTGTGTACATGTCCATTTACGTTTATTCCTGCGTTGGGTGAGTGCTGAGTGTTTGTATATGTGTGCATGAGGGTGGGAATGCATGTCTGTGTCTGTGTGTGCCTGTTTGTCTGTGTCTATATGTCAGGTCGGGTCTTAGACTTCACCTCTCTGGGAACTCCAAGGCCCTCCAAAGTGTGGAGGCCTATCTCCCCTCACCACACTCCCTGCCGGTGACTGATGCCCTCAGGGGTCGGTGCGTTGGTGGTTCTTGGTGTCCGGGGCTGGGCGCTCAGGTATGTACCAGCTCACTCCCGGTGACTACTTGGCGGGGCCTGGCGCCTGCTGCTCGGTCAGGCCTCTTCCGGGGCGCGGGGGGCCCTCGGGCCTCCGGCCTCTGTGCCTGCGGCTCGGTTCACTCTGGCACAGCTGGCTGGCGGCAGAGCCGGCGGGCACGCCGGTGCAGCCCCCTCTAGCTTCTGCCCGGTGGCTACTGGGTGACCCCTCATCTGGGGATCCTCAGCCCTTCCCATGAAGGTGGCACGGATGCCCCTCCGGTGGTCCTCCTTGGGCTCTTGCACTCTGGGGCCTCTGGATGTCTGGGGCCTGGATCTCCTCCATGCCTGCTTCATGCCCTGGGGGACGGGGCTATGGCTCTCTACATCCTCTAGCAGACCATTACATGGGGAAACCATTTGAATACAAGCGCGCCGATCCACACAGGTGTGCACATGGGTGTTCACTATTCGTAGACTTAAATCACACCTTTCTTGGCTGCTACTTCAAAGCACATTGTGCGCTGTCTGTCCTGCGTGCTGCACAACAACATTCAATATTTAGTATTTACTGCTGTTTACACTTAGCTAGATTAATGCGATGGTGTTGTGTATAGTATGTTGCATTGTTTTGTTTTGTTTTTTGCTTGTTTTCTATTCTTTTTCTCTCAACAGGTGATCCCGGAGATATTTTTTCTTCCCCCCTTTCTCACTGTCCCTCTCCCCTTCTGTTTTTCTTTTCCTTCCTCTTTCTTTCTCCCTTTCCTATCCCTCACTCATGTCTGTCCCGTCTGTAACAACTGAAAATAAAATAAATAATAAAAACAAAGGTCGATCAAATGGACCAATACGGCAATGCCATGATGATCCATTTGGCAAAATAAATCCATTGGGTATCCTTGTTGGTCTTCAGACAACAATTCTGACGGCTAAAGAACCAAATGGGACAGGCGAAAAAAAAAAAAAATAATAATAATAATAATAATAATTCTACTTACCAGCCAGTTTTCATACATCTCTAAAGCCATTTTATCTCTTTCTTCCTTCATGTATTTCTCCTCCTCCGCTTTATTTTTGATTTCTTTGCGCTCTGACGTGAATTTGTCATCGATAACTTCTTTCTTCTTTTCACACCTTAATCATGTTTAAAAAGAGGATTAAAAAACTGTATACACGACTTTTCTGTGAGGTTTTTAGAAATAAACAGTGGATGAAGATCTGAGCTTTGACTGCCATCTGGTGGGTGATATTTTTCAACCCGGCACCACAGCTGTTACAAGTTCTATTAAACATATATGCACATTTAAATCTACGTATTACCACCACTAAAAGCAAAGCTCAGTCATCTTTGGGATCTGTTGTTCAGACCATTCTGCAAGAAATGAATTCTCAGTGCATCTCTTTTCAGCACCTTTAAATAAATGGGACAAATTAATAATGAATGATTTCCACTCACCAGTTAGAAAAGGCAGACCTGCTGTCCCTTTTTCTCGCCTCCTCCTGTTCTTTGTTTTTAAGCTTCAATTCATTTTCAGCCTCCTTTTGTTTTCGGTGATTCTCTTTTAGCAGATGATCATGCTCACGTTTCCATTTCTCAAACACCTTTAATTGTTATTAAAATACCAAATTAACCTCACGGATACACACAAGCAATCTCATTATAGGTGTCAGAGTGGTGTATGCTTTTACCTGTTGAGCAGTCTGCCTTTTTTCTTCTTTCTCCTCAGCTGCTTTTTGTTCTTTTCTAATCACAGCTTCCTTCTCTCTTGCCTTAGATTTGAGGCTTTCTGCCTTCTTTTTCTTCCAAGCCTCATAGAACGAAACAGCATCTTCTTTTTTTGCCTCCTCTTCCTGTTTGTTTTTTGAAAAAAATTGAAGAGCATCCATGTAATCTTTAAAGCTTGTAAGGTGCTCTTTAGTTTGTCTAAAACACAGATGACTCACCTTTTCCTTTTTTTCTTTCAACATAGCCTCTTTCTTCTTCAGTTGCATGTTCTGCCTCGACTTTTCCTTCTTCTTTTTGAGCCATTCCTTGTAAAAGTGAGGGTAGATTTTACTGGACTGAGAATGTGCTTTTGATACTCTGAGGCCCTCTTAACACATACACACATTCATTCAAATCTAAATGTTCAATGTGCAGTACATTGTTTTCTCCCAACAACTCACACGATTACGAAACACTCTTTTAATTAGATTAATAAAACTACTGCTACTCTATATTTAGCTGCATGGTTCCTCGGAGCAGTGCTGAGTAAGGTTTTCATTGTCTTTTCTACACAGACTTTTAACTGTAGATATAAGGGTACATCACAGTGCTTTCCTCCACTGCATGGCTGACAATGTAAAAAAAACTAGAAAAGACAACACCCTCAGTACCACACCGACCTGATAAATGGCAGCTCGGAGGGAATCTGCTTCTTGTGGATGAGACTCTTGTAAAGAGACTTTACGGTCCAGAACTTTGAGAGATCCCAAATACTTGGACTCCACTTTCCTGGAGCATGCACTCTGAGATCTTGGAGTGGTCTTAGAGTGAGAACTCAAAGTCCTAATTTAAACAAAACAACAACAGAAAGGCCAGCTAAGTGATCAGGTCTGCTTCACACATAGAGCTCTGCTACTGCAGCTTGATTACCAACCTTGCTTCAACAGATTCCTCAGAGACATGAGAGAGATGAGCTGAGGGATCTCCTGAGCATCCCTGGAAGACAACAATGCACAGACTGAGCTCTTAGACTCTTGAAATGGAAGAAACCGGACTTTATTTGGGTTCGTGAAGATGTTTGACCTCTCATCCACAAGGCTTCTTCTATGTGTTCAGTCTGGAATGCAGCGTAATGACGCATGCCTTGATTCATACCTTCAGGCCCTCATGTGACCTTTAATGATTACAAGGTGGGTCAACAACTCTCAGGACCACCTCCAAGAGGACGACCTCGCTATAGGTTAAATACACAGAATTCTCCATCAGTTTTTAGAACATAAGAAGCTTCTTGGATGACATGTGTAACATCTTCACAAACCTACAAAACAGTCCTGTTGCCCCAACTCAAACGCTTAAGACTACCATCAGCCGAGTGACTGAAAACCCACACAAACTGAAGCTGGAGCTCTCCTCAGAATAAGCTGTGATTCATTAAAAAAAAAACTTCACAGCGACGTTACACAGTGCAGAATATGTCTTACAGTAAATTCTTCAAATGATGTGGAGTAGTTCCTCTCCTGCTCTTTGCTGTCATCAGAAATAAAGCCATCTAAAACAATAAAACAAATATTAAGAACATTAATTAGACATGTAGCAAAAATATTGGTTATTTTCTTTTGACTTTTTAATGATTATTATAATGAGGATTTATTGATTTTTCTCCCACAGTAGGTTTAAAAAAAATAATAATTTAAACAAGTCCAGATTTTAATGAATATTTTTTGGGTTAAATTTTGCTGCACAAGTCAGTGCATAACTAATCAATAATTGCATGCAAACTCCAATACCTATAAATATAAAAGTATTTTTATTCTCGTCTTCCTTACGATTTGCTAACGGCACACCATATTATCTGTAGTTGTCCTGAATAAAAAGAAAAAAAGGTTCTGAAGATTTTTTTTATGATCATTACCTTTCGATCCAGAATCAACAGTGGACTTTGTGAGGAGTGCAGACCGTGCACTCTTATTTGAAGAGGGTGAAACTGTGTGGTCTCCTTCTGTCCACTATGATGAAACAACATCACAAACATCCTCTGATTATGAAAAGTTTCATTTTAGTTTGCAACTTAAAACACTGATTAACAAAGCACAGCTGGGCTGCAGCTCCTTACAGCTATGGTGCCAGATGTATCAGTTGAGAGAGGAATTGATATAGAAGAAGTCTGAGGCCTGCTGAGATCCTGAAGGTCTTCAGCAGGCTTCTCTGAAGTGTGAAAGCTCAATCCGAGGGTCCTTTGCCGGGGTTTGGGTCTTGGTGGCTCCCTCTCTGAAACACTATCTGAATAGTGACAGGTGTAAATCTAAATGTAAAATCTGCACTGATTCCTGATAGCAGTATTGTGTATTAAACTGAACAGACCTGCTGAAGCTGTGTGGTTCAGGTCACATGTTGATAACTGTGAAGTCTGTGAGCGTTCTTCAGCAGCAGAGCCGCTCTTTTGCTCTGGCCCTGGAGTTTCCACCACGCTGCTGTCAGATGGTAACGGTAAAGGCATGTCCAGGAGAGTATCGTCTGATGTTTGGTATGACAGAGATTTACTTGAGCTTTCTCTTGTGATCTGAGGATCAGCTGAATCCACACGAGCATTTTTAAACTGTGCGTCATCTGTGGAGCGTTGTGAAGATGCTGACCCATTAGAACTATCACGTGCAGCCGTGTGTGAGTCTAGGGGCTCGTTTTTTTCTTGTGACTCTGACGCGGTGGTGCCGTTGGAGGGAGAGCTGATTCTTTGTGTTTTCAGGAATGAAACTTTCTTTGTCCTACTGTGTTTGTCTTCATCATCTGAGAGGTCAAAGTTGTTAATGATTTTGGCTTTAGTCTTCCCAGCTTTGAGAGAATCTGTCTTCTTTTTTCTTAATTTAAGGAGTCTGTTTAAAAAATCTGAAAAACAAAAAGATAAACTGTCAACACACTCTTTGTTGTAGTTTTTTTTTTTTTTTTTTTTATCAATTATCTTCTTCCCTCCCACCCTACCCCTAGCATCCCTTTCTGTCACACCAACCCTCTACATGTCACCCTTCACTTACATCTAGGCAGCTCTACCTGCAGCATCCTTTATCCAGTGTATTCACTATCCCTCCTGTGCATGTCTTCAAACCATCTCAACCTTCTCTCTAGCTTAGTCTCCTGACAGCCTAACCCAAGCTGTCAATCTCAGTCGCTCCCATTGAAAATCCCAACATCTCCAGCTCTGCCACCTCCAGCTCCACTTCCTGTGTATTTTTCAGTATAACGGTCTCTAAACCACGCATCACAGCAGGTCTTACGTCCATCTTTTAAGCCTTCTCTTTAACCTTCGCTACTATCCCTCTGTAACAAATGAACTACTCCATTCACTTAGAGTCCTTTTTAGATATAATAACGCTTTTTCCTTATACCATCTTCATCTTCTTCGAAGTCGTCAGAGTAGGAGTACTGATCTGTCTTGGCTTTGCTCGCCCTGGCAGAGACAGCAGCCTGGAGTTCATCCTAAAGCGACATAATTTCAGGTTAACATGATTCTCCTTTAATAATCAGGTTTAACTGAGCCGCTCATTTCTTATTTTGTTTAGAAACGGTCCTTACCTGAAATGTTGTTCTTTTAGATGTTTTCGGACTTTTTGAATAAGCAAGAGTCCCGTACTCCTGCTCGGTCATCCTAAAGCTGCAAACAGCTCCCTAAAATGCTAGCTGGGGTTCATTCGCTCGAGCTAATTAGCCTCTAAACACGTTATTAACCTCCCGTGCTGCTCTTCAAGCTTAATAACCTATTCTATACAATTTTTTTGCCGATGTATAATGATACACGAGACCCTAAAGCCACGCTAGCATACTGAAGATACTGTGGGCTAGCGAAGTTGTTGATGGTAACCCAGGGAAACAGACGGACAGTTCCGCTTTAGCACTGCGCATGCTCAGAAGACTTGTTTCGGAAGGAATATGTTTGTTTATTTAATTATTAAAAAGTCTAAACTATTGTGTTCAGTGCTTGAGTGACATGATTCATAGTTTTATAGTCCAAAGTTTATCTAAAAGTAGCAAGAAGGCTAATTAGAGATAGACTATTTAAAACCTTCCTGCCGTGTTCGGGTCAAATCTGACCGATTTACAAATGTAAAAACTCATAACTGTTGTGTTTTACATCCGATTTCCTCGAGGACTTGTGGCATCCTCCACACTATGCACTTGAACGTCTAAAAGTGATGAGCACCTCTTTCGTTGAATTTCGAGTTTTTTAGGAAATGAATGGGAATCCACCCCTCACGCCCCTTTGGCCTCTGACCCCCTGAATGGCTCACTGAATGGCCAAGTGAATGACCACTGAACGACCTACTGACCCACCCACTGAACTGAATCTGGTGGTGAAAAATGTTTCTTATGTTAATTTAAGAGCTGTTAAAACTGACTGGTCACTTGTGACTGGAACACTACAGTAAGGGAGGGGGGGGGGGGGGGGGGGGGGGGGGGGGGGGGGGGGTTGCACACAACCAGAGGGCTATATAGCAAAAACACAATGAAGGAATTTTATGTGAAAAAATACTGTAACGTCAGAAGTTATCTACTTTATTTACCCAGTCTAGCCTCAAATTGATATTAATAAGGACCGTATTTTTTTTTTGTATAAATGATTTAATTATCAAGAGGAGTAATCACATAAAACAGTGTTAAAATTTCTTTTGAAAATACCTTAACTAGAGAGAGCCTAATCTTTAAGGATGACAAGCACATACAAATATGCAGTCCTGTGAAAAACTAAAGAATCACTTTTAGCAGCAATAACTGGAAGAAGTGATTTTCTCTATGATTAATCAGTCCCTCATATCACTGTTGAGAAATTTTGGCCCACTGTTTATTACAGTATAGCTTGAGTCATTGAGGTTTTACAGGCATTTGTTTATGCACAGCTCTCTTGAGGTCCCTTCACTGCATTTCAGTCAGGTTGAGGTCTAGACTCTGACAAGGTCACTGCAACACCTTGATTCTTTTCTTTTTCAGCCATTCTGTTGTAGCTTTGATGCTGCGCATGGGATCATCAGCCTGTTGACTGACCTCACATGGCCTCACATTTGACTCTAGGATACTTGTACTGAGGAGTTCATGGTGGACTCAAAGTGACTGCAAAGTGTCCAGCTCATCTGGTGGCAAAATAAGCCTAAAATTCCACCCCTCCTCTATAAGCCATAATTTCCGAATTGTATTGCTTGATTATTACAATCCAGATGCAACGTTTCACAGCAACAAATACATTAAAAGTGGCTGAGCAAGTAGAAGACAATCAGTGGTTTTGTTGAATACGTTAAAATTGTGCTTCAGCACAGCACAGACTAAGTGTTACATTCTTACTCTGGCTGGAAGCATATATCAATTATAAATCTGATGAGAAGGAAATGTGCCAGCTTCACACAAAAACACAGCCAAGCTTCAGACTTAAGTCTTTTTATTTTCTGTTTTGTTGTAGGAAAAGTGCATAGTTGAAGCCCTTTTACTCTTAAACAGTAACAGTGTAAATTGAGGTCTACTGCGATGCCACCAATCATCTCAATAGTCTCATGGCTTCCCCATTGATACCATACAACTGACCCAGCATTTTCAATCTTTCAGCTCTTCCCTGTGACCTCACAGAACATCCCTAGAAAGCCATAGTACAACATAATTCAGAGGACTTTCGCTGATAATGAAGAGCAGCCAGATTCAGATGAGTGTTTAAAACTCCCTCCGTGCATTCAACAAATACTCTTCCACTTTAAGATTAATGCATGTAATTTCTGGTATCACAGACACCCTGGGATATATCCCAAGGCTCATATACACTTTAATAACCACACACTATACAGATGTTCACAAAACACAAACAGACTCACTCAGCAGATGGTTCTGAAAATATGTGGGTTCAATGGTTTTGTTGCTTTGTGTGGGTCAATACAATAGGAGGGAGCTATATATTTATTCATGGTAAGGCTCCAGTATCGGTAATGTTCCCAATTAAAATGTGGAAAATGAAAAATCATTCCCAAATAAAGTGAAAATAATAAAAGGACCCCTCAGTATTGCCATTTCAACACAAATAATTCAAAACTAAAAACTCACATTGGCACGTTTCATTAATTTCCACTGACAAACCGTGGTACAGAAGTTGTGAAGCAGAAACTTTGATTGCGTTCATCTTTTAGAAAGCTTAATCTGTACACAAGACCTTCAAAAGGAATCAAAAAAGTGCTAATAATGTATTATTTTGGCTACTAGTACAACTTTCTTTTAAAGCACAATAATACACACAATCATCCTAACATACGATGATGATATAACTGCAGATAGTTTCATTTTGTCAAATGAGGCCAAGCATCTCTGTATTACTGGAGGTGAATAATTGTTTTCTCTGGTGTGTGCATCAAATATTTTGCTCACATTTTACAGATCAACTTCAATTTTGTCCTTCAAACGTGCTGCTGCACCACCTTATTTAAAGGGACAGCCTTACAGTCAATATAGCAGAGCTGACTACCTGCTTGAGTCAGATGAGTATCTCACCAAGGCCCGAATGTAAACACACTAGACTTACTCACTGCATTAAGAATCCTCTGTTGTGTTACTGTAATGAGACTATAACCTTATCAAATAAATTCTGCAGGGTTAAATATGAAACTAAAACATGATACAAAATGTCATGGTTACTGGCACCGTATAGAGTTTTATCTTCATAAAGTAAGAAGTGTGGAATGTTTGAGAGAGACTGAAAGACCCTCCACCCTTTATTATTTCAAGCACCGGAAAAACAATTTAACGACCTAACAGGAACTCTTTACTACTGCCCCCTCCCATCTTCCCCGATTATGTGACACATTCCTTCATTATAGATTTGCATATGAGTCTCTGCAGATCCACAGGCATCACAGCTGGGATCAGGGACCAGCTCTGATGCCTGCGATTGCTCATTTAAGCAAATCCAACCGATATATATTTTTAAGCCAGTTGAGTGTGTACTTCTGCTATGAAAAGCCATGTGTCGTACCAGGTTTTATATTTTTTATGTGATTGTGTTCAGCTATTATCACATTCCTCTGGATAAAATCTTTTAAATTGAGAAATGCAACTGTTTTTAAGAGGACATATTTTGCTTTTCACCATTTTCCCCATGTGTGTCACATATATGCTTTTACATGGGTGGATGCTCATACTAAATACGGTCAAAGTTGCTCAGTTTTTTCTACTCTTCCTCCTTTGTGATGTCAGTGAAAGCAGTAATCCTTAATTGATATCAGGCTTGCAGCTCTGACTGTAAGCATAGAAGCTACACCCACCTTCATTTCAAATTCTGCGTATGGCAGCAAATAAGAATGAAGCTGACTTAAAGAGGGAGGGGCTAACACCTCTCCAGCTAAGGAGCTGCACCAGGACAAGTATAACCTAAAAAAGGATCATTTCAAACTCTAAATCATGCCATACTAATTGAGTAAAATAAGTTTTGGAGCTGGACATGAGCATAATAGGTCCCCTTTAAATATCATAGTTGTGCTGGCCTCATTGATCAGTTGGACTCTAGTAATAAGAAATCAAAGACAAGTCTGCAACAGCCTCAGAAGAAGAAAGAAAAAGATATGTGAGGGAATGTTGACAGAGAGACAGATGGTGCTGTCCTGGTTGCAGCTACTGTGCAACTCCAGTCAGAGGAGGTGTACATTTGCTGTTTGTTTGGCTCCACTGCTAGTCGATAGGTGGTGCTGGGGGCTCTCTTCCATCACTCTGCAAAAAACAAACAAACCCAGAAATAAATAAAAAATAAATAAAGAAATAATGATTTATATATCTCAGATTTGGGTATAATTACATGAAAAAAGACAATGTTTTTAACCTTTTTTTGGTTTTGCCTCACATATAGTGTGCAGGCTTGCAGCATTTCCTTTCCCATCATTCTGGTACAAGTTAATCTTGGTTTAATCTTCCAAAGAACTCTTTTAGATGTTGTCTGCCAAAGTCTAATCTGACTTTCTTGTCCTTCAGAGTAACCAGTGGTTTGCATATAGTTTTGAATCCTCTGTATTTCCATTCTGGAAGACATCTTTGTCAAGGTCATTGTAGACGATGACAAGTCTACCTACTTGAGTGCTCTTGACTTGGTTAGATGATGTGAAGCTGTTTTTCTTAGTGATTTGTGAATGTATTTTCAAAGATCACTGGGATTTAAAAACTCCTAGCATGGAATTACCAGTCAAATCCAAAAAAGTCTATAAATAATTTACTGATTTTTAAAGGCTTAAAAAGTGTCCCTTACAAAGGTTTGAACCATGATCCTTTCAGGAAAACTTCGCAGTGTTTGGAGCTGAAGTTTCAGCTAACAGACATGGCCACATACCCCTCAATTTAGCCAACTTCAAATAAGCCGTTTCTGTACCTGTAGCTTTAAATGAAATGATGATCTGCACATGCTCACATTTCACAAGTAAAACTGCTGTCATAAAAATAAAAAAAAAAACATTATTGCATCCTGACCATTTACATTTCCTGTATTGCTAATGAAGCAGTTGGTTATGACGAGGCTGCACTTCACAACACAAAAGGCAACATGCAAACACACTGACACACACTGTCCTCCTAGTATTTCATAAGTAAGGTCTGAAGTTTCTGCAGTTTCTCATTAGTCATATAAAGCTAATGGCGACAGTGGCATCAAGAACAAAAGTAATCCACCAAGTCTTGCAAATCAGCATATAGTCTATATAGAGACATTTTAGCATTAGAGATGGGACAAGATGCAGGCAGCTGCTCATTATAGTCACTTTTTGTAGACTCAAGTACAGCAGAAATGTTATTCTTTCCTCTTTTTAAATTAAAAAATTAGATTATAGGAAAGACTTGCTCTTAGAGTTGAGCTTTGCAACTCTGCGGATTTTTGTCACATACATATAAAAGGATCTATGAGGGAAGGAGAACCCCCCCAAAACCATAATAACCACAATGTCATAATATGTTGTCCTTAAAATAAAGCTCCAGTTTGGTCTGTGAAGGACGTCACAGAATAAATATTAGGTTCCTGGTTTCTATTCAGGGAGAGAATTAGTCATCTTTCCAAATATTAACCTATCCGCTTTCAAATACAGCAACTGCGTTTTTTGCATTGGGAAATAATGTTACTTGTCTAAAACTCAAATAATACACACAGTTATAAAAATCAACAGAGCTATGACAACAACATTCCCAAGAATTACAATTATTATTACTAGCAGGCAGAGAGAAATTCAAAAATCAAATGTTTAGTGGCAGAAAAACTTGTTTGGAGGTGACTTTATGTTAGTTTTACTCTGAGATCTTGGTTGGTTTTATGTTGCAGCCTTTTGTTATAAAAGACATGTGCCTTGTCAAAGAGGTATCAGGTTTGTCTAATCCCCTGACCTCATTACAAGAAAAATTTTTTTTTTAATTTCAGATGACACAGATTTTCCTCCGTGCTTCCCCAAGTCTTTTATTGCAATGACTAAAGGTCCTTCTTTTGTGTTTTTAGGCTGATTGCTACATAAACACTGGTCTATGTTTTTTTTAAAACATAAGTTCATGCAGCAGCTGTTAGCCCTACTAACTCTGCAGTACACACCAGATGTAAAACCTTTTTCAGTAATATTTTTAACACGAATTTATTTTAATAATAAGCAGAATACAGCGTATTAACAAACAAATTGGCTTTTCTATTTAATCATCTGTAATAATAGCTCTCTTTCATTCATAGCAATCAAACTTTGCATTATTAGATTCAAGGGAATATGTTTCCCTGATAAACACCTTCCTTTTTATTTAATGTGCACGTGGTATCTGGACTGTTCAGATGGAGGCAAAAGGGAAAAAAAGAAAAAAACTGCAGTACTGTGCAAAAGTCTTGAGCCACACCTCATGTCTTTTTATTTTGTTTTCAAAAAGCCAGACTTTGCAGGTAGTTAATACAAGGCATTAACTAGTTTTGTGCATACACATAACAGGTAACTTAGCAAAGACCTTTGTCACTTTGTGTTTTGCAAAAAACATTTTCCCCATTTCTTTAGTTGAATCTATACAAAACGCAAAAGATAATATGTCAGGAAGTGTCAGGCCTAAAAACACGTCTCCAGCAGATGAACATCATCTCAAAGTCTTGTCCTGCACCTGCTGCACCTTTCTAATTTTCCTAGCAAATGTAAAGAAATGAGTGGCGGTTCAAGACTTTTGCACATTACTGTACGTCTTTACGTTTCAGATATATTTGTTATGTAAAATGAGTGTGATCTGCACTCACATTGCGGGGTCCACTGGGCTTGCCAGAATGATGGGTTCCCCTGAGACTGGATGGGCGCAACAAAAACAGGACCAGGGCTAACACCGCCCATCCCATCAGAACCATGGGGAGGGTCAGGTCACCTCCCCCGCCCACTGACCCACTGGGACCTGGCACTGAAGAAAAAAAATAAAATAAAATAAAATACTTCTTATTCAGACACACATTTGAGTCCTATCGTGCGTTCAAACACTTACAAAATGTGAGCTACACTGAGAGAAGTTCATACATACGTTCCTGAGGGCACTCTGTATCTGTGCAGTAGGACTGAGATTGCCTCAGCTGGAAGAAAATTACAGAAGAACAAAATGATTTACTCTTTGCCCTCAAACTGGGAGGGAACGACACTGCCTACTAACTTTGATTCATTAACCAGCAGAGATATTGTGGTCAGCAGTGTTACAAAGCCACCATCAGAGCTCTACCTCAGGCGATCGTGGCTCAAGAGTTGGGAGTTCGTCTTGTTATCGGAAGGTTGCCGGTTTGAGCCCCGGCTCGGACAGTCTCGGTCGTTGTGTCCTTGGGCAAGACACTTCACCTACCGCCTACTGGCGATGGCCAGAAGGGCCGATGGCGCGATATGGCAGCCTCGCTTCTGTCAGTCTGCCCCAGGGCAGCTGTGGCTACAACTGTAGCTGCCTCCACCAGTGTGTGAATGTGTGTGTGAATGGGTGGATGACTGGGTGTGTAAAGCGCTTTGGGGTCCCTAGGGGGGACTAGTAAAAGCGCTATACAAATACAGGCCATTTACCTGGTTCCTGAGATAAACACTATAGCTATGACGAAGAATTATTTAGACATCTGAACAACATCCTTTAATACTGTAAGCAAATCAGATGGCCCAGTGTGTATCCAGCTCTCTGTCATGTAGGTTACACCTGTGCACGAAATGTAAATTAGGTCAACTGTAAGCTGACATACAGTAACTATGAACTGTGTCCTTCATGAAACTGGGAAACTCACAACAACAAATGTTATACTTTGAAATAAGAAGAGCCAAAGTATATTTCCAAGCACAATACGAGCCTGAGGGCAATAAAACTGTCTTTGCATGGCAGAGCAGACAGGCTCTCAAGACAAACACTGAGCAGGAACCAGGATGTAGCTTTGCATTTCCTTCTCCCCGCATCTCTTTAAGGCTTGAATTTACTTGCAAGTTGATCTTCGTTTCCTTTTTAACTTCAGCAGATGATGTTATCACTTCACACCACATACTTTGAATATTTTGACATGTCTACACGCCGTCTCTTCAACTTAAATTAGAGGCGATTTAGAAAACCACCAAACTGTGTCGCTTACCAAATTGATGAGGCGCCTCATTGCGTACTCCTGCGTGCAGATGCACTCACAAGGGTCAAAGCCTCCCTCCGCCATTCCTCACCAGACAGTATCCACCTGAAGAGAAGTACAGCATGTAACTAGGACGTACATGAACAACTGAAAGAAACCTAACACTCCCTCTTGTCACTGCTTCGCTCTATTGTTGTTCTACAAGCGCACACTGATTAGGGGGAGGAGACTGTTTAGGTAAGGAGACTCAGCATAGAGTGCTGGCGTTTCGTTTTGCTGCATGTCAGCAACAGTGAAAAGTTAATTTCGGTTTTCTTGCTTTTGCTGGGAATACCAACAAATCCCCATATTCCGCCAATCTCACAGTTTCATCGCAGTAACCTTGAAAGAGAAAATAAACTTTAACTGTGGAATGTTGAGCCTCTATTTAAAATAGCCTTCACCTTTATCACTCTATGAAGCCCTTTATGAAACACCATGTTGGATCATTCAGAGCTGATTTCTGCACTCTCAGTGTATTAGCATGTTTTGTATGAACATACTTTTTTTTTAAAAGATGAATCCATATGACACAAACTAGCAGTCAAACTATGAGCTTAGAGCCTGCTAATAAAGTGGCTCATACTAGCAAGAACTTGGATGATTGCTGTCATTATGAGTGACAAAGGAAGATGAGCTATTACTGGCTTGGATAAAGCATTGATGGAGCAAGATGAAGCTGGTTAATGCTGACAATGATGGAGGTGAAACACACACTGACAATGGTTCACCCCCCCCCCCCCCCCCAAAAGAAAAAAAACCCAAAACAAAACAAAACAACCACAAACACACAGATGTCTGCTACAGGTGTCTAATCGTGGTTATCAAACCCATAACAAACCCCAGATGAACTTCTAAAGCTCATAACGATGCTGAAATACATTCATTTCCACTTTCTTAGGTACACCTTGCCAGTACTTTGTTGGGCCCATTACATTACCAGCAGCCTCAACAATTCAGGCTGCTGAACCATCATCTTATATGAAACCTGAAAATCCATACTTTCAGGCTGTTTACACCAAATTCTAACTCTATCATCTAAATGTCACTGCACAAGACTGGTCACGAGACTGGTCAGACCAGACAACATTTTTCCAATCTTCTGTTGTTAAATTTAATGAGCCCATGTGAACGGTAACCTTCCTATTTCTAACATGAGTAGCACAAGGTGTGGTCTTCTGCTGCTGTAGCCCATTTGCTCTGTTCAATGTGGCAGCTCAATTACTGCCCACAGAGTCACAGAGGTTATAACAGAGAGCACAGAGTTTATTTTTTGCACTGATAATAAATCTGCAGTGTAATTGCTGGATACATCTTTACACTGAGTATTGGTTGATTATAAAAGCGCTCATATTAAGTATAAAAAACTGCAAACTATAACCTAACTGAGGCTTCTGCAAATGGATTTGCACTGCTATGAGCTCTGATAGAATCTCAGAGTTTGTTGAAGTAAACCGGCCAGTGAGCAGGTTGGGTTCACACAGTGTTACCCCTGGACACTGGCTCAGAGTTGAAGTTAATGCTCTCTCTGGAACAGAAAACCCAGAGTCCTCAACTCAGGATTAACAAACTCAGAGTTTTTAAATTAAACCTCATTCTGGAATAGGACCCAGCAGTTACCGAAACACAGCCCATCTGGCACCAACTTTCACGCTGTGTTCAAAGTCACTTAAATCCCCTTTCTTCCACATTCTGTTACAAACTATGAACCTCAGGAGTTCTTCTCGACCTTATCTGCACGCCTAACTGCACTGAATACCTGTGATGGGATTGGCTGCTTTTACTGGCTGACATTTCTTTCAAGATTATATCTTCTTCTCATTTAAAAACAAAACAAAAAAACAAAAAACAAAACAGCGGCCAACATATATACAGTGATTAGGATATTTTCAACCACTTATTTTATTTTCATGTCTCTTGCTATGCATCCACCAGCACACAATAGACATCCGAATTATCTGTCTACACCACAAAGAAACAAAATAAAAAGCCAAACATGTTTACCTAAGACTGACTACACCCAGCGGCCAGTGATGCACACCTGGCTAAACCTCACAGCCTTCAGCCAAAGATTGTGTAATAAATTAGAGGGCTGTTGGGTGAACTTTATGGGCATTCTAAAGGTTTCATTTGGTGGTGCTGTTAAATTTCTATTGGCTTATAGCTAGCTTTTTTCTCCACCCCACTGTCGTCAATGACAGTAAACTAAACAACACAAATATGTGAAGCAACGTAGTGCAACAACACCACAAACAACCTGAATCAACACAGCTAAAGCCGAAGACCGTAATCTGTCACTGCGCGGCTTTCCGATTAAGACTGCAGGAGGTTTAACATCAGACATACACAGGTTGCAGTATGATCCACGGGTGACTGCCTACACTTTTGCGGAAGTCAGCTAAAACGAGGTCAAAGACATCTACGGTTACTTCCCTGTAGTTTTAAAATTACGTGATTTAGCCTAACGTTTACACTAGCTTCTTGCTAACCCCGCCAGGCAAGCCAGAGGAAACTCACCCCCCCTCCCCTCCCACCCACTCCCTTGTCTTTATATTGTTATTAACTGAACAAAGACATGAGAGCAAAAAACAGCGACTTACTGGAGCTGCGTGATGTTAAGAAAACGATCACTGTCTCTCAGGGGCCCGAGCTGCACCGCTGCTCTACACAGAGACCATCAAACTGCAAACACATCAAACCACCGTCTGTGTTTTGTTTAATACACGTGAGCCAGCGGCTATTCTTCATCCGGGACCTCGGGAGTGGGGCGGCTCCCCGATGGCTCTGCTCTGTGTTCAGCCAAACAGCTGTCCTGCTTATTGGTCTGAAAGTCTGATGGGCGGGCCCTTTGAGCCAATCACAACAAGCAACGATCACTTTTTCTGGATAGTAAACAAACAGTCCAGTTGCCTGTTAGCTTACAGAGGCCCATGAATCTACAACATCTGTGCAGTTGTGTAACCAAATACATGGTGGTGGATTCGACTTGAATACTTTTCATTAGTTAAAGTTTTCATTAGTTAAAGTATTTAAGTTTTATGCTACTATATAAATTTTATTATTTTAAATAAGGAAAACAAAGAGATACCTTTCTGCAACTTTAACTTTGAATCTGGGCTTTTATTTATTTATTTATTATATAACTTATTGGTTTTATTTTGTCACTGTGGGAGTGGAAGTTAATCTATCACCATTCCCAAATAAGCTTATAAGACACCAATACTTAGAAATAAGAGCCAGAGAAGCACCAACCTGTTGTATTTTCCAAGTTTTAGAAACATTACAAGCTCAGTTACACACACCATTACCCCCCCCCCCCCCCCCCAACAAACAGTGCAATCTGTCATTGCACCAAACATTTTTAAAAAGACATCTCATTGAATATAATAATATATGTGGAGGTTATTATTAATATTATTATCAATATTAAAAAAATATGAGAGGTTCTTTACCTTACTTTCATCTGTTACCAACCTGGAATATATTCACTTCTGTGAATGAAACAAAAGTTTATTCTAGTGACTATCTCAGATGCATCTGAGATGGAAGCAACTCCTTTTCTTTCATCTGGTCCCTTTAGGGTTCGCCACAATGGATCATTCGCCTCCATCTCACCCTGTCCCTAGTATCCATCTCTGTCACACAAACCTTCTGCATGTCCTCCTCCATTACATCCATTAACCTCCTCTGCGGGCCTTCTTTTTCCCTACTGCCTGGCAGCTCCATTTTCAACATCCTTTGCCCAATATATCTCCTTTCCTCCTCTGTACATGCCTATACCATCTCAGCCTTGTCTCTACAACTTTATCCCCAAACTGCTCAACCTGAGCTGTCCCTCAAATGTACTGGTTTCTATTCCTGTCCATGCTGGTCAATCCTAATGAAAACCTGAGAATCTTCAGCTCTGTCACCTCCTGCTCAGCCTTCTGTCTTTTTGTCAATTTTGACATCTCCAAACCATACATCATATCATCTTATAAACCTCCCCTTCACTCTTGCATCCTTCTGTCTCAAATCACCCCTCATAACATGCCCCCACCCCCTCCATCCGCTCTCTTCTTCACCTCCAAGAGATGAAAGTAACTGAAATGCCATTCATGTTACAAACCACAAAGGTATGAATGCAGCTGAAAAGTTTTACGTTTAAGCTGAAGAACTGTAGATAAAGAGTGTGTGCACTCTACATAGACAGCTGCCTGCGCCAGTTATCACAAGATACTTAGGGAGCGACAGAAGCTGCAATGTGACTGTTAATAGCATATATGGCTTTTAACATATTTGCAGAACATTACATATATATACACAGAGATACTGACCACCATATAGATAAAATGTGAGTAAGAAAGAGTTCCCATTCCAGTAAGAACATCCCTCATAATCAGATGGAAACCATGACAGAAATGCCCTGAAGGGAAGTTACAAAAGAGCATGAACCCAGGTTGGCTGTCACCAGAGCTCATTAATGAAAGTTCTAGTGTGTGCTCCATGCAGCTGCTCTCTATGTGTGTGTATGTTCTGGACGGACTGACGCTGAGTGCAGGCAGGCAGGCGGACTGCGAGCTCTCTCTGAGCTGGAAAGAAGCGCTATACACGGTGAAAGTGAAAGGAGCTCCGTAAGTGTGGAAAGCACCGAACAGGCGGCCTCCCCCCCTCACACACACACACACAAACAAACAAACAACACAGGGAGACGGGCCACGGGTGTAGCTTGAAGGCAGCAGCGGCGGCAGCAGCTCAGCAGACACAGCCATGGCCAACATTGCGGTCCAAAGGATCAAACGGGAGTTCAAAGAAGTTCTCAAAAGCGAAGAGGTGCGGTAAAGCTACCGGCTTATTTTCACTTCTACTCAGCTCTTTCTTTAAAATTGTGTCAGCTCTGTTAAAATATACGCTACCGGCAGCCGTTATTGTGACCAAATAGATTTACCCTAGTCAGGTTTGGGTCTTCTGTTGCAGCAGGTCAGGCCCAAACAGGAGAACTTTAGCTAGCTTTAGCTTCAAATCAGCGTCCAGGCGAACCTCCCTTGTTATGTCAGGTGGGTGTGTTCAGGAAACACCGGGGATTCAGCTCTCTCAACTGACAGGCCCTGAATGCCTAACAAATAACGTCGCACACCTTTGTTTTAATTACACAAGTCAAGTAAACCTAGAGTGTGTGGCCTGTTAGCGCCTCAGGCAGGGAACCGCAGCTGTTTAGCAGCGTAAATGAGTTAGCGGCAGTTAGCAAGGCTTGCTAACGTTAACGCTATTTTGACATGTATCCACAGTTAGCATTAGCAGCCGTGATGTTTTGCTGCAACGTTCAACAAACTTATCAGGCGTTAATCAGCTGTTTGTTAACAATCTGAATACACTGCGTTTATTTAAAAGGTGTATGCTGTCATATCACCCCCTGCCCAACTCCTGTTAATACTGTTTTATAGTTTTGTAACTTTGGTGCTAACCTGAATTGTCCTAGTGTTTCCTCTGGGAGTGGGGCTCAAATTGGTTTTTAATGTTAACACAAAATGACACTAGCCGTGCCTTTTCTAGCAACCATCTTGCCAGGGACTTCTTGTTTTCAATTTAATGTGAAGACATGAGCTGGGTAACTCCTTTTTCTTTCTTTCTTTCTTTTTTGCATTTGTTCCAACCTACAGACGAGTAAAAACCAGATTAAAGTAGATTTGGTGGACGAGAACTTCACAGAGCTGAGGGGTGAGATAGCAGGGCCTCCAGACACACCATATGAAGGTACTGTAATATTGGAAATGATGGCCAAGATATGTGATACTCATCATGTGGTCTGATATACTAATGCATGTCTGCTTTTCTCTCTTTCCTAGGTGGCAGATATCAACTTGAAATAAAAATCCCAGAAACATATCCTTTTAACCCACCAAAGGTATTTGCTTTAGTGTCTTTCATCCTCTCTCTTCCTTGTTCAGTTATTTTGAAAACATGTACACTTTTGTTATAGCTGGTAAAACCGGTTGTCACTAATTGCCACTGCTCATGCCTAAGTGACCCTGTGCATGGTACCCAACTCTAAAAACCGCTCCCAGTGCTGCAGTTCAAATCACTTTTAATTATGTAGCACCCATGTTTCTACGATAATAGAAACATCAATCCCCTCTGAGCAAGCACTTGGCAACAGTGGGAAGGAAAAACTCCCATATAGCAACAAGAAATCTCCTACAGAACCAGGCTCAGGGAGGGGGCAGCCGTCTGCCACAACCAGTTGGGGGTGAGAGGAAAGTGAAAAAAGCAGAGACCGATAGGACAAAAGGCAAACTAAAGGAGAGCGAACCAGAGCTTAATGATTAAATACAGTGGTGGTGAATAAAAACAGGTAGAGTAAGGAGATAAATGATGAGCAAAACATTCAGTGCATCATGGGAAGCCCTGCAGCAGTCAGAGCTTGTAGCAGCATAACAAAGGGAGGGTTCAGGGTTATCTGATCCAGCCCTGACTATATGCTTTATCAAAATGTAAAATTTTAAGTCTAATCTTAAAAGTAAAGATGGTGTCTGCCTCCCAAATCCAAAATGTGAGTTGGTTCACGGAAGAGGGGCGTGAAAGCTGAAGCCTCTGCCTCCCATTCTACTTTTAGACGCTTTAGGAACCACAAGTATGCAGTCCAAGAACGATATGTATTCGAAGTATAGTGTATAGTAAGATGAGGTCTTTAGGATCTCATGGGGCCTGATTATTCAAGATTTTGCGTGTGAGTCGAAGGATTTTATATTCATTTCTGGATTTAACAGTGAGCCAATGAAGAGAAGCGAGCATGTGGCACTTTGACCGGAATCAATTTATAATTCTTATGAGCATCAGAATTTTGAGGTAAATTCAGCTATTGTGCTTCAATTAACAAAACCTTAGGTTTGTTTTAGTGCTCTCAGAGAACAGCATAACGTGACTTGTAAACAGCCTTTTCAGGTTTCTGGTCACTATTAGCTTGTATGTTAAAAACGAAAGAGAAAGTCTAATACTGATAATAGTGAAAATAAACATTTATTGTCTCCCTCCTGTAACCAAATTAATCTTGTAAACCTACCCTCAACACAGGGGTGGTAAGAAATCAATCTTTCCCTGAAATGATGTCACCAAATAACCTGTTAGGTAACAGTTTATGGGTTTAAACTACCGGCGTTTGGCTTATACAGTAATTTAAATGCTTAACACATCAAGTTAATTTGTCACTTAGATGTAAAATGCAGTGGTGCCATAAACCATAACTGCTGGCTCATTAATTTGCAGTCTTTCCCTCGCAATGGCTTACAATACATCAGCACATGGTAAAATGACAGCTACTGTAGTGTAGCCTGGATGCTGACATATCTGTTGCAAGAAACTGTAAATATTTCTTCTTTCTGTCACCTCACGTTCTTCTCTAGATAACGCTTCCTCATCTGTATGTCCTAGGTGCGCTTCATCACTAAGATCTGGCATCCTAATATCAGTTCTGTGACAGGAGCAATATGCCTGGACATTTTAAAAGACCAGTGGTAAGTGCAAAGTATCTGAACTGTTCTCAGTGCGCCTGTGTTTTCCATCCACTTAACCTGCCCTCTCACCCTCTCTCAGGGCAGCTGCTATGACCTTGAGGACAGTGCTGTTATCTCTACAGGCTCTCCTCGCTGCAGCAGAACCAGACGATCCACAGGATGCAGTAGTAGCAAACCAGGTGGGAAGGACTTAATGCACGACTTGCATTTTGTCTGCTTATAATTGGATATTAAAGTACCAAATTATATTTGGGTAACTGTACGTGTCTCGGTACCTGGTGTGAACTTGTGTCTAAAATAAAATCTGCCATATTTGCTAGTTAATTTTGTGATGTTGCTCACAGACCTGTATTTCTGAATCCTCAGTATAAGCAGAACCCAGAAATGTTCAAACAGACTGCGAGGCTTTGGTCTCACGTCTACGCGGGCGCTCCTGTCTCCAGTCCTGACTATACACGTAAAATAGACAAACTCTGTGCCATGGGCTTCGATAAGGTCAGAACCCCTTTGTTTTTGTTGTGCCCTCACATTTATAGGTAAAACTTAGTTACACTCTATCAGCCAGTTTCCCAAACATTAATCGTCCCTTGTTTTAGAGTAAGGGAAAAATTCACTGAAGCTCTCCGTTAAAAAAGTAAATAATGATAAAATATTTTTTAGTCTAAGACTAGGCTTAATTGCTGTCTGGGAAACTGAGCTTATATTTAACATAATAACATCATATTTTAAGAAACATGCTTATTTTCAGCTTGATGGCAGCAACATGCTTTAGAGACATTTAGAAAGAGCGATGCTCATCACTGTTGCATCACATCTTCTTTCAACAGCATTTTGTGCTTGTGAAACAAAGAGAAGTGCTTTTGTTTTGAAAGCTGTTGCTTCATTCTTTCCTGATAAAAGACGTGAGCTGCTCAGTTTGAGCCCTTCTACCTTTTTCTTTTCTCATCTGATAATGAAATGCTCAACTTCTTTGAAGTTTTACCCTCCCACACCCTCTATTCACTTCCCTGAAGACTTGTTCCATCTCTGGCGCCATTTTTTTACCCAATGATAAAAACTAAATATTTGGTAATGAACAGTGAGATGTGGCGTGTCAACTTTTTAGTTTGTTCAGCTGAATGCTGGACGAACTCATACCATGACGAGCCATCTGTCATGCATCTGTTCGATTACAATTCACAAGAATCACTACTCTTGCTGCAGTTTTGGTCAGATTTAAACCAACTGGCACACAATGATCGCCTACACATTACAGTAACCTGTGAACTGTGATGGATCGACCGCTGCATGAGATTCATTGGTGTTCTGGTTTGTTGCTGGCATTATATTCAATACGGTCATTATACACAATAATATATGTGTATAATGTATTTTTTTTGGAGGGGGGTGATTTGAAGTTGGATAGTGATGTAATAATTTTTACATGATTTTTACCCCTCAGCTGTAAAAGGCTGATGGAATATTGACATCACCCTGCGGGGCAGCCGGGCAGACAAGGTGAATACCTAAATTTGTGAATGCAATAACTCGAGGATGAGGCAGCGTGTCCCCTGAAAATCTTGGAGAAGTTTGAATCTCAGAGATCTCAATGTCAAAGTCAGAGGTCAAGTTTTCTGAAACTCTTGTGAATGCGATAAGTTGAGAACAAAACAACATAGGATTTTAAAATTGATAGCATAGATGTGTCTGGTAGGAGGCTATTGGGTAGCATTGGCGGTAGCCAGAATTTTATTATCATTAGTATTTTTTAATAGTCTTTATTTAAACCAGGGGGCATGATATACAGTGCTGATACGCTGGAAACATCAGGTTATAACTTATCTTTACATAGTTTATTCAAATTTTTGTCAAAGGTATTGACGGCCTTAATTCTCAACTCATGGGTTGTTGTATGTTTTTTTTTCCACTCTGTAAAGTTCTTCAGCAGTGCATATGGTTTAATGTTGGGGGCTCAACCATTTCCTCCTGATGGCCTTCTTACCTGCCAGAATTAAGGCTTTAAGTAGAGGATTGTAGTTGTAGTAGATAGTATGTAGATTTCTTCCTTTTTATGTCTGTAGATCCTTTTTTTCTTTACTTTATAGTTCAGAATAGTCTCTAGTGTATAAATAACTTTCTCAAAATGGCTGGAGCCTTGTAAATTTTGGCCTTGCAAGATGGATTACACAAAACACACACAAGTATTCATTTGAGTTTGTGAGCATGCGTTCTTGAATTTATTATTATGCAGTAAGCTTATGCAAACATTTACATTACCGCAGTACTTTATGACAAACAAACCATATATTTAGCTGTGTCTCCAGTGGGTTTCTTGTCTCGTGGATGGACTCCAGCTGCAGTTGGTGGTTCTTGTTCTCTGCAGCCTTTGTGAGATCTGCGAATTCTCAGATGAGAATCATTTTTCAACTTTTCTTCCTCCTTTTATACAGAATGCAGTAATAGCGGCCTTGTCTTCAAAATCCTGGGACGTGGAAACGGCGACAGAGCTGCTCCTAAGCAACTGAAGCCAGGTGTGAGGATCCAAAAACCCTTCATCACAGTGTCAGCTCCTCCACCACTGCCTTTTGTTACACAGAAAACAAACACCCCATCCACCATGGCAGTCTGAGCCTTCTTTTATTACCAGTTTTGTTTGCTACTAAGTCAACACCAGTAGCGCTGCATTTGCCAATATGCACAGCACCCCGTTGCCTGCCGAGTCTTTACTCCCACCTACCCAATATGTGTATTTCAGTATTAAGCCCTCCCACCCTTAAAAAATAAAAAAAATCCACCCATGCATCCAGTCTTCCATGCCCTTTAAACACATTATTTTTTCCCCCCACAAATTTCCTTAAAGTTGTAAAGGATCGAACAGCTGCTGTAATCAGGTGAATTTTCCAGGGTAAAATGTAAGGAAAGGAAAGCCTGCTGACTGCTTCTACACTACATTACCGTTTAATTCCTTCGGCAGCCAGTTGGACCGTGTGTGTTTCTCTGCTACAGACTTTTAGTACTGTAAAGAAAAAAAAGTCTTGCTGGATTAAATTTTCTTGACTGGATAGTGCTGTGCATGAGCAGTGTAATGTTTTTTTTCTCCTGAACAACCTTTCATTGATGCCTCAATCCACTACAGAAGTTTGGATGTACAGGTTTTATTTTCTGTATGTAGACTTAGAACAAAATCACACACACACACACCTGCCAACATCTGCACACATGCACAGAAGAAAAATCTGTAAATAGATCTGTGTAAATTTGAAAATACAGTGGGGATGTACTTTTTTTTTCTTACATGGCATTGTAAAACAGATTATTTTAAATATAAACTATGCCTAGTTTACAATTGTAAGGAGATAAATGTTTTCATGCTTTTGTGATCCATGAGAAGTCCCTCTGAATGTATTTTGTTTTTTTAAAGGGTGGCACAGCCAAAATCTTGGCCCTCATGGCACAGGAGCTAACAGCCAGCTCAGCCACTTTTTCTGCAATCATCTACAGTCCAACGTTTTTTTTTTTTGTGCACGTGTTTATTGTCCTTTCATGTTGTTGCCTTTATTTTGATTTGGCCAGATGATGCAGTGGGTGTTTGTTTGGTTTAACATCCCTCTCCTACACTCTTGGATCTCACAGGACTCATTCTATATAATCAGAGACACCTGGAACTTCTGATGGGGAAAGCCACCAAGCACCACCCAGTTTGGCGTTACACCGGTAGGGAACCAAAGCCCTACCGAACACGTTGATGGAAAGCGAATGGAATTTTTTTTCAGACATTTGAGAGGAAGATTCTGATGAGTGACATTAAGGATTTGGGTTTGCAGTGCTGTTTTATTTTTATTTTTTTTAACCATACGCACATCCTCGGCCACAGATGGAGGATCTGCTCATTAACATAACCAATAGGAGGCGGCGCTGTACACTTTATTGCTGATCCAGTCAATCAAAGGCTTTGGCCATATATACAGGTATATAGGCGATGTCCTATATTCCCAAACATGCTTTACTACACAGCCAAATAAAACACTCACTGAGGTCGTCTTTGAACTTTGTCTTCTAGGTAGTAAAAGAGGCTGGAACTCCTGTTATTCTATGAAGTGAAATAGCAGACCTGGGAAGTGTTTTCACATATTTTTGATTTTGAGGTACATGGACTGTAAAAACATGTTTGGCATTTAGAGAAAGGGTGTGGATGCATCCTCACACAAGGGGCCATTCTGTTTTTAATAAAGGAATTATTTTTGCTTAACCTCCAGCTCAGTCCCTACCAGCACAGCAGTGTATTACACTGCAACATGGAGTTAATGTGCAGCCGTCTCTACCCACAGTGGGGGGGAAAAAAGGAAGTTCATACGCAGGCAGAATGCACACGCCATCCCCCTTATTTGTAAATAGCTGGGTTTGGTTCTTAATAAAGAGCCATCTTATCACTAGAGTGCACCATTGATGGCTGGATCGAATATTTTCTAAGAAAAAGACAAAAACGGACACCACCCTCTCCAGTCTTCCTCATGATGTACAATATTGCACGATTACAAGCATAGAAAAGGGCCTGTTGCATCTCAGTTTCTCCATTTGGGTTGAGACTTATTTTTTTCCCCTTGTTCTCGGAAGCAAGCATCCGCAGTATAAAAAGCATGGTTATTTATTGTGACAGTGTCATGTTTCTTTGAATAAAAAAAAAAAGTGGAAAAATCACCTGTTTTTGAAATCTGCACTTCCAAAACACAGGCATAGAGACAAACGCACTGCACCATAACATCTAAAAGCATTTATTTTTTTTTCTTTTTGGAAAAAATTAAATATGATCATGAGTATAGGCATATTTAGTCCCCGTCATCAACACAACCCACATGGCATCCACTCACTCGATGCTTGAAAATCAGGAATAACCCAACAGAAAATTGACAAAAGTACAAAAAATATTCAATCATAAAAGATGAACAAAAACCTGAACACATACTTGGATAGTTATATATCATTTATGCAATCCAAAGTGACGTACTTCAGAAGTAAAAAAAAGAAAAAAGTCATTAAAACCCAGCTCATTTTCAGAGCCTCTGACATGTCCAGGGCACGAGGCAGCGAGCAGAGCTGGGAGCACAGTATCCAGAAATGCTTGACCGCTTAATTTTGTCCATTTACACGCACTGGAAATAAATCAAAAGGCCTTTAAAAGCATTACTGGTGTCACTTGAGAAGCACCTGCAAGTTTCTAACTGGCCTTGTGATGCTATAAACAAGCGAAAGCACCTAAACATACCAAAGTTAGAAACCTAAACTTACCAAAGTGTATAAAATTTTGGTGCCGGTACGTCTGTTAAACGCATCAGTTGTTCCCATATTTAAGCCAACTGCTGCAAAGATTTTAACTGTTCTCACTTAGATATTCAAAAAGTTTTCAGTGGAAAGTTACACAGGCATATTTACAAAATATAACTGTGTAAAAAACCCGATGATAAAAAAAATATAATAAAAAAAAATACTGTGCAACACAGACACAAAGAGGAAGAGGTCAAGAGACGTACAGTAGGATTTTCCCAGGGGATTTAATAAGCAACAATCATAACCAGATTAAAACGGCTGTAAAATGTCCATCCTGTTTTTTCTTAAAAATGGCTCCACAAAAGAAGCAAAGAGCAACAAACACAAAGGAAAAAAATAACATGATTCTGAGTAAGACCTACATACAATGAGCTTCAAATCATGACTACAAGGTAAAACCTTCTAGAGTGTGTGTGTGTGTGTGTGTGTGTGTGTGTGTGTGTGTGTGTGTGTGTGTGTGTGTGTGTGCCTGTTCGTGTGTTTTAAGAAAGGTCCATAATGTATCCAGGAAAGCTTTAAGAGTCAGAGGAGCTTGTACGCAGGGTTGGGAGGATATAAGGAAGAGTCTGGCCCAGTCTCTACAGTCTTGGTTTCACCTTCAGTGGTTTCCTCTTTACCTGAAAGACAAAGAAGTTTTGAGTCAGTGTCAGCGCAATCATCATCATCATCATCATTAACGTAACATGTACACAAATCCTTAGATAATCTTTAGGTTGTTCCTTTAAATCAGGAATCTCCCCAAGAGTTCATCAACTTGTACAAACATCTGTAAAAACTAAAAGGTAAATTCTGAGCAACATCTCAGTAGTGATCACTTTGTAATGCAGGTTGCCCCTAAAATCTGTAGGAACAGATATCACTTTCAGACCACAGAAATATTTTCATTACCCCAGAGGAGGGAGGAACAATCAAAGCTTTTTTTAAAGCTCCTACATCAGAGTAGGCACTCTCTGCTCCGACAGACTGTACGGTGGCGTCACATTAGTGACTCCTTTGCAAAAATCAAAACTGCCATTTTGAAAGCCAGTGACGAGGGATATACAGTGGGGCAAAAAAGTATTTAGTCAGCCACCGATTGTGCAAGTTCCCCCACTTAAAATGATGACAGAGGTCAGTAATTTGACCCAGAGGTACACTTCAACTGTGAGAGACAGAATGTGAAAAAAAAAATCCATGAATTCACATGGTAGGATTTGTAAAGAATTTATTCGTAAATCAGGGTGGAAAATAAGTATTTTGGTCAATAACAAAAATACAACTCAATACTTTGTAACATAACCTTTGTTGGCAATAACAGAGGTCAAACGTTTACTATAGGTCTTTACCAGGTTTGCACACACAGTAGCTGGTATTTTGGCCCATTCCTCCATGCAGATCTTCTCAAGAGCAGTGATGTTTTGGGGCTGTCGCCGAGCAACACGGACTTTCAACTCCCGCCACAGATTTTCTATGGGGTTGAGGTCTGGAGACTGGCTAGGCCACTCCAGGACTTTCAAATGCTTCTTACGGAGCCACTCCTTTGTTGCCCGGGCGGTGTGTTTTGGATCATTGTCATGTTGGAAGACCCAGCCTCGTTTCATCTTCAAAGTTCTCACTGATGGAAGGAGGTTTTGGCTCAAAATCTCACGATACTTGGCCCCATTCATTCTGTCCTTAACACGGATCAGTCGTCCTGTCCCCTTGGCAGAAAAACAGCCCCATAGCATGATGTTTCCACCCCCATGCTTCACAGTAGGTATGGTGTTCTTGGGATGCAACTCAGTATTCTTCTTCCTCCAAACACGACGAGTTGAGTTTATACCAAAAAGTTCTACTTTGGTTTCATCTGACCACATTACATTCTCCCAATCCTCTGCTGTATCATCCATGTGCTCTCTGGCAAACTTCAGACGGGCCTGGACATGCACTGGCTTCAGCAGCGGAACACGTCTGGCACTGCGGGATTTGATTCCCTGCCGTTGTAGTGTGTTACTGATGGTGACCTTTGTTACTTTGGTCCCAGCTCTCTGCAGGTCATTCACCAGGTCCCCCCGTGTGGTTCTGGGATCTTTGCTCACCGTTCTCATGATCATTTTGACCCCACGGGATGAGATCTTGCGTGGAGCCCCAGATCGAGGGAGATTATCAGTGGTCTTGTATGTCTTCCATTTTCTGATGATTGCTCCCACAGTTGATTTTTTCACACCAAGCTGCTTGCCTATTGTAGATTCACTCTTCCCAGTCTGGTGCAGGTCTACAATTCTTTTCCTGGTGTCCTTCGAAAGCTCTTTGGTCTTGGCCATGGCGGAGTTTGGAGTCTGACTGGTTGAGGCTGTGGACAGGTGTCTTTTATACAGATGATGAGGTCAAACAGGTGCCATTCATACAGGTAACGAGTGGGGGACAGAAAAGCTTCTTACAGAAGACGTTACAGGTCTGTGAGAGCCAGGGATTTTCCTTGTTTGAGGTGACCAAATACTTATTTTCCACCCTGATTTACAAATAAATTCTTTACAAATCCTACCATGTGAATTCATGGATTTTTTTTTTCACATTCTGTCTCTCACAGTTGAAGTGTACCTCTGGTGCAAATTACTGACCTCTGTCATCATTTTAAGTGGGGGAACTTGCACAATCGGTGGCTGACTAAATACTTTTTTGCCCCACTGTAGCTACACAAAGAACCCAAAAAACCAACAAAAAACAAAGACAGGTATACCATCACTTCCACATCCTCCATTGTTGTCTTCATGTCACATACAAATTATGTCACAGGACTTTCAGATAATGGAAAATGACCAAAACCGAGGGAGATAGACTTAAGCCAAGTAGGTATTGGTGGAAAAGGGCTGCGAATGGACATTTTAAGTATAAAGTTGCCGTTCATTTTGTTAGGTACACATGTTCAGTTTCTCATAAACTCAAATCTCTTATCAGTCAATCACTTGTTAGCAACTCAGTCCATTTAGGGAATGCAGACACGGTCACCACAACCTGCTAAGGTTTAAAGTGAGCATCAAAAAGTGGAAGAGAGGTGATACAAGTGATTCAACGTGGTATGGTCCATGGTTTGAGTATTTTAGAAGCTGCTGATCTACTGGGATTTACAGCAAATGATCCCAGAAAATATCCAGCGAACAAAAGTTCTCTGGGAGAAAATACTTTGTTGATGCCAGAGGTCCGAGGGGAATAACCAGAAGGCTGTGAGCTGACAGGAAGGCAGCAATAACTGTGCATACCTCATTACAACCAAGGTATGCAGAAGAGCATCTCTAAACACACAAGTTTGACTTTAAAGCAGATGGTCTACCGCAGGAGAAGACCACACCGGGTGCCACTCCTGTGAGCCAAGAACAGAAAACTGAGGCTGCAGTTCACACATGTCACCAAAACTGGACAGCACAAAACTGAGGCTTGATTTCTTCTGCCACACTGGGAAGGTCGGGGTCAGAATTTGGTGTAAATACTAGAGATGGACCGATCCGATATTACGTATTGGTATCGGTTCGATACTGACCCAAATTACTGGATCGGATATCGGCGAGAAATAAAAAATGTAATCCGATCCATTAAATATCAAAAAAGCACCTCACAAAACTTGCTACACGGCGTAACTCGGCTCATAACCGTAGCACGTCGCAGCAGTATGCCTCACATGATAGAGCCGCTGTGTATATTTGTAGCCTTGCTAGCAAACCAGCATTTCATCTCCGAGGAATTTTTCCCAGAGAGAAGTAAAGCAAGTGTGTAAGTTCATCTCTGAATGTTTGTAAAGCATTCCCACCTTAAGCTTAACAACACATATATGGAGCGACTGCCTCTCTCTCTCTCTCTCTCTCCTGCTGCTACTTCTATCGTGAAACTGCTTAATGATCAGCTGATCGGCTTTTCTGTCGCGAGTCTGTCTCTCTTCTTTGTTTTTGGCCCACTTTGCACCAGAAAGAGGAAACCAGCGGCTGAACAACAGCAGCACTATTAAGCTTGATAAGCTGTTGTTAGAATTTATTTAATATTACTTTCTACACCAGGATCTTTTTCTACGTAGCTGACGGCTGGTAACTGTGCAGGGGCGGATCTAGCAACGTTTAGCCAGGGGGGCCGATAGGGCATGAACAGGGAAAAGGGGGCACAAAGACATACTTTTCTTTCTTATTCTCATTTAAAATGTCTAGCTTTTAATAAATAATTATCTGACTCTTACACCCAAAGTTTTAATCTGATGTAAAATACATAGAAGTCCATTACTGTATATAGTAACTGTTAAGTCTAATATACCCTAGTAAGCTATACTACTTTTTCCTTTGGGAGGATACCATCTGTGCAGTCTGCAATTCTGTTGAAGAAAGATGTTGAATCTATTTAATTATTCTTGAAAAATAATTTCTTTCTGTGCATTTTTCCCCCTGCATCAAATTAAATTTGATTACATTGATTAAGCATCATGAGGTGGGGGGTGGTTCCCTATTTTTTTTTTTTTGCTGGGAGTTTGCAACCCTATTAGTTAGGTTGCTTGATATTTCTGCTAAGTACTCTTTAAAATACCAGAATAGGGAGGATGGAGCAGGTTTACGTTTATTAGATTGATCAGTGTTGCTGAACTATGAAATATTTTGGGCGCAGTGTATTTTTTACATACAGGTATAACAGAATAGCTTTAGTGTTGTTATTTATTTAAACTTGAGTATAAACTTATACAAAATGCAGCAAGATATTAAAAAAACGTTTTATTGATTAAAAAACACACTATATCGGATTCATATCGGTATCGGCAGATATCCAAATTTATGATATCGGTAACGGACATAAAAAAGTGGTATCGTGCCATCTCTAGTAAATACCATGAAAGCATCTATCTTGGCTTGTATTATGTTTCAGGCTGCTGCTGGTGGTGTAATCATGTGGGGAGTATTTTCTTGTAGCACTCTGGGCTCCTTAGTACAGCGGTCCCCAACCTTTTTATTGTCGGGCATAAACGGACCGGTTTATGCCCGACAATATTTTCACGGACCGGCCTTTTAGGTGTCGCGGATAAATTCAACAAAATAAAACTAGTACCGGTACGGAAAAAAAGATTTATTCATAACACACGTGAAAAGACCCAGGAAAATAGAGTTAGCGGGAAAAAAAAAAGATAACAAAATAACGCTAAAAACCGATAAAAACCATACATTTCAAACTCGAGTCTCAACTCTCGAGGCCCGGTACCAAATGACTCACTGACCGGTCCATGGCCCGGGGGTTGGGGACCGCTGCCTTAGTACACACAAAGCATTGTTTAAGCACCCTCTGATGGCTGCTTCCAGCAGGGTCAAGGGCCATGTCACAAAGCTTAATGAAAATGAGTTCACTGTACTCAAATGGCCTCCATGATCACCAGATCTGAATCCAGCAAACCACGTTCCTCACCTCTGCAGGTCAATCTGTCTCTTTGTCCCTTCGTCATTCTGCTGCTGCTGTTTTGACATCTTGATGTTGATTGACTCTGCAGACGGGTTCAAATTGGGGTCAGCTGCCCTTTTCCTGCCTCTGCTGGTTCCACCTCCCACTGGTGCCGCTCCTCCCTCTTTGTCAGCTGCTCCTGGAGCAGCAGCAGCTGATTTAGGCGGGCGACCACGTCGTTTGACAGGCGACGCTTCTGTCCCGGCATCGGGAGCTGCTTTCTGACTGGGCTCGACCTGGGAAACGGCAGTAAGAGTTCAGTTGAGTAAAAACAGTGCTTAAACGCAGGAAATGTGTAGTTCCCATGTGAGATTACCTTCTTCACCTCTTCAGCCTTGATGACTGGGTTCTCATTGTTTTCCTGTGCTCTGCTCTCTGATGACTCGATGGTAGAGCTGCTGTTACTGCGAGACGCAGAGAGTGTTGGTGATACCAGAAACTTTATGTTTAAGAGCGAGCGCCTGTAGTATCTGTGTCTGCGTGCTTACCTGTTTTTGTTGATTGTTGAGCTCAGAGGAGAGGAGTTGGTGCTGGTGTTACTGGTTGTGTCTGAAGCTGTGGTGGTCTTGGTGAAGATCCTCCTCCCTGGTACCGTCAGAGGCTTGTTCACTGCTCCTAACACAGGAGCTGGTTTGGGCTACATAGTGAAAGAGAATTAGCTTTCTGTGCTCAGAATAACGTGGCAAATTTTTAAACCTCTTAGCTCCACATCATGACTCCAATTTAGAGTTCACTGACAAACTGTGGGCAACTAACCTAATGTAACGTAACAAGCCTCGGTGTCGTGCATTTACCTTTCCAGTGAGCAGCATTTGTCTCATTTCTGCCATCAAATACTCTTTATCGTTTTTGAAGTCCTGTTGAAAGAAATTAAAAACAAGACAACTGATCACCGTAAAGCCAAACCATAAATACGGTCATGATTTAGATTCCTAACTGCACATAAGCACAATTTCCCAGCTCTATACCAGCATGAATCACTTTCCATCCCCAGAAAGAGGTCAAACAGCTCGATTTGTGCCTGAGATGACTAAATGTGTCCAAGCCTAACCATTTTCCTGTCTCTCAAAACACTGTGTGTGTGTGAGACACATAACTTTGTGGGGACCAAAAATTGGAAGTCTACTATACTTGTGGGGACAAACAGCCCTCATGTGGACCACAATCCCGGTCCCCTCAAGTTTGAAGGCATTTTTGAGACTCCAAATGTGGTTTTAGTGTTAGGGTTACAATTAGGTTATGGTTGGGTTTAGGGTAAGGGTCAGGGTTAGGCATTCATTTTTGATGGTTAGGGTTAGGGTAAGTGGCTAGGGAAAGCATTACTCCAATGAGATATCCCCACGAGGATATAAATACACACGTGTGTGTGTGTGTGTGTGTGTGTGTGTGTGTGTGTGTGTGTGTGTGTGTGTGTGTGAGACCTTGTCCTGTATGAGGAAGAACTTGGAGGGTAAGACAGGCTCTTTCGGACAATCCAGGTGACACGCAGTGCTCTTGTTGGCGATCACGAAGAGAGCGACGTCACAGACAATGTACAGTTTCTGTAATCACAACATGAAAGAAAGCCATTCAGTTGCCCGATTGCTAAACACACTGTCTGCCATATAATGCAGAATCCAAAGATTTTACTTTGTAATTTTAAAGAACAGGAATGACTCAAATTTATAGTTTACTGGCAAACTGTAAATGCAATTCAAAGTATTAACTCTATTATATAAACTACACTGGACGTCCAGTCAAATGTTTTTAAATGTTAAAATGCAAAACTGTAGTAACACTATTACATACCTCGTTGGCCTTTGCATCATCAGGACACTGAGCATCCTTGGTTTGTTTGATATTTTCTACCATCTTCCTAAGAAAGGCATGACTGTTGTTCTCATTCTTGGTCATCAGCACTTCAAGCATGAACCACAGGCATCTATATATGAACACACACACACAAAATAAATATTCTTTATGCCACAGCTGTGCAATCATCACTTATCTGTATTCGCTGGACTTTATAATAGGACAAAAGAGCAATTTAGAAATAAGAGCATTTTTGGAAAGGCAGTCTCAGCGGGAGACTAAATCAAAACACACTCACTCTTTGATGTCTTTGAGCTGCTCATATTCATGTGGTTTTGTGAAGTCTGGGTCATGAGCCAGCAAGTGGATCATGTAAGGAACCACATACTCAGGAAGAAGAGAGACAAGTTTTTCTGAGGAGAAAGAGACAATAGCTAATTTTAATGTGTGTGAGTAACTTTCTATGTCCCCTTTTTCAATGTGGGAAAAAGAAAACGCCGGGTGAAATGTTACTTGCTGAATAAGTATCTCAATAAATCTCAGCCAACAATGCGGCTGCTTTTTCTGTGATGCTGTGTTTGAATTAGAAAAGCCAAACAAAAAACTGTAAAATGACCTTTGGCAGGACAAAAACAAAGCTGTTCTGGATGCTGTAATAAAAACAAACCAACAAATAACCATTATCATCATGTTTCTCTCTTCTGTTTGATGTTTTTTTAATTATGCAGTGACTTAACAACATCTGACTAAAGTATTTATTCCAAAAGCTGTTTTTCCAACTGACTCAAAAGCCTAATATTAACATAACATTAGTAACAATTTGTACTACATTTGGATTAAACATTACTCCGATCCTCTTTCATCATCTAAACTGCCATCTAAGAAAGAGCATATTAAAAGCTGATGTTTCGGTGTAGAGAACTGACCCTGAGCGAGGGGGTTTTGTTTGATGTACTCTCTGCGGACGGAGATGTTTTTGAGGAGGCACTGTCGGGCATGTGCGCGGCGCTCCTTCACCGGGTCCTTGGCGCACAGAGCGAACACAGCCAGGTATTCGAGGGGCAGCAGCAATTTCACAAGAGCCAGGTGCAACTTCTGTGCAAAGATCTGACGAACCTGGTAGCACTCATCCTGCATGGAGGAACAAACCGTATCAGTGGATACGAAGTTTTTTTGTTGTTTTTTTAACTTTTTCATCAATGACAGAGGCACTAAAGTTTGATATGAAGGCGAGACTTGCATTGATAACAAGGCCACACAGCTGAAACTGCTCAGGTGTGATGATTTCATGGTAACACGGCTCTTGTGCCAACTTCATAATGGCTCCACCTGCAGCCAGCCTCAGACGGGACATGTCCGATTTACTGTCAGGAGTAGGAAAAAACAACCGGTCACCTCAAAACACGAGCCAAGAAAAATTAAGGTCTCCATCCAAAGCACTCCCACACATATGACTTTTAACAGCTGTCACTCAGCAATGGGACCTCCAGCCCCAGGTACCTGATCTTCTTCTGCTCTGTGAGGTCTCCTTCGCTGACCAACATGGCTGACAGCAGGCGCAGGGTGGAGTTCGCTGACTTGGATTGGTTGTTCTTCATTCCTAGTAACCAACGCACGAGCAGTTTGATGGCCTGAACCTTTGGGAACAAAAATTTAAAAAGAGAAAGATCCTTATTATAAAGATTCTGTTTTTAAAATATAATGACACAAAAATAGTTTTGATGAAGAACCTCAAACAGACTGTATTACAACTGAAATCACCTCTTACCTTAGCAAGAACTTCCGGTGAGACTTCCTCATCAGTGGTCCACAGTTTTCCATTCTTGTTTCCTACCGACTGAAGAAACAAAGGCACAAGCCAATCAGATTTTCACTTTTTCTTTTTGTGTACACACACACACACACACACTTCTTGCCTACATACAGGGGTCTCCACTTACCCGGTCATTCATGAGCAAGTCCTTCACGATGAAGTTGGCAACAATGGATTTCATTGGGGAAGCAAACTGATCTGGAGCCAGCATGGAGATATGGCCCAAGGACACGAGAGGCGTGATGAGCTGCTCTGGGACGTCTGCGTTCAGACTACGTGACAGAGGCTGGAAGAAGAAGCAAACGGTGTGAATACATCAATGCAAAGAAAGGAAAGATGACAAAATGCTTGAATAAAGCAGCCACATATTTGATATGCAATCGAGGTGATGTAAAATCATACGATTGCTCAAGTGGAATAATTGAATACCTCAAAAATCTGTGCCAGCTGCACTTCCTTGTTGTTGAAGATGGCATGAATACAGTGAACAGCCTGCTTGGCCTGGTGAGGGGTGCCCCGCTTGGCCTTCTGATGCAAGATAGGAATCAGTGTCCTGATGGACAAACAAGAACAAGCGATTAAAGACCAACACAGCTAATTTTGTAATTTTTTTTTAAACCCCTAACTTAGCATCTTCAAATGTATAGTGCTGTTATTTAATGATTTATCATTAGTGAAGCACCGATAAGCAAGTATATTGAAAGTAAAGGCACATCTCTTGAAACTTAAAGACTCCTGGCGCATTTACGTCTCTGTAAATTTATGTCACTTACGATCTTATCTGCTGTAACTCCGTCTCGATCTTCTGCCCAGTGTTTCTGAAAATCTGGATGGCTGCCTCTGCAACTTTGTCATCCTCCATCTTCAAACACTGGAGCAGAGACTCGTAGGTCTCTGCCGAGTGAAATGCAGTGGGGTGGGTGAAAGACAGAACCTGGAAACAGAGAAGGAAATGTTTTTTAAGCAGTATCATACAGGTATTTTGTTCTTCTTATTATTGTGTGCTGACAATTTGATTTCAGTACACTTTGGTGACAGCATGTACCTTGAGTAGCTCCAGTCCTGAGCGGATGGCTGTATCAGGGGTAACACCTTCCTCATCATCATCAGCTGTGCCCTCAATAGACTTGTTCAACAGCTTTACCAGAGCACTAAAGTAAAAGATGAAACACAGATTATTACTACTCCTATATTAAGCAAATTTATCTCCAAATTTGTTTGGTTATAGCTTCAGGAAGTAAAAAGGGTTGAGTAGGAACTGTTAGACTGCAAAGCATGAGAAGTAAAAGTCATTCAGTACATGTGTTTACTCAGAATGGTGTTTTTCCACAATGAAGAAAGGGTTAAACTTATGCCCTGCCAGAGGCCTGCAGTTACACCTTATCACCACTAGGTGTCTCAGTGAATGAGGAAAGTCTGTCTATGGTAAAGTGTTACACAATGACAGAGACAAAGCTAGGGCATGAAGCAGTCTGAGTGAGGGGAAGGGAGACACTGCTAGTCATATACCTGTTTTGGAGACCATACAAAAACACACTGGTTTACTTTGATCCAGTTTACTGGAATCAGAGTTTAAACTTAAACAAATGTTTAAGTCTGTTTTGAGTCCGTTCCATCAGTGTTCACATGCGAATTTTTCTGACCTGATGGCTTCAGAGTCGATGTGAACAGGAGCAATACGCTCCAACAGGAACTTCACCATCTCCAGGAATGGGTTAGTGGGCTGTTTGGGGAACGTCAACTTCCGAGTGATTTCCCTCTGCAGAGAGTATAAACAGCATCATAACATCTTAATACTTGTCATTCTGTGCATGTTATTATGCATGCACATTCACAGCAAGTCATATATTACTAAAACTCTGGTTAAGAGGGGAAAAAAAGTAAACCTAGCAGTTATTCTGCTCTCTATCACAGTTCAAGACTGAAATCTGTCACAGAAATCTGCATTTTCTTTGACTGACTGGACCTTTAATTGAAAAATAAAGTTGTTTTGGTTATTTCGTGCTTTTAGTCTGATACATTCAAACTAACAGCACTGAAATTAGGGACCAAACCATTAAAGAGAGGAGGCATCAAACATGTCATCTCACCACACAAATCTCAGCTTGTTTGCAGGAGCACGTCGGACTGATGAGCATCTCCAGCTGAACTCGGAGCTTCTCATCCTCACCGAGTACCTGATTGAACTTCTTCATGAAGTCCTGAGCTTTCCCAGCATCTGGGAGGTTCTCTGAAAATACAAGGCAGAGTTATAATAGGTGGTAAGTTATGCACCTAAAGAATTCAAGCTGACCCACTGGATTATCCATCGTATATCCACAGACTGCAACAATGACACCTTGACATGAGGACTGGTGTGGCCGAGAGACAAATATTGACCTCATGATTTGTGAACAACACGCTTGGACATGTTAAGCAACCATGTCGACACTATTTACATGTATTTAAAGAATAGTGATATTGTGCTACATATACACAAATACACACGGTTTCAATGGTGGATACTAGGACTAATACTGGGCCAAAGTTTCAAATAAAAAAATGCAAATAATCAGGGTAAAAAGCTCAGGTTTCAAACTGCTTTAAACACTCGTCTAGTTTCTGACAGTTTTTCTAGTCTTGGCTCTGTGTGATGTAAAAGAGAGAGCCTGTCTTTAATGTGAACACATCTCCGGCTGTGAGTAAATGGTAAATCAATTGGTTCATTAATGGTGCTTTTCTCCTTTACCTGAGCACTTTAAGCACTTTATACAACATGTATCACTCACCCATTAACACCCTAAAGAAAGCATCATAGAGGAACTTGGGGTTCAGTATCTTGCCCAAGGATACAGGCTGAAGCCGCCAGTGATCAAACTACCAACCTTCCAATTAGAAGATGACCTGGTAAGCTACAGCCAGGAGGTAGGTTATTAGTGTGAGGACAAATAACCCAATTGCTGCTCAAACCATGCTTATGAGGGGCAACCAATCAAAGACGATTTAAAGAGAAGCTGGCCTTAAAGAACAAGGACCTGTCTAGTGTTTGTATGTTTGCAACTTACTGGCAATACTCATCAACTTCCCAAACATTGCTGTGTTGTTGGCCTCAGACTAAGAGAAAGGGAGAGAGAGAAAAAGAACCAGGTTATAGTTTTAAAGAATAGGAGGAACGGGTGATCAGTGCGTGTGTTTGCATAAATGTACCACTGGCAGCTTGTGGAGGTCAAGCAGCTCCTTGACGAGGCCTCTGAGCATGTTCTGACACTTCCACATCTCATTCAGGGCCCTGAAAGCAAAAATAAATTACACCGAGAGAGAGAGAAAAGTATTCAGTCTTGTTATGCTTCTTTGAAGTCCACTTGTCTGCCGCCTGGGGCACATGTGTAAGTTGTGCATTGTAAAACAAATTCTCTGCAGACAAGTCCACGCCGCCACAAAAAACAAAAACCAGACAGACATACAGATATCTGCAAAGAGCCTTACGGTTACTGCAAGATGATGAAATTTATGTCACACAGACTCTACGGGACGCATACATGTGTAAAGAATAATCCAGGCAGTTTTATGGTGTGTGTAATATAAAAATATATGACACGATTTGATGGTGTCATTAGTGTGGGTTTACTGACTTGACAGCGTTCGTGTCCAGGCAGGCATACAGGTAGTAGAGGCATTTCATCTTCTCCTCTGTATCAAGATTGTGAGGGACCATGTACTGGGCAAAGATCTTCTCAACTAATAACCTGCAGGAAAGGAAGGAAGAATTGCTTGAAAACACAGAAAAATCAATAAATCAGCTAGGGTGAAAGTTTAAAGGCCTTCTCTGCTTTAAACACTACCCAGTAGTGGACAACTAGCCTTATTCTGCAACATTAATCCAGGAGAAAAACTCATTATCAAAAACACTGTAGGAAAACAGTTCCTTTAAAACACAAGTTGTCCTCTTAGCCTGCAGCAAAGACCTGGTGCTGTAAAGTGGTGCACTGAATTGGTCCGTCAGCCTCATTTCTGATTACCGGAGTTGCTGCTAAGGCTGGTCTGCAGGTCACAAGGTACAAATGCTCAAATATTTCACCTCAGTCCTCCTAACACAGATATCAATTAATTGAATCTAAAACTTATCCGCACAGTTTCCTTTTCTAAAAATGAAAAACAAAAGAACTTCAGTACTTTTACTTTTTTGCCCTTGCAGATTCGCTTTTGCCTTTTAAAATGCAAATGAAATATAAACAAAACAAACAATATAAAATACAAAGTTGACCTCTTGGGTTTTGTGAATTTGATTCTTAGCAGCAGTAAATCATTAGTCCAATTTGTAAAGCCTGCATGTTCTCACTTGTCGTCGATGCTGTTCTGGTAGTAGATGTGCAGCAGTTTGTCTTTGATCCAGCTGATCTTTTGGGCAGACTCTTTTCCAGCCTCGTGGTGCAGACAGTATTTCTTGTAAAGCTGAGCCAGGCCCATCATGGCCTCCTTACGCACACGCCACTGCAGCAAGAGGGAGGAAAAGAGAAGAGAAAAAGATTAAAGATGAAGATTTTGGAAGTAAATTATATTATTTCTTGTTTGATAAGGAAATTATGTCGCATTCAGGGAAATTTCATCTCTTTTATGAACACTGTTATATGTTATACATAATTCACTTCATAAGGTCAATAACTACTGATGATGGCACTAAAAAAAGATATAAACTAGCTTCAACACAGAAAACTTGCACTTTGTTCATTGACAAGCTAGTTTTGGCCTGGATTATGAAGAAATCAGCATACAATGAAGCATTTCATGTGATTTTTCCATTCACTCTCACTCAGATAGCGAAGAATGAGAAAACATGTCAGATCAGTTTCCAACATCAAAAAGCAAACAGAAGAAAATGTTATATGCCTGTGATGTGTCGCCACTATTATCTGTAGGCCACATGCTTCAATGAAAAAGGTACAAATTAAGCACATAAATTGTTGTTGCCATGACAACGTTAAGTGACAAGCCAATAAACCCACACGTCACTAGTTCTAATGTAACACATGCCCGTTACAATATCTGTACTACAAATATTTATGTTACCCTCTTGTCCAAGGTCCTTTCCCGTACAAAGCCTAACAGCTGGTCATTGACCAAGTTGAGGTCTTTTTTCCCAGCATTAATGATGGTGACGATGACATCATGACGAATGGCTTCCTCTGGGTCGTGGGAACGCACCTTCAAATACTCTGAGGGAATAAAGAATAATAAAGATAAGCAAGAATATTTCTGTTAAAAACAGCGGGTTAAGACTGCAAGTGGAAAAACTTCCAAACACAAAAAAACCCAAAGCAAACCTGTCAGGTCTTTTGCCAGGTCTGGGTGGTTCATGAGGCAGTGGCTGGCAAACTTTACACACTCTAGCCTGACTGGTACATGGATGTCATTGAACCTGGAAACCAAAATACAGTTACACATAATTAATTTAATTAGGCATTAAACTTTGTAGGTAAAAAAAAGTGCCTCAGTAAAACTTAGTAAATAAGACTGATGAGGCCTACACTGTTTCCCCACACAGACTTTACATAGGCAGGTCTCACAGGCACCAAAGAATAATTGGCCACTTATTTTAAGCATTTCTTTTCTTCTTTAAGTTTTTACACAGAAAACGCCCTCTCTGCAATAAAAGTACTAGAGGAAAATGCCCTTGCTATTATTTTTAAAGGTTAGTCACTGCTTATTAGTGAGCCTGTGCCCTTCCTGCCTTGCGTTTTCTCTGCTGTCTGACTCACTGGCCAAGTTGCTCTTGTGGTGGTCCTCACTATCGTTCAGTTAGATCACCAAAGATGACTACGTCCTGCTTGATGTGCTTCAACCCCCCAGTCTTGGACTTGCTGCAAGCTCAAACTAGAACGTTGGGTTACTTAATGTAATTCCTGGTTCTTTGATAACAGAGTCAGGTGTTTCACTGTGGGAATCGCCTTGGTGTGACCAACTACGGAAGTCACGATTCCCATAGTGAAACACCAGAGCGACGTTAGAAAAAGAACCTTTATTCAGCTGCCTCTAAATAGAGGGCTGAGTCCACCTCCTTACAGGACTCCTTAAATGAAGGGATCTTTGTTCTCTCTGGACAGCTGCTGTAACCAGAACCAGGTAGAGAATTTTTGCATTCACCGCAACACCAAACGACCCACGATTGGAGAGCAGAACAAGGACTTTCCATTACTGGGTGAAGTCCACTGAGTGTGGGAAACATTTGCTGTCCTTTGACCTTAATAATTATACTTCAAAATTAACTACCAAAACATGTGGCTTGCATACACACATGCACAGATAACCCCATCACCCCAACCCTCACCTGTCAACACCATGAATAGGATCCAAATCTGTAGGAAACCCAACTAGCAGGACAAATCTGTACACATTTTACTGATAGGTGAGCTGAGGTCACACTTTACACTGTTCACCAATTCTCCATTAATCTGAGCTCTTTTTGGAGCCAGGAAACTTTCCCTTTTCCCCCATTGTGCTAAATGCATAGACCAGTTCCCAACTAAAACACACTACAGATCCAATTTATAGATAAATCATAAGATGATGGAAGTAAATTCACTTCTCTCTACATAACTTCTCCTTAACTAATATAATTGTAATAAAAATTACATTTTTGCATTAATGCCATCTCTTTACACGTTTCTTTGTCTCTCGTGACTGAATCGAGGCAGCTTAAAACATTACTTCATGTCTGTGTTCACGTCACCCACCGTCCTAGGAAGCACTGCCACAGTGGTCTGTTCTGCGAGGCCAGCTCAGAGTCTTTGGCTCCGAACAACTTTGCCAGCAACCGTACAACAGCAAGACGCTCCTCACCATCATTGCTCTGCAAACATAACACACACACACTTATTTTTAATACCGGCTGCAGCTTTTATCTTGAAGCTGTTATTAATACTGTTCATATCTTGTGCTCAGACCCATTTCACATACTGCTGCACACACAGAGCAGCGCGTGTGTTTCAGCCACTCCCTTGAAGACAGTTTTATTTTAAAGTATGAATTTTTTTCCCCCACTTGCTGGTCATTCATTCTTACAGTATTTACAGAAACGGCTCAGTTATGACGGCCAACTCAATACAGAGGTGGCTTACTGTGATGGTGTAAAGGTACTGGGCACTCATGTCATGTCAGGACCAAAAAGACTTCATATAAGAAAAGCTGGTCTTCAAAAACATCTGCGTGACAAACAAAACAACTGAGCATCTAACTAAGAAAAGGAAAAGTGAATGAAAGATAACAGACGAGTCATTACTCAGTGGTGATGCAAGATGAAACCTCAGTGATGCACTGATATCTCAGCCAAGAGTGGGTTTTGGCAGATATCGCCTTGCTGACTGATATCAAACATGACGAGGTTTACTGATGTCTGTGGCTGATGTTTATCGGCTCTACCACATGACTATTGCTCTCGCTAAATTTTCAGAGCTCATTGGACGATGAACTGAAATATATTAAAAGCAGGTCATATTTTATGATGAGATTTCTCATTCTAAAGATCAAGATCACAGAGCAAGCGACGGAAATCAGCTTTCTCTGAAGGGTGGCTGGCCTCTCGCTTAGGGTGATGAGTTCAGTTATTTGAGACATTCACATTGAAAGGAGCCAGTTAAGGTTTAACAAGGATGCCTCCTAGGTGAGGTGTTTTGGATATGTCCCACCGGGAGGTGGCCCAGGACATGCTGGAGAGATATCTCTCAACATGTCTGGCAACATCTGTGTGTTCCCCCAGATAAACTAGAGGAGGTGGCTGGGGAGAGGGAGGTCTGGGCTTCTCTGCTTAGGCTCCTGCAATTTGCCCCAGATAAGCAGAAGAAAATGGATGGATGGATGATTTTTAATAATAATAATGGATTGCATTTATATAGCGCTTTTCTAGGCACCCAAAGCGCTTTACAATTCCACTATTCATTCACTCTCACATTCACACACTGGTGGAGGTAAACCACAGTTGTAGCCACAGCTGCCCTGGGGCAGACTGACAGAAGCGAGGCTTCTATCAGTCTCGCCCCATTGGCCTCTGGCCAACACCAGTAGGCGGTAGGTGAAGTGTCTTGCCCAAGGACGCAACCACCAGGACAGACAGAGCTGGGGATCGAACCGGCAACCTTCCAGTTACAAGATGAGCTTCCCAACCCCCTGAACCACGGACGCCCACCACGAACGATTTTTAAGGAAAATGAACAGGATAAAATAAAGGTACCAGCTGCCAAATTGTGAACATAAGTACTCCCAAAGAGTGTCACAAACGGCTGCATTGATATGTAAAATTGCTGAACTCACAACGGTCAGTAAGAGAGAAAAGGTTTATGCAGAGACATACTTTAATATTATTTATTTCATGCCTCCTTATGTGTTCTGAAAACCAGGTTTAATGAAATTATCGATATTTTCATATGAAGATTCTGCCACGTTATATTAGAGGAAGCAAACAAAGCCTTGGCCACTAGCCTCAAGCAGAACTGAGTGGCCAGCAGAGGTCTGTAAGCTCACTTCTTTCTAAATCTAATTCAAACTATTAGCCTGCACTCCTCAAGGGACATGAAGGTAATGAATCACATTCTGCACAGGCCCCTTCCGGAGCCAGAAAAAGATTTATGCTACTTAAAAAACAAAAACAAATCTCATTAAGATGAATCTAGATTAGTCAAATACAGTCCTCCGCTTTTCCTTTAACCTTCAGTAAGTTGACAACCCATTAAACACCAACACCACAAAGGTTAAATAATATTAAAAATGCATACTGTTAATCAACAACAGGGTTAAAGTCTGTTTTGTGATTGTTGTCTTCACCTTAAGCTTGAACTCCAGCTGTGGCATGACAGAGGTAAGCAGCATAGGATCAATGGCAAACAGTTCCTGGATGAGGTCAAAGACGTGCTCTGATAAATCGCTGACTGATGACTTGCCCATCACTAAAACCTGATTGAAGAACTAAAGATGAAAAATAAAACACTGCATTAGATTAAAACAAAACAAAACGTTAGAGACACTGACATTTAAACAAACCAAATACAAGGGAGAAGGTGCAAGTAAAACATTAAAATATGCAACTGAGTGCAGGACGCTACGCACATTTGCAATACATGTCTCAATGGTCTGGACAGTCCTCTTCAGCAGAGTCTTAGCAAGATCATATGCTTGCTTGTTCAGATTCTGTTCCAAGGAAGGCAAAAAATGAAAATTAAATCCGGTGAAGTGTATTATTCTTTTGATTTTATATTGTACATTGCCATGTTATTTGCCTTTTACCTTGTGTGCAGGGATGAGATTAATGAGGATGGTGTCCAGCAGCTCCTGTGTGACACCATCTCCCTCCATGATGATAGAACTCATCAGATCCAACATGTGCATCTGTACCTTGTGGTTATGGCTGTTACTGTGAAGGAAGAAAGACAGAAATCCTTTCAGTGTAATAACAGGAGGAATAATTAAACAAACAAAAATAAAAACAATAATAATAATAATAATCAAAAACTAACTATAAACAATTCATACAGTGTTTATTATAATCCCATTTAGTAGTAAAATCTAAAAGCATACATGTCTTTATGCTAAAATAAATCTATCGGTTTTCCTTCAAGTTACATATTTTAAACTCTGGTGTAAAAAGAGTTTGACAGACTCGAGCAATAACAAAGGTCTTTACTTGATAACAGAGAAGAGTGTTTTGAAAAGCTGGATGAAGATCTCATTGCAGTCCTCCAGCTCAAAGCAAATGTTGTACGACTTCACCCAAGCCAGGTTCTATAGAAAACAACAAAGCCATAAATGTTACTGGTTTTTTTTAGCAGTTAATACTATTACTGCGTACTTCACATTGAACTAAAATCCATAAACACACCGACTGTGTATGGTTAAAAGCTTATGATACTATCAAATATTTACTATGACAACACAAAGTAACATATCCTGCTATTTCAGTAGCTGGAAACAGAATGGAAATTTTCCATGAAAACAGATTACATTATTAATTACTTTTTTTTTGTTAGTCACCCAAACTGTTTTAGCTCCAAACATGAACAGTGATCTCTCCTTTAGCACCTTACCTCCAGCAGGTAGAAGTATCGGTTAAACTGAGGACTCTTGGTGTCTTCTAGTCCCTTTAACTGTCTAGTGATGAAGAGGAAGATGTCCTAGGGAATTTTGGGAAATTGAGTTAGTGCTGTTGAGTACACACAAGTTTCACAGTAGTAGTGACAAAGATGATCCATGGAGGGCTTGCAACCAACATTCACTTGAGGTGTGCTTCATGGTAAAATAACTTTGTTGTGGTTTTGAATGAAAGAACTGGACGTCAACGCTGTAATCTTGCTGCAAATTCAACCGTGCCATTAATTCACAACTCAATTTTGTTTACTTTTGATGTCAAATTATATTAATGGACTCAATAAGATCTGAGCACATTTTTAAAGGGGCACAATTACTACACTTAGAGATTAAGCTTTGGTCCCTCACTAGTAAGGGCAATGTGTAACCGCATATGGTGCAGGTGTTAACCGATCAGGAAAGAAAGCCGCTGACGCTAACAGTTTTAACATTAGCCACACCCCTGCAAACCAATATGACCCTGCGTGTGTGCATGAGATCACAGTAGACGCACATTTCAGGGTCATTTTGGTTCACCATAAACTAGCAATCAAACACACTCAACTATTAGCCAGGAAACAGGCCAATAAGTGAACAAAAGTCAATATTTTGATTTAGTCCATAAATTTGATGACAGCTGTCATTTCAACTTGTCTAATCATTAAAAATCTGGACTACTAAAAGACTCCCTTGAAGACAGTGTTCAGTCCAAGGTTGGTATCTAACCTTGAGTTTATCATGGGAGGTATAGGGAGCCTCAGGGGCATAGATCCTGAAGATATCAGCCAGGCAGCAGGCCACTAATAGCCGAACATCTTTATTGGGGTTCCTAAGGAAGAACTCTGATGCAAGGTGGAGTGCCAGGCCGAGGTATTGCTGCTTTTCCTCTTCTGAGTCTTGATCCATGTCCATGTATGTCTTCACCACCATCTGTTAAACAGAGTGACAAGGGTGGAGGCTGAAATGGTGGATGCATGCATTTAAAAAAAATAAAGTAAGTGGAATATTTCACAGCTCCGTTTCAATAAAAAATACAAAATATAGTTGCTTGTGTTCCCAGTGTTTTTGTCATAGAAAAAAAAGGTATGTAAAAAGTATGAGGTGAGCTACATCTTACCCAAACCTTCTACTACAGACCTTCTGGCTAACAGCAACATCTCTAAGCCAATGGGGAATGCGCCCTAAGAAGTTCTACAAAAATTGCTGAATGGCCTTTACATACAATGCAATTGTAATGTAATTAATCCCCTTAGGTTAATAGAAAAGCAGTCTCACCAAAACATCCACCAGAGAGAGCAGACAGGTGACTTTTCATCTGTATGACATAAGACAGGTACTGCCATGAGAGGCACACGTTTTCCTTATCCGTTTATGAGTTTCTCCTCTACAAACATAACATTTGCAATGTACTTTGTGATGTATGGCTGACCACTAGACCAGCTACACCTGCAAATGAACAACAACTCCACTGTCTTGGATTGCAGCTGATAAAGGTAGTCATTGTTTTGCTCTGGAGCCCAACAACGCTGAGCTCCAAGACGGTGACCCTGGACTACATCTAACCCAGAGATGCAAAGCAGCTGGATAATAATATGGACCACCACATCAGCAACCTGCTCAGCAGGCTAGCAAATATAGAAAATGGGACGGGCTTTAAATCAAGAAAGACCAAATTATTGATGCACGGCATCATTATCTTCGAACATTTAAGGAAACAGAGGTACCAATATCGAGAGGTACCAATGCTGTGGGTTATAAAGAGTTAAATGACTAAGATAAAAAGACAACTTGAGTAGAAAGTGGCAGCTTTCCAGCACTCATCGGTGTTGATGTTGTCGTTGCCCTTTGGATTATCATACAACACAAACATAAACTTCAGTTGAAGACCTTTTTATTTCTCAGTAAAATGAAACACTGGCTTCTCAAGCTTATCTTCACACCAGTCTTATCAATCCAATGACTTTTTACAGCTACGATATCTCTCTTTAAGCTGCTGCTTCCTCTGTGCGTGAGTGTTTATGTGTATGAGAGCGAGCTGAAGCATAGCAGCAGAGCTCAATAACCAGCCAGCAGGGGTGGGGGATGGGCCAAGAGCTCCAGCAGACTGCAGAGCACCACAATTACTCTTACAGACAGACAGACAGACACACACACCTTTCACTCCTACACACACTCGCACATGCACCCCAAGCTTCTCTACTCTCTGTTGAAACACTCGCTACCCAGAGCTGAGGCCCTCCACGCTAAATGTGTGGGACTGTTTACCTGCATTTCCGCGACCTAAATATAACAAAATCTTTAGTTCAGTGATAAAATGTAAGTGACGCATTTTCAAATAACTGCTAAACCAAGTTCTTGACTCTTTCTACAACTGCTAAACGTTAGGCTAAAATTAGGCTGAAGTCCTTTCAGCTCAAAACAGTTCTGTGTATATACAAGGGCAGCTATTAATGAAGCTTTACCTACCTTAATTTTAACAGTCACAGGTCTATAATCAGGTGCATCATCAATCAAATCTGATACGGACGTTTGCTCTTTTTACTACAAATTAAACATCTACCATCTGTGCTGTTCCAGGTTTTCCTCATTATTTTCAATCAAGAATTCTCTGAGTAGCATGTGTCCTTGTTATGATTAAGCCACAACTTTATCCTCTAACATGTTTATTTCAACTCCTTCCTCTTAAGAGTCTGTTTGGAGAACAAATGCATAGAGAGGGCCTTGTAGTGTAGTGTTACTGCGGACTATTCGTCATGATTACAACAAAACTAAAGGCACGTGGACATTTACAGAGCTTCACTTTGACCACCTAAAGCATACAGACCCAAGTGGGCTATGGATGCTTTAAGTATAACACTGATGTAACAAGTACAAAGAGGACAGTAGAAACAGTGAAGCCAGGTCAAGTACAATGTTTTACTCAAATCATCCAAGACCACAAGTTCTACTCTTGTGCAAATCTAATGTGTAAAACACCAGCCAGAGTTCATTATCAAACTAACTAATCAAAAAGTCTAAGAGCCACATTTATAGCCACTCCCATTCGTTGCACGTCAGCTTGATACATGTTGGTTATGAATTTCTACAGACAAAAAAACAGAAGCTTTCTCTAAATAGACTAATGGCTACTTTTGAAGCAGCCTGAGACAGTAGCCACCTCCACATATAGAGATGACTGACAAGAGCTCAGAGTAGTTTTCACACATGAACTCCTTACAATGAGAACCAGGTCTGTCCTTTCTCACATGTAGTACACAACAGGAAGTAATCCACTTCAGACGCATTTTGACAACTGGAAATATTCTGTGTGGTTTGACAGGGCTGAGTGCAGCAGGAAGACACATCACCCACTTTGAATAGATCTACCTGTTACTTGCACTGTGCTCACATGGGCTCATTTGTGGGAAGATCGCAGGTTAAAGACCGTTTAATGTCCAAACCAACTGCATCAAACGTGTTCTTGCACATCCCTCTGTTGGGTAATAATTAGAAACCCACAGAGCAGCGCATGTGTAAAGACATTTAGTGTCTAACGACACAACTTTTTAAATTTTATTCACATTTTACTCTTGTCTGTAGTGAGACTGTTGATTTTAACTGGTAACAAGTGCTGAAAATCTTCGTGTTGGTGCTTTAGAAGTAAAATTTTGTTATAGTTTTATTTTTTATAGTTACATTGTAAGGCTGATGGAATATTTTTAATTAAGAAAACGCTTTTTAGAAAAACAACCAATAAGACATATTAAGGAGTGCTGAATTTTTATCTGCACCCCAAGTGTACCAAACATCACAGCTGCAACTTCAAAATCCAAGTCCTCCAAAACACTGTTTATGTGCTCAGCAGTTGACAAGTTGTCTTGTCAGATGCAGCTTGACAAGACTGTTTGCATGAAATTGCAGCAAGCAGCTGGTCACCTAGAGGTTGAGCTTTCAACAACCTTAACTTCTAGTCTCTAAGTAATCAATTCGGACTGACTGCAATTACTCTGAGACAGACGAAGGCAAAGGTTTGCAAGTGTTTCTCATCCAGTTTATGAAGATTGTCAACAACCAGCTGTATTCTGGTTATGTCTCTATATAAACGCAAGAGCAAGATGCTCTTATGACGCTTCGAGCGACACCACTGACCAGCCAATCACTGGCATGCTATCTGTCAACGTCACATTTTTGGATTACCTTGGACCACTTTGAACCCTGGCAGAGTAGGTACTAAAAAAGGACCTGGTACCAGGCACTAGGGCTGCCACAATTAGTCAACTAGTCACGATTACGTCGACTATTAAAATCGTTGACGACTAATTTAATAGTCGATGCATCATTTGACGCTGTGTAAGATCCCAAAAGGCGCAGGAATAGGTAGTAGGATTTAAGAGTGTAATAACGGAAGATGGCAGCATGTACTGCATGTACAAGGATGCTAGCTGCCGTTAAACCCCGAAGAAGAAGAAGCTCTGTTCCAGAATTCATAGCGCGGCCCAGCTCAGTTTCCAACAATGGCGGCAGCTAGTTAGTTTTAATATTGCTCTTATTATTCTTTCTGAGTAACAAAATAAACGTTTAACATATTTTCAGGCGAGAATGTAACTGTATAAACCTAAAATATCCGCTCAGTTTATCAAGACACCACATATTTTCAAAAGCGCTCCGATGTTTTCGGAGACGTCTGTTACCCACTAGCACGATAGCTAGCTATCTAGAGCCAGTGAGAACACCGGACTCCCAGCAAATCGTTTTCAAACCCACCGCCCTCTTTCGCTACTCAGTTTAAACATGATATATATATAAGTCACTTAGATAACTTAAAAATGTTATTGTTTGGCTTTTTTTTAGTATTTTATTTGTTCCTGATTAATCTCAGCCAAACCGATTTAAAGTTATAGTTTTTACACAGCTGAATAAACGTCAAGCAGAGTAAACTTCACTGAAACAATCTGCAAATGTCATTAAAATTTGATAAACTCTCATCTTGTCTTTATTTTTAGTTAGCACATACCTTAAACACTTAAAGCTGTAAGCTAATGATAGTTATATAAGAGTAGATGTATGCTTGTGCAATAAGCTGTATGTTTTACGTCCAATGGATGCACGATCTGATTAGTCGACTAATCGCAAAAATAATCGGTGACTAGTCGACTATCAAAATAATTGTTTGTGGCAGCCCTACCAGGCACTATGACCTAATTAAAAACCCTGAAAGCTGAAGTGAGTCGTAGTGAACCGACCCAATTAGGTAGTAATAGAAAAGAGGTTTAAGTCGCAAATGTGAAATTCTGTGCATGCAGATGGCAATAGATCTGAAGTTTTTGTCGATTTATCAAAAACAGATTACAACTGCCAACTTGACTCAATCTTATTGTATTACTTTCTTAACACACCTAAGGGCCTTTTTATGCTAGCCAAGTCACGATTTTGACATGACATCCTGTGTCGCGAGACAATCTTTGTTGTGCATCGGTCAGTCATGCACGTTTAACAGGGCGTTTAACGCAATATTGTCTGAGTGGCAACACCGATTGTTTAGGAGAATACCGCTGTGCCTTCTTGTGCCTTAACAACGGGTATAAATGGCTGCATCTGTATGATGATGTAACAGCGCTGAGAGAAGCAACCACTGTGGATGGTATATTGACACCTAAAGTCGCTTTGAAGGCATCAACGGACTGCGAGTGATCTCAGACCTGGTCCTCATCTTTGAAGCAACCATTTCAAAGGCAATGAGTACACAAGCTCATTGCATATAGTCACAATAACTGTGGTCATGCAATGGTCTCCAACAACAGTTTTTCCTAGTGTGACTGTAGCATAAAGAAATTTTTCGCAATTAGGTCATATGCATAGCATTGCACTTGCTTGTGTTGTTGTTGGTCTTTCAGGCAACCACAGAGAAGACTGATCTCATAACATATAAATAGCTGAAGTATTAAAAACAATTAAATCTGTCCCCTGCAGCTACTTTGTGCTTTTCATGCTACTTCTTATGCACTTGTCTCCTTCTCTGCAAACTCCAGTGTTGCCCCCTTTCCTGTTCAGGTCCACTTTTTGACCAGTCACCATTCGACCTACACATAGCCCCATGGAGATGGGGCTATGTGCTGTGGTCTTTGTGAAGGACTGCACACAAGCACATCTGCATAGGTTGCACACCCAAAATCCTTCTCTCCAAGTTGCCAAATACCCAAGCAAAAAACCACAAAGACACTACCATGAATCACACTTCTTTAACCAGCAGCAATATTGCCTACATTGAACTTATGGTATATCCATTACTCTTATCCATATAAGACTAAACTGGTCTTCAGGTTTAACTTAGCAAGAAAGTGTTCAACTATTCAGGTTTTTAAATAGGGTTTAAAACAGAGAATTACAGCTGACACACAGATAAGCAGATGCTGTACACGATGCTTTTTTTTAAGCTTAATAACAGCATGACTAGTCTGTGGTGGTGAAAATAATGGTCAAAGTGCCAGCGCATGGTGGCAGAGTTTGACTCAAGCAGACTGTTCCTGCAGAGCCCATAAGGATGCATTTGATTTGAAGGTCACTAAAAGTCCCCAAACCAAAGCCATTCCCACCAAACATTTAAAGTTTGGTGGGAAAGACACATAACAACTTTAAAGTTGTTATGTGTCTTTATCAATAAAAAAAAAAGATATGTTATAAGAAGCTTGTTTAAAATAAATAAATATAAATAAAAACATTAATATTATCCCAGCAACTTGAATAGGGTTTTATTACAGGATGAGATAGCCATTTTCCATTTGATTCATCTTTAAAGCCTAACTAATACAGAGTCAGCTTGTAAGCTACTCCCACACATGAAGCATTTTGCTGCTCACAAAGTGAATGCAGCCATGTCAAAATAGGAGAAAAATGAGTAAGGACAGATATTGGCACTGATTTTCCATCTCCTTTAAATTCTGAATCACAACAAATCTTCTCAGTGCGTGCTTTAGATTGAATACCAATGTTGCATAAAGCATAACATTTTATCCTTGAAACCTGAATTTCTTCAGGAAATAGGCACCACTGCTATTTTTTTAAACATGCCTTAAGTGTAAAGCCATTTCTCAGTTATTAAACAGCCAAACCCAGGTTTGTTTTTTTAGTAAATTCTAAAATGAGGCATGTTGATATTTTTAGGACTACATGTACAAAATAAATGCTCAGGAGTAATAAAAGGCATTTAAAAAAATACAGCTACATAAGCACTGCACATACCAGATTACACCTAAATCACTTTGAGTCACCTGGTTTCCAATTCTAATTCTGCACTACTGTACTTGCCAGGACTTCAGCCTGAAATCTGTGGAACGTGTTGCACAGGATCGACACAAGCTTAACTCATAGCCAGAGATAACGTCTTGTCGACAAACAGATCAACGCAGTGAGTAGTTTGGCAGGCTATCCTTGACAGCAATACCTATGAAGTACCATTTAATAGACTGAAAGCAGCCAATATGTCAATTCAATACAATTTTATTTATAGAGGGCCAAATCATCACAACAGTCACCTTAAGGTGCTTTATATTGTGACCTAAACAATACAGAGACAACCCCAACAATCAAACAACCTCCTATGAGCAAGCACTTAGTGACAGTGGGAAGGAAAAACTCACTTTTAACAGGAAGAAACCTGCAACCACAACTGGTCACAAAAGTAATATGCTGTTTTTAAATGTGGAACAATCATGGTCTCACATCAATCACGAGTTTGATATAGTACTTACTTACACTATAACACAAACCTACAATATATCACAAACACTGTGCAACCTACAACTAGAAAATACACAACAACTATATAATTTTACCACACAACTCAAAGTCTAGAAAACTTAAAGAGAGGAAATGACATCAAAACCCTTCTAAAACAAAATACACTAACTTCTCTGCTGATCTAATGTCAAACTTTCTGATCCAGCACAGGCTAAACGGTTGTACACATCTGTCTTATACAGTCTGCACCCTGCCATTCAGTACATTTGCCCTACTTGACAAGGCCAAGGGTCGTGTTCTTTATGGTCACTCTAATCAGTTCTCTGCTATCCGGAAACCATTTTTAACGTGGTAAACACTCTAATATGATTAAAAGGAATCACAGGACCCCTGAATAAAAAAAAGTAGAAATGCTGACTTTAAAACTGCTGACTGTTTAAAGTGTGGATATAAAGGTTAAATGCACACATTTAAAACACCTCTAATGTGTATTTTTTATAATAAATAACCATACGGCAGTGTTAAGTGTTATTTACTGATAGTGATACACCTATAGAGAACTCGCCACAATCTTCAGCCACCACTAGCTTTACAGTACTCTCTAGTGAGCTCTAGGTTATTGCTTAGCTCTCCAGTCCAAAACTTTACTGTTTTAATTCACAAGTCAGCCTTGGATGCAGTTACTTCTTGCAGCAGCTACCAATAAATAAGTTCTAAAATCCAAATGTCCACTCAGATTGAATTCCAGACACAGTTAGCAAATAACAGATAAACACAACAGAGAAGTGAGCACTTAAGGAACTCCCATTTCCCTCAGGTGAGGGTTGGACCACAAACGGGGCTGAAAAAAAGATAATCTGGAAATTTCCAGGCAGCCACAATCACAACTGATATATAATATAATGTCCCTGCATAGCTGCTGGGTACAAATTGGCCAGGAATATAATGAATTTAATAATGGCCTGTCAATTTTCTTTGTTCTATTTTAAAATCCTCAGGTGAATGTGCAGTTGATGACACAGCTGACTGAAATCTGGTGACTGGAGGCCATTTGACTACAGTGAGCTCATTGTCATGTTCAACAAACCACGGTGAGATAATTCGACATGGTGTGTTGTCCTGCTGGAAGCAACCATTAGACGATTGATATACTGTGCTCATAAATGGATGGAGATAAACAGCAACAATAATCAAGAAGGTTGTTGAGTTTAAACAGTCTTAGTTGATACTAAGAGGCCCACAGTGTGCTAAGAAAATTTCTCATACACTATTACACCACTAGCAGCCTAAAAGTGTGTATACAAGACACTATCATCTGAATGACATATGAGAAATCAAGATTAATCAGACCAGGCAATATGTTTCAAATATTATGTTGCATTATTTTTGTGGAACTCAGTTTCAATTACAATTCATTACATTACATTAATTTTCTTCCACTTATCCTTATCAGAATCGTGGGGGAGCTGGAGCCTATCCTAGCTGTCATACAGTGAAAGGCAGGGTCGCCAATCTGCCACAGGGCTAACACATAGAGACAGACAACCACATTCAAACTCACATTTACACCTATGGTTAATTTAGAATCACCATTTAACCTAACCCCACTTCCTACATGTCTTTGGACTGTGTGAGGAGGCCGAGTACCCGGAGAGAACCCACGCAAACACATGGGGAGAACATGAAAACTCCACGCTGCCACAGTTTCATTTCAGTTTTATTTATATAACACCTAATCACAACAACAATCGCCTTAAGGTGCTTAATATTGTATAGTAAATACTGTACAATAATACAGACAAACCCCAACAGTCAGATGACCTGTTCTTAGCTGACAGGAGTGGCAGGCAATGTGGTCTTATGTAGCCCATCTGTTTCAAAGTTCAATGTCTCAATGGTTCAGATTCTCTTCTATAGACCTTTGTTATAATCAATGGTTATTTTTAGTTACCATTGCCTTCCTATAAGGTCAAAGCAGTCCTACCATTTTTCTGACCTTTGGCATCAACAAGGCATTTTCACCCAGAGGACTGCTATTTATTGGATATTTTTATTGCAATTATCTGTAAGATGTGGTTGTGTCAAAAAAATCACAGCAGATCACCAGTTTATAAAATAGTCATACCAGTCCATCTGGCACCGAACATGTTCAAAGTCACTTAAATCATCTTTCTTCACTTAAGTCATGTTCTGACGGTTGTCTTGACCGTGTCTACATGCTTACAAAACAATGAGTTTTTGCCATGGGATTGATCATTTGCATTAACAAGCAATTAAATGGATGACTAATAAACTGGCCATTGAGTGTATGTATTTTAGTCCCACAAATGTATGAAAAATGGGCTTACAGTTTCCCCAAATTAATAAAATAGATAAAAGGTACTTCTAGTATGGCCTAACACTATTGTTTATTTAGTTTAGTTTAGTTCAGAGCTGTCACATATTTTAAAGATGTGGTAACTCCTCAAGTTTTATTTACATCCACAAAGGTCAAAAGACTCTTGTTTATAATCAGTTTTATTACTGCAGTTCTCTTCTTAAATCTCACTTAAACATGACTCACTGTTCTGTTTTGTTCACCAGCAGTAAAAATAGCTTCAGTGTGTAATGTTTGCTTTTCTTGCATTCAGATTTTGGGACCATTCCATTTTTCCAGCCTGGGGAGATAGGATGAAAGCCTAGAAAATGTTGAGGCCTATGAACAATACCCCCGCCTGTTTTGTATGGTGTCACACTCAAATTTAAAAACACTCTTTTAGGAACATGACAAGGAGTATTGTTTACAAGCAAAATAAGAGCCAAGACAACAAAGGCCAATAATGACTTAATATAGAGCAGTTTACAAAGTTAGAAGGTTTTTTTGGCATTGCGCCATGGGCTGGACACTCTTAAATTACGTTAGGGGCAGCAGAAAATTGTGTTTTATTAGAGCAAGAAAACCCACTAAACATACCTTCAATCGTTTGACCATCTCATCGTTACTGATTTTGTCCGTAATCTCTTTAACTCCAGGAGGATAAATGATTCCTTCCCCCGCCGGTTTCTGCTGTTGCGGGAACTCCATGCTTGTTGATATATGGTCCACACGGTCTTTTACTGGCCTCTATGGGTCAGAAAACAAAAGTTCAACACAACCATGCTACCGCACTTACCAAAACCTCGTTTTAAGCATCTTCCCTATTTGCCAATCATTAATTTTGTTTGCTGAAACTGAGAAAACCGTACCTGTATATTTAACGATATTCTAATCCGGTTAACTTTTTAGACAGAAAGCAAGCAGTAAACAAGCATCGTGCATACTATTAGCTTGCATGCTAAACGTGCAAGCTAATAAACATCAGCTCTACATTTTCCGTAGATTTCTCATAAATCATCGCCTGGATGCAGAAACGATCTCAGCTGCTGTTTCGGTAATATCACATCTATTCGTACAGCTAAACAGTTTGAAAATCACTTTAAATAACAACACGAGAGGCGCCGGTCTATATCTACTGTCATACAGGTTATTACATTAGCTCGCGAGCTGCAATGCAAACATTACTAGCTAGCGGTTAGCATTTTGCGGGAAGGAAGCCATGTTAGCAGTTAGCATCGAGCGGCTAGTACACGTTAGCTAACTGGTTAGCCTAGGCCGCAAACTATTCAGGTACCCATCACATCTCCAGCTACAATCACAGAGGAAGTTAAGTATCCTCTCCTCTTTACCTAAAATAGCCATGCTCGTGGCCAGTTCCTGTGCTTTACAACTAATGCAACTACTTTGTGAAGTTTAAAAATGAAGCTAATTTACTTGTTACTGTCTTTTCTCAACTTCCGAGCATCGCTCCGTGTTGCCGCTAGTTCACAGGCGAAAGAAGGGCTGCTGCTACCGTCGCCCTGAGCCCTCCTCTCTCAACACCAACTTGCTCCACGGATGATTTTGAACACCCTAACAAATGGAAAATGACTCTACTTTCAACTATACGACTGCGACTCAAACCCCGGGTTGTTTGCCAAGCGCTTCCTCGGTAGTATTTACCTCTTAAACAGGCCGTTTTAATTCATTAGTCTGACACAGGTTGGGCTTAGTTTTCGGCACAAAGCTCTCTGTCCGTTCAGTCAGTGCTGTTTGTGTGAAGGCTGGGTGCAGAACGCCCCCTTCGGTCTCAGACGGGTACTGCTGCACCACATACATGGCGGGAGTCTGTAACCGATAGCTGGCACACTTTCTGTTCCTCAACCCACTGTGGGTTTATCCTTAAAGTGCCCTTATATCAAAGAACATTTTGAGCTCATTAAATGCAATCTTTATACTATTTTATCTAAACTGGCATATAATTACATACACACAGTATTCATGGACAAAAACACTGGAAATATAATTGTATATAAATTTTATTTTCAACAGGGTTAACCCTTACAAATGCTGAGACATATGCTCAAACAACCATAAATTTCCTTTTTTAAGCCTGAAATTTGTTAACTTTTCCTAAAGTGACCTAAAGTATTTTAGACAGTTGTGCAGGTGCTATACTTTTTTGTGCTGGGTCAAATGTGAGCCATATCTATTCAGATGGATTTTAGATCCACCAGTGTGGGTTAAATCAATTAAAATTGTGTTTTTAGGACATCTTGAAACTGTACATGCCCTATTTGTTTTGTTTTGTTTTGGTCTTTTCTTTTTTTTTTTTTTTTTTGGGGGGGGGGGGGGGGGTAGTTTCAGATATTCAAGATGGACCTTGACCTATCTGTGTGTTTGAAGGATCATAAAGAGATCTCCTAAAAACATAGTAGTAACACTGCATATGAGTAATCCTATGTGGTACATATATGATTATTCATTTCAGACACATGATCTGAAATAGGGTGGCTGATGGAGTGGTTAACACCGCAGATAAATAAAGTTTATGGTTCAAATTGTGGCTGGGACATATCTGTGTGGAGTTTGCATGTTTGACCCATTGCAGAATACCTGGACTGACCTTGCTCCAAGTCATCCAGTGGGCTCCTGCACACAGCCTGACGTCCCAGTCAGGTTAGTGTATAGAATAAGATATTACAGGACCATATAGATAAAATGTGATTTGTATTTAAAAAAAAATGGAAAAGTGCTATATAAATGTGTATACGTTGCATTTGCACCTGCAAGTACAACTACCCACAATGTAAAAGAAAATAAAGTAAAATCTAACAATAAAAATGAATCCATTTATTGCAAGCTTGCTAAGAATAAAACAGAGATCAAGAGAAGAGTTGGATGGAGATTATGAAGGCACCTAAGCTGACTTGTCAGTGAGTGTGGGAAATGTGCAAATCCAGTCGATACACACAAGCGTTTTCCTACAGCTACTTTTAATGCACAGAGTGCATTTGTGTTCTCAGTGTTAATATGGAATTAATACTGATTAAAAAAATTTATGAGGATATTTTTGATTATCTAGAAGTGAGGAGAGTGTTTAATGGTTATATACTATTATAATAAATCCCAAAAAATAGTTCTCAAAGTTTGACTTGATAATTTGAAATTGCAAGGCATTTTCTCAGATGTTTCAGTTAATAAATATAAATTATATAATTATATCTAATTTACAATTAACTCGAATTTTCGTATGATTACCTGAAACTCTGACGTATGGATTTTTTTTTTTCAATGGCGGAAACAAGCTTCCACAGCAGGGTGTGACATTTTTCTGAAAGGCCATGGAAATCTGGGCGTTTCTCAATAACGAGTAGGAGTACTGAGAAACAGCCTATTATTTTGAAGTTACCCTCCTGACTTCCGATGGGTTGCTTCCGGTGCAATTGTGTTGTCGTTCGTGCTGCTATTAGATAGCATTACAGAGTTTTTGCACTTTGGCGCTACAACATGTTTTCAGCTTTGAACCGTCCTCCTGTAGGTCATAGGCTACGTGGCTAGCTCTGTTAGCTGCCAATGAGAGCAGCTGGTGACCAACGGAATGCCTCGGAGAAAGAAAAATGGCCAGAGTCCGGGCAGGCTCCCCGACGGCGGTGCAAATGAGCGGGGGAACCTCGGTCAGAACACGGGCTACCCACTACAGCAGGGATACGGCGGTGGTATGTCCAGCAACTTTCCACCCAATACCGTCAAAGATGAGATCGTCAGAAGCATGCAGGAGATGTTCTCACACCTGGACCCCGAAGTTATTTACATCGTGCTCTCCGAGTGTGACTTCAAAGGTAACGTGACAGACGTGCTGTGTCACTTTTGGGAAAGGTATTTGTTGTAACTTGACTAACCAGTTAGCTGTGTAGCTTCTTAGTCATGCATTTCTGACAGTACTGAGGCGATTTACTATGCTTTGTAGTGCAGATCAAGACCGACATATAACAATACAAAGGCACAAAGACTACCACCAGTCATTTTGTAATTTGTATTTTGTAATTTGGATAAAGTCGCGCCTTAAATAGTCCAGGAGCAGAGGTGCAAGGGATGGGCAAGGATCCAACTTAAAGGTGGCAGCTGTCCAGCAAATGATTTACCCAACATCTGTGACTCTGTGTGTAACAGCTTCACCTGACTATGGTCAAAAATCAGAAAAAAATCCAGATTTGTTTCTGACGAGTCTCCTTATAAACCTCTGACAGCCTGGTCTGCTTATGCTCTTCTGACATTCTGAGCATGTAAAGTCACTGAAGGGCAAACTTATGGATTCATAGCTACCAAGTTACAAATCATACGTTTTTTATGGTGTGGTTGAGCCATAGATTTTACTCTACAGTGAGTAAATAAATCAGTGGTTTTACTTTGCTCTGTATAAGTCGTTTAATGTGTTAAAATGGCACTCAGATATTGAGTGCTGTTTTAACACATTTCAGTTGTGCAGGAAAATTTTCTGCTTCTCTTATCTGTCTTTTTGTGTCATAGTTGAACATGCAATGGACTCCCTCTTGGAACTTTCTGTGGCTGCTGAAGACACAGTCCCTGCCCCACCCTCTGTTTCTGGCTTTGAGCGCACTGCTGCAGCCTTGCTTGCCCCACAGCACTTTTCTGAACCCTCAAAACCCTCACAGAAGCCTTCCTCTCCTCCCTCCTCAAACCTGCTGACAGAAGAGCTTGACCTGCTGATTGATCAAGAGCTAGAGACACTAGCTGCGCAACAGGATGTTGGTGAGGAGCACCAGAGCAGCAAATATTTATCTTCTGGTGCATCGCTTTCTTCTTCTTTCTGTCCACCACCACTTCCTCAGCAAGCTCTCCCTGAGTTGCTTCAGTCCAGCTTGGACCATGGAGAGCCCTCTGCTGAGCGGCTTGGCCCTGAAGGACATTTCATAGAGCATAAATCTGGAGCTTCTTCTCCACTCGACCAGCTCAGCACATGGGAACAAAAGAACACAGAAGGGCAGCAACCTGTATTGGATTTCAGACACCTGACAACAGAAACATCTGGAAACACCCCAAAACCTGCCTTGGACCTGGCAGCTTCAGGGCGTCCCTCTGCTTTCCAGGTGTATAAAAAGGAAGACCTGATACACACTCTTTCAGAGAGCGCTGGGGCCATGCAATCCGACAGAGGAGCGAGATCCAAGATGAACACGGTGAATCCGGAGCAGCTCGACCACTTATCGAAACACTGGAACCTGGAGGCACCAGTGTTTTCTCCTCGTATGCATGGAAACCAGATGCCAGCCTTTATTACCCCCGTGGCTCACACACATTCATATTGGTCTGCCCCCTATCTGATTCATGGCCCTCTCTCTCAAGCACCTCTCAAACCTTCTGCTACTATTCCAAAGTCTTGGGCCCAGCCTGCTCCCCCACAGCTTCCTGCCCGCAACAGCAGGCTTTGTTTGGAAGGGAAGGTGCTTGTGCTCCTGCGGGGCGCTCCGGGGTCTGGCAAATCCGCCTTGGCAAGGTAGGAATATTTTGATGGCCTAAAAAGTAATAGTAACAGCTGTTCAACAGGAGGTTTTTCTGAAAACCAATTTTTAAATCAGCCAATAAGGTGCTCAGTTTAGATAACTTGGCTGGTAAGATTTGAGCTTTTAGCAACTAATTGTGGGGTTTCTATTTTTACAACACACAAAAACAAGATGTTGCATAGTAATTTTTCCTTGTTTCATACATATATATGCAAAACCTAGATTCTGCTGCCTTGTTTATCTTCCTTTTTCTCTTTATATTTTACTACAAAGTGCTACAAATAATACTTTAACAGTGAAATTTAAATATCTTAAAAAAATACCAGAAAAGATAAAATATTTCTTGTTAAATTACTGACATATAATTTAAACATAGCACTGTACAAAAGTCTTGAGCCACCACTCATTTGTCCATTTTGCTTTGAAAATGGAAATGGGTGCAGCAATTTATTCAAACATGCAAACTGAAATGCAGTTTTTAAGCCAAAAGCCAGAGTTTGTTCTGTTCTCTGGAACTTGAAATGCAGCATTTTTTTAGGACCACTTTTCTTCTCCAAGACAGCCTGGTCTCTTAGGCAAGCTTTCTTGTAATTTTGTTACTTCAGAATTAGTTCTCCAGGCTTGTTAAAGGCTAGGATCAGGCTGCTGGTAGCACAGAGCCTAATGATACAATTTAAAATAGCTTCTTTGTTAAAGCATCTGTTATTAATAAACACAACACCCATTTTCATGCTCGAATGATTCATAGGTCAGAGTTTTTAGTAGCAAAAATATTTCTCTAAAAAATGGTTCGGTATAATGATGAGTGAAAAAGCAACTGATTTGAAAGACCTTCAGAAAGTCTGGAGAACTGCTGCTCAAGCACTGTAGGAAATATTGGAAATCTTTCACAACTTTAGCGTGTTTCCATTAGTCGCATAGTATGTTGCAACCTTGTGTTGGATGTTTTAAAGACAGGGAAGAGACTCTGTTCCAGAGTGACAACCAACATGATAAAATGTTCACATTATCTAAATATAAAAAAAGATTACTGGTCAACGGAGGAATGATTCACCACTAGTTTACAACAAAGCCGGTATTATGTTGAAACAGCAGAGACACAATCTAAGCAACACTTCAGCAACCCCTGTTCCGGAGGAGTCAATGATTTCTGCTACAGTAATCAGCAGCTGTGTTGCATTTACACTTCATTGCGTCTTTGCAGAGCCTTGCTACAGAACAACCCCGGTGGAGTTGTACTAAGCACCGACAACTATTTCACTCACAATGGAGAATATAAGTTTGACCCCACTGTCCTGGGGGAGGCCCATGAGTGGAACCATAAACGAGGTAAACAACAACACACACACACACACACACACACACACACACACTACGCCATTAACCGTTCAGCTATCTTAGTGAGTACCTTCATTGACATAATGGTTTCCCTAGCCCCTTACCCTAACCATAACCGCGATATGGCAGCCTCGCTTCTGTCAGTCTGCCCCAGGGCAGCTGTGGCTACAACTGTAGCTTGCCTCCACCAGTGTGTGAATGCAAGAGTGAATGAATAGTGGCATTGTAACGCGCTTTGGGTGCCTTGAAAAGCGCTATATAAATCCAATCCATTATTATTATTATTATTATTAACCTAATTGTAACCCTGACACTATAACCACATTTATAGCTTGTGAGGACCGGTGAGTGTGTCCTTACAAGTGACCGTTGGTTCTCACAAGTATAGTAGAATGCAGATTTCGGTCCTCACAAAGATAGCTAGACAGGAACACACACACACACAGTGATAGCAAGTCTCTGTTATTGATTGCTTTATGCTTTTTCAGCTTCTGTTGTACTATTGGAAGAATCACACTGTGGCTTATCTCCCTTATTCTTGTCCCACAGCTAAGGAGGCTTTTGAGAAGGGGAATAATCCCATCATCATTGATAATACCAACATGCAGGGCTGGGAGATGAAACCATATGTTGCACAGGTCAGTCATCTTATCAGTAAACGTAAGAGACAACATTGCAAATGGGCTTTTAAGAACGTATTTTTGCTTACTATATGTGTTTTCAGACATGCAGTCCAGTTTAGTCTAGAGGCAAACTGAACATTTAGGGTGTAGTTATTATAATAAGTGGCTGGATATTGAAGTATGCATAAACTGGTTATGAACTACACAAAAAGATTTTCCCTTAATCTTTCCTAGGCACTAAAACATGACTATAAGGTACTGTTCAAAGAGCCAGACACCTGGTGGAAACATAAACCCAAAGAACTGGTGAGGTGAGCGTAACAGAGGAATTACAGCAGCCTATGGTTTCAGTGTAGAAACGGATTTTTTGAAAATGTTGCTTGAAAAAATTTCATCCCTTCAGCTTTGCTTTTTTGGTGGTCTGTGCAGGCGTACTACACATAACGTACACGTGGACACAGTCCGCCGCATGCTTGAAGGATATGAGCGCTTCGTCACAGTCCAGTCCATCATGGGTTCACAGATGCCTGAACGGAAACGACAGGTTCTTCTGCAAAACAGAATCTCACAGTGAGTTTCACTCCAAATTACCATTTCATATACCTGAGAAATTATGTTATATGTGTGTATTTGAGCTTGTGTGTGAGTTTTAGAGAAAATCCTAAATAAATTTAAACTTGTGCACTCAGTTCTTGATTTTTAAAGTGTTTAAAGATGCATGCTGTACAATCATTCCTTTCTGGGAAAAGACTGATTGAAAGAAATAATTAAAAGGCCAAAATTATCAGACATTCATGCCCATGATAAATGTATGTAAACGTCTGACCATGCCTGCGTATCTTTTTTGTTCCTTTAGGCTTGCATCTTCTGAAGCACCTTGTCCTGACCTTGTAGGTCAGCCCAGATTAGCTGAAGGATGTCAGACCTCCACCTCTCAGCGCTTTTCCTCTCTCCCAGATGTGTCGTCTGTTGGTTTTTCTGGAGACGTGGGAATGCCCAGAGAAGGCAGCCCCAAATCCACTGAGTCTCTCAACTTACACCTTGGAGAAAAACCTACAGACAGCCCGGAAGCTTCTGATGAAAATGATGATATGAATTTGGGGGAATTAGACTCTGAGCTAGATGCTCAGTTAGAGCGAAATCACCCAGTATTAGAGCAGAGAATGCCAGACTGTATTGTAGAATCGGTGATGAATGAAGATCAGTGTGCGGATGAAATTCCTGTGGCTTTCGCTGAGTCTATTGGACAGAGAGTGAAGAGAGAAAGACCAAGCAGGAGGATGGAGCCTGCAGATCTGGTGAAAGACACTAACCAAGTTGACAGCATGACAAAGGTGAAAGAAATGATAAGAGAGGAGAAAGTAAAAAGATTCGAGGTGGTGAGGTACGAAGAAGAGAAGGTCACGCCTAAAACGATGAACTTTGTGGGAGACTGGCCATGTGAAGGGCCTCTAATGCAGCGGGAGGCAAGAAAAAGAGAAAGATATGAGGTACATGGAAGGGAAGATGAAGATGCATGTCAAGAAGCCAGTGTTTATGAAAAAGCAATAAGAGCACAGCCAGCACAGCCAGGTCCGGATGTAACTGAGGTTCAGAAGCTTCTTGATCTCATCCAGACTGGCGTAGCCACAGTTTCAACCTGCTCTTCCCACTCTCCCTTCCTTTCTCTGAGTTCTGGAGAAAGATCCGAGAGAGAGGATGAGGCAGATGGAAGCTCTGAGGAATCCCACAGCAGCAGATCTAATAGTAAAGAGAGAAAACGAAACAAGAACACAATTAATGTCAGCAGAGGTGATTTACCAGACTGTGTGTTAGACTGGAAGGCTGCCGCCTCTTGTATTGGCCAGGAATCAAGAATTGATGATTTGGATGGATTTAAAATCGAGAACGAAAGACCTAATGAAGAGGAAAGGAATACTACGGAGCCAGAGACTGCAGACCTAAATTCAGCCAATAAAGAAAATCCAACTTCAGCTCTTGCCACAGATTTGTTAGACAGCTCCAAAACTTTAGATGTATGTAACAGTGATACAGGAAGCCACAGTACTGAAGATGAGGCCACTCCTCATGTGGATATGAGTAAATGCACTGAGAATGACCGAGAGACTGCCGCAGAGGCTGATTGTACATATATGAGTGAAATGTGTCAGAGTCCTGTGTGTGAAGGCTCTGTGGAAACAGAAAGCAGCCCCTCCATCGGAGGTGGTCAGGAGGGAAAACTGCGTCAGGGTCGTAGGTCAGGGAAGCAGTGCAAACTCGCACTCACCTTCACTCAAAACTGCCCCCTGTCCGTAGATTGTCCCAACTCCACAGCTCAAAACTCAGACTCTTGCCATAGTGGCTCAGCTGGTGAAACCAAGTTTAATGCGAACACTACTCTTGATCTTAAACCAAACTTGGATCTGTCTAAATCTGAGGCATCCCTGCAGCCACCTCTGGCAGATACTGGCTGCTTCACCCAGACAGAACCTCAAGGCTTTGCCCTTCTTTGGCGTCTCAATCGTCAAACCAACCCCGATGATTTAGCCGACTCTGTGGCCACTGGTGACATCAGAATCCTGTATGGCGACTCTTCTCGTTTTGTGCCAGAGCTCTCCTCTGCCGTGTGTGCAGCAGATGCAGTTCACCCATCTGGCCACAGAGAGGTACCCTACCGTGTGGTGCATGAGAAAGGCACACAGTTGGAGGAAAAAGAGCTCGGGTTGACTCAAAACCGGCTTGAGAGCCTGCGTGTTCTCAGTCGTCATTTTAGGCTCGTTAGCTTTGACACTTTAGAAGACCTGTATGACAAGTGCAGTCAGGACATAGAGTGGACCACCAACCTGCTGCTGGACTCTGGAGAAAGGTTCTTTAGAGATGAAGATGGCGAAGAGGAGGATGGTCTGGCTCACATCAACGACACATCTGATCTGTGTGCTGCTTCCTGTCAGGCTGTAGAAAGCAGTTCGTATCCTAATATGTTGGATGAGGATCATCCTGAAGATTGGCCAAAGGAAAAGCCATTTGTGCTTGAGGTGGAGACCCAGCAATCAACCAGTGTGACAGTCAGTAATATAGATGTGTCCGATTCTGGAGGAGCAGCTGTTCTGGTTACAAACCATCCTGATGCAATCCCAGATTCAGAAAAAGCTCCTGAAACAGATCTCCGTGTTCCTGAATCAGTAAAGGAAAGAGAGAGAAGTAACAGCGCTGAACCCAAAGCAATATCAGAGTCTGACCAGGAAAGAGGAGCTTGGGGTGGGAGCTCAGATAATGCAATAATTGAAATGTCAGGGGCTAAGATTGAGGACGAGATTGCCAACATGGAAGAGATGAATCGACTGCTGTGGGCTGAACTGGAGGAGCTGGAGAGAGAGGAGAGAGAGGAAAAGCAGAGGGGAGAGGAGACACGAGGCCGACATCACCTGGATATTCAGAGCGTGGAGCTGAAACTACCCACTGAGCTGGCACTGCAGTTAACTGAACTATTTGGCCCTGTGGGAGTAGACCCAGGTAACTAACACACAGGTTTTCAACCAAGAAATGTCAAACTTGAGGCCTTATTGTGATTGGTCATGGATGAAGCCAGGGGGAAGAGGGGCGTTATATCATTATTCTTACAGATGCAGTAAAAGCATGTGGTTTAGAGATGACCTCTTAAATTGCATCAATGCTGTTTCATTCAGCTGTATACACCAAAAAGGAGTAAAGTAACTGTAAAAGAATCATATAAAACTCTTTTGCAGCTCCAAACAGGTGTTCTGTTAATCTGGGTGTGATGTCACGTTTCTCTTTTTTACAAAAGTGTTCCCGTCGCTCTCTGGTTCTGCAGTTTGATACAGTCTTTCGTACTCTGGTAACTGATCCAACTGATGCCTTTAGTGGTATTTTTATTCTTCTCTGCTACTCCAAACTGACATGATTGTATATGTCCTGCTTGATTTTTATTCAGGTTCGTGCTCTGCAAATGACTATGCAGTGCAGATGGACTTGAACCTTGCTAAGCTGCTCCACCAGAAGTGGAAGGAAACCATTCAAGTGAGTTTAAACTACTGTTTCACCTGCATTAGGTCTAATACCGAGATGTCAACAGCCCGCTTTAATCTTAAATGGGCCAGACAAGTGAAACTCCACTTTCTGTGTAAAGATGTTTAACTACACATTTAATTCTCGAGATACGGTAATATAAGATAAAAAAGTGCAATTTCAACAGCCTTTTTTATTTAATTGTTTATCTGTTTCTTAACTACTCTGATATAGAATTAATGGCTATGGGGGAGGTCTTTATCATCAGAAAAAGGTGTAAAACAAATAAAATAGAAATCGTTAGAAGTCCAAAATTGATAACCTCATATTTTGTTGTACACTGGGCTTTATTCTTTGCCAGGTCAGTTCTGGCCTGCGGGCCTTATGTTCATGTCCCTACTCTGTTGTAATTTATTGTGTGTGAATTATTGTGCATTCATGTATAATTTATGTTTTTCAGGAAAGTCAAAGACAAGCGGCTCTTTCCTTTCACCTGCTTCAGGAAAGTAAGTTTAATACACACCAAAATACTCTTAAATGACATTCAGGAATAATCTGTTCAGCATATGAGTAATACTCTGTTGAATACAGTACACATGCTGACAGTGCATATGCAGTGAACTGTTAAGTCTGTGAACATGCACAGACTTAACAGTTTTTCTGGATTGTTAGGTTCGGTACATTGGGGTGATTCACAGACGGGAAAAACCGGGTCGCGAGACCAGACGCAGTCAGCAAACGTCTTGATCAGCACGGATGAGTACACGTCAATGGGCAGCCACCCAGAGCCTCGCGGTCCGATGCCAATCATGGATCACTGGAATGCGTCCCGTCCGCTTGTCTCTCTTAGAGAGATTATGGAAGAAGAACAGGCTTTGCAGAACAACTTAGAGAAGGTAACGCGCACGCCTACTGCACCTGCAGATTTTTTAGATTTTATTTAATGATCTTGTTCTGCGTTGATATCCTTTTCTTAAAGTCCAACGCTCTCTTTTAGACCAGAAAAAGTCGTGCAGACCTTGACCAACGTAACGGAGCCGCGCTTTTGAAAGAGAAGCAGCTGTATGCCCTCTTCCCCACCATTGACAGGCATTTTCTGCAGGACATTTTCAGGGACCACAAGTGAGAAAATGACTGTAACACTGAACTTTAACATTGTTTTGAGAAACTTTTTATAGTCCTCTAAACATTAGTTGGTGTACTGATTTTAGTGGCTAATGTGTCTTTTTCTTTGTGTGTGTGTGTTTGTTTAGTTACAGCCTCACGGAGGCAGAATTGTTTCTTCGTTCTCTACTGAACGAGGAGCCTGTGAAGACTGTAGTTGCTCCAGAAGCTCCTCGCTCTGACCACCACAGACCAGCCAGCAAGGAGAGGGAAAAGGTATTCACAACACAGGCAGAGAATGAAAACAATGGAGAACTGAACACATGTACAGTATACATTAGATCTGTTTCACAGGTGGAAAAACATGAACTGTTTAATTACTGTCTCGATCTTTTTAGCTTGTATTTTCCATATTTGGATGTCGGAGAAATCCCTTTGTTTCATTGCAACATCTCGACAATTATCATTTTACAATACAGACAAGTTGAATTGTGAGATTCAACTTGTAGAAGTACTGTGCAAAAGTCCAGACCTTTTTTTTCTAATTTATTTAAAGTGCTCGTGAACAGTAGCTGTCCAGACTTTCTGGAGGCCTTTCCAGGGTTTTCTTTTAACATTGGCTACCTTTTCTCTCATTTTCAGTCCAGTCCTTGTACATAATCATTTTCAAAGGAATGCTTTTTCAGTTTGTTAAGTTACTGAAGACTGTACTATGAATCATTGAAGTGTAAAAAAGGCTTAAAAAAGGAGAAACCATAACACATAAGACAACTTGGCAAAGAATCCATTTTAAATTTTGCATGTTATTACTAGCAGAACACCTAATTTGTTCTCATATCTTTAGTAAAATTTACATAAAATGCCAAAAACAGTTCAATTGGCAAAAATTTTTTATTTTTTTTTACCAGCTGAAAACTTTTGAATTGGTTTGCATTTTATCTCTCCCCCCCCCCCCCGCCCCCCCCCCCCCCCAAAAAAAAACAAAAAAAACAAAACAAAACAAAACTGAAGAAACTGCACAAGTAGGAAAAAAAGAACAGGTGTTGGCTTTAAAAATTATCAGATTGAACAGTATTCGACAGTCATGTCCTTAAAAAATAGGAAAGAAATATCCAGCAAAGACCTGACATAGGCCTGGAGATAGAGGTTGTCATACAGACTTATAAACTGCATTTCCATGTATGTTTCCATGTGTTCCAATAAATTGCTGCACCTGTTTCCCATTTTCCCAGAAAAATAGAAAGAAATAATGTATAGAATAGGTTTACCTACAGTACAACATCATATCTGAGCAAATGCAGAGAGCTGACAGTCGCCTTTAATTTTCCACACCCTTAAGTGTGTCTTGATCATTCTGCTCTTTTAATTTGTCAGAAGCAGAGGGCCGTGGAATCGGCCGTACCTAATTATCAGGATACAGAAGATCCAGATTATGAAGACTTCAGGGCCGAGGCCAGACTGCAGAGGAGCCGACAGCTCGAGAGCTTTGCTAAGGCTGCAGAGGCCTACAAGCAGGGACGCAAAGAAGTGGCCTCATTTTACGCACAGCAGGTGAGTGACTGAGCACAACACGAAGCACAACATTTTATTATTACTGTTTTTGAATGTGTAGCATGTCATTGCCATCTAATTAAATAAATATATTTGTGCCTTTTTTATTTCAATTTGTCTTTCTTTCTGCTTTTTCAGGGGCACCTCCATGGCCAGCGTATGCGTGAGGCTAATCACCGTGCAGCTGTTCAGATTTTTGAGAGGGTCAACTCATCGCTGCTGCCCAGCAATATCCTGGACCTCCATGGGTTACATGTCAATGAGGCCCTGGAACATCTAGCTCAGGTCTTACTGGACAAAACCAAAGGTGCTTAAACTATTATCTATTCAGTAAGCGGTAGCTTGTTACAGATGCCCTTTTCACAAATTCCTTAATGTTAATCTGTGGCAACTGAACACGTCACTCATGTCAGAATAATCCCATGTGGGGACATTTAGGTGAAACCCTCCCCCCACTGACCTCATTATTGGACGGAGTAACATTGCAACAGAGCCCAAGTCTGAATGAAATGTTATCAGAAAAGTGTAACAGCTGCAGCAGTACAAGGAGAAACATGTTAGCGAGCTCTACAGTCTCTGTAGTACGTACATATATTATCACAGCCCGCGTGTCATGTCTGCCTTTCTCTCAGTCACCAGGTGCTAAAGATCACACAAGTGTGGTGGCTGCCATGTGTAAACCCCCCCCAGCAAAGTTACATATTCCATGTCTGAAAATCGCTTTTACTTTAAAAAAGACTTGACACCTGTACTACAGTTTACTCTGTTTGTAACGAAGAAAAGAAGAAGTTGAGATGTTCTGAACTGAATGTGTAAAAGTGATTGGATATTGCTTCGAGTCCAGGTGCTAACCAGGGACAAGCGCCGGTGGTGTACATCATTACCCAGCAGGACACTTGTTAGAAAGCGCAGTTACTCCATGCCCCATTCAGAGTTTGCGTTCGTTATTACTGCTGTAAACTGTAACTTTCTGCTTGTGTTTCTTCTTCTTTGGCCTCTTTCGGTGTAGAGTGTGAGCAGGGTCTGTGCCGACCTCAGCTCTCTGTCATCACAGGAAGAGGGAACCGCAGCCAGGGGGGCGTGGCACGCATCCGTCCCGCTGTTATAGACTACCTCACTAACAAACACTACAGGTATGCACGCACGCACGCACACTCAAGACATGTTGCATGCTTTACATGTTCATCTTCACCCACATTTTCTCGTATCTCTGCATCTCTCAGGTTCACTGAGCCAAAGCCGGGTCTTGTGTTGGTCTCTTTGAAGTGAAAGAATCCGTTTATTGTGTTCAGACTGAAGCTGCTATGGAGGACAACACTCTCTTTATCTCTCACCTTCCACTTCTACGATGCCACAATACAACTGTTACCGTTTATTTAGTATGATTCTCCGCCACCATCAGTCTTGTCTCAGCTTTTTTTTTTTTTGATATATACTCACTCGCTCTCCCTTTCGAGTTTTTCTCCCGTGTTTATGGTGTGGAACGCTGTGTTTGTAAAGACGGATTGTGTGCATTTTTATATTTAATTGTTTTATAGTGTGTATTTTTAAGAAATCTTTTTAAAGATTAAAAATCTCCATTTCAATTAAGTTGTTAATTATTTAAACATGTAAGTGTTTTATAATGCTTTATTTCAAACCTGATGGCATGCTGTCTGCTTGGAGGTTTCTCTCCAGGGTTTTAAGTGATATGACAAAAATATTTACACAGTTTAATAATTTGATGCTTTTTTTCATGAAGCCCAGTGCTCAGAAGGAAAGCGAGTGTGTGGTGTCATTGAGCAGTTTGAAGAACGTTCACTGTGATTTCTGCAGAAATCGCTCTTTTTTTTTTTTTTGCCTCAGCAGCTGCTTCTGCAACCCAGTGCTCTTCATTTACTCTTGCGCAAGTCCAAGCAGCGTTTTGCTGCTAATATACTGACACTCAGGTGATGAACTCTAAGTTTAAAGATTGTTTCCAGTGCTTTTCCTTGTAGTTTTTTTTAAAAACATTGTGCCATATTTTGCAGCAGCTGTACTGTAACGGTTAGAATTCTAGTTTTGTAGTTTTAAATAGCTTCTCTATAATATTTTTCAGATAATGTGTAACAACAGTGTTGACGGCTTTTACCGAATGTACATATTGTTGAGACCACATAAATTATAAAGAAGATTGTATTTTTGTATTTGGTTGTTTGTGTTTTTTAAAGAAGACATGGAATTGTGGAATAAAACTTACAGTTTAATATTTCTGTGCTTTTGTGTGAGTGATTTACATTTATCGTTTTTGAATAAGTTACAAATATAAAACATCTTTAATATGTAAACTGTATTTTACAGTTACAGTCATCAGGCTAGTTGAGCACCTGGAGTTTGTTATTACAGAGCGAACCTGCTATAAATAAATGCAGTATGTGGTGTGGTATTATCTTGCTTAAATAAACTTACGCACTATGCTTTTTTCCTTCACAATACTTCTATATTGTTTAGCAACAGTGCTGTTTTCACACATGTGCAAACTGCTCATGCTATCCTGTATGTGTGCTTTTGATCGGTGCACAGATAACATGCCAGGTGGTCCTGCTCCTCTTCAGTCTGTGTGCATGATTTTCAAAGACGAGTTCAAATTCAGATTTTTTTTTTCCTTTTGTTTTTTTTTTTGTTGTTGTTTTTAATGGTAATTTTTAAAGTTTTGTTTGTAGAGACAGAAATATCTGAGTCCTTGCAGTAATTTCAACTAAAAAAAAATTTGGCTGAAGATTGTGGCCATTTAGTGCTGTGAGTTTTTAACCTAGTGCCTCGTGTACAAAGAATTCCCCAAATGCTCTGAATGTTTTCATCATCTCATGTATTTAAATTGTGAAATCCCCAAATTCTTTATAAATTTCCACTACAAAACATTTTTGTTAAACCATTTCTCTACACACTTTTCAGTCATGAACTTCTCAGCATCTTTTTTGTTGTTCTCTGCACATACTTTATAAAATCAAAGACAAGTTAACTCTATACATTATGAACGACAGTGATTTTTATACATTCACTACCCCTTTTCGTGAGCAAACCCCCCTCCCCGCCTATCCTCTGAACCTCCCCTATCCTAACCCAATCCCAACAAATCACAAGCAATTGGGGGGGGGGGGGGTAATTAAGTAATCAACACTACTTAATTACATTACTCATTCCTGATTAAATCATTACTGTCACATCTACATTAGGTCAGTATAAAGAGTAGGATTATCCCTTCTGTGCTCTATGTAACTGTGAATTGAGGGGACCTTGTTAGGGGAACCAGCAGCCTCACATCAGTGAAAGGTCATGGTGTAACAGGTCATGTTACTAAGCTAATGCCAATTAACCTAATTACCTGTGGGGTTTATGTTACCTTTTCTTTTTTTTTTTAAAGCATAAAACAAGTTTTTAGTCTTTGTTGCCACTGTTTCCGTTTCTTTTTAAGTTATAATGGCAACTAATTTTGAAGTGGCATAAAGAAAACAACAAAGACAAGTTTATAGGTTGTCTTTGAACTATTTTCATGTAAATATATAAAAATGTGTCAGATAATTGGGTTCTGTCAATTTACTCATATCACAACATCTTTTTTTGGAAACAGGTGTTGCAAGTAAATAAACATCTTTGATTGAGGCTAAGGTATCGTGACACACGTCTGATATTGGTTACTCACTGTGCATTCTTCAGATAGATATGAAAGTAAATCAAAGTTCAAAATACAGTTTCAACGAATTAACCAAAGAATCGCTGACCCTGCCTAAGCTGCCAGAGAGGCCCCTGATGGTGGTTTGTTTTTGTATCGCACAGCCGCGGAGACGCGCAGAGGGGTAAAACCATTTTTAAGAAGGTTTAAAAAAATATCACTTCGATTTTTGCACATTCTTGTTCCCACACTGAACTAAGTAAAACACATTCGCACATAACACTTGCTCGCACCCATCTACACGCACTCCTGTCCACACGTTGACGGGTTTGTCTCTGTATATATGCTGCCTAATTTGTCCACATATTGTACAATGCAGAAGTATATTGTCAACGCATTGTGTACAAATTTAAAGTTACAATTAACTCGCAATGTTAACAAAATGTGGAAATAAAAGTAAAAATTTAATACGTTTTTGCACATAAAAAATGAATTCATCTCCTTTGATCTGTTATATTACTCAAACCCACTTCAGTTTCAACCTACACTGCCTTTTATTTAATCTTTATAGTTTAAAGCTGTAAAATCCCACTTTTTCCCATCAAAAATGGAAAATAAGTCGGACTTTCTGCATATAAGGCGCAATAAGCATATGCACCTAAATGTGCTTTCTTGTTTATTAGTGACAATTAAAAAAACAAAACAAAAAAACACACAGCTTAGCCCATTGTTTGCAATAGTTGCCCACATCATAGTGCGATCACAGCGGCTAGTTTGGCTGCGTTAACACTGTTATAAAAGCCCTTTATAGCGTGCGCCAGCTGTGCGTAAAGTTGCAAGCAAACAGTACAAATCCACAACAGAAACAAAGTGATACGCACGGCACAGCTGCTGTGGGGGAGGCGAGCAGTAGACTCAGTCACACCTCCACACTCCAACAAGCGGATGCAATTGACTTGACTTTTCTCGTACTTTCTCACTTCCTTTCGGTGCATACGAGACAATTATTTAGGAAGGTGCCTCAATATCTCGTCTCGTTTTTGTCCTAATTAATAGCGCCCGTGGCAGGGGCGTTTAAACAAAAAAGCGGGCCGGCTTCTTATGATTATTAAGAGGGCCCTTTTGGGAGTTTAACGAGTGATTTTTAACAGCTCTGTGAAGTCTACAAAGGCGGCAGCAGCCAGCATCCGCCCGTTAAAGATTGAGAAGACTGACAAGAAAGGTAGGCCGAACCATCTTCTTCTCTCGCCTTTATCTTTTTCTTTCTCTTTGTCTTGATACAACATCGTGTTCCTGAAGCCTTTATGACCCAGATTTTCTACTCAGTTCTGAAATTTAACAATCGATTAATTATGTAAATGATAATCTTTTAGAAATTAAAAGGGTCGTTATTAGTTTTTTTAAAGATATTTTTTTAGTTTTAGTTTTTTGTTTTTAAGCAGTCAAACTTTAAAACTGAACCATGAGCTCTTTAAAGTGTGTTCCTGAAATCTGAGAAGTGCAAATTGATAAGAACTGTGGATGTTTTGTAAGATTTTACATATACCTATACAAACTATAGCTACACTGAGTGAGGATGAGGATGGTAGGACAGTTCACTAGTTTAACAAATTGGTCACATTTTTTCTCCTATTTTTAGTAAATGGCTTACATCATTTCCTCTGACCAATGACAGAATCAAATAAAAATGATTTTAGTGAGATAATTTAGTGAGAAATGAGCTGTGGAAAAACCACTGATTAAAGCGTCCCATCTGCGTTACGCAGGGCTTTCCATTTTGGATGACTGTGTGACATGGCAGGTGGTTTTGAGGTTGTCACTTGGTATGTCTGCCGCTTGCTTTAATAAAACCGTCAGTTTAAAAGTGAATAATGAAGATCTGCCAGTAGATTTTGTTAAACTGGGTCATTAGTTGTCAAGATTCATGTTTGTCACCTTGTTAAACTGAGACATCCTCACCCCTGGTCAGATGTCAGATTGTGGTATAAACTGCAGAATCGAGAAAGGAGACACGCAAGGTGGATCTTATATGTGAGCTTGAGAGTTCTGAGATTTTATTTGTGAGCACCTGTTAAAGTTTACAGGATAAAGCTGTGAATTCTGGGTCACGCCCAAACAAAGCAGTCTTTACTTCCGTGTTTTAATCAGAACTTTGACACAGAATTGAATCTTTATACTTAAAATTATCATAAAAAGCAAAAGTGAGTGTCATCTTCATACATGACTCAAGCGGTTGACAGCTTGATTGTTTGAGCTCCTATTTCATATCATCTTCTTTCTGATCCTTTCTCTCATGCAAACATATTGTTTTAAGAGCTGCGCTGCAGGTATCTTACATGTTAGACTGCATGCTGTAGGGGAAGATTTCGTCAGACGTACAGAGAGACGTGCAAATGAAGCTTCAGCTGAACAAACTGTTCTAGGGGCTCTCCGATACCTCTTGTTTTTAAAATGCTGTGTCTTCATCTCTCTTTCCCAGCAAATCTTGGTCTTCAGTGCCGAGATTAGACCTGCCTAACAAAAAGGAGGATCTTCGAGATGGTTAGAGAGAAGGACCAGAACCTGACCAGCTGCTGCGCACATAATGCGGAAGTGAGGCGAGCTGAGATGGCCTGAAGATCTAAGAGGTTATGCGAAGCGTATATATAAATCTGTCTGTTGGAGAAGAGCTGCCTGTACACACTTATTGTCAGTGACAGGAGACACGTTGTAAGTCCCTTCAATAAACTGAATGACCACTGCAGTAGAGCATCTATTAATGAAGCTTACACCAAGCAGGGCTACACAAAACTACCGCCTGGATACGGAAGTACAGCACACAGACTGATCAGTGCTTTTGTCTGCCTTGTGGACTTTGCGTCCCTCTAAACAAAAACAAAAACAAAAAAGTTAGGACAAGCAACTTAAGGAGGGAAATAATCTGAGGCAATCATGAATGACTTTCCGGAAATGTCGATTAAGTGCGTCCTAGTCGGGGACAGCGCAGTCGGAAAAACGGCCCTGCTGGTTCGCTTCACCTCGGAGACTTTCCCCGACAGCTATAAGCCCACAGTGTTTGACAACACAGGGGTGGAGGTGTACATGGACGGTATCCAGATCAGCCTGGGGCTGTGGGACACGGCCGGCAATGACAGCTTCAAACAGATCCGACCAAGATCATACCAGCAGGCCGATGTCGTCCTAATCTGCTTCTCTGTGGCTAACCCCCACTCTCTCGCCAGTGTCCAGAACAAGTGGATCAATGAGGTTCGACAACACTTGCCCAGGGTACCGGTGCTGGTTGTGGCAACCCAGACAGACTTGAGGGAAATGGGTGGGCACCGGGGCACATGCATCACACCATCCGAGGGTAAACACGTGGCTCAAGATGTTAGGGCTAAAGGCTATTTGGAGTGCTCCTCCTTAGGAAACCGCGGTGTGCAGCAGGTGTTTGAGTACGCTGTGCGGACAGTTGTTAACCAGGCCAAGAAACAGGCCAGAAGACGCATGTTCAGCATGAACCAGTGTAAGGTCTTTTGACCCATTCACCTTGATTTTGTGAGCTCCTGAGCCTTTTATCAGATGATCTTTTTAAACTTATTATTCAAACTCAGTTGGGTGTTGTAGGGGTACAAGAACACAAATTAGGATTTCTTTAATAAACTTCTTTTTCACTAACCTCCCCACAAGACCATCCTAAACTGGATCAGTATTTAAACTGAGATTACACTGACTGAAAACCTAACAGACTCTGATTCATATGTTTGACTTACCCATACATGTCCTCGAGAATTGTGTTTATTCTTGGTCTAAAGGGACAAAGCATTTGTGGCGAAGGAATTTTTCTTAATTAAAGCTTTTATTCATCAAGGATAACGTCTATAAAAACCCTAGAGACATTTTATTTAAGGGGATGAAGTAAATAATGATATGCTTGTGCTGCTGTTTCTCAGCAGTTATTTAACATACCAAGAAAATAATAATGTACGTGTCAACTCAAAGAGCCAAATGAGAATATTTTACCACGTTGGGCTGAACGTACTCATACATATAGTTAAATTTGATTAGATATTACCAGAAAACAAGTGTTAATTAGTCAACAAACAGTTGACAGAAATGCATACATGTTGCGTAATGTTCTCTAGATTAGATTTGCATTTTTACATGTGAGGTCTTTTTAATTAATGACAAAAATCTAAAGATGATCTAGAATTTTTTCTCAGTAAATAAGTTTTTATTTTTATTGAAATCCCGCAATGTGTATTAAAAAAAAACACAAAAAAAACCCCTCTACTCAGAAAATATATATATAAAAAAGTCCCCCCTATTGTGTGTGTGCGTGCGTGTATTTTATTTCTGGAACAACTAAGGTTTTAACACACTGACTACAGCTTCCATTGATGTGAACATTCAGTGTGTTTGTACAGTTTTAACCATAGCAGAGGGCTGAACAAATGTGCAGCCACTGGGAAGTGTATGTTACTTTGAGTGTCAGATATTCAGTCATTTTTGGTGTAATTGCATTGGATTTAAGTTTATTTGCCTGCCATTAGAAGCCTCACATTATTTGTCATGTAATGTGAATAGTTTTCACTTTGATTACAGCAAATCAACACAAATTTGTATGCAGTGCCACAGAATATGATGGGAACTTTTGCAAACATGTTGTACTTCACTATATGCATATAGTGTATATCGCGTGGCCGGTGTTTTATGTTGCCATGCTGTTTTGCATGTTTTGTGTATCCCTAACAAGTGTTATATGAAATATGGAAGCAATTAAACTCAAAGGAAGTGTGGATCAGAGTGTATAAAAAACAGTAAGAAGTTTTATATTTTTTCAGCACATTTTGAGAATAGCTGTTTCAAACTATAAACTGTTTGGTTATTTCTTCAAACTAATGATAAGTATGTTAAAAACACTTTGTTTGAAGAAAGCTTTATCAACCAATCAAAAAGACTGGATGGATGTGCTGGATCACAAAAAAAAAAAGCCCACCAAGCGGATTTGAAAAAGATCTGAACACCAATGAGCTTCCATATAGGGGTTTACTTAATGTGTCATGTTCTGCACACAACACTCGTCTGCAGTCTTTAGACGTCTAAGGTCTCAGACCTTTAATACGCAGCCATCGAACGTATGGTTTATATAACTGTAGTAGCTGTATGATATATACTAATGCAGAGTGATGTGCAGAAAAATGTTAATGTTACTGTTGTATGATTAAATAAATTATGAAAAATATGCATATTATAAAAACTTTATTCAAGTTATTAGATTTATTTATTTAGCCTAAAACTTGCTCCTGAGGGTTTTGGGACTCGGTGTATCGGTGTAAGCTGTTATACGCAGAAGCGGTATGATTAGAAATACCTTCTGGTGTTTATGTAAGGCCTTCACGCTGTCAAGTGCGAAGGCCAAAAATGTCAGGCTTGTCAAAAAAATTACAAGATTTTGATATTGTATGTATATTGTGTTGTATGTAAAATCAATTAAAATCAACACACACACAGAAATCTATTCGTCTAAAGCTCCATTTCAAGTCAAAACGTAAGATATAGTCTGTAACAGTAATTCTGCAAAAGCAGGCAAAAAGAATAATTTTCATTATTTTGATATATGAGTTATTGACACTGTGAACATTTAGATTTTAAATGCCGTCAATACATCATCGCTTGTCCTAAATATGAGGGGTGAGACCCGTACATCAGAGAACGACACACATGGCTGAACAAATTAGTTCGTATGAAACTATTTTATTTCAGTTTAAACCAAACTTTATTGTTTTGGCTAAATGAAAGTCTAAAAAAGGACAACCAGGAAAAGCAAAGCACCAGGGACGAAGCTCAGACGAGCTCTCATGCCGTCTCCCGCTGCTTCTCTACATATCTCTGTCCTATATGGTGTTTAGAGCTGCTGAGGATGAGAGGTACAAATGAAGACTTTTGAAGGATATGGTAAAAAAAAACCTAACCGCATCCCAGCACACACACACACACACACACACACACACACACATAGTCTGTGCAGTACAAAGTTGTGCAAACACACACAGTGACTCTCAACACATCTGTCCGCACACTTGAACACACACACACACACACGTTTTTTTTGCACACACTTATACTTGTGCTGACAACCATACAGCTCCCTGTAGATAACACACAAGAGCGTGAGATGAAATTGATGAAACATCAACGATGGTACAATAAGCCAGTTATCCAGGGGTACAAATGAACCAGTGAGACTCTATTTGAGAGTTTGATTCATTTACTTTAACAAAAAAAAGTTATTAAGTTTTACAGATCAGTTTGTTTGCTAAAGTTGTGTCATATGACATGAGCACGAGAAATTAGACTTCAGTTAATTCACATAATAAACATTTAACAATATAAATAAAGCCCCATGCCAAAAGTCGTTTGTCAGAATTAAATGTGTTTCTGCTACATTATGTATTTGCCTTTGAAATAAAAATAAATCAAGTGTACAAACTGGTTTTAACTTTCATTTAATTTTGGTATCTTCTAATCGAAGCCAAATAAGCTTGTTTGTTCTGTCAGGCAAATAATCTTAACATTGATTGTTTACGTTAGCTGGTCCTCAATAGACTTTATAGGAGTGATACACACATTGTCATAGAAGCAACTTTTGTAAAGATGTTATAAAATGTATAAATATGATATGATGTGGATGTGTTACTATATCGGTTTGTATGTTTTGTGTATTCTTGCCAAGTGTTTTGTGAAATGTTTAAGTAATTAAGTGTGAATCAAACATATAAAAACAACAGTAAGAAGTTGTGTATTTTTTCAGCACATGAAATTGTGTGTTCATTTTCATAGATGTACAAAGGTTACACATATAATTCATAGGTTTGCTGTGCTATTAGGACATAAACAGTTTAGAAAATCTCGAGCTAGTCTCTTTATTTTCCCTCTCTTGTCAAGTTTCCTTCTGATTTTTAGTAGCAAAAGCACGATTTCTACTTTGCTGCTGGTATATTTTTGAAGGGTATTTGTAATCCAAAGATGCTGTCACATGTTCAAATGTATCTGACGATAAATGTAAATTGTAAAAGGACATTTTACATGCCTTCGATGCATGTCGGCAGTTTTATAAGTGACAAATAAGAAATGCTTGACTTTAAGAGTTCAGCATGTTTGACAGCCTGCTGTGGTCACAGCTTTCATCTCTCATTGTGCTCTCTGCCACAGCTACCACAATACCTTATCCTTGTCTTCTGTGTCGCTGTATGCCTCTGTCTCTCTCTCTGCCTCTCTGACACACACACACACACACACTGGTGGTGTACACAACTGTATGCAGCCAAGCCACTTCATAGTCAGAGAGTGGTGGGTGTGCTTCTTTCTCATATGCCTTGGAGGACATTTCATAAACACGAGTGTCGCTAATAACGTTAATGACAATGAGAACATTTAACTTTGGTTTTATTCTAAAGCTCTTGCACTACTGTTACAGGAAAAAACAGCCACTCGTTTCCATTTCTTACAATATTGCACAAAAGAAAAAAAAAAGCAGCATATTTAATAACTGATTCCAACAGACACGATTTACTAAAAAACAAGAAGAAATAAATGTATTTGTCCTTATTTTGCATTTTTTAAATGACGTAACAATCTGATTTTCAACAATTCCAGTGAAAAATTCAATTAAAGGCCAAAAGTAACAAACCACCTCTCAGTACTTTCCAGTCTTCTTCCTGTGGTATTCAGGCTGTAGTGGCCTCAGTCAGTATGACAGTAAGTCATCACACATCCCTAAAACTAAATGCAGCTAAAAGCAAATGAGCTATCTTAATATTTTAACCTTTGTTTTTCAACGAGCCAAAATCACTTCTGGAAAAAAAGGGGGCCTTTCCAGTGCGATAATGTGGCTAACTGATCTGAGCTCTATACCACAAGGCCGAAAAGTAAAGTCACACGGTGGCTACACAAACAATTCTCGCTAGACATTATTAGTTAACTGTTAATTGTTTATATATTTGATGGGATCTGGCAATATAAAATCATTTATTATATTACCAGACAGAATATTTCAGATCAAAGTGCTTTTCTTACTGCAAATGAGGTCAGTTTTCCAGAATCTGCTCATTATTGTGGGAGGGCGATAATCAGTTTAAACATATTTTCCTCAGTTAGGGCCAAACCATTGCTCTTTGAGTTTTCTGTGCCCATGTCTTTGTCTTTATCTCCCCCTTTTCTCTCTTTTGCTCTCATACAAACACACACACACACACACACACACACACACACACACACACACGCACGCACGCACGCACGCACACACAGCACGTACCGGCAGCACACAGTGAACCAAACATTGAAATGAAGATAAGGAATGGTTTAAAAAGCTGACTTTCTCAAACTCTAAGTCTTCTATTTCACACGTTCCTTCCTCACAGACACACACACACACGCATGCACGTACACATGCACACACAGGAAACACCTGTCCTATACGAGCTCAGTACCACAGAAACTGAGTGACACAGTAACACATCACATCACCATGCACAGTTCTCTGCAGAATAAGACAGTAACACTGTGTCAGTAACATTTCTCACTGACGTGTGATCCCTTAATCCATCTTTCCCATCATTCAGAAGTATTCGTTTACTCCAGGACACAAGGATCCGTTTTTAACCAGTATTGGACTTAACCGGACGTAACCGGTGCGCTGATGTAAATTAAATAAATACTTTGAAATGTGAGCTTCTGTTTTTGCTATTATATTAATAATGTTTATCTTGTGTGTGCACAAATTAGCACAAAGTTCAAATGAAATGATTTATGTTGATTTCCAAAGTTAAGTTTATGTGTATTTCAGAATAAACAGATAAGTGCTTCTGCATTCTGTAGCTAGAGAGAGTTCTGAAACCTGTTCTAATTTTCTGCATCACTGAACAAGCGCTGAAGTTTTAGACTTTTGTGAATAAAGCTGATTGGCATTTCTTGTTCTCTTTAAGATCTGCTCTGCTTCACATTTACATAACCTACAGCTCTGCTAACTTTAGGATCTTTACGCTGTGCGAAAAATGAAAGTTAGCTTCACGTTTCATTTCCTTAGACAATAATCACTTTTTAAGCATCTTTTTACTGATGCGGAGGCTTTTGTTTTCTGTTTCATCGATGCAGACTCTAAGATTTTACAGGTTTTCTGTTTTGTTTTTACATTTTCTTCCAATGAATATGCTTGTTTAATACCTTTCTTTCCATTTTTTCTTACTGTATTGTTGTATTTCTGAATACATGATCATAATTTCACTTTTTGGACTATGTTTTAAATAAACTCGGTTTGTATTTTGTATTTATATATTGTATAAGTACAGAAAACAAGAAGATCAGAGAACAGAATGAGTTTGTCAGATTCAAGCAAACATGGAAGCAGTACTTTAGTATAAGTGTTAAAGACGCCACAACTGTTGGGTGGTATTACAGAGATCTATTAGGTGTAGATTCCTCAACAGCTGAAGATGAAATCTGCTCTCAGTGGCTGATCTGTTGCCATGTTATTAAATTCCTGTTTACAGAGTGAGACCCAGATCTGTGTAAAATTCATTGTCATCCTCAGTGTTCCTGTTAAATGACATGAACATGGGCAAGAAAGTGTCACTGAGATGCACTGAATGTGTGTGACTGACATTTGTCATTAGCTGTGTAACACAGTAGGGTTCAGTGTGTGTGTGTGTGTGTGCATGAGTGTGTGTGTCATACAGCTGGTTGTGGTCATGTACAGAAGTGGATGGGGCTGCAGGCATCGCATTTCACCCAGTGCATGTGTGCTATGTGATACTGCACCTGTACCTGTGTTTGAGTGTTTGTGTAGTTGTGTGTGCATGCATGTGTGATTGTGTGTGCATGTGTGTGTGATAGCTCCAGGTCCTGTTCCAGTAGCGATTACACACAGAGAGAGACAGTGACAGAGACGAACTGCGACTAACAACTAGCGAAGCATTGAGAGCTTCTGACAGGATGTAAGATTTCGAGAATTTTCTGTGGTCTCGGCTGGCTCAGCTTCAGCGAGGGAGAATGGAGATCAGAATCGAGTGACGCAGGATTAGGACACAGGCTGTCCCGGCGACTGCTTTGCTGAATAATTGATCCTTGGGCCTGTGACCGGTTAAGAATGAGGAAGGCATCGCTGATGGTTTGGATCGGCCTTTTGGTGCGAGGTCAGTTCTTCATGATGGCTCATTTTGATGCCGCAGCTGTCACTAACTGTTGCACTGCTGAGTTTGCTTTAAAAAGCCAAGTTAGATTTGTTACTCTTCATCCTCTGTAGTTTCCTTCTCTCTGTTTAGTGCAGCCTTCCATTCTCTTTCTGTGTGCTGCTCCTCAGTGTCCCATTGTGCTCAGGGTCATTATGCCCATAAACTTCTAAACGACCTGATGGAGAACTACTCCAATGCTCTGAGACCCGTAGAGGACACAGACAAAGCCCTCAATGTCTCCCTGCAGATCACTCTGTCACAGATCAAAGATATGGTGAGTAGAGAGGAACGTTTGTGGACGCCCCCTTATGTTACTTAAACTTTTCAATACGAGTCTGGGACGCGTATGTCCAAATCCAAGCCATCATTTCTTTAAAAGCCTGCAGGAGAATATATAATGTGGAAAAAAAATTAAGGTATTTTGTAGTTTTTAAAAAAAATTTAATTACATTTAACAATAGCGAGGTGTATTTGTTCCCTTTTCAAACTGTGAGATGACTGCTAAATTAGAAGAAACATTGTGTGGATTTGACCACTGCTTGGCCACACCGGTTCAACATTTTAACAGTGACATGCACAGTTTTTGCAATAAAATCCGGACTGGCATTATGCCAAGGTTAACCCTTTAAAGCATGGACAATGAAACCATTGCAGACAATTTAAATAAAAAATTAAATATATGAGTTTTAATTTGTGTCATATTTTCTACATCTGGCTTTCCCCCCTCAAATGTATTGCTTAAAGATGTATTATGCAATTTATTTTGGATTTTCAGAGGAGTAAAAAAAATCCCACTGATGATGCAAAAGTCCTAAAAACCCAGAAATAATATGCTTCAGTAGGTGTTAAGGGTTAAGATGGTGTGTAATAAAAAACAAATAATGCGGTAACATTTTACATCAATCTGATGACAATCTGAGCTGTAAAGATAAGAAATCTAAGCAGCAGCTGACAGTCACATTTTCCTGTAACATGTTTCAGATGATTTATTGTACAGTGGTAATAACTCTACACAGTCGTGTATATTTTAGTGCTGAGGATGCTCTGCAGTTGTCATAATGAAGATAAGCAATGTTGCAACTGAATAAAGATATATTCATATTTATGCTAATTTGAAGAATTTGCGATTTCCAAATGCCAAGCACCCACCAAACTCCATGGTTCCCACACTTAGTCCCCTTTAAGCCACCCTGCAGCCTGCTGTGTTACACCCTCACTGGCTGTTATGAAACTCCACGCCTCCAGTTTGAAACTTAAGCATTCAGTACCAAATTTACATTTCTAAAAGCACTAGCTGGGAAACCCAGATCATTTAACCTTTGTAGGCCTCTTCTCAGATCTGACCAAGAGGCTGTTTTCACAGAGCGTTTTTTACTCCCAGTGGTCACATCTTCAGAGCTACAGATAAAGATGGGTTTCAGCATACAGCCTTTCGGTGTACTGTGAGGATCACACTCAGGATAATGTAGTATAAAGTAGGAGTCTTCAAGTGTGCTCCGTTTGTGGGAGCCATAAATCGGGGCACTGTCACTGTGTCTATGTTCGTGTGTGTTTAGGATGAGAGGAATCAGGTGTTAACCACATACCTGTGGATCAGGCAGGTCTGGCACGATGCCTACCTGAAGTGGGACAAGGAGGAATATGATGACCTTGAAATGATCAACATCCCCAGTGACCTGGTTTGGAAGCCCGACATTGTCCTCTATAACAAGTCAGTAACAAACAAAGACAGAAGAACAGAAAGAAGATGAGGAATCATACTTTTATAGTTAATCAAATGGAAAAGGTGCATCTGATCGAGCTCACGCATTCTTTCTGTTTTTGTCCACATAGAGCAGATGAGGAGTCGTCAGGCCCATCCAACACTAACGTGAAGCTGCGTTACAATGGAGAGATCATCTGGGACTCTCCAGCCATCACAAAGAGCTCGTGTGTGGTGGACGTCTCCTACTTCCCCTTTGACTGGCAGCAATGCAATCTCACATTTGGCTCCTGGACCTACAATGGAAACCAGGTGTGTCTGCACACAAGGAGCATGCAGAGCTAGAAGGCGACAGATATATGGCTGACAAACACATCGCGTCTTAAATATTTATCAGTATGTTCTCACTGCTGAACTCAGTGATAGAAAGTATGGAAACACTCATGGACACTACTGAGTGAACAGATGAACAGCAAAATGTGCTAAAGTAGATGTTTAAGGAGCTTATTTCTCCATACAGTTGTGGTAGAAGTTTAAATACACTCATTGTGGGAATTTTGAGCTTTTCTTTGAACTGTTGTTTTCCAGGGTGGAATGATTTTCTAAGTTGCAACACTGGGTTTAAGTTATTGTGGTGGGTGTTGTTTTTTTGTGATTTAAATGTTCATTTTCTTGGTTTTAACATGATTTCATCATCGTAGTTCTACTTGTTTGTACATATTTCACTGACATCTTTAAATCATGCTCTTGTATGGTCTCCGCACAGGTGGACATCAGTTTGGGCATGGACAGCGGGGACCTGTCTGACTTTGTGGAGAATGTGGAGTGGGAGTGTCACGGCATGCCAGCGGTTAGAAACGTCATGATGTATGGCTGCTGTTCCGATCCTTACACTGAAATCACCTACACCCTGCTCCTGAAGAGGCGCTCCTCCTTCTACATCTTCAACTTGCTCCTCCCCTGCTTCCTCATATCCTTCCTGGCCCCGCTGGGCTTCTACCTTCCAGCCGACTCGGGGGAGAAAGTTTCCTTGGGGGTGACGGTTCTGCTGGCGCTCACTGTGTTCCAGTTGTTGGTGGCTGAGAGCATGCCTCCTGCAGAAAGCATGCCCTACATAGGTCTGAATTATTTATGGAAGTATGGAAACTGTAGAAAGTCATAATAAAAACAGGCATAATAAAAATGCATAAAAATTCATTCAAAAATATGAAGCACAAGGTCAAAATTTTGACCGATTTTACACATAAATTGGGGCCCCACTGGTTACTTAGTCTTGTGATTATATATTAAAATTTTGCATGGTATCTCAAGATAAATAAACCAGTATTACCTACTTTTAAGCTACCCATACACTTGACCCTATGTATTTATTATTTTTACAGACTTTTTAATAGATAGATTGTGTCTGACTCTATTTATAAATCTGTAATTTCTTCTATCTTCCTTTTTAGGGAAGTACTACATTGCCACCATGACTATGATCACAGCCTCCACTTCTCTCACCATCTTCATTATGAACATTCATTTCTGCGGTGCTGAAGCCAAACCAGTCCCTTACTGGGCTAAGGTGCTCATCATTGACTACATGTCAAAAATCTTCTTTGTCTATGAAGTTGGGGAGAACTGCACCACGCCAGAAAGCGAGAGGACCCCGCTCTACCCAGAGGAACCAATGGGTGATAAGAGCTGCTACCATGACGACCGCTTCCATGATGGCTTCTACTATACTGACAGTGATCCAAACAAATATAGCAATGGGAACGGCGTACATCATCACAAAAACCATCACAAAAGACAAGCAAATGGCAACACCAACAGCAGGCATCACCATTACAACAACCATAACAACCACGCTTCCAGGCTGGAGAGGGGTGACGCAAAGCATGAGCCCACTCAGCGTTACCACCACATCAGGAGGGATGAACTAGATTACCAGGCTCCTCGGCATCCACTGCACCTCCAACACCTGAACGGGGGGTTTAAGGAGCAGATCCTCTATTCCTCAGAGAAGATTCAAGTCCCTGCCTGTCCCTGCTGCTGCCCCTGTATCCAACATAAACAGGTGACACTTCATGCTTTACTACTTTTAAATGCAACTAATATTCATTTAGAAGCAATATGTAGGACTTTTATATGTTTAATATTTTTTATTGCCAGTGTGTGAGTGGTAAAATGACATCTTCTCCATGTCTTTGGGTTGCCCCTTACAGCCTGTGAACTTGGTGAATGGGGAAGGATTTTCAGAGCAAATCAATATGGAGTTATTTTCATTTTAATGATCCCTCCCTCAGTGTCTCTCTTCTGCCCATTTGCCATTACAGAACAATAGCTGGCAAGGAACAAGGAAATGTACAAACCACAAAACAGTTTGTTTCATCACAGCATAAACTCTAAAAGAAACTCCAGATAAGGACAGAAACCAATGAGTAATCAATTAATGAGGATTTTTCTTTAAAAATGTTAGCGAGGAAACAAACTAAGATTAGTGAGCTAGCTGCTATGTTGACAAGTCAGAAATCCATTTGTGTTGGCCACGGGTTAAACTGTGCTTTGTCAGATAGGGGAAACCCTAATATCTGGTTTAGTTGTGCAACCTCAGAAAACCACCTAGATATAGACACACAAAACTTTAGAAGCTTATTTCTGCCACTGGAAAGAAAATGCCAGGAAGATTTAGATCAAAGTAAATTTTTTTTAGATATTATCTAAAAGTTTGGGGTTAAATACCTGGAAATTTCAAGCTACTTCTGAGTGATCTATAAAAGCTTGTATTGTGAGTTCCAGTAGATTGGTTTTCTTTGCATATAGACCATTAACACTCTGTTCCTGCTGATCTGAAGCTTACTGATCTTTTGGGATTTAACTGAACTGAACAATATATAAGCTGATCAGCTTAAATATAAATTGATGTCTTGATGTAACCGTACACTGACAATGAACGCCACAGACTACCCTGCACCAGTCTAACATATTGCATCACTGTAAACTTCACTACAGTACTGCAAACTAACCAGTTTATCCAGTATTAATCTGTACTAAACCTCCCAGTATTTTCATGGATGACGCATTGATCTGATTTTTAAAAAATCATGCGTGATTTAGAAACACAGTGCTGAGAAAGAAAAAAAAATATGTTGAGGGTGTAAGTGGGAATTGGAATGATATTATTTTCTTTATATTAAGCAAGCATCTCTGCTATCAGGAGGAAGCAGCACCAGACTACAGCATTAGGGAACCGGTTTCTGTAGAAATAGTCCGAATTCTTAAAATTGTTAGCACGTCTACCTATCGATCCCGTTGTTGGTTCTTTCACTCGTACTACAATCAACTGATTTCAGTTTGCAATTCAGAGGAGGAAAATAGCGACAGTCTAGAGCGTAGATATGGACATTTATTTTATTATTATTGCACAAAAGGACGAAATAAATGGTAAAGTGGAAAACTGCATCCAGGACAGAAACAAACTCATCATGCTGCTAACACAACTTTGGCTTTTTGAAAGCATCTGACAAGAGGGCCGGATAGGATAACCGGATAGTTCCAGTCCACTTTAACACTTGGAATTGTTGCTAACACTGGCTAACATGAGGCAGAAGAAAACCAAATAGGACAACCTCAAGAGAAAAAGCCGACCCCAAGCTTTCTTCTTGCTAATGTTAGGTAATTTTAGCCTGCCTAACTATCGAATGTAGTGCGAATAAACTAATTTATTCAGACTCTCAGGGCTACCATGGCTGGTAATCTGGATCATTTTAAATGGCTTAATCAGTAAATTAATTTATCAGCAAAGTTATAAATAGCTTGCAAACCTTTTTTTATCCATATGCACACCAAAATGCTTCATCGGCCAACGTAAGCCATGGTGCAACTTAAGTGTTGAGTCCGACTGTGTGTTTATCCAAGAATAAATAAAAGCAATGGTACAAAGCAAGAAACTGTTTCCCACAGAAAAGGGGGGGAAATGAGGAAGATTATAAGGAGGAGACACTGGACTCACCTGACATCACTGATGGTAGTAAAACTTCCAGGGAAAAATCTTTTTAAAAACCTTATTTGGGGGAAAGCCAGCAATTTGTAAAAGTGTTTTTATTAGACTTCACTGGTGATGTATTCTCATGTCCTGGTGTCATTTGAAATTAAATTAAATTTAGACGATGTTTCAAACTAAGTGTCTGAAAGCATTTCAAGATGGCTTGCTTGTGTTAAAGCATAAAGGACATACAGCAAATGCAACACTGCAACATAACAGCGCTGAACGGTCTGGTATGAACCTCTTGCTGTCATGTAAATTCTAGAAACGTATAGACTGCAGTTTGTCTAATGGCCACAAGTGTCATTAGCAGCAATGGCTTTCTGGATGTTATATAAATAACCTTTAAGTGTCCATCTGTCCTTTCTTCAGGTGGTTAAGAACATCGAGTACATTGCAAACTGTTTCCGTGAACAGAGAGCCACGTGCATCAAGGTAGCAGAGTGGAAGAAGGTTGCCAAGGTGATGGATCGGTTTTTTATGTGGATCTTTTTCGTCATGGTCTTCCTCATGAGCATTCTCATCATTGCCAAGGCGTCTTGATAGCTTCTTCTACTTTTCATCAACACTAAACCTCCAGTCTTGTTACACCTCTGTTCGACTTTAATGCAACGTGAGACAAATGAAGACTATTTTGTCTGCAAGAAAACCGTCTTTCATGTCAGTATTGTGTGTGTGTGTGTGTGTGTGTGTGTTTGTGTGCATGTATGTGAGTGTTTGTCTGGGGTTTTTGTTTTGTTTTGACGTAAAAAAGATGAGGTCACTGCACACAAATCATCCATTTAACCACGCGTGTGCACGGAAAGCCTCTCGGTTAGTTTATGTAAGATCTGTTTGCATGTGTCACAGAGCAGTGGAGCAGTAAGACAATCCAGGCCTTGCCTTGAACATGCATGGACTCTATTATTGATGAGCTAACAGCCAAACATCCAGCTATAGGCATTACATTTCTTGCCTTACGTTTTAAGCAACCAGAGGATGCTATTTTCCAGAGTTGGCTACGATGTGGGAGGGAGCACCAAGAGGAAAACCTGAAATACTTTTGAAACAGTGTAAATGTCGATGACACAGCCTATGATGAATCACATTTGTCCTTATAGACACTATCACTGGTAGATCGTGTAAGTTAATGCTGTTAAAGCCACATGAAACTGACATTGGTTTACAAGTTCTCCATACTTGAAGAGAAAAGGAAAGGTGAACATTTACCTCCTCACAAAGACTTTTAACACACTATCTGACCTTAGTGATACTTTTTCACAATAAAGGGTGATGCACTCTACCTTATTGCTAATTTACACTTTGCTCAATGGCACAATTAAAAATAAACCTTTGATATTGTGTTATTAAAAATGATTGTTGCTCAGTTTGTGGTGGTTTAAATCTTATTTGGTGTGTGTGTGAATACTGTCCCCTTCTTATTGTCCTTTTTTTAAATATATAAAATGCAGTTTATAAACTTAACAATGTATCTTATCCATATCACAAACAGTCATTTTCCCTCACCTGTTTTTTGATGATTAGCAGTCTGTTTGGACTGTAGAGGGCAGGCAACTGAATGAACCTGGTTTATTTTATTTAAATGTTTCAATTCAGAAAAGAGCCTCTGGAGGGCAGATTAGGTCAAATTAGAGACGAGTCAGTTACTGACTGAATGAATTAATGAATGAACTTGCATAACCAAGTGTCCCACAGATACTTTAACAGTACAAGAGGTAAAAACAGAGGATAGAATCATAAATTAATGTATTAGCACTTTTTCTATAAGTCAGTACTCATTAAAATCAGGTAGACAAGCATATAAAACACAAACACACACACTCAGTGTCCTTTAGTGGGAACTGTGGTCACAACAGTGCCCCATGCAGATCAATCAGCATTCACCAGAGAACACCAGAACAAGCAGGTCCAACTCTTGTGCCTGCCCTCTTCACAGATGTCAGCAGGTTCACACTGAGCACATGTGACATACTTGATAGAGTCTGGAGACACGTAGTAAATGTAATACTGCATGCAGCATGATCCAACATGACTGGTTTGGCAGTGGGTGAAGGTCTGGGGAGGGAAATCCTTGAAATCTTACACAGACTTTCACATTTTTGGGCAACAGTCAGAGGTTGGGCTCGTTCAGTGGGCCTCTGGTTCCTTCTGAAGGACAATGATCATCCTAATGTGGCCGGAGTGTGTAGACAGTTCCTGGATAGCAAAAGCATTAATGCAACTGACTGGCTCTCATGTTCCTAAATAAAAAACACAAAACAAAAACAAGAACAAAAAAGCACATTGTTCTTTAAATCTTTTTCGAATGGGAAGGAAATATTAGTAATAGGAAGTAATAAAGTTTATTGCAGGCTTAAGTTGAAGTTCATTATTATTTATCTTCCCATTTTCAGACACCAAATAAATTCCTTCATAGCTGACTAAATGATTTTCTTTCTGCAGTATTTTAAAAAAATTACATCAATAATAAAAAAAACAAACAATCAATTGTTGCATAATCTTTAAAAAACAAAAAAGTCTACTGTCCTCCTTGTCATTGCTGTCACAAAGACATCGCTGTCAGGCTCTTATGAGAAGAACTAATCTTTGCTTCCATCTAGTGGAGTTTGGAAAAAGAAATACTGCGTTAGCCTACAGTTAGCAGTGTGCTATGAAAGCAACACGAAGGACAACATTTAGCTGATAATTTCCTCTCGCCAAGAGATGCAACACAAAGTTATTGCAAACACTTATAGACATTCTTGTGCAGATGTGTCTGCTTCAGTCTGTTTCTTTGGATTGTTTGACCTCAACAAGGACAGAATAACAACTCATTTTTGACCCCTGGTACCTAAATAACAAATACATAAATAAATATCACATTACTATCCTGTTGACAACACTCCTCCCAACCTCTTCACAAACTGCTTGTATCTGCATTATCAGGCTGCTTCTTTCTGGACTGTGTTTTCTCAGAGCAGAGGCCTGCTGAGCCGAGTGCTTCAGATATACAAACTTTCTTCAATCATGAGAAAAAAAGCAGTAATGACGGTTAGAGTCCAGAGGGACCATATGGTCTGACATACCTACCGAGATATCTACAGAACTACAGTGTTTTAGGAGAATAATGAGGATAAACAATAATTCATGTCATTCATCCGTTTTGCACTTTGCTTTTTCCTTCCTTGTTCACAAAAAGTGAAGAAGAAAGTGGAAGAAGAAAGATGTATTAGCCTCTTATACTTCCTAGATAGGAGGAAAAAGAGGAAGTGAGACAGAACTAATAGACATTTCTTGGTGGTGCACATCCATGAACGGGGTGTGATAGGTGGAGCAGGAATCTGGCTGAGCTGCTGGCCACAAGAGATGGAAAGTACTATGTTGTAGAAAAGAACAGGTTCTGGAAGTCCTTTTGCTTGTTAGATATTATGAAGCAAGGTAATTAAAAAAAAAGCACAAAATCACAGGAAATTGCTATAAAATGGATGAAGATGTAGCTCATCACCTACAGCTGGAGAAGTGGGTATTGCATAAGAACTAGGAGCAGCAGAATTTAACAAATTAGCACTATGAGAGAAATTTAGAGATGGTTCAGCAAAAATCAGAGGAAGCAGAAACTGGTAAGAGAAAAGGGGAGGATTTTAGGGGAGAGCCTGAGGAAAATGACAGAAAGGAGAAGATACAAGAGAAGCAGTTGACTGAAGTTCTGAGTAAGACTTGACTGATAAGACCTCACAAAGTTACCAACATGTTTGAGGAGCAGGTGGAGTAGAAAGAGAAAGGATACTTAAATTCATTTGTCCAGAGTTCAGAGGAGAAGAGGGGAAAAAGCAAATGGATGATGGACTCACAGATCAGAGGAAGAAAATTCACAAAGAAATGGACATGCAGATGGAAAAGCAGACGATGGAAAAGCTGAGAACTGAGGCCTTCGAGGATGAAGTAAAACCCATCAAAATAAAGTTTGAGCAACAAAAAGTTAGTGAAGAAAGCCCCAAGAGACAACTGGAGGACAACCTGTGAAGAGAACGAGAAAATTGCGACAAGGAAATCCCAAAGATGAAAAAGCAGTTTGACAGTAAGTGTTAGGATCTCTGCAGAGAGACAGCACAGGGACAAGAGATGAGACTGAATGCAGCTTTGTGAATGCTGGAACTCACCACTGTGTACAATAACAGCACTAACACTTTGTGTTAAATGTTTTCCATTCACGTGTTTGCTGGCACAATAATTACTATTATTAATTACTACAATATGCTGTGGCCTTTAAACTGTCTTCTTTGATTTGACCATTACCTGCAACAGGGAGTTAATGCGTAAACACATGTGTAAACACTTTCATTTCCACAAAGAGACCTAATTCCTTTGCATGTCTTACCCTGCCAAAAGCACAAAAAAAGTACAAAATCTCAACAGTGACAGACATAATCTGATGATCACCTCCACGACCTCTGCTTTGTGCTGCTATCTCTATCTCTTTCATTTAAACCTTTTTTCGAATAAAATCCCATTGCCATTAATAAAGATCAAATATTGCTTGAGTGCTATTTCAGCTTCATTACCGATGTTGCGACTTCAACTGTGCCATCTGCTTCTGTTCCCAGCCAAAAACTCTGCTTTTATCCACTGCCCTGTGCGTCTGTGTGTGTCTGTGTTTGAGTGCACTTGTATTACTGATGTTGTGGGAACCATTATTCTGTTTATACAGTCTTGACCTAACTCTGTTTTGGAGACAAAATATGAATTCCAGTAATGTAAATTACTTTATTTCAGCTGAACACTTGTTCTCAGACTTCGTTTCAGTGTTCACCTGAAAGTAAAGTGAGTAAAGTAGTAGTCTGAGTTTGGGTTAGATTAAGTCTCCAGAAAAGAAGTATATGTCAAAGTCCTCTGAAGAAATGTGTATGTATGTCATGTGTATGTGTATATATATATTTCAAGTTTGGGTTCTCTACCAGAGGCCTGGCAGCTTGAGGGTCCTGCGCAGTATCTTTACTGTTTCTAGGACTGCGTTCTTCTGGACAGGGATGTCGGATGTTGTTTCTGGATCTGCTCGCGTACACACTTCTGAATGACATTCCGATGTCGTTGCTGTAGATCCTTGTGGTGTAGATCAGTGAACTGATGTCTCATTCGCTCCTGGCATACAGCTTGATGTCATCCATGTAGATGAGGTGGCTGACGATGGCTTCATTCTGTAGTCGGTATCCTTAGCCAGTCTTATCAATGATCTCACTGAGGGGGGTTCAAGCTTATGCAGAACAGCAATGGGGACAGAGCGTCCACTTGGTAGATCCCGCATTGACTGTGACTTGAGCTATGGGCTTGAAGTTGGTCTTTAGTGTTGTTCACCACATCCCCATTGAATTCCTGATGAAGGCTCTTAGGGTCATGTTGATCTTGTCTAGAGAACACTATAGAGGACCGCCACTATGATGGTTACTGGACCTTGTTCAGGGAGGTTGCTGTGGTCTGCTCTTAGATCCACTACCCACTGATAGCATTGCTGTTATGGGTTACGTCCTTCTTCCATATGCTCTTCCAGTAATGCTCTGTCTCCAGCCTTGGTGGTCCTGTTCTCATATTGTTTCCCTGCCACTGAAGAGGGTTCTCTTGCCTTTTATCTCTCTGGTGTACCTCTTCAAGTCTTTCCTTGGCAGTGTCCAAGGCCTCAGGTATGGACAGCTTTCTATATTTCTTAGGCAGTTTCTTCATCGCACCTTTCTGCAGCTCCAATAGTTGGCTAACTTCCCTCCGTGCTACCTTGATCCTGGCCTCTAGTCTCCTTCTCCATGTGGCTTGATATTTTGCATGCAGACTGGAGCAGACGGGAGTCGAACCACCAACTTTGCAATTAGCAAGTGACATGCTCTACCTCCTGAGCCACAGCCACACGAAATACTGACTGGCTTTAGTGTTTTGAGTAGATGCAAATCTTTAGAGAGAAACCAATGATATGAATAGATATACAGTGGGTAAAATAAGTATTGAACACATCACCAATTTTTTTTTTTTTTTAAAGAAAATGTATTTCTAAGGGTGTTATTGACATAGCATAGTTGTCAGTAACAACCCATCCAATCCACACATGCAAAGAAATTGAACCATACATGTCTATAAATTAAGTTATGTGTAATAATGAGAAAAGACACAAGGAAAAAGTATTGAACACATGAAGAAAGGGAGGTGGAAAAAACATGGAAGATCATCACACCAGCTGAAATCTATAAGTAATTAGAAAACAATCCTGCCACTTAGTGCAAATTAATATCAGCCTGTTCAGTCCTAACTGATGGCCTATGAAAAAAATTACCAAAGTTTCACACAAGAAATATCTCATGATGGTTAAAACCAAAGAGACCTGTGAGGTCTTATTGTTGCAAAATATACAATTGTTTCAAAGGAAACAATAAGTAATGCACTTGACTGCTATGGCCTGTATGCACACTCACCATACATGACTCCATTATTATGGCACTGTTACACTCCATATAACTGAACGAAGGATGAATGGAAAAATGTACTGAGATATTCTTGATTACACTGATTGAAATCTGCTGCCCTCTGCCAGGATGATGAACATGAAACGAAGGTGGATGTTTCAGCAAGACAATGATCCAAAACACAGTCAAATCCCTAACACATCATAGCTCACTTACAAATGAAAGGCACCAAAAGTGGTTGTCTAATCCAGGTGCTCACACACTCAGTGTTTTTGTCTATCAGTGGGTGTTTCAGGTCGGCCCCTTTAAGGTGACTGTAGCAGGAAATTATGTGTGGATAGCCAGCTATATCCTGCTAAATATCTGTGGAGATTTTGAGGTCGTTTCCTCCTTGGATGCCAACCCCAGATTCTCCACAGTGACAGCCTGTAATAATGTTAGTGCACGTCCCTGGGCATGTAAGTTGGAATGGCTGTGCATACTTTTAAGATGGACGTTCTGCAGCCAGCTGTGACGCCTACGGTGGGATGAAGGCCTTAGTCGAAACGTCTGCTGAGGATGGAGGATATCTGAGGAGACTACTGCTCCCTGAGAGGAGAGAAAAAACAGTACAACACAGTGCATGAGTACAGGGTAAAACAAAACACAAGGGAATACAGTTTGAATCTCTGAGAGTTAATATATATAAAAAAACCCACCATATCACCATCATCGTAAGTAACAGCCAGCAGTCTGTTAACTTATTATAAGACTGAAAATGTGACAAACTGGATTTTGTAGGTGTTAGCCTAGACTGTACCTTTGGATACAGGCCAGCTGTCTCCTGGTCAGTCAAAGCCTCTTTTTGAGCAGAAAGTCAAACTATTGTTGTGAAATTGAATAATTTAATACTGTAATAATTCTCCTGTGTCCTTGACCAAAGCATGGATTTACAGAAATTATGTGAAAATAATGATTAGCTGATAAAACAATATAATGAGATTAAGTACATGATTGTTTGGATACTAGATGATTGAGGGAAAATAAACACTACAAATGATGTGACTGACTTTACTATTTTGAAAACATGCAAATATTTTTGAGAGAAACCAGATGAAGAGATTTTGTCATGGTCCTGGGTCTTTTGATGCAACGTTGTGTGTTATGGACTCTTTTTTAATTAATGGATTGCAGATATTATGTTTGTTTACATCCTCAGGCTATATTTTTAATTCTTGGCTATAGTTTGCTTATATTCTGTTTCAATTTATTCTGCCTGCTGTGTGTTTCCTGTACCTTGTTAAGTCTCTGGCTCTCTCTTAGCTGTCTCCTGTTTTAGTTAGTTAGTTTTGTTTTGGTAACTTTTGTGTCATTTTTTAGGTTTTTATTTAAGTTTAGTTAAGGGTTTAGTTTAACTTTAGTACCAGCTGTGCTCCCACCTCTTGTGTATTTATTTTCTGAGGCTCCACTCTAGTAGTGTACTCCCGTATTTTGTGTTTTCCCTTAGTTTTCCCTTAGTTTCTGAGTTTTCTGCATTTTTGATTCCAGCACTGTCTTGGCTTTTGTATTTTTGGTTTTTGTGAGAATACTAAAATACAAAGCAATACAACTTTTTGGAGTTAAGGACTGTTTCTATGTCCTGCATTTGGGTCCACACTCTGCCTGTCACACAGAATATCTTGACAAACATATTTAGATAATAAACCAAAAAGCCACATATTCCTGTCATACATACATAAATATTCAAGACACTGTTATAAATAAAGATTAGAGACACCGAATGTGTCTGTGAGGAAAAACCCCCAAAGAAAACCAAAACGAATATCCCGATTCAAATGCATGAAACAAAAAAAATTGTAATAATAAAACTCTATGGGGGGGATTTTAGTTTCAGCATTTCTGGCTGTAATCTCTATGAACTGAAAAACTGGCCTAAATTAATGGGAACATCTGTAAAGGAAAGTCTTTTGTGTGTTTGTGTTGAATCATCCTGCTTTCATTTAGTTACAGCAACGTCTCCACTGATGGTAAGAGTCCTGAGATTAGGAAAATAAGAGAGAGAGAGAGCGAGAGACCGGGAAGGGATTAATCTCAAACAGTAATGCAGAATGAAACTGTTCACAGAGAAAATTAAAAATGGCTCGACATGATTTCTGCTTTTCTCGGGTGGCAAACTTCTCTCAGCTCTGCGCGTCTGGGAGCTGTGCTGTCAGCAGTGAGCATAGCTGGTGGTGCATCAGGTCCCCAGTCATTCTGCCTTGCGCTCAGAGCAGAAGCTCAGATCAGCCCGAGTGGAGTAGGACACTCAGTCGCCACTGTGGGTGACCATTAAGACTCTTGTTTTGTTAGTGGCGAGGATTCTCGCACTTTCACTTCGACATGTGGCCGAGCGCAGGACGAGGCGATGAATAATACAACCGGCTTGGCGCTGGTAGGAGCTAGGAGCCGGGAAGGGTTACCGGCGCACCGCGTCTTAACGGGCTGTGTTCTGGCGCTGCTCATCATTTGGACACTTTTAGGTAACTTCACGGTGTGCGCGGCCGTTTATCGCTATCGGCACCTGCGCGCAAAAGTAACCAACGTCTTCATCGTGTCGTTGGCTCTGTCGGACCTCCTGGTGGCCGTGCTGGTGATGCCTTGGAAAGCGGTGGCCGAAGTGGCCGGTTTCTGGCCGTTCGGGGGCTTCTGTAAAACCTGGCTGGCCTGCGACATCATGTGTTCAACGGCCTCCATCCTAAACCTGTGCGTCATTAGTGTGGACCGATACTGGGCCATCTCCAACCCGTTTCGCTATGAGAGGAGTATGAATAGGAGGGTGGCATCCGTCATCATCGGTGTGACCTGGACAGTGTCTGTGGTCATCTCCTTCGTTCCTGTGCAGCTAAACTGGCACCGGGCGGAGATCGGTTACCCAACCGGGGAGAATCTGGCGCACTACGGTAGTAGTATTGACAGCTGTGACTCAAGCCTCAGCCGCACATATGCCATCTCCTCTTCCCTCATCAGCTTCTACATCCCGGTCGCGATCATGATCGTGACATACACACGCATCTACCGGATAGCCCAGATGCAGATACGCATGATATCCTCCTTGGAACGGGCTGCTGAGCACGCGCAGAGTTGCCGCTCGGACGTTCCTGAACTGATTTCGCACCTGTGCACAGAAATGAGCACGCGCTCGTCTCAGTCTCACATCAGTCTACATCCGGACTGCCAGCCCTCTAATCAGTCACACTGCGAGCTCAAAGTCTCCATCAGAAAAGAGACAAAAGTGCTCAAAACTCTGAGCATCATAATGGGCGTGTTCGTCTGCTGCTGGCTGCCTTTCTTTATCCTCAACTGCGCTCTGCCTTTCTGTCCCGGACCAGCTGCTCCGGCGGCCCAACGCGCCCCTTACTGCGTTAGCGAAAAAACTTTTGATGTCTTTGTGTGGATCGGCTGGAGCAATTCGTCTCTAAACCCAGTCATATATGCGTTCAACGCGGACTTCAGAGACGCTTTCCTGCGCCTGTTGCGCTGCCGGGGACGCGGCTTTTTGGCCGCGGTGAGTGCCGCGGTGGAGACGGTAATGGCGAGTAACCAGGCGGGAAACTCCAAGCGAGAAAGCCCGACGAAGGTGAGGCTGGACGTCTCCTGCGCGACAAACACGAGGGGAAGTGAGGACAGTGGGAACACTACGGTGACTGTGTTTTATCACAGAGGGACGAGGTCGGAACAAGTGACGGACACCGAGGACAGGAGCGACAGAGACAAGCTGACGCACATTCCCATCTGAGCGGGATCATTTCAGGTGAGGGGTAAGGCAAACACAAGGAGAACAGACTAAACCCCGGATGTAGAGGGACAGGAAAAGCGAAGCACTGAATTTTTCCCCACCAGGGAGATCTCGAGGACCCACAAAATAACCCACCTTACTGCTACACTACATCTGGATGTCTTCTAAAGTCTTTTTTCCCCTCTTGGGATTAGGGAGTGTGTTTGGATAACTGTGGGTGGTGCAGCTGTTTCTACCTGTGTGTAGACATAAGCTTTATCTTTGCTGATCAGTACCCAACAAAATCTTTAGGTTAAAATATTCAGAAGCAAAATTTGAAGGGGGCCTGTTGAAAAGTTTATAAAAATAGCAGGTTAAGTTAGGTGGAGGAAAAAAAGGAGAAAATATGACCTTTTATGAAAAAAATAATATATAGTTGTACTTTGGAAGTAAAGTGGACACATGTAGGTGAATACATGCTTGAATCGGGCAGAGGGAGGTGCATCCTTCTCACCCTCACCTCCAGCTTTCAGATTGGAGTAGATGTTTTACATGGATGGGTGGATTAACATAAAAATTTACTCAGTAGGACAGAGGTTTTGCAGAGTGGCCATTCAAAAGGCAAATAGCTGGCTTTCCTCTCTCTCTTCCCCCAGTGTGGAGAGAGATTTACCAGAGGTCAGGATTTTTGTGACTCTCTAGAAATGGGATTATGTAAGTAACTCACATTAGCACCCGTCAGCTGTGCATCTTGGTGGATGCACGGTGCACTCTGTTACCCCCGCACACCCCCACCTAACCCAGCCACCTCTCCTTCTTTCCCCTGAAAGAAACAATCATGAATTATTTGTAGTGGTTGTTCCTGTGAAAGATGTCCTGACCAGCAAGAACATAGAAGCTTTTATGGTGACAACTCCTGAAAACACAAGATGTGATTCTTTGCAGTAAGGCTGATGCAGAAATGGCCACCACAAGAGCAGAGGTACGCAGTCTCGTCTGCTCTGGATGAACTTTCTGCATATTTTCATCTGTTCATTTTAATTTCACAGGACCTTGTTGGTGTTAAATATGAACGCGTCTGTTGTGACCTGAAAGAGCCACCAAGCCTTAATGGAACCAACAAGAAATATGATTTCCTCCTGCAGTTTGTTTCTAAAACCACACACACATAAGCCTGTAAATCAGAATTTTCTTTGTGTTTTAAGGCCTAAACAAAAAAGTAAAGGTGACTTTCTGTACCTGTATTACTCATTTCCAGTCTATACTCACTGGCAACTTGATTAGGTATACATTTGAAACTGTTTGTTAATACAAATATCCAATCAGCCAATCACACTGAAACAACTGGTCAGGATTACCTGCTAAAGTTCAAACTGAGCATAAGAATGGGCAAGAAAGTCAGTTTAAGTGACTTTCAACATGAAATGGTTGCTAGTGCCTTTTTCTGTGCAAGCATGTTTAGGATTTACAGAAAATGGGCTGAATGTCCAGTGAGCAGCAGGTCTCTGGGTGAAAATTGATATTGATATCAGCAGTCAGAGGAAAATGGCTAGACTGCTTCGAACTGATAGGAAGGCAGGAGTATATCAAATAACTAATTGTTCCAATTAAGGTATGTGGAAGAAAATCTCTGGCACAATATGTCAAATTTTGAAGCCAAAGCAGAAGACCACGTGTGGTACCACTCCTATCAGGTAAGAACAGGAAACTGAGGCTACAAAGCCTGGATCCATCCTTGTTGATGCATCGTGTATCAGGATAATCGTTTATGTCACAAAGCTTAATTAATGTTAAATTGGTTTCTTGAACATGACGGTGAGTTCACTGCACTGAAATGGCCTCCACAGATCCCAATCCAACAGAGCACATTTGGGATGTGTTGGAACAGGAGGTTGACATCATGCATGTGCAACTAACAAATTTGCAACAACAGTGTGATGCTATTATGCCAACATGGACAAAAATCTCAGAGGAATGTTTCCAGCACTTGTGAAACCTGGGACTTCTTTAGCCCTACTGTTAATCCAAAAAATGGAACTTCCTTTTCTTTTGAATAGAGTTGTGAAAAGCTCTATTAAGCCCACGTTAACTTTTTTCCCTGACATCAATATATTAGCTGTTTCTCAAACCAAAGAAGCCCTTCCTGAATAGGCTGTACGTCATAGCATAGCACCTAATTTTTCAAATAAAGCCGTCATAAATGTTCCAAGAGGCATTAACATGAGTAACATGGTTGAATGACAAGAATTAGTCTAGTAGACGGTGATTGCAACACCTTCCTCTGTCAGCACAGCTTTCAATCAAGGTGGTTACAGTCCAAACTTTAAACGTTAAAATCCAAACAGGTGAGTTATAAAAACCTTTATGGTCCAAAGTTTGAACATATATTATGAGTGAAGTTACATTTTAGCTTAATATATCAAATATATTTTTCAAGATATAATTGAAAAATAGTCTGTCCACTTTCAGGCAATGTTTGAACATGACTATTGCAAAACATCCATCCATCCATCCATCCATCCATTCGCTTCTGCTTATCCTTTTCAGGGTTGCAGGGGGGCTGGAGCCTATCCCAGCTGTCTTAGGGCGAGAGGCAGGGTACACCCTGGACAGGTCGCCAGTCTGCTGCAGGGCTAGCACATAGAGACAGACAATCATTCACACTCACATTCACACCTATGGGCAATTTAGAGTTTCTAATTAACCTAACCCCACTAAGTGCACGTCCTTGGTGTGTGGGAGGAAGCCGGAGTACCCGGAGAGAACCCACGGGGAGAACCCACGGGGAGAACATGCAAGCTCCACATAAAAAGACCCCGGCCTGATGGAATTGAACTCAGGACCTTCTTGCTGTGAGGCAACAGTGCTAACCACCATGCTGCAAAACAATTAGCTTAATATTTTCACAACTTTTTTCCCCCCATCAGAATAAATGTGGATCTATAATTTGGGGCCGGTACATTAAAAATGTCTCAGCACTGGCTAGTTAAAATATGGAAAAAAATCATTCAACCTCAATACTTTAACTTCCCATATTTGAGTACACAGTAATAAAAAACTTTACATTGCAAAAGACAATTATAGAACAAAATTCTGGAGTTTCTAGATGGAACTGTTTTCATAAAGGCAGAAAATATTATTTTTATTAAATATCAGCATATTTTTAAACATATATAATGATTACTGTGAAATTTTACTGCAACGTTTTAGCGTTATATGTCAAACACTTTTCACATATATAATAAAAAAAGAAATAAATAGAACAAAAACAAAAACGGTTACTTGACTTATTTTCTGGCCAGTTTTTCACATATTGTGTATGTATATATATATATATATATATATATATATATATAAATATATATATATATATATATATATATACATATATATATTTTCTTTTACCTCTTAGCATATCTGAACTTGAACTCTTAGTGCACAGTAGGTTTCAAAATGTTAAGTAGATGGGTATGTAGGTCTTAAAAATTAAAAATATGGACGTTTCACAAAATTGTTTCCGAGACATAATTTGAGAAAATCCCAGAATTTTTTCTCTATTCGGGCCAGATGATTTACTAATATTTTTCTTTTTCGGTCCAGCTTTGTAATATTTGCTCAAAATTTAAATGAAAATAAAATTTCTTTGAAAAATATTGTTTTATTTTCGCATTATTTTGAAATATAATTATATACTATTCATAAATTGTCAGTAGTTATTTTTGCAATGTGAAGATTTATTCTAAAAATGTGATGATTTGACATTGGAGTGATCCAGGCCTTGAAAATTAAAAAATAAAATTGTCCCATATTTTAGTTAGTGAGTTATAATCATACTACCATCTGGAAATGCCTTGTTCTGTTGGTACAGGATAATCTACTGATATCTTTGTTTTTGTGCTACAACTTTTTTTGTGATCATACTTGCTCCAGGATAAAAGTTGAATGTAAATATGATTTTAATTTTTGTGACTCAGAATTTCCTGGTAAAATGTGTTCTACATGCTTTTTTTTGCAGTAATGTGTAATGTGTAAATTGTGTAATTCAACAATATACCATATGTATGTATATATATTCCCAATGTAAAGTCTTAGTGAGTAAAGTCTTATCTTTAAAAGGTTATGAGATAATTATGTATATGATATATGAAGCTACAATATCACAGCATTCATATAAACACTCAAATTTTCTATCATAAAACTTTGATGCAAATTGAAGACAGCTGAGCAGAAGGCATAGTTCATCTCAGAAGAATGACTCAGTTATAACATTTTACTTTAGGTATAAAAATTCAACCCTTTCCATACTCTTATTATATAGGGTAATATTTGCTATACAAGCCAAAACTGCTTTTCTTTATAACAGGCTGTAAGTGTATCAAAGCAGCTCATTTAATATGTGAATTTATGCAGATTCTCTCTCTCCTATAGCCAGCATCAGTCTGACACGCTTCCTATAATGGATTCATTTTTCAGCTGAACTGAATTGTTGTCATCCAACTATAAACTGAAACCTGTCCTTCCCAGTATGTTAAATTCTTCCTTTAATTAACAGCAGCAAAAAATTGTTAGTCATAGCTCCCAGTTGTACTGAAAACATATGGAGAACCATAATATAATCTCAAGGCAACAGTTATACCGTGTTTGTGTCTGTGCATTGTAAGAGTTGTAAGACATTGTAAGACATCATGGTATGTTTCTAATTATAATATTCACTCTGCAATGCTCTTGCAACCTTCATGGGACATTCAGCTGCACCGGGCACAAGAATATTCCCCACACCAAAGAGGATTAATAAAACAAAGGTCAAATAAATGTTTTAAAATGTGCAGATGCTGCACGGGGAGTGAGAAAAGTCTTTTTTATGGTCTGACTGGAGTGCCGTTCATGATGAAGTGATTATATCTATTAATATTAACTGACTAATGACTGTCCTCATTTCATTCTTACCCAAAAGAAGCTCATTGCATTAATGTGTCTCCCAAGGTAGATCGCCAGGGGAAGGTTTTTATGGGCCACATCTGCCTATCTTGATAGTGTGAGAGTTAAAAGAGCCCCTGCAGCAGAGAGATTCTGAGGGAGGTGTTAATCGAAGTCTGCACTTGAATAGGGAGAACTCCTCTAATAAAGGTAATTCCTACACTGTGCTTTCTATGGAACATGGTTTCTCATGATAACCCTCCCTTATAATAATAAAGTTGCCTATCTATGGCCAATTATCTTTTTTTTGTAGAATTTTTAAGTGAAGAGAAGTAAAATCTTCACTGTAAGATTCAATGTAAAATCTGGAGCAAATAGAAAAAGTGAGGCATTTTCCAAATGTTAATTCACTGTTAATTTCTATTTCATGAATTCAAAAACAGGAATTTCTACTAAGTCTGAGACGTTGAATAAACGTTTAGGTCTTAAATTAGTTATTAGAAAGCTTTGACCAAATATTTAAAAAAAGAACAGGACAGAAAAAGCAGAATTTTAATTCCTGTAAACAAACATTTTCCACTTCACTCTGTAATTTAGTGGATTTCTTGTATGCATAGCAGAACATATACTCTCACTAGCCACTTTATTAGGTTCACCTTGCTAGTGCCAGGTTGGGGCATCTTTTGTTTTTTCAGAGTGACTTTAATTCTTCATGAATGTGTGCAGATTTAACACGGTGCTGGAAAACATTCCTCAGAGATTTTGGTCCACGATGACATGATGACATCACACAGCTGCTGCAAATTTGTCAGCTGCACAGCCGTGATGCAAATGTCCTGTTCCCCCACATCCCAAAGGTGCTCTATTGGATTTAGATCTGGTGACTGTTGAGGTCGTTTGAGCACAGTAAACTCATTGTCATGTTCAAGAAACCAGTTTGAGATTATTTGAGCTTTTGATTTGTGACATGGCGTGTTATTCGCTGGAAGAAGCCTGGCCATTCTGACATCAACAGAGCAACTGGCTATTTCGCCTTCTTCTAAACATTCCCTGTAAACTGTAGAGACGTTTGTGCAAAAAAAAAATAATCTCAGCAAATCAGCAGTTTCTGAAACACTCAGACCAGGCAGCAAGAACCGTGCCATGTTCAAAGTCACTTACATCACCGTTTCCCTCTTCTGAAGCTCCGTTTGAACATCAGCAGGTCATCTTGATCCTGTCTAGATGCCTAAATGATTTAGGCTGTACAGATGTAGCCAATGAGGTGACTGGTGAGTGTGTATATGTAATCACAAACCATTTTTTTTTTGTATATGTTTTGTGATTGGAAGGCTAAATCTACTCTTATCCTACACAATGATGATGAGAGAGGTCCCACTCTAATCTTTGTTTCCTGCGATGTTCATTCTCCTCATTCTCTTATGGATCTGATTTAGACCCAGACAAGTTTTGATGGATTTTATTTGCCTTTTCCAATCAAGAAAATTCAGTCGGCTTACAGTTTCTCTTTGGAATCTTTAAACCACATGGAGGGTTAGTTCACAAGCTGATGGCTTCCACAAGGCCTGCCAGTCTGATAAAAATGGGCTTTTAGGGAGGGTTTTAAGGCACTTTAAGGAATCCAGAGATCATATCAGTTGTTTCAACATTAGGCAAAATATAAAATAAAATAACATACAGAATTTTATTGAAGTACAAATTGTGAAAAGCTACTATAATGAAGTAAGAATGAACAGAATAAACAGAATAGAATATAGATAAACAGAATAAACATATAGAGCTGGAAATTAGATTAAGGCCCATAAGTATTTAGAAGTGCAAAGCTTTTGTACCCCTGCACACTCTGCACAGAGCATTATAAATCACACAATAAAGGTATGACTGAAGTGTGGAATTTCTGCTTTAATTCACAGACTTTAACAAAAGTATTGGATTTACTGTTAAGGAATTACAGCCATTTTTATGCACACAACTTTTGACTGACAAGCAGTTTCATTACCACATGAGGTCTGCTTCCTTGTTAATTCACAACAAATTGAACAGGTAAAAAAAAAAAATTCAACACCTGATTTCAGGTGTTGAATGAACATTTGATACCTGTTTTCTAATTAAGAGGTTTAAAGTAATGTCAGTGTAAGTGCATAGGTGCATTTAACCAAAGCCACATTACTACCAAGGCTGAATGATAGCCATTGGTGGTGATATTTCTGCCATGCCCAGAAACATCACCCTAACTGTAGCTTAATCTGACTCACTGATGTGAATCAGTGCATAATCAGATTAGTTTTTGGGCATTCCTATCTATTTAGAATTGTGGGATATAATATGGAAATCCCTGAATTATTTTAAAAACCACCATAATCTGATTGAACTGTTGCTTCCAGAAAAAACCCCCCACCAACTTAAATTTTTTTTTGGATGAGAATGTGCAGTTATGTGTAGGATATGTGGACTCCCCTGCACACCTCTCTCTCTTCTCCTCTGTGGTTTGTAAAGTCTCTCTATCTGACAGATCTTATAATCCCCCTTTGGTCCTTTGGGAAATCAGATCATAAAGTTCTCACACTGTTTGCTGCAATAATCCTAAAAGTCCATGGGGGGAGAGAAGTCCCTGCTTTCAGCATTATTATAGATTTATAGAGAACACATTTAAAATTTTTTAGATTTTGTCCTGGTTTATAATTACATCTACACAACTCTTATACAAGAGCATGCATTTATGTCAAAGAACATGAGAGAATTAGGCCAGATAAAAAAAGAAAGTTAAAAAAAGTGAAGGTAGAGATAGTCTGGAGTATTCCACTAAAGCGAGTCAAAGCTGTGTGTTTGCCAGAATTTGATCTGCACTGAAAATAGATACAGAATAAAAAAAATGAATGCAGGACCAGAACTAAATCTTATTGTTGTAAAACAACATTTTGAGTTAAAATGAAACATTGCAGGCTTACTAAGGTTTAAAATTACTTTGATTAAACAATCATTCAGAGAAACTAAAAGAAAAATAACCTTTGCCAATGCCAGTGTCCGTTCAAAGGCCGTTCAAAGTAAATAATTCAGACGTGCGTTTATGTAACAGTTTTGATTTACATTTGTACACGGGACAAGAGCCAGAAATAGCTCCAGGGTTGAAAAAAACACTTGGAGGGGGAGAGAAAACAATTGGGGAAGTGCAAGAAGAGGACACACAATGCTTTATTAATAAGAAGAAACGGTTCCAACAGACGGCCACAAGTGGCCGGTGCAGCTGTGTCGGTGCATCTTTTCTGCCAGTTTTCATTCGTTCTGTTGTGTGAGGCAGTTGAATTATTAGTGCGAGGTGTCAGAAAACCTTCCAGCCCACTCTCACAGTGTCCCTCTAACCTCTAAGAATAGACCAGGATGAGACGGACCCGGAGGGAAGCAGCAGAGTTTTTGTCTGTCCTGGTCAGAAAATGAACCTGATACAGGCACAAGAACGACGGCATCTAGTGGCTGATGTCAGATATTACACCCACTAATTTATGTTAAAGAGTTTGAGCTAAGGATAAACACTTAAATGTGGACTTTAGGAGGATTACAAATCATTTTATTATAATTAAACAAAATGGAAAAGTGAAACCACAGGAATTTTCCACAGTCAATAACCTTAACATTTCAGGACAGTCAAGGTCAGTCAACATCCAGTATCAATAAAAAGGACATTAATGATTTATGAACACTGGTAAACAATAACTTGTTGTTTACCAGCAAAGTAAACAACAAGTTATTTAAGAGCAAAGTTTGCTCTTAAACTTTGACATTAAGAGCAAAGTTTATGAATTTAAACTTTGCTCTTAATGTCACATGACAGATGTAACAGCTCTATATATTCTTCTGTTACGTGAATAAAAGCCTTATTCCAACTTCCTTATTTCGACCCAGGACAGGATCTACATGGTAGGGATACAAATAGCAATTTTTGTTTTGGTTTAAAACTTCGGGTGTACTAGTTTTTAAAATCTTGAAAATATTTTTATTTATACAGAGTATTGATAAGCAGTTTATAACTGCTTATCCTCAGTTTCATTTTTAAATTAATCCAAATCTGCACAAAAATGTGATAGGTTCTCTTTCTGTCCTTACTCCTCTCACACATTTATGATAAAGTTCCGGTTTGCATTTTATTGTGAAATCTTGCTGACAGACACATCAGTGCTGTGTTGGTCTACAGATAACATTCATACCTGTTTTGTAGTCATTTGAGTTGTTTGTTTTTCTTGATCAAAAACCTGGAATATATAGAAGAAAAAGGGAGATATGGAAATATTTTACAAATCACTTCTTTTTCAGTACCTGAAAACAGCTTCATTATTACCAAGACAGCTCCTTCAAGAAGAAACACAGTAAAAACACACACATGCATACTCATATTCTGAAAGGTGTGAGAGAACATTGAGCAGTTTGATTGTTTAAATTGTGTTGTTTTGTTTTCCCTCTCAGAGATGTTACACAACATATTTTTGCTTTTTGTGGGTCTGCTGTCATTGGAACATGTGTCCTTTGCACAGGTTCCTTCTTCACAAATAGGTAATTCAAAAATGTGTGAACTATGTCTATTAGCCTTACAGCCTGATACAACACATATATGTGCTTATAGCCATGCACTTTGTGTACTTTCCCTTCCTGCTGTCAAAATGTAATTTTTTTTAACTTGCTTTAATTTTTAGTAAATATCAAAGAAACAAGAGAGTATGCTGAGAGGATGCAGAACTTTACCAGGACAAATTTTGAGCACTTGGAGAAAGTGAGGAACAGATCCATTCGTGTTGCAAGGAGCTGTAAAGACCTCAGGGACAGATATGATGAATGAGAAGGCAAGGACAAGATTCATAAATGTAACATAACAGTCCAAGGCATTTATGTCCTCTTAAGACTGAATTATGTTATTTTAATGCTATAACATTTCCAGATGGAGTATACTACCTGACAACAGGCAATGGCATGCTGTACCAGACTTACTGTGACATGACCACAGCTGGAGGCGGATGGACACTGGTGGCGAGCGTCCATGAAAACAGCATTTATGGAAGGTGCACTGTGGGTGATCGCTGGTCCAGCCAGCAGGGCAACAATGCTGGACTGCCGGATGGAGACGGGAACTGGTCCAACAGAAACACCTTTGGAACAGTAGAGAGCGCCACTTCTGATGACTTTAAGGTAAAATAACAAATCACCAGTGGTGGAAAGAGATTGTTACGGATTCAAATATTGGGGATGGATACAGGAGGAAAAACCAAAATAACAACACTGGTCCGGCCGGGTCAAGTCAAACGAAGATTTAATGAACGCACGCGTGGGAGATGGACACCATACAGCAGACAGCATCAGATCTCAAAATGGTGGAGCCTTGATCAAACTCTTATAGCCTCTAGTGGCCCCCACCTAATCATAAAAGCCTAAACATTCACATTCTTTCTCTCACACAGCGCCTAAGCTACAACCTTGGCTCCCTGTTTATCTGCTCCTGCTGAGATGGGGCAGTATGCTCTGTTCTCTTCCAATCAGACAAATAAGGCGATGACTTTCTGGAACCGTATTTCTTATAACTCAGCAGTATAATGCATCATAAAACAATATCATTCATTCACAATAAATCAGCAGTCTAATATAATGCAGATCAGTTTAACAAATGTAATAGTTATCACCTTCTTCTAATTCAGGAGAATAATGCAAACTAAAACTACATAATAATTCACAATCTTTAATTAGGGGTCTAACATGGCATAAAATAATATTATAATACAACAAGACATTAACACTACTTTACTTTTTTTGGAGGTTGGTTAAGTAATTCCATTTATTACTTTCTACTTCTTTTTAGCTCATATTTTATTCCACTGCATTTAACTGATTGTAATATTATTTCACATCAGCATTACATATAAAAAGGCATAGTAAGATAATAAATTTAGTTCTGTTTCTATTGGATTTACCAGAAACTAGATGTAAAGAAGATAAAGAGTCAGTAAAACTTTTGTGATTTGTGCACCTTTACTGTACTCTACTATATAAAACTAGCTAGCTACAATTACCTGCAACTAGCTGTACCTGAGGGTAAATAGGTAGAACATAATAAAGAGTTTAGAGCCCTTGTTGAGTCCTAGAATTTCTGCTTTGATTTCTTTTTTCTCATTTTCCATGTCTGTTCCTCTCTCTGTCTCATCTTGCTGTTACTGCCTGTTCTACTGTCTCTGTTATGAGTCTCTGTATTTAGGAATTGTCTTTTACTTTTTCAAAACGTACTTTTAAAGTAAGTTCTCTTTCATGATTTCAAAGGTTGAGTGAAATGAGAAAATGTACCTATTTGTTGCAAAATAAGTATTGCATAAGTGTGGCAAAAGTCTTATTTAAAGTTACAGCAGTAATGTGTGCACATTCCCAGAATCCAGGTTACTACGATATAACAGCTGAGGACATGTCTGTGTGGCACATTCCCAACAACTTCCCGCTGGAATTCTGGAACATGGAAGCTGCAGCCGTCCTCCGCTACCACACTGAAAACCGCTTCCTCAGCCTGTATGGAGGAAATCTCTTTCAGCTCTTCAAAGTAATTTAGTTGTCCAAAAACCGAACTTATAACCAGGGTAAAAGGTCACAAACCGCTAGGTATAAGTTACCTGTCAGCTAGTGTCTGTCATTAACAAGGTGGTACTACTGGATGGGTGATACTTTGTACAAATAATAGTTGCCATTGATCTCTTTCTTTGGGTGGTCTGTGCATGGGTAAAGGAAACTGAAAAATAAGTGTTTTTGTTTGCATTTCTTTCTCTTTCTGTAACACTTGAAGATTCACACAAAGAAAGAATATTGCACTTATGACGTCTTTCTGTCAAAATGTCCTGTTCAATTAAATTGATAGTGTTAAATTTAAGTAAATGGTAAGAAGATATCTGGCTGCACTCCTTCACTCCCTTCGGACACTTTTTTTGTTGTCTCTGTGGTCTTCTTGTTTTGCCTGTAGCTGTTCCACAGAAGCCAGAAATCACGTTCACACAGCCACACATGTTGATTTTTAAAATGTCTTTTCAAAAGCATTACATTTGTTTGCTTTTCAGTCAGAAACTATTTACAGATATGTAAATAACTCCAGCCCTGAGCCATTTCTAACCAGTTATAGCTGAGACTTCTTTAGTATAAAATAAAACAGTGGTTAAAAATGTTGTTAACAAACAAACCTGCAGATCTACACATAATAAGACTGTCTCATCTTTTCAGCAATATCCAGTGAGATACAATGTTGGGTCATACGGTGACAGAGGGCCAGCTATTCCCATCGTATACGACCGCGGGGATAAGCAGTCCACCAGAATGTTGTATGGACCCAATCCAAGAAGTAAGAAGATAAAAACTCCATCTATCTATCTATGTGTGTGTGTGTGTGTGTACCATTATTGATGAATAGGATACATGTGGATTATCATCTATACTAATAAAAGGTTAAGTAAAATGTTTTTAAGTGTAGATTGCATCCCAAAGTTAATGATATTTTTATGTTTCTTGTTTGAAAGATGAGTTTGAACCAGGCTTCATCACATTCAGAGCAATAAACAATGAACGTGCCGCCATGGCTATCTGCTCTGGTGTCAAGCCGACTGTTGGTTACAACACTGAACATGTGAGTAATCAGTCATCACACATCTGCAGGCAATGAGTAATCACAACAAATGGTATAAATGCTTAATAATAATAATGCTTAATAATGTGTATGTGTTAGTCCTCATAGGAAAATTACTGAATTTATCAGAGGAACCCACCCGAGGGATTAATAAAGTTTCATCTAATCTCTAATCTTACTCCTTTGCATTTAACCCATTCACCCAGTGAAGCAGTGGGCAGCCACCAATGCAGCGTGTAGGGACGGTACCTTGTATATCAAAGTATATCCAGTGTACTGACAATATTTGTGTGTGTCTGTGTGTTTGCAGTACTGTATAGGAGGAGGAGGATATTTCCACCCTGACCAGTGTGGGGACTTCCCATCATTTGACTACGACAGACTGGGCAGGGAGCAAGGCTGGAGCACCTCCAGAGAGATGACCGATGCTGCTGTCTTACTGTTTTACCGCTGAGAGGATTTGTGTACATGTAGCCTTTGACTAAAGTCTGTTCAGCAGTCCCAGATGTAACCAGATCAGGCAAAGTCAGGCTCATTTGTACAATGTTTATTAACCACATGGTTTCTGTATATCAGAAACCAAATGGAAATTAAGAGATAATTAAAAGAGTGATTTGAAATTGAACCAGTCTACAAACATCTGGAAACTGAGGAGACCAGCTGGTGCAAAAATGTTGTCTCATACTTGTCTGATATGGGCTTCTGCTGCTTAACAGTCTCGCACCTATTTTCTCATATTTTTTTTTGTTTGAAACAAAATGTTTGATCTGAACTGCAGATAGGTCAGTTCGCCACAGCCATGCTGTTGTAAAAGAGCAATTAAAGAGCTCCTGAAATATGAAAGGCCTTCCTATGATAAAAAGGGATATGTTACATGGAATAGTTGAAACAGTTCATTAATTTATTGTTTAAGATTTTTTATGGGATTTTTCCAACTGTATCAGATAAATAAAGCAAGAACAAATATTATTTTTTATCATGCTCTGAATTCCTCAGAAACAATAAAGAGAAACTTAAAGACAATTAAGAAGATCAAATATTTAACAAGTTAGAGATAAGGGATGAAAAGAGGTAAAGGATTAGATTGATACATGGGGAATGCACTGAACAACTACAGGTATTTATGATTCAATAAATACTTGTCATTCATGACTGGAGGCAGAACACTGAAAAAAGGCCATGTTGGATTTACTTAATTCAATAGTGGACATTGGTTGCACACAACTGTTTTGCTTTGGCAGAAACTTAAACAACTGAGTTAAACCAACACAACTTATTCATATTCAGTAAACCTGTGCATTTTGTGTCGATAAAACGCGATTGAAACATGTTTAGATGAAGTAAGTTGAGCTCTTGGAATGTTTTAATCCTTCTTTGTCATTTTATTTCAGCACTATTCAATAACTTTTACCCCAATACTACATGTTGTCTTCGTATTACATAATGTTCAACAAAGTCTAGAGTCTGGTTAACCTAAAAATTGCATGGATTTAAAATGACTACTATCCTCTTATCTTTTTCCGGGTTGCAGTGGCATAACCCCAAAGTGATAGGTTAAGAGTCAGGGTTCACCCTGGACAGCTCACCAGTCTATCACATAGAGACAAACAACCATTTGCACTTACATTCACCAATTAACCTAACTCTAATAACAGCATGATTTTTAACTGTGGGAGGAAACCAGAATACCCAGAGAGGAACCACTGCAAACTAGCCAGATTGTGGATTCGAACGAGGGACTTTCTTGCTATGAGGCAGCAGCACTAACCACCATTCCACCAATCCAGGCTTAACAAAAGTAGGAAAGCTATGATTTCAAGGATTGATGCAGAATTTTCTGTACATTTTTGTCCTTGACAGGTTAAACCACAATAAATAGCGATAGCATATACGTGGTGTGTGTGTAGTTGTCTGCTTCTTCTAACTGCAGTGATTTTCCTGCAGTTTGAAATCTCGTGCAATCTTGTGAATTTCATGATTCCAGCAACTAACCACTCTTACTAAATTGTATCATGTCATCTCAACAAGAACAAATTAAGTTGTTGAATTTCATACAGATCCTACATGATTTAATTACAGTCAAGATAGAAACATGACATTTTTGTGTTCAAATTGCAAGGTAGACTTTTTTTTAAGGTAACAACCACCCAATTTACGTTTTTCGGTATACCGACTGCTCGACTTGACTGAAATGGACGCCTTCCTCAAACCACGATCCAAAGCACGCGAGACTGAAATCCCGTGCTGTGTCACGAGATTTAACATTGCTATATTATTGACTTACTTCACTCGAACATGATATGAACAATTTAATCTACCCTCTCTGTATATCATGTAGTTTCTACACTATATAGTTACACTTCACTTTAAAGCATGAGGCAATTGTGTTAAATACACGCAAGACGCTTACATAAATCCAAGAGATGGCCAATCCCTTTTTTTCAGTGAATAAACAGACTGAAGTGTGTTTATCCTGGCAGATAGTGTGTTTAACTATATGGTTGAGTGGGCGTGTGTGTGTGCATGTGCGTATGTGTAATTTTAAGTAGCTACGATTATTTCCTAATTTCAATTTAACTTAATGCATACAGGTGCAAAATACTGTTATAAGAGTGTATTGTGGTCTTGAAGGGTTTTTTGGCAAACTTTTATAATAAAGTTTGACTTAGAGCATGAGAAAAAACAATAGATAAAGACAATCAGATGTGTGATTTGCAGGTAGACTCTAACATTGTAAATAAAGTTTGAAATAGAAATCATCAAAAACAAGAAATCAGGATTTAAGTAGCTTGCATCTTTTAACACAATGATTGCAGTTATAAATTATAAGGACAGTGCAATGCACGTGGCCAAATATGTATAAAAGAGGGGTCTTAGAAGCATTTGGGATTAAACACTGGATTTATAAATTGGAATTATAATTTTTGACTTTTATCTCTATACTCATTTTTGCTGGGCAGGATTTCAGTCACACAGGATTTGGGAAAAATTGTACCTTTCCTATTGGATTATATCAACATGGAACAAAGATAAGTGCATCTTCCGGCCTGGATGCACCCATCCTCCTCTCAAGATCAGCATTAAGAATCAGGAAGATTAATATCAGAATAATAACATTATCATAATAATAATTTCAGCGATGATTATGTAATAAATTATGTAATGGTCCTGCTAAATTGCTTTATTAAAATATCCACATTCAAAAAGTCTATATCGTGAACATTACCTTTTTAACCCTTTTTGAAACAGTAAAGGTAAAAGCCAGTAAATTATGTGAAGTTGTATTTACCTACTTTAAAGGAACACATTATTTTTACTATGTTCTGATGTGTAAAATCTTGCAAGCATTAGAGGGTGGTTAGAGGTGTAACTCAAATTACAATGAAAACATTTAAAAAAAATGATATTGAAATATTTAGATGCTACTTTCACTGTAAAGCATTAATATTGAAAAACATTTATATGAGAAAAAAAAATTGTTTTGGAATATTATGAGCAGACCTTCCAAAACATTCAGTGAAATGAGAGTTTTATAACAAGGCTTACGCAACACATATATTGTTTATTTTGTGTTTTTCTGTGAAACTGAATGGGTTTCAGTGTACAATAAGTAACAACTTTGTATAAATCGCACAGGGAAAAAAAAAGTTTAATAACAGGTTAGGGATGCACCGATACCGATACTGGTATCGGGTATCGGGGCCGATACTGTAAAATGTGTGTGTACTCATACTCGTAAAAGTTAACCGATACCATGAACCGATACTAACTTATTTCATTAGTCAGAAGGTGGCTGGTCATTTCTGTTGTAGTTTTTTAGATTGGCCACTAGGGGGACATCCCGCGCTAAACAGGCACAGGGTTAGGCGAGTGAGACTGGTAGCTCCGGAAAAAAAGAGAAACTGGAGGCTGCTGTAGCTAGGCTAAACAAAATGTCAGCAGTGTGGACCGGAACAGCCAACTTTAACTCAGGGTTTGGAAAAGCGATGAAAAATGTCAAGAGAAAATCCATGGGCAGTTAAAATAACAGAGGCTCTGACTCATTTTATTTCTCTGGATGACCAGCCAATGCCGGTCGTGGAAAGCATAGGATTGAACCGTCTTCTCAGCATACTCGAGCTGCGATATGAAATTGGACACTCTGCAATAATTTAAAAGTTTATTTTATTCCCAAACCTAATTTGTATTTATTTTATTCCAAACAGAAGTGTTTATTTATTATTCTGAAAGCTCGAGACAGTGCCCAATAGTTCAGTGATATTTTGTTAAATTACAATGTGGATACTCCGCAATAATTTAACAGAAGTGCTTATTTTTCACTTGAAATTTTTTTTGTGGTCATTTTTATTACGATTTTATTTTTTATCGGCAGAGAATAAAATAAAACCTGTCTTCCAATTCATTGTATTTGTGTGTGTGTGTGTGTGTGTGTGTGTGGTAGAAGTATCGGTTTTTGTACTCAGTATCGGCAAGTACTCAGATCCAAGTATCGGTATCGTATCGGTTTGAAAAAATTGGTATCGTTGCATCCCTATAACAGGTCATGCTAATCCAACAGAAAAGGCCTTAAACTGTAAGATTTACAGCTTGCTTAGTACTCTTATTTACAATTTACTGTTTTGTTGCTGTTGTTTTTTAACAGAATTATTCTGGCAAACGCAGTTGACTTTTTTTTTCTTTTGTGAAATTAATAATATTTTTCTTTTACAGTGTGGAAACCACAAATAAACCTGCCCTCTAAAAGCGAAGCACTCTGTTGGGGTGAATGGTACTTTGAAGCCTTTAAAATATGACAGGTTCTCATTATTAAAGATTTTGTGGAGAAGGACTTAAATTCAATACTGGATTTAACAGGCAGCCAGTTAAGATAAATTAATAAGGGACATATGCTCTCTCTCTCCAGTCCCTGTCAGTACTGCTGCATGCGCATAGTCCATCCTTGAAGTGACAAATGCATGAATTAGTTTTCAGCTTCACCTTAAGACAGGAAGTTTCTACTGTTAGCAATATTGCGCAAACGAATAAAGGCACGCCTCTAACGTGTTGTTTCTTAATGCTGAAGGAGATATCCTGGTCCAAATTGTAAAAAATAAATCTATGCAACCATACCCTTTTAGGACAGCATCCTGTCAAAAACAGTCCAAAGTTCAATACCAGTAAAAGTTAGATTCAGTTATTGAATATAGTGATGATTCATAAACACAAACAAACAACTTCTCGGCCTAGTTTTCAAGTCAGACTTGACTTCGTGTGACCAAAACTCTCTGTTATGTGAACAGAAGTCTCATTCCAACTGCAAACTTGATCTTTTTCGACACACGATTGAATTTACACGGTAGGGATACAAATTGCAGTTTTCCTGTTGTAACACTTTGGGTTTACTTACCAGTAATAGCACAATAATAATCATTGGCTAAGATTGATCAGAAGTAGTTCTTTACTGTCCATGTTTATTTGGTGCTATCAGACAGACATTAGAGTCAATGAGGATCTAGTTTTTATTCATACTTACTATCCTGGTGTGGATTTACTTTTTGGATCTCCTCATTGAAAGACATTGTTTAATTAACACATTTTTGATTTAAGAAAAGATACCAGCCCTTTTTTGGGGTTACGATAGGAAGGGTTTGAAACCTTCTCACCTGCCACATCAAGCATGTGGCGCTACCCGCTGTGGCGACTTCTTGTGTATAAGAGGGGAGCAGTGGAAAGTAGCTTCTTCTACATTTAGCTTAGTTTAATACTTTTCTCAGTATCCATGTCAGCTGTGATCACTTGAAAATTTTCATGATTTGAATTTAAATTGATGAATCCAGCAGAGAAAATGTTTTTTTTTTTTATGTCTCTAATGTCCACTGTTTCCTGTTAATTGTTATGTCACTTTGTTTAGTTTTGTTAGTTTAAGAAAGACAAACACTTTGCGGAACAAATGTTTTCTAAAGAATTTTGTTTTTTTGAGAAAAAACATAATGGGTACAGAGAGCCAGAGTCTGTAGCTACATTCTAACAATGATTGATTTATAGTGACTCAAGACTACATCAAATTAGAAGTAGACTGGAAATAATTAAATTTTAACTGCAATAAACTGCAGTTTAGAACAGACAATTCTGCATTAATTGCAACGTTATATGATCCAAATCTAAGCTAAAACATTTGACAGGTTTTCCCTTTGGCTTCACTTGACTGAGCCCACATTTATGATAAACTTTGGCTCAGAATCTTTTGAGTAGAGTAGACCAAGGTTTGTTGTCAGACTTTTTATTCATGCATGAGTTTTTGATCACTAAAATATTTTTAATAACCATTGTGTCATTATATCAAAGCTTACCAAAATTAGTATTAGTTTCATTTTTGCAGTGAATTGCAACAAAATATAGTTATCCATCAACACTGCAACAGTTTTTGAAAACCAAACAGCAGGGATGGTTGCCAGATGTAAAGAGCTTAGGGACAGATATGATGAAGGAGAAGGTAAGGACAAGATTGTTCACATTTCATTAACTTAACACAACAATCCAAGGCATTTATGGCATTTATAATGACCATCAACAGTATTGTTTCTCCTCCAACTCAGCATGCTATATTACTTTCTGATGAAGACAGTAATACTTCTCTCCATCACTTTGTAAATAAGGTGATGGACCTGAGATCCAAAATCTCCTCAAGTGCCTTCCCTTATGAAGATACACTTCCTTACTTCCTTTTCTCCAATTATTTAATTACAGTGATAGGTAAAATGAAATCCTCATCATGCTCCTTACCTCCCTCTGTCCTGTCTGGGACTCTCACCAGCATTGGTCCCACATCGCTATCCATCATCAACAGTTCACTGAGGCAAGGCTGTGTACCATCCTATTTTAAACATGCCGAGGTAACTCCTCTATTAAAAAAACAGAATCTAGATCCCAGCTCTACTAGTAATTAACGGCCTATTTCAAAATTGCCATTTTAAAGCAAATTACTGGAAAATGTAGAAAATCAGTTCAGGTCCTTAGCAGATTACAGATTGCTGACCCTTTTCAGTCTGGCTTTAAACTGACTCTACTGAGACCACTCTCTTAAGGGTCTATAATGATTTATTAGTGGCTTCTGATGCAGGGGATTGTTCTGTGATCATTTTGCTTGACCTCAGTGCAGCCTTTGATACCATTGACCGTAAAATCCTACTTAACAGGTTGAAGGTTTTGGCTGGCATATCTGGATCTGCATTAGACTGGTTTTCTTTCTACTTATCAGACAGGACCTTTTCTGTTAGGACTGACAGGTTTACATCTAACATTGCCCCCCATTGTTCAGTTTTGGGTCCATTATTATTTTCTTTTTATATTCTTCCTTTAGCTGGCATTATTCAGTCTTTTAGTGACCTGTCTTATCATTTCTATGCCGATGACATTCAGCTGCATATGTCCTTTAAGCCTCACCAGCTGGATAGGCTGTCCACCCTAGTCCACTGTTTAACTCAAATCTCTGATTGACTTTCTAACAACCTTGTTTTAAACAAAAATAAAACAGAAACCATGACTGTAGCTCCTTCTGAACTACATTCTAAAATCAGTCAGGTTCTTGCCTCTTTCTATCCTTCTGCCAAGTCAAATATTCAAAATCTTGGAGTAATATTTGATTCTTCTCTGGGCCTAGAGTCACATGTAAAGTTTTTGTCTCGTTCCTGCTTCTTTCATTTAAGGAACATTTCTAAACTGCGACATATGGTTTCCCCAGCTGAATTAGAAAAAATTGTTCATGCATTTGTGTCATCGCGTTTAGATTATTGTAATGCCCTGTTTACCAGCTTGGACAAATCATCTCTTTCTCGCCTCCAAGCTATACAAAATGCAGCGGCCAGGCTACTAACACGCTCTACCAAGGGCCTGAATAAAACTGTATTCATTCAGAGTACAGTAGGCTGGAAGCTGGTAAAGTGTTCCCCAACTTATAGAGACTCAAGAGTCTGGATCACTGTATCAATGCACAGTATCTTATTTTATTTTTTGTTGCAATACCTGGACTACAAGACATTTCTGATAGTCATTTTTTGAAATTGAGTGTTAACCACGCAGGTATTGAAAAATAACAGAACCAGAACAGTGGTATATGTATATTAGTTTTGTAGAACTGAAAAAGTGACTCTGTTGTACACATTGTCAATCTTATTTATTTATTTTTATTTATTTGATCTTTTTTGTATTTTCTTTATTACCAAGGGCACCACTGTAAGTTTTGCTATCTTCTAGCAACATAATGACAATATAAATAAATCTTACTTCTCATGTAAGGCATGAATGAAAAATGTAATTTAACTATTAAATTCCTTGTCTGTGAAGGTTCTCAGTCATCCAGGTCATCGTAGTCAAAGGAGCTTGCAAAGAAAAGCGTCTGGACTTCTTTAAGTTACTTGAAGACGTTTCACCTCTCATCCGAGAGGCTTCTTCAGTTCTAAGGTCAAATGGTGGAGAGTCCCAGATATAACCCTAGTGGGAGTGTCCCCCCACAGAGGGACAAAAGGACCCCCTGATGATCCTCTAATCGCCTGAGCCAAGGTGTGGAACTGGGTGTGGGTCCCAATCAGCCAGAGTTTCGGGTGATTTCATTGTGAAACCTGGCCCCACCTTATCATGCGAATTCCTGAGGTCAGATGGCCCAGGATGTGAGTGGGCGTTAAGGCGTCTGGGAAGGGATCTCAAAACTGGATTATAGATGGCAGAGAGTTGGTGTCGTAAACCACCGCCTCTGTTCAAAGATGGTCGCTCACAGTGGACATAGATGGCTTCTTTCACTCCTCTTTCAAACCATCTGTCCTCTCTGTCCAAAATGTGAACATTGGCATCCTCGAAAGAGTGTCCTTTATCCTTAAGATGCAGATGGACAGCTGAATCTTGTCCTGTGGAGGTCGCTCTTCTGTGTTGTGCCATGCGCTTGTGAAGTGGCTGTTTGGTCTCTCCAATGTAGAGGTCTGGGCATTCCTCGCTGCACTGTACGGCATACACCACATTGTTAAGTCTGTGTTTTGGCGTTTTGTCTTTCGGGTGAACCAGTTTTTGTCTGAGTGTGTTGCTGGGTCTGAAGTACACCGGGATGTCATGCTTGGAGAAAACCCTCCTGAGTTTCTCTGATACACCGGCTACATAGGGGATGACAATGTTGTTGCGCCTGTCCTTCTTATCCTCCCTCGCTGGTGTCTGATCTTCTTTTCTGTGCCTCTTTGCTGACTTTAAAAACGCCCATTTAGGATAGCCGCACGTTTTGAGTGCTTCCTTTACATGTGTGTGTTCCTTCTTTTTCCCTTCAGGCTTAGAGGGAACATGTTCTGCACGGTGGTGTAGGGTCCTAATTACTCCAAGTTTACTTGGAGTACTTGGAGTCTCCAAGTAAACTTGGAGCCGGTGTATCAGAGAAACTCAGGAGGGTTTTCTCCAAGCATGACATCCCGGTGTACTTCAGACCCAGCAACACACTCAGACAAAAACTGGTTCACCCGAAAGACAAAACGCCAAAACACAGACTTAACAATGTGGTGTATGCCGTACAGTGCAGCGAGGAATGCCCAGACCTCTACATTGGAGAGACCAAACAGCCACTTCACAAGCGCATGGCACAACACAGAAGAGCGACCTCCACAGGACAAGATTCAGCTGTCCATCTGCATCTTAAGGATAAAGGACACTCTTTCGAGGATGCCAATGTTCACATTTTGGACAGAGAGGACAGATGGTTTGAAAGAGGAGTGAAAGAAGCCATCTATGTCCACTGTGAGCGACCATCTTTGAACAGAGGCGGTGGTTTACGACACCAACTCTCTGCCATCTATAATCCAGTTTTGAGATCCCTTCCCAGACGCCTTAACGCCCACTCACATCCTGGGCCATCTGACCTCAGGAATTCGCATGATAAGGTGGGGCCAGGTTTCACAATGAAATCACCCGAAACTCTGGCTGATTGGGACCCACACCCAGTTCCACACCTTGGCTCAGGCGATTAGAGGATCATCAGGGGGTCCTTTTGTCCCTCTGTGGGGGGACACTCCCACTAGGGTTATATCTGGGACTCTCCACCATTTGACCTTAGAACTGAAGAAGCCTCTCGGATGAGAGGTGAAACGTCTTCAAGTAACTTAAAGAAGTCCAGACGCTTTTCTTTGCAAGCTCCTTTGACTATTAAATTCCTTACTTTTATTTTAGTCAAAAGGTACATGTCAAATGTAACTAAAATTTAGGGAATTATGATAAACTTCAATTTTTAAGTTCATCAACTCAAAAAAATCTTGAGGCAAAAAAGATTAATGTTTAACAATACAGGAGAGAGAGAGAGAGAGAGAGAGAGAGAGTGTGTGTGTGTGCGTGCGTGCATGTGTGCGTTGTTCTGGAGCTGTAGAAAATACCATGTTTGAGCAATGCTCAAAAACGACTTCCTCTTGACCTAATTTTAAACTTTCCTCTCACTGTCATGTGAGGCAAACTTTCTCTTCATATTCTTCTGTCATGTGAATAAGTCTTATTCCTACTGCAGACTTCATGAGAGAATTTAAATAGTGAAGAAACAATCTGGAAATTAAATCAGGTAACAACTCGGATTTAATTGTCAGTCACTGAAAATTATTTTTTTAAGAGCATTGTCAGCTTCATTGACTGTATCTTTCTTTGTTGCTTTTATAAACATATATAGCAATTCTCTATCAATCACATTGAACCTCATTGCCCTGCTGTGAATTTTCATGTAAAATCTCTTCAGGGAAAAAAAAAAACACGGGTTTTAAACTAATTTCTGTTTTAAAAAAATACATGTAGTTTATTGTGTCAGATTGGCAGTCTGTCCAGAGTGTACCCCACTTCACGACCTATAGTACCTGGTGATAATGGTGAAAGAACATTTAGTTTATTTTCTTTCTTTTTTTTATTCATGATCACTGGAGGCGCTTGAAATTTTCATGATTTGAATTTAAGTTGATTTGAACATAATTTTTATGCTTATATATTCAAGGCTTATATATCAAGGTCCAAGCAAGCAAGCAAAAAAAAAAAAAAGAAACTTATTCAGCTCAATTGCACAAGTCCAAAAACTCCACAATAGGACACAAGCTGAGGAAAACTAAAAATTCCAAGAACACAAGAGGCAGCATAGACGAGAAGAGGAAAGACTTTGGTGATGAAAACAGGAAAGACAGGGCTCTAAATATTCACACCGAAGGCCAATCAGAGCAAGCAGGTACACATGGGCAGACATGGAAGGAAGTAAAACTACACATAAGAGGAAAATAAAGCAGGACATGAATAACAAGAACCGAAGAAGCTAAAACATAAACAATAACTAGCACTAAAATACAACAAAAAAATTAGTTATTCTTGACCAAGAATTATTAATTTCCTTTTTTTCTTAAGAAATGAGCTTCATAATCTTCAAGACCTATTCAAACAAATATAACAAAGGTGAATAAAACAAGCACACACATTATTACTATTTGTTTTTTTTAAACTTAGGTTTCTTGAGATGGAGATGAATTAACTAAATATTCTGCTTGTTCAGCAGAAAATTCAAGTTATTTTCTCAGACATTTGAGCTAGTGAGTTCAAATTTTGAGATGCAGGGCGTAACAAATTTATTAGACCGTCTATCGTTAACTAGAAGAACACACAAATATTTAAAAAATGCCTCAAATTTGTTAAAAATGAAAAATCATGTTTTTATTTATCAGACAAATTCCTGCTGAATTCATGTTTTATACCCAGTTTTGAGAACACTAGACTTCTCTGAGATGTTAGAAATTAAACATAAACATACAAGCAGTATAAAACTTTTCATCTTAATTAAAAAAATAATACTGACTTTTCAAATAATAACCTGAAATTTTGACATATGTATGCCTTTTTTTTCCCAGAGGTGGAAACAAGCTTCCATATTTTGACGTGTTGTGTCAGATAACATTTATCATCAAGCACCTAATATGTATTTTTTTTTACCCACAGAGATGTTACATCACATAATTTTGCTTTTTGTGAGTCTGGTGTTTTTGGAACAAGTATCCTTTGCAGATTTTACTTCTTCACAAATAGGTAATATGAAAACGTTTCAACTATTTCTATTAGCTTTCAGTGATACAGCACACATACACGTAGCGACAAGAAAATACACCATCTGACACTTATCACCTATCAGGACATAATAAAAATAATCGATCCTTAGCAGGTCTTAAAATGAGGTAAATACAGCCTCAGATGAACAACAACTCAAAACATCTTACACCATGTCACTTTTTTCCATGTGGGAAAAAGATGTTGTGCGCTTTTCACTGCTCAGCTTTCCAGTTGCCTTCTTGGCTCAGCACCACACACGGCTCGCTCCCTGGTCCCGGCAACATCCTCAAAAGGGGAGACATGATCAGATGATGGAGGTCAGGTATGTGAGTCAGACCGTCACACCGTATGTGACGGTCAAGGTAAGGGAAGTGACGGTCAAGGTAAGCGACTCATGTTGTAACTGACGTCAGACGCCGGAGATTTTGGCGGAAAATTAAAGCAAATGGTAGTTTAGATTTGAACAAATTTCTTTAAGCTTCAGTATTACCAAATACACTTATCAATTGTCTCATAACTAACAATATTTGTCTAAATAATCTCCAACACCCTGGAGAACAACGGGGAGAGTTTAGAGGCTCTCCAAGATTATATTGATCAGTGCTTTCAGGATCTCGTGATGAAGAAGGCCAAGAGTGCAGCTTCCCCGGCCAAATCTGAGACGCCGTCGTCGAAAAGACAACGCCCGGCAGATTCCCCCGGCACAACATCGCTAGCTGGCAAAGATATTGCCGACATACTGGAGTCAATCGACAAGCGATTGTCCAGTTTCGACGCAAGGCTGTCCCTGGTGGAGATTCTTCACCGGGAATTTAAATGCTTGCGAGAATCCCTGGAGTTCAGCCAGCAGCAAGTGGAAACGCTCGCTGCTGAAAATGCCACGCTAAGGGAGTCGGTGAAATCTCTCACAGAAAATGTTACCCAGCTCAATAGAGAAAATAAAAAAATAAAAGAAACGGTTATTGATCTACAAGCTCGTAGCATGCGTGATAATCTAGTATTTTCTGGTATTCCAGAAGCCGCTGGAGAGGACGCGGAGACCACGGTAAAAAGCTTCATCAAAACCCACCTGAAGCTGCCGGAGGACACGGTGAAGAACATCGTCTTCGATAGGGTGCATCGCCTTGGCCCCATTCGGGCTACGGCTGGGAGACCACGTCCTATCGTGGCCAAATTCGGCCACTTCAAACAAAAGCAACATGTGAAAAGCCGCGGCAGGGAATTAAAAGGAACGGACTTCAGCGTGAACGATCAGTTCCCCAAAGAGATCCTGGAACGACGCAGGGTCCTCTTCCCAATTCGACGCGGCTTCATCCAGAAAGGCTCCCGTGCTGTCATCGCTGTGGACCGGCTGTACGTGGACGGACAGCTCCACCGCGACCCCAACATCACTCCGTGGCTGTATTAACTTCAGACCAGATAAGAATCCGCTACACCCTTTCCCTATCCACTCACACTAACTTGCATTAACATCTGTTTAACTTACCGGTATCAAATCGCATCTTAAGTGTGATTTCATAGCAGTATTAACACTGTCACTCTCCGTCAGTGATTTAATTGGAATGTTTACGTTTTCTTTTCTCTCTTCTCGTTTTTTTTTTCTCTCTTTTCCTCCTCTTGTTTTTATGCTGCTCACCCTCGTCCTTGGTTTCTTTCTTTATTTCTTTCACTGCTTCGATCACCTGCTTCCACACTCATCCACAAACAACATCATTTATTTCGACACTTACTCACTGCACGATCACGCACAGTCATGCGCTCAACGGCAGCACATTTACATCAGTCAGACAGCGCACACAGACCTACAGGATACACACACTTAAGCCAAGCATACTCATATTAGTAAATATGCAAACACATAGTCAGACTCAGGGAGCATCTCGCCACACATTTTTTCTCTCTCTCCCTCTCCTTATTTATGAACAAGTGATGTATTCTCTCCACCTGTCTAAGCGACACACACAGAGTACACCCCTAGTTATGTACAGACATCTATGGGTGCACTAAGATTCGTTACATGGAATGTAAATGGAGCTGGCTCCAGAGAAAAGAGGTTAAAAATATTTAACCAACTCAAAAAACTACAGGCAGATGTTGTCCTTTTACAAGAGACCCACAGACCTCTTAGAGGTTCGAATGAACTTAAAACACCTGAGTTTCCTAATGTGTTCTCAGCTTGTTATAATTCTAGACAAAGGGGAGTAGCAATTTTAATCCATAAAAAAATTAATTTCACAGTACTCGATACAGTTATAGATCCAGAGGGCAGATTCTTAATCATTAAACTATCTATACTTGATAAAAAGCTATGTATTGTAAGTGTATATGGTCCAAATGTTGATGATCCCTCATTCTTTCACGGTTTTTTCAGTGCACTCTCTGAACACTTAGATGGCACACTTGTGCTTGGAGGCGACCTCAACCTTGGACTGAATGAAGAAATGGATAGGCTCAATACAGCAGGAACTCAGCATAATTGGCAGTCCACAAATATAATCAAACAGTATATGAGCGACTTTGGTCTTTGCGATGCATGGCGCTCCCTTCACCCCACCAGTAAGGAATATACTTTTTTTTCACATGTTTATCACTCCTACTCTCGTCTAGATTATTTTTTGGTCAGCAGCTCACTGCTGAGTGACGTTTCAGACACTGAGATTCACCCTATAGCTGTCAGCGATCATGCTCCTGTATCTTTAACACTAATGCACAAGAATAATACTATGCCAAGTAAAAACTGGAGATTTAATACATCACTGCTTAAAGATGAAGACTTTATTAAATATTTTAAAAAAGAGTGGACTTCATATTTAGACTTTAATGACACTCCCGGAACATCAGCTTCTGTTTTATGGGAAGCAGGGAAAGCTGTGATGAGAGGTAAAATAATTTCTTTCTCATCACATAAAAAGAAAAAAGAAAACAAAAATATTCAGGAATTAGAAAAAAACATCAAATCACTAGAAGAAGCCTACGCGTCCCACCAAGATCAGGAAACATTGAACAAAATACGCAAAACAAAACTAGAATTAAATGAGATAATTGATAGAAAAACAAAATTCTTAGTACAAAGACTACGCTTACAAAATTATGAACATAGTAATAAATCCGGTCAATTTCTAGCAAACCAGCTAAAAATAAATAAAGAAAAAACAACTATATGTGCTGTTCAAGATTCATCTGGGAACACAATATATGAACCGAAACAAATAAACAACATTTTCAGGGATTTCTATAAAACGTTGTATTCACCACAAATAAACCCATCTAAAAAGGAAATTGATCAATTTTTAGACAACATAACTCTCCCAAAATTATTAGACTCTCAAGCAATGGCACTGGATTCGCCACTGACATCAGGTGAACTCCAGGAAGCCCTGATAAGTATGTCCAATAATAAGGCTCCAGGTCCAGACGGCTTTCCTGCAGAATTCTACAAAGAATTCTGGACGATTCTAGCACCAGTTTTTTACAGAACGTTGTTAGAAATCAAAGAAAAGGGCAGACTTCCATCAAATATGAATTCTGCAAACATTAATCTCCTGCTAAAACCAGGCAAAGACCCTGTATATCCCTCAAGCTATCGTCCAATATCCCTTATTAATGTAGACCTCAAAATAATCTGCAAAGCTCTCTCGAAGAGACTAGAGAAAATAACCCCCCTCTTAATTCATCCTGACCAAACTGGTTTCATAAAAGGTAGGCACTCATCAACAAATACATGTAGATTACTTAATTTGATAGACTACTCATACAGTAAAAACCTTGAAACTACAATATTTTCCTTAGATGCAGAAAAAGCGTTTGACAGAGTTAACTGGAAATTTCTATTTGCAACTTTACACAAATTTGGTTTTGGATCTTCTTTCATCAACTGGTTAAAAATATTATATAATTCCCCAACAGCTTGTGTCAGAACAAATAACCAGACATCCTCCAGCTTATGTCTCCTGAGGGGCACCAGGCAGGGATGCCCACTCTCCCCTTCACTGTTTGCAATTTTTATCGAACCACTAGCAGCAGCAATTAGACAGAATTCAGCAATTAAGGGCATAAAATGCAAGAACGTGGAACATAAAATCAGCCTTTATGCTGATGATGTGTTACTCTTTCTCCAAAATTCACAAACCAATATCTCTGGGGTGATTGAATTGATAAACTCTTTTGCAAGAATATCAGATTACTCAATTAACTGGTCAAAATCTACAGTCCTTCCTATTAATTGCTGCTTCCATAATTCCTCTTCTACTCCACTGCAAACGGGAAATATAAAATATTTAGGTATTAATATTTCTCCCAAGCTTGCAGATCTAACTAAATTAAACCATACACCACTTTTAAAGAAAGTAGAAGGTGATCTGGCTAGATGGAAATGTCTACCCATATCACTCATGGGAAGGGTTGCTGCTATAAAAATGATGGTATTACCAAAAATAAATTATTTATTCTCAATGATCCCAACTAAACCGCCGCAAGATTGGTTCAGATCTCTAGATTCATATATGTCCAAATTCCTTTGGAAAAATAAGCCCCCACGTATAAGCTTAAACACTACAAAAGACCAAGGATAAAGGAGGATTAGAACTACCTAACTTTCAGCACTACTTCTTAGCCAACAGGCTTCAGTTTATCTCAGGATGGCTAAAACATACCCTTTTAGATGAACCTTGGCTAGATGTAGAACAAGCACTTTGCAATAATCTAGAGATTTCAGATCTACCATTTATCAGCTCAAACATCCAACGACATGAATGCTTCAAAAGCATCAACATCAGCTCTTCTCTGACAGCATGGTGGGAGTTTCTGAAGTTGACAGAGTCTTCATTAATCCCATGCAAACGTACACCTATCTGGAACAACCCTGACATATTACAAAACAATAATATGATAAACTTTTCAGATTGGAATGGTAAAGGAATCAAATATGTAGAACATATACTAGAAGGAACAGAATTTATTTCATTTGACAGACTAGTTACACAATATGGGATCAACAAGAAAAGATTTTTAGAATATCAACAAATTAAATCCATAATAAAAAAGAAATTTAAACCGGGTCAAGTTGAACTACAAACACCACCAAGTGTGGTTCAATTTTTTACTCTTAAAACCCCGAAATTACTATCCAAAATATACAGAATGCTTTCTAAAACAGATGAATCAATATCACTTCCTATTGCAAAATGGGAAGCGGATTTATCAGTTAACTTAGACCAAAACTTCTGGTCTCAGATTTGCTTAAAAACCTTTCATCTAATCAGAAATCCCAGTCTTCAATGAATTCAATACAAAATACTACATAGAGTGCACTATACAGGTCATCGGATGTTCAAGATGGGCTTTGCATCTACCAACAACTGCTCACACTGCCAAACCAATTCACCGGACAATTATATCCATGCTCTTTGGTTCTGTCCACCAGTTCAGAAGTTTTGGCGCGAGATATGTGAAGACTTATCAAAGTGTCTGAAATGTAACATTCCAACTTCCCCCTTAGTGTGTTTGTTGGGCAGCTTAGATAATGTCACTTCAGAAAAGAATATAGCCCATATGGTTTTCACTGCCCTATGCATAGCCAAGAAAACAGTCCTCATGAACTGGAAAAATAAAAACAATCTTAATTCTAACCAATATAGAAATTATCTATTAGATTACATTAGTCTTGATACAGCCTCTGCCACCACATCAGATCAATCGCTCTGGGCTCCTCTGATCAGCTCCATCACCTAGTGGGGGTGGGGGGTCATATTTTGGTCTCGCCTTCACTGTTGTGATTGGTGTGGGGGTAGGGTCAGGCTTAGGGCGTCGGGGGGTTCCCCGGGAGCATCTTCCTTGGGGGGCTCAACCCGGGGTAGCGGTCATGGCCAATTAGGGGCTCTGTTGGCTCTTAGGTGACGGTTTCCTCGTGGCTACGTGCAGCAGGGCTAGGGGAAGGTCTGTGCTGACGGACGGGGGTTACTGACCTGGTAGCCTGGCTGCCCCTGGGTGGGTCCGGGACGGGCGTGAGGTTCTGGGGGCGCTCCGGCTCTGGCCTGGGGCCCTGGCCGGGCCTCGGGGGCCTGGGTCCTGGTTGGTGTGTTGCCGGGGTTGTGGGCCGGTGGGTATATGGGGGCCCACCACTGGCGCAGGGTGCCGCCGGTGCGCCGAGCCACCTGGGGGGCTCTTCAACTGGTGGGGGGGGGGGGTTGTCACATCTTGCAGGAGCTTTCCTCTCTCAGGAACTCTCTCTGCAAGAGGGGGAGATACAGGAGAGGTGGAGGAAGATCTCATCCTGGGCGTCTATTGTCTTATGTAGTCTGGAAGATGAGTGGATGATGGGGTGGGTGCAGTTTTCTCTGTGGTGGGGTTGGGTGGACTGCCCCGGGCTCTGTGGGGCCGGGCGGCGCCGCTGCACTGGGCCCCGGTTCGGATGGGCCTGGGCCCCCCTTCCCTGGCGGGTCGCGGAGTATGGGGGTGCCTACTGGGGTCAGCGGGGGAGCTGGCCCCAGGGAGGGGTCACTTGCCCCTCCCTTCCTTCCCTCCCCATCTCCAGCTGCCTCCCTCTTCCCGCTCCACCACAACCACCCACACATGCAGGGCCTTGGAGTAGGGGTGTGTCACCAGGGTGCAGAGGAGGTAACCCCCCCCTCTGTCCCCTTCTGGCTGCCTCTGCCTCAATTTTATCCCGCAACTTAGACATTCACATTACTCACACTCTCATTACACATACATATAGGATCTTGGGGGTGGGCACGCTACACGGAATCCCAATTACCATCAGGGTGTACACCTCACCCCTGGCGTCGTTGCCCACCTCTCAATTTTAAATACACGTAGACATTGAGGGCTAGCAGGAGGGACTATGCGCTTACCTGCTGCTCTCTGGCAGGTAGCTCCATGCCCTCCTGGGTTTTAAATGCACCTTAGAACACACATACATCAACACTACAATGAGCGGGTGGAGGGAGGTTAGGAGTCTTCTCTCACCCTCGTTCTCTGCGGTCTGCTGGAGCAGGGGGGCTAGGAGGAGGAGTTGGCTGTCCGACTGGGGTCCGGAATGTGGGGCCTCCCTGCTGCTGCGGAGTCGGGGCGGTCTGCTTCTCCCCACTGCAGGGAAAAGGGTAACACAACCTGGGTCTGGGTGCAGTTCCCCCCTCCAGGGGCAAGGGTACCTAGACCCGGTTCGTAGAGTACGCTTGGGGAGTGTGATTGTGTGTACAGCGTCTCTTTATGTCTGTCTCCACGTTGGTTGAGTGTGGAGTAAGTGCATATGAGAGCATGAGGGTGGGAATGGATGTTTGTATCTGTGTGTGCCTGTATGTCTGTGTCCATATGTCAGGTTGGGTATCAGACGCCACCTCTCTGAGGACAGCTCAGGCCCTCCAAGGTTTGGAGGCCTATCTCCCCCCACCACTTCCCCTGCCGGGGGCGGACTCCCTCAGACATCGGTGCGTTGGTGGTTCTTTGTGTCCGGGGGTGGGCGTCCGGGTACACACCGGCTCACTCCTTGGCGGCTGCTTATCGGGGCCTGGAGCCTGGGGCTCGCTTGGGCCACTTCGGAGGTGGGGTGCCCCCGGCCTCTCGGCCTGGGGCTCGGTCACTCAGGCACAGCTGGCTGCCGGCGGAGCTCACGGGCACGTCACTGCAACCCCCCCTGGCTTCTGCTCCATGGCTGCTGGGTGACCCCTCATCTGGGACTCTCCTCAGCTCTTTCTGGGACAGTGGCACGGCTGCCCCTCTGTTGGTCTTCCTTGGTCTCTTGTGTTCTGGGGGCCTCTGGATGTCTGGAGTTTTGATCTCCTCCATACCTGCTTCATGCCCTGGAGGACGGGGCAGTGGCCCCCCACACCCTCTAGCAGATCATTACATGAGGGAACCTTTTAAGAAAACAAGCGCGTCCATGCTCACAGGTGTACACACGGGTGATCACACACACAAACTACACCCTTTTTGGCTCCTACCTCAATGCACACTGTGCTGTCGATCTTACGTGCTGCACAATAATGTTTAATATTTAGTATTTACTGTCATATTCCCATATATCATTGTGATGTTGTTTATTGTATTACTCTCGTTTTCTTCTGCTTGTTTTCTTTTTTCTTTCTCAACAGGTGATCCAGGTGATCGATATATGTATTTTTTTTTTCTGCTTATTCTGTTGGTTTTTGTTTTTTGCCCTTCTCCCCCGTCCCTCTTCTCAACTGTTTTTCTTTCCCTCTTTCTTTCTCCCTTTTCTTTCCCCCAGTCAAGTCTGTCCCGTATTCAGCAAGTGAAAATAAAATAAAGAATAAAAGGTGAATCAAATGGACCATTACGGCAAAGCTGGGATGGTCAATTTGGTAAAGAAAATCCGTTGGGCATCTTTCTTCGCCTTTAGACAATAATTCTGATGGCAAAAGAGCCAAACGGGACAGGCAAAAAAAAAAAAAAAAAAAAAAAAAAAAAAAAAAGGTATGTGAGTCAGCCTCAACTGACACCACACCCCGAACCCACCGCTCCACCCCTCCGCTGCAGCTGAGCCACAAGCCACACTCCGCCGCAGACATGTTATAATATGTGTTGTTGTTTATCTGAAGTAGTATGAACCAAACTTAAAGGACCAAATTGTTTTCTATTATATTTTTCACACAACTGCAAATCTCCAGATTGCTTTACATGTGTACTTTCTTACATTTTCTTGACTTTGTTTTCAGCAAAATGCACAGAAACCACACGTGAGACAGAAGACTTTGAACAGCTGAAGAAACTGAGGAACAGATTCACTTATAGTGCAAGAAGCTGTAAAGAGATCAAGGACCGATATGGTGAATATGAAGGTGAGGACAATACAATCACACAAATCACAAGTCATAATTATTTAACGGGCAACATTCATTAATTCAGGATATTTCTACCCTCTTAAAATGAAACTATGTTTTCTTAATACTTTGTTTCCAGATGGGGTGTACTACCTCACTACAGCTAATGGCATGCTGTACCAGACTTACTGTGATATGACTACTGCGGGAGGCGGGTGGACGCTGGTGGCGAGCGTCCATGAGAACAGCATTTATGGAAGGTGCACAGCCGGCGATCGCTGGTCCAGCCAGCAGGGCAACAATGCTGACCTGCCGGATGGAGATGGAAACTGGTCCAACAGAAACACCTTTGGAACAGTAGAGAGCGCCACTTCTGATGACTTTAAGGTAAAATCAGCCGTGGTGGTAAAAACTAGGGGTGCAACGATACACAAAATTCACGGTTCGGTTCGGTTCGATACTTTGGTGTCACGGTTCGATATTTTTTCGATACAAAAAAAATGTTCATGCCTTTTTAATTTGTCATTTATTAAAATTATAAATATATATTTTAAGTCAAAAGTACAGTTTTTAAATTTAATGTTGCTGAAACAACAAAGTAATAAAAAAATAAATCTATCTGATGGAGAAATCACTCATCTTTGGAAAAGAGAGTTTATTACAGAGAAATGGCTCTTTCCAAAATAAAAGCTGTACTATACCTTCTTCTGGGGTATATTCTCAGCAGCATATTAAACATATCAGGTCCCCATAAGGAGAATCATGTGCTAACGGCTATCTAAATGACTCGGGTAAAGTTTGTAGCATGCCTGCTTGTTGTTTTTGTCTGCTTCCACTTGTCTTTGCACTAGGATGATGTTGGCGTAAATGTGCAGACATATTCGTTGTGTTCCCACTAGTGCTGTCAGCGTTAATCTGAAATGACATTAACGCCAAAACACGGCAAATCTCCGTTAATGAGCTACCACAGATCGCCCCATACGTGGGGCTTGACGGCCAACACGTTAACGAGCTAACTGCGCTAACGCACTAGTTCCCACCCATGTAATTGAGCATTGCGTGGCACATCCGACATACTGTTTTACTTTTGTCCATGACGTGCTTACCTTCAGGGTCATACGTCACATGAAAACCAAAATAGTTCCAAACGCCAGATCTGAATGAGGGTGGGGGAGGTTCAATTTGCCATGTTGCAACAAGAGCTTAACTTCTGTCTGCTAGCTTGCCTTGCGCTCAGTGAATCTGCGTTCGACTACTCCGCCTAGGCTGCACTGTCGAGCGCAGATCCACTGAGCGCTCAACACAGACAGCATCATCAGAATAAAAATTGATCAAATAAATTAAAAATTTTGTATTGTTCGATACATATGCCTACCGAACCGAAAGCACTGTATCGAACGGTTCAATATCGATACGAATATCGTTGCACCCCTAGTAAAAACAGTGCTGGAAAGTAACATTAACTGAAGCACTTTACTTAATTTACTTAAAACTGATTGTGAGATCATAAAATGCAACACACTGCTGTGGTTAGTTTGTTGGAAACTCATCAGTTTCTTGCCAGATGAATTGTTTAGACAGAAATGCTCACAGGATACAAGAAGAAGAAGCAACAATTAAATTCCTTGATTTATCGTCTGATTGTGTATCTTAACCATGATATAAATAACAGTATTAAACACCAATTAATATCATAGATAAAATATTTACCATAGGAAAAAAATACACTTTAGTGTCAAACACTTTTGATATTAAAGTGTATTTTAGCTGGTTATAAGCTACAGTTCCAGCTTATGTCACTGAATTGGTTCGGTGCAGGTGGGCGTGGGATGTCACAAAAATTCTATTTGAAAAGAAAAGCAAAATATTTGAAAAGCAAAATGGAGCAATTTATGATGCAAAAGAAGTTAACTGGGCCAGAAGTGTTAATTTGAGTCATAACTATGTGTGTACCCTCACACAGAATCCAGGTTACTATGATATAACAGCTGAGGACATGTCTGTGTGGCACATTCCCAACAACTTGCCGCTGGAGCACTGGAACCAAGCAGCCGCAGCCATCCTCCGCTACCACACTGAAAACCAGTTCCTCACATTGTATGGAGGAAATCTCTTTCAGCTGTTCAAGGTAATTAAAGCTCTGAAGAATTTATTAATTTGTAAATTTCAAAAACATAAATGATCAAGAGGAAAAGCTTCTGAAAATTGATCCAGTAGTTTATATTCTGTAGTAAATCAGCCGTTTCCCAAGGTGGAACGTTGGTGGAATGTTGGTGGAATGTTGGTGGAACGTTGGTGGAACGTTGGAACGTTTTAAAGTTTCAAAATTCCTGTGAAAAGATCGTTAGTTGTCTGCTACATCAATGGTATACTTGTCCCGAGAAATAACGGCTGTTTCATGCAGCAAGATTGTGAACTGAACTTATCTGAACTGAAAATATCACAGATGCGTGTCTGCTACTTCCTCCAAAGAACAATGCAAACTGGTTCTAACCAGAAAAGAAAGAGAAGTGAGAGACCCCAGAGCACAACTGAACAGGAGGATGACTCACTGGTCACTTTATTAGAGATACTTAGTTGATACCAACTTGGATCCCCTTTGCCTTCTGAACTGCCTCAATTCCTTGTGGCCAAAGTGTGCCAAGAAAATATTACACCACCTTTGCATCACAACCAGGCTTAATTGTTGATACAAGACAGGATGGAGCCACGCCTTCATGTTGTTTATGCCAAATTCTGATCCTGCCATCCACTTCAAAATGTTCTTGGAAAACGTTTTTATAAACCACTGGATCAATTTTCAGAGGCTTTACTTTTATACATATATGTGTGTGTTTCTGTGTGAGTGTGTGTACATACATACACACTCATGACAAACCCCCCCAACACTGTTGCAGCAATATCCGGTGAGATACAAAGTTGGAACATGCAGTGACAGAGGGCCAGCTATTCCCATTGTGTATGACCACGGAGACGCGGAGTCCACCAAAAAGTTGTATGGACCCAATCCAAGAAGTAAGAAGCTCATTTAATCAGATTGAAAATGATATTTTGGACCATTAGAAGACAATTAATTAGACAATTAATGTGTAATGAGAGTCTTTTACATATTTTACACATAAAATAGTTGTTTAAACTTGCAACACAAAATGAATAACAGAGTTTTTAAGTATCTATGAACGTACTGTATTAATTAAACCAGTTGTCAAATGAATGTTTATTTAATTATTTAATTTGTTTGTTTGTTTGTTTGAATGAAAGGGGAGTTTGAACCAGGCTTCATCACTTTCAGAGCAATAAACTGGGAATCTGCGGCCATGGCTATCTGCTCTGGTGTCAAGCCGACTGTCGGTTGCAACACTGAACATGTGAGTAATCAGTCGTCACACATCTGCCTATACTGTGTGAGTACACATGGTGTAAAAACCCTGTTTTTAGTATTGTATAGGAGGAGGAGGATATTTCAACCCTGAGGAGCAGTGTGGGGACTTCCCATCATTTGACTACGACAGACTGGGCAAAGAGCAAGGCTGGAGCGCCTCCAAAGAGATGACCGAGGCTGCTGTCTTACTGTTTTACCGCTGAGTGGGTTTGCGTAGCCTCGACTATAGTCAGTCCCAGCTGTAACCAGATCAGGTGACATCAGGTTTATTTGTACAGCCATCAATCATAAAATTTCTCTTTTATTGGAGAACAAATCAGAAGTTGTCAGTGAAAGAGTCATCTGTAATTAAGCAACACAAACCGTAGATGGCACTACTGAACTGTGTAGTTACACGAAACATTCAAAGTTGTTTTTACTGGAATTAATTTGACAGTTTGTTTTAGTCAGCAGAGAAAAAGAAAGATGAACTGCGAATAGTTTTCATGGTCACGGTCTAACCTTCAATTTTTATGAAAAAAAAATTGTATGTAAGTCATCCTCATTATTATTGACAAGCACATAGACCTAAATTACTCAGGACTAACCAGTGAAACAGAGTTTTTTTTTTAAAAATGTTGTGTCCATTGCTTCCACTGACAGCTCATGACATAAAAACCTTCAGGTTGTCTAGAGGTCACCTATAGCTGAAAGACAAACTGGCCACGCTGGCTGGATATAGCCATGAACTTCAAACAGATGCTGGAGGTCTAAAGTTTGCACATTTGTTCCCGTGTGTGACGCGTGTCCTCTGATTCTTGGAACTAAAGGTCTGATTAATTAAACATCAAATTTTAACTGAAGGTTTAGTAAGAAAGTGGTAATGATGAAATGCGTTTCCATGGAAACCCTGCTTTGATTAGAATGTTATTAACCTGATCTAGAGCTATATTAAAAACTAAGACTAGGTGTGGTTTTATTTAACCTAAAAGACAGACAGACAAACAAATGAACAAACAAACAACACCCACACTTAAAAACTGAAATGATTTTTTGAAATAAAAACAAAATACAAATATTTGCAGTAAATGTCCTTACTTGTAGTTTTTGACAACAGCGAGTATGATGCATTTGTTTGATGAGACATGAGATAACTAAATGAGCAAATACCCAGCCTCACAAAGTGTTGTGTTTTTATTGTAATACCTGTTTTAACTTTTCCAAATTTTAGCTGGACAAACACTCTTCATATAATAATAATAAGAAAAGCAAGAAAAACAAAAATCCCCCTAAAAGTAACACTGAAACTAGCCTAAACTGAATCCAAACTTTTCTAAACAGTAACACCAGAGCTGAAAATACAAAACTGTAACATTTAACAATAAATGCTGAGTTTGCTGTAAACGTAACTGCTTTTTTTTACGTCTCTACCATTTTACTTACCTGACTTCTTACGACCATGGGTCTGATACAACCTTTGGTTAAGACAGCTAACGACTGCGCTGCAAGCAGAAATGCTGAATATAAATGTAGGTATTAATTTTTTTCTTTTTAGGAATAATGCACATCTTATTTATTTAATAAATAAATAAATATATTTATATTCCCCCCTCCCCCTGTATGCCACTCTACGAGTCAGCTGAGCTAGAAACTTAAAAAGGAAAACAAAACAAAACTCTTATGGAAGAATACTCTACTCGGAAACATGTATTGGTAAAATATAGCAAGAATAAAATTGTTCTAATCAATGTGTATGCTCTGAATTCCTCAGAAACACTAAAAGAAAAAGAAAGACAATTAAGATGATTAAATATTTAACAAGTTAAAGGAAGGGGATGAAACGGGGTACAGGTGAGGATTTCCGGTGTAGTCTCGATTTTCTGCACTATGCAAAAAAAAATTCAAAATAGTGGGAGTTTATTTTTCACATTATTGCCCTCCAGTCTTTAATAATCATTCTCCTCGGTGTATCTTAGTGTGACAGAAAAGCAAAGCTGAGAAGTGTGAGGTAAATATTGTGTTTAATAAACAAACATCAGTCAGGGAACTGACATTAGTCTGGGGATGGAGACGGGGAAATATAAAGCACAATGCACATGTGTAGTGGTGGAGGGGGGGACATATTTATCTGTTACACAAGGTGCCCCCCGTACAGTAGGAGCAGGAAGTTCTATATAACATACAGATCAGGATCCAAGTCTACGGTACAAAAACTTAGCAGCAACATGTTAACATCGGAGACCAAGGGGCTAACAAAGTAGTTTCATTTAGAAAAAAGTCACAGTATTCTTTAAGCATAAATTTGTTAAAAAGGTAAAAACAGTCCTAAGCATCCTCTAGGGTCAATGCTACTCACAAGATCTGTGTGTGAAATACATAGGTAGGGAAATTATCTATACATTTATACTCTAATATAAAGACCTTCTGGTAATGGCACAGTACAAACTCCCAGGAAACGCGACAAAAATATACAATGTCTTCACGTCACATTTGCAGATTAAAATGTAACTAAAGGTCTCTGGCAAGCACAATAGTTTCAGTGATCCAAAAAAAAGAGAAAAAAACAACTTCTCTTCAACCAAAATAAAGGACACCATTTTGTTAGTTCAGCTATCTTGACAGATTATGTCTTTTTAATACAAAAATAAGGACAAATACTGTATAAATTAATATATATTAAAAGAATCAGATTGATACATGGGGAATCTACTGAATAAGTACAGGTATTTATGATACAATAAATACTTGTCATTCATGACTGGGGGCAGAATAAATGGACTGAAGTGTGTTTATCCTGGCAGGTAAGAGGTTTACCTCTATAGGTGAGAGTATTTATGTGTGTTTGTGTTTGTGTGTGTTGTTCAGTAGCTGTAGAAAATAGCACATGATTGAGCACAGCTGTGTGTAGGATCATGCACACAGTCTCAGAGGGTTCAGGAGGTCTGTTAAAAGGGAGACTGCAGACTGCAGTGGTGATTTCTTGTGAAGGTTGTCACTGCTCGCCCTCTCCCAGTGCCTTAACGCAGCTCCTCCTAGTGGTGAGTCTGTGGTACTAAGGTTACTCCTAAAAACACACAACTGGGGGACAGGAAGCAGGAAGTCTGTGGTCAGGAAGTGGTCAGCTGTCAGTGACACGTCAGTCCTCCAGGGAAGAGACAAGTGTGGCACACCATTAGAGTCATCATGACCAACAAAAAGAAGTAGATAAAAGGAAAAAGTCAACTTCTGTGTGTGTGTGTGTTTTTTTTGTCTTTTTCGCCACTTCATAATAAAAAATAAGTCTGTTTTCGTACTTTACAATACAATTCGACATCCCCACCGAGGAAGCATCAATCATCAGTCCAGCACTGACAAGAAAAGAAACTTTTTTTTGTTTTTTTTTCAAGGGTTTAAAAAAAGGTGGTGGGGGGTACTGTGCATGGTTTCCTCACGGAGAATTGGGATCTTGGACAACAGGGGGTGGGGGATCAAGTAAGGCGAGCAGGAACACAGAACATGTCTGGAGAACAGAAAAATCTGCTGAGGGTGTCGTCTCTGTTTTTTCTTTCTTTTTTTTTTATGAAGAACACTTTGTACAGCCGCACTTGACAACTTTCTCCACTTCCTGGACAAAAGAAGACCCGTCAGTGCACTGGAACGTGTATTTCCTGCGTTTGCTGCGAAGGGGGGTGCAGCAGGTGCCCTGTCCTTCTGCTCCCCCCGGGCAGCTGCCTCGACACTCTAAACGGGAGACCTTCTCCTGGGTTTGGCACGCCGCGTAGCCTTGCTGTCTCTGGTAGACATCTCGGACCCGTTCCCCTCGGCAGGCCACCTCTGCGGACACAAGGAACAGAAAGAATATTTGCAAGGTGTTCAAAGTTTTTACTGAGAGCGCCACCAATTCTGCACATCATGGGAAAAGGTTGTCCGGCTTTGGCAACAAAGTAAGAAATATACTAGGAATGATATGACTACTGTTTGGATTTAGTTTTTTTTAAAAGAGTGTTGTGGGAATGAAATGTTCAAACAGGAGTGCTCTATTGTGTTGAAATGACAGGCAATCTTAATGGTAAAAACAGCAACACAACAAGTCAGTACACCAATGACACAAAGAGGACAGCAAGAAGAGGAAAAATGGCACTAACATGAAGAATAAAGAAAAACCCTTTCTAGAAATAAACTGTTGAGTGAACTGTTCATAAAACCTTCGGGTTTAATTTGGTTCAATGGCATTAGTTTAGTAGAAGTCGATGTCTGCTGTTGGTTCAACTAAATTCAGATGTAAAAGAAAGTTTTTTCTAGAAGCCTTTTTAACAACTCGACAGGTGAAAACTTGATTTTTGTCAATCAAACACTTTATTTGTTTCATATTTAGGAATTTGGTAGTAACATTGAAGTGATACTACTATACTACTACAAAGACTCGTAGTATGTGGTATGAAAGACTTTCTGTATCTGGTTTTGTGTCAGTGGAGCTGAGTCAGTCTGTCCTTCACTGCCATCCAGTAAGCAGCGGCTGGGGCCGGAGCTCGTCAGGATTATCCATGATGGACAGTGACCTCATCTCCACCACAGCTTCAAGTCAAGTTTCCTAATTAGTTTATTCAGTCTGTTCGTGTCACCAGCTCTGATGTTGCTCTGCCAACAGACCGCAGCAAAGTACAAATGGCCCATCAATTTGTTGCACACACTGAATATCTCAGCCTGAAAAACTGGCCTGCCATGTGTGTATTTTATTTGAAATTACAACGCAATTATTTACAAATATTTAAAAGTAGGAACACTACAATAACGGGGTGAAAGGAAATGAAGAAATAATGAAGAAATAATTATACCTTAAGTAATGTGTATGTACTTTTACACATGCTATATATGTATAGTTTTGTTTTGTATAGTATAGTCCTGAAAAAATATGACTTGTTAGACTCTTGTTCTAATGTATCTACCTTAATGTTTTGTAGGTAAACAGAATTACAGTGTAATTCCCCTGTGGAGCTCCTGTGCTGCTCATCAACACAGCAGACAGCTCTCCTCAGTCTTGCATCTGTCAGGTAGTCAGTAATCCATTAGATGGTGGATGTGTTTACTGACACGTTCTGTAGCTTCTCTACAGCAGCAGCGGTTGGATCGTGTTAAATGCACTTGAGAAATCAAAGAGGATGATCCTCATTGTGCAGCCATTACTATCTAGATGGGAAGAAGCTCTCTGCAGCATGTAAATGATTGTATCATCATCTCCCAGACTTGGTCTATTTACAAACTGCAGAGATTCAACACTAGCATCTTAGGCACATTCAACACATGTGATGTGAGGGCAACTGGTCAAGAGCTGTTAAGCTGAATCTTACGCTGTTTATAAATCTGTGAAATGAGTTGACAAAAGTAGTATCCAGCTCAGAAAAGGAAATGCCCTTGATACACAGACAGACTTGGTCCTTTCTCATTTACCAGTCCTGGGATATAATTACACTAATATAAAGCCATGTTACCTTTGCAAAAATGTATTCCTTTAATGCTAAAATTAGTATTAAAAAAAAAAGGTTTTATTATTCTGCAGTTTGCGGAGCTCCATTACAGTGGGGAAAAAAAGTGGGAAAAGAAAATAAAAGGCTGGAACTTTTCATGCTATATGTTGCACGAGGTGACAGCAAGTATACTGATGAGAAGTTTGCTGGGCTGCATGCAGGAGGGAAAATCAGTAAAGAAAAGCTGATGTTAACATGCGATCAGGTGGTCTCACCTGAGTAACCCCTCGTGTGGGATTAAGAGGAGGCTCAGGAGATGCTGAGTTGAAAAAGCGACAGGTTAGAAGCGTCAGTGCAGAGAGATTAAACACTTTGAGACACACGCTGCTGAGACACTTTAAAGAGAGTTAGCAAGTAACAGAGAAGCTCAGACTTTGTTAAAAGAAGCCCACTGGAGTATTAGATTGTTATTTTTAGAAGAATTAAGGTAGTGTAACGAACAGGCATCCGTGTTTCGCTTACCTCTGTCACACGCCTCTCCTGTATATCCGCTGTTACACTCGCAGTACGCCTTGCCCAGGCCTGACACTCTACATTTGCCATGTTTGCAGCGAGACAGGCTGCAGGGGTTAGCTGCATCCTGGTCCTGCTCATCACAGAGGACACCAGCAAAGCCAGGCTGGCAGCGGCAGGAGTAGGAATAGGAGTTGATTGGGATGCAGGTACCATGGATACACCTGTAGGGTGGAAGAGGGAAATACAGAAAGTAAAGAACTGGACAGACAAATCGTGGTCTCTCTTTGAGAGCCATTGCACTAGCTGTGGTTTTAGACGAAGCGCAGAAACACTCACTTGTTGCCATCACAGGGGTTGCTAACTTGCTGGTCACACAAAGTTCCCGTCCAGCCTGCGTGGCATGTACAAGTGAAACCGCGGTGTCCAGTTGGGTGGCAGTCACCTTGGATGCAGGCCCCTCTCTGGCACGGCTGACAGCCCGGCTCCACTCCATTGCCCAACCACTTTCTGGTGGTACTCTGGGTGGTTCCAGATCCTGGGAGCCCCGCTTCAAGCCCAGCTCCTAGATCCTGGAGCTTCCCGTTGATGTAGAGGTTACGGAGGCAGCCATGGAAGCTCGTGCCGTTACGGCCACCCGAGCTGTGCTGTAGAGCCGACAGACCGCCAGAAGCCGAGGCTCGCTCTGGCATCCCTGCATGAAGACAGAAGTATCTCAGCACCCCATTTAAGATGATTAAAGATCATCTTAATTATATTTTTGTGTGTATGGAAATAAAATCAGGCCCAAACTCAACGTGAAGGCTTTTTATGACTTGATGCTTCACACCTAGCCTCTGGCCACCTGTACATAATGTTTAAATCTAAGTATTTATACTATAATTTGTATTAAGTACAATTTGTATAAGTATTACGATATCTATCTGTTCTACAACACTTACACAGACACAGCCATTAAGAATATACATAGCGCTGAGTCCTTACCTCCCACATAAAGTGGAGAATCTATATTGAGTGTGGACTGCTTGTTGAGGGAGTTGATGGATTTGGGTGGCCCGCCATCGATGGACAGAGACAGAGTCTGATCTGATGCTACTAACTCCACGGCATGGAAATTACCATCATTCACTGTCTCCACACTGAGAGCGAGAGAGAAAGACACGAGGGAGAAATTCACTTCAGACATCTGTATCATCCATCATGTGAACGTGGAGCCAGGGAACGGGCTTTCTGTATACCTGTATATAGCAGAAGGAGGATAGGATCCAGCGTCGTAGCTGACCCTGAGGCGTCCCCTGTACAGCTCCATGGCAATGTGATCATTATCCCCTTTATACAACAACACGCCACTGTCCTCATCGGTAGCAATCTGAAAACACAGCAGGATCTCCATGTTAGTGGCCTAAAGTGCACTTAGTTCTTTTCACCTGCTGTAAGAATTGTCAACAAAAAACAAGTAAGTCATTTTCAGGTATATGTACTTTAGTTGTGTATTTATTTTTATGAAAACTTTTCACTTTTACTTCCTATATGTGTACACAAATATCTCTGCTTTTACTCCTTACATTTTCAAAACAAACTTTAGGTTTCAGATATTTAAGGGGAGTTATTATTTCAAGTCACTGCACAGAATATCTATAGATCTTTTATAACTCCGTACTCTGGGGTTAAAGCAGGCCAAGACATCCAAGTTTGTGCAGATGTCTGTAAGATGTGGTCGGAGTACATAGGCATCTAGTGAGCATAAAGGAAATAATGTTTTTAAGATTCACAGCTGAGCTCAACAAACATCAGCAAACAAACTGTTTGTGTGCAGTTTGTCACACAGTGTGTTGCTAGCTAAAGGTTCAGCTGCTGTATTTCCTGGATAGAGAAAAGAATGAAAGTTAACTTCACTCTGAGATGGAGAAAGATTGAAGACAGACATTATTTTTTAAATGAAGGACTGGAAAGTTAAAGATTTACTTATATTTATATTCAGTTCGGCTCAGCTAATCGCAGCCTGAACACAAAGAAAGTCTAGTTATGCTCAAAATAAAAATGATTTCTAAGTGATTATTTCCCCCACAGCCTAACCTGCTAAATCTCACTTTAACCTGAGAATATACTCTTTCTGTTTACTTGTGGAGGCAGAATCATCTGCAATACAGACAAAGCAAATTCTACATCACAGCCGTTCAAATTAAAAACAATATCATTAGAGTTTAAATTGAAATAAACTTTGCCTTCCTCTCACTTCACTCTCACTTGGGTAAAGTGAGAAAAAGTTTCAATTTTTAAACACAAGTATCTGCATCTTCAACTTAAACGAAGCATGTGTGTACTTCTGTGACCCCTACTTATACCTGCCTACTTAAACCTGAAATTAAATCAGCATCACAAACTTGTTGTGAGAGTTCCTGTTAATACGTGCATTCACATGATTTCACCTACTTTAACTCTGTTTTGTTTGGTTTCTCTAGAAGAGAAATCGAAAGGCAAACCTGATGGTCGGTGTTGCTGCTGTGATCTAAATGTATGCTAATACATGAGGAACACAAACTGGAGATGAATCTTTACAAACCCCTGAAGGAAATCTGACTCTTTAGCAGCTAAGTGCTCCACTACGTTCACCAGCCAGTCACTAACTGTGTCTGCATGCCAATGAGAGTTTAATAATAAATATTCCGACACAGTGAAATTATAAAATCTGATGGGAGCACAGATTGTCATGGTCCCTGTGTCTGCCCTGCCGGACCGCAAGGCTACATGTGTTTTTGTTTTTGCTCTCTCTCTCCTTGGCCGCTCCGCCTGGGCGGAGCTCATTGCGGGCTCCCGCCCTTGGCCCACACACCTGTTTGCTATTATGTTGCCATTACGTGTTGCCATTTAAGGCCGGGACACAGACCTTCTCATCGCTGGATGATTGTGCAAGACGCACAAGCAAGACGCTTGTGTGACTTTGTCACACAAGGTGGATTACACGAAGTCACGCTTGTGTGACAAAGTCACACAAGCGTGACTTCGTGTAATCCACCTTTCCTGTGTGACAGTTTTCCCCGGAGTGTGTGTGTGTGTGCGCTGTATAACACATGACCTACCAAAAAACAACAAAAAAAATTCCCTAATGCCATGAGTTTTTTCAATAAATAAATAATTAAGGGATGAAGGAAGAGAGAGGTGCTTTTAGATATTTTCCAGCAATATTTTCTGTTTTTTTGGAATAAAGATCTGGTACTATAACTTTATGAATATGGACTCTCAGGAGTGTAGCTCAAGTTAACACAAAATTACAGATGCTCGAAGTCTCTAAAATATTTGGATGTCTGTAGAAACCAAACTTTCACAGGTAGGGGACTGATTTTTAGTTTACAGCTTTGCATATTCAAGGCATGCAATATTCTTTAAAACAGTGCCAATCAGATGAATGGATTCACAGGTATATAGACACACAGACTCATTTTTCCAGTATGAAGCTGTTATTATTTGTTTATTTAAGAAAACCAGTCATAAGAGCTGTAAGCAAATCTGTGATGGCCAGGTGGGACTTTTCTTTTAAATTTCATGATTTGAGATGAAGCTTGTTTCCACCACTGTGAAAAAGCAGAACTTAATCAAAATCTTGAGCTATTATGTTGAAATGTGACTGAATAACTCAAAATTTCAAGTTATTTTCTCAGAAGTTAGAGTTACTACATTAAAACTTTGAGATATATAAAAGACTTCATTACAAAAAGTGTTTTTTTTGTTTTTAAGAAAATAGTAGATCATTTTAAATATAAATTATTTAAGTGTGTTGTTGTGTGCTGGGTTTTTTTTTTTTTTTTGGCAAAACTGACCGATGACTCGGTTTACTCTAAGGGGTCACAAGCTCAAAAAAAGTTTGGAAACATTTTCATTTCAAAAATTTCAAAATATTTCACCTGAAATGAAGTGAAGCAAAAGTGCAGAGCTGCATTTAATTTAAAGAAGGTCACCTGCAGGCTGATGTTGGTCTGTGGTGAGAGGAGACTGGAGGGCAGCTGCAGGTACGACTCGCGGTTGACAAAGTTGACACTGGCGAGAGTCTCACAGCGCTCGCCCTCGTAGCCGTGGAGACACTGGCAGCGGGGGTCTGATCCCACAATGACGCACTGTGCCCCGTTAAGGCACTCGTGGTTGTCACAGGGGCTGGTGCGAGGAAGGACCATCGGAGGAGAGAACTCACAGAATAACCCACTGAAACGCACATTGTAACACACGTGGAATACCGTAAGAGTCCAGATCATTCCCTTTATTTGTTCCTTTTATAATTATTATCAGTTTGTGGTACGGCTGCTAGAACATACAAGCTTAAAAACATACTTCTTCGGTGCTTTCAGTTACAGTTGGATTTTTCATCATTTCACATGTGAAAGTTAGACAAATCCAGAAAATACCACACTGTACTATTACTCCAGGGACCTTGAGAAAAATAGTATGTTGATCTCAATAACTGACAATACACACCAGGGGGAGCTCCTCATATATCAAAAACTGTTTGCATGTGTGACTTCCACCGTGGTGCGCAGCTCACCTGTACCCTTCTGGACAGATGCAGGTGTATCCATTGACAGCATCGATGCACTGACCGCCATTCTGACACTTATTCTCTTCACAGTCATCATAATCCAGCTCACAGTGCTCGCCGATGTAGCCTGGAATGCACTCACACCTAAAATGAACCCACACACACACACACACACACACACACACACACACACACACACACACACACACACACAGAAATGCTTGTTGTTACTGGACTCGCAGGGATACAGCTGTTCTTTGTGGCTGCCTGTGGTTAGATTTGCTCTAATTGCATGTGGGAGATTTCCTTAACAATAAAAAGAGAACATGTCAATTGCTTCTTGACCCAGACAGTCAACAAATCCTAGAGAACACAAACTAATCAAATTTTTACATGATGTCAAACTGCCTCATGAAGAGCACTTCCAGACGTAATTGCACTGACCACAGCACACACAAGCAAGGGAGCAAGGGAGTAAAAGTACAGATAAAATCTCGCCAGGAAACCTTACTAGGGAGCCAAAATCACATTCCCAACACCTCCCATCCACACATGCAAACACACACAGACACACACCATTTCTCTGCTGGAAAAAATCTGGAACTCAATTATTTCTGTGTGAAAAATCTAAGTCTTCAAATCCTGTGGGAGAGAAACAAGAAGCACTACTTGCATACTCTAATATCTGCATATTAGTTTATATAGGAGTGTGTGTGCGTGCGTGCGTGGGTGTGCGTGTTTCCAGTCTACTCACTTGTATCCCTGAGGAATCAAAATGCACTTTGAGTCGTGCTGACATGGGTTCAGCTCTGGGGCACAGAAGTCCAGTTTCTCTTCACACAGCTCCCCTAGAAACACACACACACACACACACACACACACACACACACACACACACACACACACACACACACACACTCATCACTTTTCAATTCTTTGCACAGCATTAACAATAAAGTGAAATGAAAACATAAAACATCAATATTTCAACTTTGTTGTGGTTTGTTTTTTTCTTTGTGTGTGTGAGTTGGTCTCATGATGGATGACTCTCTTGTGGCCAGAATCAACACAGTGGTCCGATAAATGATTTCAGTGCTGGGAATCTTGATGCTCCAGAGAGTATCCTGATCTTCCTGAAACTCTGAACTCCAAATGAATCACTGATGAGGGAATAAACCAGTTTCCTTGACTCCTGAATTCCACGCTGGGAATAATTACACAACCCTCTAGGGATTAACAAGTATAAGCGTGAAGCAGCAGGAGATGTTTGTGCTTTTAAGCCCTTCATTTAGACAGTAATTTCTTTCGCTCACGGACTTAAAAGTAGTCAGACTTGCTTAATGCATATAAAATGTTGTTTTTAATAATTCACATTTCAGTAATAATAGTTATTCATCTGATACATGTTTTTGGTGCAACCACTCAGTTTACCTACTGAAATATGTAAATTTAGCTCCTCTCAATTTAAGGCCAGCCTCCTTTTAAGCCTGCTGATTGGCTGACCATCCCAAACAGCAGGTGGGTGGGGATTCTGCACTCAAAGACAGAGTTGTCTGACTGAGATGATCATGTTAGGATTTTCTCTTCCGTTTCTCAAACAGTTCGGTATGACAGAAAAGCATAATGGCTTTAAAAGAAAAGCTGTCATTAAGAGAGCTGTTAAAAGACTGTGAGTACTTGCTTGTTTACGTTGATGGCTTCTTATTTCCATGTGAGTTTTTGTCACAATATCATGATCTCAATCTGATAAATATTGGTCTACTCCCCCACATGACTTTTTTAGGATGTGAAATGAGCTCCAGAGAAGCCTCAAAGGTGCTGTCATATGTGTAGAACTGAGCCTTGTAGAGCCAAACATTACTCAGTGGCTAAATACTCACCACGTTTTATTTCAGGCAATTTAAACATTTAGAGCTGTATAAACTGTTTGTTTTTTGTTCACATTAAGAAAGCTGCAAAGGAAATAATAGAGCAGATGGTGCAGTGGCAGTATAACATAGTTTTATGTGTTAAAATATCTTTTTCATACACCAGAGGACCAGTTTGTTTAATTTTTAGAAATCATTACACTGTGGTTGAAATGCATGCAAACCCTAAGCCTGAAAGGAAGTTTTTAGTTCCTTAAAAAGGAACTTTGGGTGGTTAATGTACAGTACAATACTGTGCAAAAGTCTCGAGTCACCCATCATTTCTTCACATTTTGCTTCCAGCAGCCAGAGTTTCTGAAGCCAGAAGTAATTTTTGTTTTTAAAGTGTTTTTAATTCTCCGGGCTTTCTAAAATCATCCTTTGGACGCTGTCCACTTTTTCACTTGTTTTCATTCAGAAATGTTTTTGTTTTTCGGTTTATTATACAATTTATACTGACCTCTGGATTATTCAAGCATAAAAAAGCACCTAACTCAAGTTACCTATGTGTGTTCTATCACACATAGGTAACATGTGAACCAATTTTAAACTTTATAGTTAGGCATTTGTTACTAACAGACAGTCACAAAACACACTGACATTATAGTCTACGAAAAATGCCAAAGACGACACAGTCTGACAGGCATGAAAAGGTGTAGGTCCACCAACAAAAGCAAACCCAAATTTGAAATTTTTGGTTAAAATCTTTGTCAGTAGGTACAGAGGAGATCAGGAAAGAGGTACAACAGTCTGTATTCTAAGTTATGTTGGTGCCTGTTTTAATAAATCTCTGCACCTTTCTCTTGTTTTATATAAATATAAAGAAATGAGTGGTAGCCCAGGACTTTTAATACCACTTTAGATATTTACGTTTCAGAAAGCAAACTGGCTTATTGTCCCAGACTTTCATTCCTAGGTGTAGAACATTAAAATGACCTTTATTAAAAAGATAAGATGTAACTCAGTATGTTTTTGTTATGGTCCAAAAAAGACTCTTAATATAACTCCTTCAATACCAAAAGCCTCCATTGTTCAACCAAATAGCTTTAAATCATTAAACACGCACATTTGAGTCTATTTCAGTCTATCGTACAATCAAACAAATACTCACAGGACCCCCAAATGTTCCGCTGAAAATAGTCGGCACCAAATGCACCATTTAAGTAAATCTGGATAATAAGTACAATGTGTGACTGTTTAGAAAATTAGCCTTCTTTTAAAACTGAAAATATACAGTGGGGCAAAAAAGTATTTAGTCAGCCACCGATTGTGCAAGTTCTCCCACTTAAAATGATGACAGAGGTCAGTAATTTGCACCAGAGGTACACTTCAACTGTGAGAGACAGAATGTGAAAAAAAAATCCATGAATTCACATGGTAGGATTTGTAAAGAATTTATTCGTAAATCAGGGTGGAAAAAAAGTATTTGGTCAATAACAAAAATACAACTCAATACTTTGTAACATAACCTTTGTTGGCAATAACAGAGGTCAAACGTTTACTATAGGTCTTTACCAGGTTTGCACACACAGTAGCTGGTATTTTGGCCCATTCCTCCATGCAGATCTTCTCAAGAGCAGTGATGTTTTGGGGCTGTCGCTGAGCAACACGGACTTTCAACTCCCGCCACAGATTTTCTATGGGGTTGAGGTCTGGAGACTGGCTAGGCCACTCCAGGACTTTCAAATGCTTCTTACGGAGCCACTCCTTTGTTGCCCGGGCGGTGTGTTTTGGATCATTGTCATGTTGGAAGACCCAGCCTCGTTTCATCTTCAAAGTTCTCACTGATGGAAGGAGGTTTTGGCTCAAAATCTCACGATACTTGGCCCCATTCATTCTGTCCTTAACACGGATCAGTCGTCCTGTCCCCTTGGCAGAAAAACAGCCCCATAGCATGATGTTTCCACCCCCATGCTTCACAGTAGGTATGGTGTTCTTGGGATGCAACTCAGTATTCTTCTTCCTCCAAACACGACGAGTTGAGTTTATACCAAAAAGTTCTACTTTGGTTTCATCTGACCACATGACATTCTCCCAATCCTCTGCTGTATCATCCATGTGCTCTCTGGCAAACTTCAGACGGGCCTGGACATGCACTGGCTTCAGCAGCGGAACACGTCTGGCACTGCGGGATTTGATTCCCTGCCGTTGTAGTGTGTTACTGATGGTGACCTTTGTTACTTTGGTCCCAGCTCTCTGCAGGTCATTCACCAGGTCCTCCCGTGTGGTTCTGGGATCTTTGCTCACCGTTCTCATGATCATTTTGACCCCACGGGATGAGATCTTGCGTGGAGCCCCAGATCGAGGGAGATTATCAGTGGTCTTGTATGTCTTCCATTTTCTGATGATTGCTCCCATAGTTGATTTTTTCACACCAAGCTGCTTGCCTATTGTAGATTCACTCTTCCCAGTCTGGTGCAGGTCTACAATTCTTTTCCTGGTGTCCTTCGAAAGCTCTTTGGTCTTGGCCATGGCAGAGTTTGGAGTCTGACTGGTTGAGGCTGTGGACAGGTGTCTTTTATACAGATGATGAGGTCAAACAGGTGCCATTCATACAGGTAACGAGTGGGGGACAGAAAAGCTTCTTACAGAAGACGTTACAGGTCTGTGAGAGCCAGGGATTTTCCTTGTTTGAGGTGACCAAATACTTATTTTCCACCCTGATTTACGAATAAATTCTTTACAAATCCTACCATGTGAATTCATGGATTTTTTTTTCACATTCTGTCTCTCACAGTTGAAGTGTACCTCTGGTGCAAATTACTGACCTCTGTCATCATTTTAAGTGGGGGAACTTGCACAATCGGAGGCTGACTAAATACTTTTTTGCCCCACTGTATATTTTGATTGTTCTGGAGGAGTGAATGGAATAAATGCAGACTAGATGTTAGTAAGTTTGGGTATTTTAATGGGATTTCTACTTTCAAAAATATAGATTATTGCCAGTTCCTCTAATTTCAGCTCATTCACCTGGAATGGTCATCACATGTATGCATGAAGCAGCAAGCAGTATAACCACAGAAATCTGAGAGTGGTCTTTTTATACATCAAAGACATGCACTGCTAACACAGAGCACGACTGCATACAGTATGTTGAATCTGTAGCATTCCCGTGGATAAAGCACAGGAAATGAGGGAAGTTAGGAAGGAAGGAGAGAGGGACAGAAAGGACAGAGAGAAGAACAGACTAACCTCTCTCCACCTCATTGGTAGCAGCTGCAACCACAAAAAAGATGACAGATGATAGAAAGCAGAGCAAGATGGGAGAAAAGACACAGGACAGCAAAACACAGAAAGACAGAGAGAGAACACCGCCACATAAGTTAGCACTCAGAGATGATTAGCACAGTGCAAATGCAGACAAACAAGTAGCAACAGATCAGTGTTAGTCAGATAAAACATCTGTCTTTTGTGACTTCTCTGTAAGGAAGACTTTTTGTGGGAGATATATTCATTCACTATTTCTGGAATAAAGAGTTTGTTTTCTATTTTCTAGACAGCTTCTATACGTCTACAGTTTGGATAATGTCGATAAAGGAGAGAAAAGAAACTTTCAGTTTGGTAAAAAAATCTAAAGTAAAGGTTTTTTATTGAATCAAGTTGCAGCCATAAAACTCAGGCAACCCTTCCAATGAAAATAGGCCAAAAAACCTTTCTGATTTAAATTTGGCTAATCTTTCCATCCAAGTCACCAAGGTCGCTCCATAATGTAGTGGTCGACACATTTGCTGGGTAGGCAAAAGGTTGCTAGTTCCATTCCAGTCAGAGTGTAAAACTCTTCCAAATCAAACACACCCAGAGCCTTGTGAAAATGGAACAGCTGAAAGGTTGACATGGCGGTGTGGCGGTTACCACATTGCCTCACAACTCTGTGCAGTTAGCATGTTCTCCATGTCTGCCTGGGCTCTCTCCGAGTATTCTGGCTTCTCCCCACAGTCCAAAGACATGGACTGTGGGACGATTGGTGATTCTAGATTGCACATAGATGTGACTGGTTGTCTGTCTTTATGTATTAGCTCTGGACCTGAGTGTCAGCTGGTCCAGGGTGTACCCTGCCTCTTGCCCTCTGACAGCTGGGATAGGCTCCAGCCTTCTCGTGACCCTGAATTGGATAAGTGGCAGAAAATGAATGGGACTCTCTTCTTGTTCTAACCTGAGGACTTGTGTCCCTGCTGTACAGAGTGGATGTCATTGTAGTCTAAGGAGCTCGGAAAGAAAAGAGTCTGGACTTCTTTAAGTCTCCTTGAAGAAGTTTCACCTCTCATCCAAGAAGCTTCTTCAGTTCTAAGAGCAAGTGGTGGAGAGTCCCAGCCCGAGTGGGGGTGTTCCTAAGAGGGTCATAGACCCCCTATTGATCCTCTGCCTAATCACTCAAGCCAAGGTGTGAAAATGGGTGTGGGTCACAATCAGCCAAGGTTTCGGGTGAACTCATTGTGAGACCTTGCCCCAACCTGTTATGTGGCTTGCTGAGAACAAATGACCCAAGATGTGAGTGGATGTTAAGGTGTCTGGTAAGGGATCTCAAAACTGGATTGTCGATGGCAGACAATTGGTATCGTAAGATACCCCCTCTGTTCAAAGATGGATGAAAGGTGAAACGTCTTCAAGAAACTTAAAGAAGTCCAGATGCTTTTCTTTCCAAGCTCCTCAGACGTGTCCTCCAGTACTGGAAGTGTCTGGAGAAACTGTTTTCACAACACCACACTTCAGGTTGTTTATACTTATGAAGTCTCCCCCAGAGGCCTTAAGATATAACAGCAGAACTTCTCCCTGACAGTCACGTTGCACAACCTTCAGATGAAAACTGCTGCTTGGCAGGTGATTGTCCTCAGATTAAAATTTGGGTCAGTTTGACAAAGAAGTTGATGTTGATGCCTGTGCGGGTGCGTGGTCCATTGTGAACACATAAAAGGGGGCAGCGTATTTTAAGCAGCCACTGATTTGCCTCATTTTGCAACTCTTGAAGGCAGGATTTTTAAAATTTAAGCCAGAAATGATTTTCACTCTTTACGGGCTGAGTGGCGTAACATTTTGATTGACTCCCAAGGTGCACTTTGGTAAGAAATTTCAAGTCACTGAGCCACAAAATTCTGTTATTCATGCCTCTAAGCATAATATTGTATGGTACTTTGTTTTCAGATGCTCTAATTTGTTCCTCTGACACACCTCTTCTCTGTGGTAATGGTGGCCTGTCCCTATGGGTACTGCAGTATTATAGTGGCCAACATCATGCAAAAAAAATAAGAACACAACACTGAAGTAACTAAAACTGATGGCTATGACACAAACCTACAGGATCCCTGCATTATCTGGGAGAGTCCTGTATTTCTGTGTTTAAATAAAAAAATAAAATAGGAATACAGAACGGGGAAAACATGCCAGCCTCCAACATCTGCTCCTTCTTTGTTCGTGATTGTTACCTGTGTATTCTGGTGAGCACATGCATGTGTAGTTGTTGATTCCATCAACGCAGGTGGAGTTATTCTCACAGTCATTATCTTCACAGTCGTCAATGTTGATCTCACACGCGTCACCTTCGAAGCCCTCCGGACACACACACCTGAGATCAAACACGGAAAGATGCAAGCGCTCATAAATAGGTGGATAAACACCTGTAGGGTCACATACACGACACTGAGCTCTAACATTAATGTAACTATTGATTCATCCTTATTAGATTAACAACAGACAGGATTTACAGAAGGGGAAATAGATTTTTCATCTATGATAAGATGAAGAGAGCCAATATTTGGTAAATTAGCCCGAAAATTTAAAAAAAAATAATTATTTTAGTAATTTTGTTGAAAAAAATAAAGGTTGCACTGGTGTGCTTAAACTTTCATTTCTTGTTAGCTTGCCAGGACAAAAAACTGTAGAAACGAGTCAGAGATGAATAACTAATGATTCAATGCAAAGTGGTGTATAAAAACCTAGAGAGCTCAAACAGGTGAGTGAAGAAGAAACACTCAGTGCATCATCAGCATCCTAGGCCTATAAGGAAGGATTTGGGGTCACCTGATATAGCCCTAACTATAAGCTTTATCAGAAGGCAAAGTTTTAGGGTTAATCTTAGAAGTAGAGAGGATATCTGTCTCTCGAATCCAAAACTGGGAGCTGGTTCAACTATTTTTAAACACCCTTGAAACTACAAATAAGCCTGCAGCCTGAGAGTGAAGTGCTCTATTGAGGGTATATGGTACTATGAAGTCTTTAGGATAAGATGGGGTCTGAATGTGATGAGAAAGACTTTAAATTTGATTCTAGATTTAACAGGAAGTCAACGAAGAGATGCTAACATGGGAGGAATATGCTGTCATTCTAGTCCCTGTCAGTATTCACGCTGCAGCATTTGATCAACTCTAACCAGAGACACAGAGGCAGCATTAGCACACAGCTGGGAGTTTCATCCCATGATTTTATTCAGAGCAGCCCCTCGTGAGTATATAAATACATTTTACATATAATTTAGGTCCCATTGCACACACTATCAAGCATCTATCATACACTATCATACACAGGCATGTTCGGCTGTTCTCGCCAATACTCTCAGTGGCCTCAAACAGACACCAGGTAGGGATTTTCTGCCCAGTGTGGGGATGATTGTAAGCAGTTGATTATTGCCAATATATTCAGCAACTAATTTTGTGTGGGTGGACAATTTTATTGAGTAATCATTGCAGCTCTAATAGCAAACATTGCGCGAATGTGGGGACCTGTGAATATCAGACATATTTAATATCCCCCCTGTCCCCACCCCATCCCCTCACTGACACACACACAGACATACACAGACACACACACATAAACAAACACACCTACACACACACTATCCATGCATGCTGCGCAAACGGCAGAGTCAGCTCCATCTACATATCCCCAGAAGAGAGTCATTATTCTGTTAACGTGAGCGTGCCTCAACTCTGTAACTACTACTCAGGTTTATTACAATACTCTCTCTATGACACACACATTTACACACACACACACACACACACACACACACACACACACTGAGAGCGCTATATTATGGGTCTAATAAAGAGCCCTTATGCGGCACACACTCGGGTGGATTAATATCTCATTATATAGTCGGCGACAGCTCTTCACGATGAATATTCCACCCCCTGCGCTGGAGAGGGAAAAGAAATCATACACCGATGGAAATACGGACATAAATGGACAAGAAATGGCAGCAGAGGATACGGAGAGAGGGCAAAGAAATGGAGGACGACAAACGGGAGGAGCTGGGGTTTCTTAAATCATCTGCGTACGTTGTTAAGATCTGCTCGGAACGAGCAAGCAAACAGGCATTAGCTTCCCTACAGTTAACAGTAAATAGACTAATGAAGAAAGTTCTCACAGCGGGTCTGTCCACTTTGCTCTGGAGACACAAAAGAACCAGTCCCCTGAGCCATTTGCCTCCCGTAACTTCATCACCACCTCTAATTACTGGTGCAGCATCACTGATGGAGGAATCAGCTGAGAAACCACAGATTACCTGCACGTGTGCTCTCTTGCTATCTGATCGCTGATGTATGGTGTTCTGGATGGTTGGTTTTATGAACAGATGCTTTGCGGTAACACAGTTATTGATGTTTATTTGTATTTTCGCTCAGCTCCATCATCTTCCAAGAATGAAACAGCCATAAGTGTTCTGTTATTCTGAAAAGGAAGTTTTACTTTAGCACCTTGAGCACATGTCCTCTAGCTCTATCCCCCTAATCCTTACAAAACACTACTTAAAATGTATAAAGTTAAGTACCACCGAGTACACCGGGGGCCTGTAGCACATAGAGGACTACAGTTACTGGAGTTAGAATACTATTGTATGAAATGTTCAAAAGAGAGGTCAGAACTGATGCAAGTGAGGCTCTGACATTGCAGTTCCTTTAAAAAATGTTTGATCCATTAATGCGTTTTCTTGGATTTCCCATAATGCAATGCACCCCATCAGGTAAATGCTCACATCTTTCAGATGTAACACGGCAGTGCTTTCTTTTTTGTCCCAGCCAGTTTCATCATCAGAGTCCACTTTAAAAAGCTCTCTCCAGAGCCTCACAGGTGGAGTAGTACCTCCTGATACACAACAGGTGGATATTTGTGTGTGAATTAAGGAAAATGTCTCTTTAACATAACTTGCGGGTAAACTGACGGTCAAGACTAACCAGGTTGGATAAAATATCTCGAACGTCTCTCACCAAAAGTTGCTGCCTTCTCCTTCTTTCAGGTGGCAGGTTCCACCATTCTGGCACGGGTTACTGATACAAGCGTGAATGGGTTCGTCACAGTTTTGGCCCTGTGTGCACAACACAAACACACATATGTTCAGCGCTCTCAAACAACAACAGCTTCTTAAAATTTCCACCTATTGCATCAGTTGACTTTGAAAGTGTTGTCTCTTATCCCTACACTCGTTCACAGATGTATTCATTTGGCTCACGCAGGAATAATCTTTCTACGTGTCTGTATGTGTAAGTTTGTACTCTGCATGAGTTTTGAAAGATAAGAAGTGTTGTCTCATGGGTGTGTCTTTTTTTTTCTACCAGTGAGTAATTATAAAAGATGCTATGAAAGATCAGGTGAATATGATTCCTTTTGCTTTCTATGCTGGGTGTACCTTAAATCCATAAGGGCAGGTGCAGCGGTAGTAGTGCACAGGGTCATTGGCACACGTGCCGTCGTTCTTGCAGGGGTTGGACAGGCAAGGATCACACTTAGCCTGGATATTTATATCCACTGGGCCTATATGGTGCACCAATCCACACAAATAAAACATATACACAGGAGAGATGATTAACAATGCATAAAATTTGGCACATTGGAGAGTAGGAACACTCAGAGTGACTAGATTTACACAGAGGGCTGTACATTATTAGGCAGCTGCAAAAGCTTCAAATGTCAACTTTTTCTGCAGAAGACAAGGATGGTGGTTTTTACCCTGCATTCCATATACACTTACTGGTCATTTTATTAGATACACCTGTTTAATTACTCGTTAAGGCAAATATCTAATCAGCCAATCATGTGCAACTCAATCCAGGGGCATAGACACAGTCAAGATGACCTGCTCGAGTTCAAATCAAGCATCAGAATGGAGAGAAAGGTGATTTAAATGACTTTGAATGTGACATAGAAGTTGTGAATACTTCAGTCTTTCCCAAACAGCCATTTCTATGGTTTACAAAGGATGGAACGAAGAAGAGAAAAGATTCAGTGAGCCGACGTTCTCTGGACAAAGATGCCTTGTTGATGCCTGAGATCAGAGGAGAATGGCCAGACTGCTTCAAGCTGATAGGACGGCAGCAGTAACTCAAATAACCTCTCAAATAGCATCTCTGAATGCAACCTTGAAGAAAATAGACTAGCAGAAGACCACACCAGGAGCCAGGTTTATGGTAGGGTCAGAATTTAGTGTAAATGGATAGATCCATCCTTCCTTGTATCAGTAATCAAGGCTGGTGGTGGAGGATATTTTCTTGGCACACTTTGGTGTTTAAAAGTATCTTTTTAGCACCACAGCCTACCTGAGTACTGTTGATGACCATGCCTATTCCTTTATGGCAACAGTGTATCCATCTTCTGATGGCTGCTTCCAAAGCTCAACTAATCTCAAACTGGTTTCTTGAATTCACGGTCTCCAAATCTCAATCCAGCAGAGCACATCTGAGCAATCTGCAGCAACTGTGTGATGCTATCATGTCAATATGGACCAAAGTCTCAGAGGAATGTTTCCAGCACGTTGCTGAATCTGTGCCACGAAGAAATAAGGCACTTCTGAAGGTAAAAGGGGTCCAACTGTGTACTAGCAAGGTGTATCTAAGAAAGTGTCTGGTTACTTTTACTATGTTGTTTAGTATAATCATGAGGAGGTTTCACTTGCTCATATATTACAAGTATTGCTTGAGAAAGATGACATTTCTTTACAGAACCATATCATGTACAGAAAACACAAGAACACAGTGCTGGTCAGAACATGAGGGTTGAAAGGGAAAGTGGAGCGGTTCTGACTGAACAGAGAGGAAAACTGGGACAGGACTGTCTCAAACTGGAGAATCTGGGATTGAGTAGAAAATACTGTTATAAGATACTTTACCTGGCACCAGAAAACCACAAGGCCCGGGGACTTCTACAGTGCGTCAGTCAGATTAGGTCAAAAATAGATTTCAGTCTTGTGTTCAAAGTTAAGTGATAGAATAAGGTTTCAAGATTAACAGTAGCATTTTTCAAGCATCAAGAATCTCAAGGAAACGTATCGAGTTAGCATATACATGTTAATATTAACATTAACGTTTTTGCCCAGTGAAAACAATATCACAGTAACTGTAATATATACATAGTGCTGTTTTGATTTTGGCAACTTGTGGTCTCCTTTGGGAGTTCTCCTCAAGTGTATGTATGTTTGCTAGCACAAGACCAGACATTGATTTAACCGTATTGTGTCGTTTCTTTGTCTAGCTCCTGGAAAGCATTGTATTGCTGCACTACAATATATCCATTTACCTGTACAAGTGAACTTCTTGGAGGGTGTGGTCAGTAGAAGTTTGTCCGTCATGTCGCCGGGCCCGGCACAGCGAGCAATGCCAGGCTCCTTATACCCGCTCTTCACCCAGTCTGACAGCCACTGCATGTGACAGTCACAGTACAGAGGGTTGGCGCCCAGAGCCCTGCCAGCCAATTGGACAAAAAGTGAGACAGCAGAAGAAATAACTGGGAGCATTTCAATCATGGTGGTAACAGTGTCACTGTTAGATCAACTTATTTCGGTGTTGAATAAAGTAGACCATGAAGCTTTCGGGAGTGGCAGTGTTTGGATTGTCACTCTGATCCACCCTTTACTTGTCACGTCTGGTTTCAAAAACCCAAGCTGGTAACAACCACAACCCTCAGCTACAAAACCAAGGGGCGACATCATGGTGGCTACACCATCATTTTATATAAAGCCTTGGGTTATATTGTATTAGAACTGTCTGTTACAAGCACTCTCCATGGTGCTGATCCTTGTGAGCGCCTCACGTAGACTCACCAGGCATCTGCACCCTGTATGACCACTGTGCTTTTTCTGCAGCCTGCTTAGTTTTATTGATACTGCACTAAAAAATGAGAGCAATACCCAGTGCTCACTTCCTCTGTATGTCTTTCTCTTTTGTTCATTTCAGCCATGAGATCGTTGTCGAGGCAACACTCAAAGAAAACAACAGTAAAATAAAGTAAAGCAGAACAAAACTTCATTGAATTACATCAGCTTGTTTTCTTTTCAACAAAATATTTCTGCTTCATGGACTTCTCGTTAGAATATATAATCATGACTCTCTGATTTTTCTGCTTCTGCTCTGGGCGTCCTGGTCACAGTGGGAGTGGGCTTTTTATGTTTTGCATTTAATTATTTTAGCAGATTTCCCTGAAAATTAATTAACTACCAAGGGGAAAATCCCTGGTAATTTGCCCCAAATTACAACACAGTGCATTGTATTCTTCTTATAACTACTATTTAGATTGCTAATAGTAGAAGTGGTTAGTATGCGGATCTCACCTGACCAGAAAATATGGATTCTGTTATTGATTGTTTCTGAAAGTGTTGTGATCACACAGCCACACAATGTCCATTTAACATACAAAGACAGATACTCGTATAGAAAACACATTTATGCCATTCAGGCCCACCTTTGTGTAAATTTCATACCTGGTTTATTGTGAAAATTGTTAGTAAACCTCTGAGCTGTGACAGCATATAACCACTGATGCTCTGCTACTCAGCTACAAGAAACAATCCTGTGTGATCACTGATGGCATGACCAGTTAGCTGGATAAGGATGTGGCATCTGCATAAACCACTTCTTTGTTATATTTTGTTGTAAATGATAAAGGAAAACATACAAAATTAAAGTGAACGATCTTCCCAATGCTAGAAAGGACCTCCAGTCGACATTCATAGAGGTCACTGAGCAGATGGCCGGGTAACATCCTGTCTGATGACGCGTCACAACTTTAATTATAAGTTTTGTTCTGTTTGTGTTTTTCAGCTCCCTGCAGTTACTGGACAGATATATTCATGTATTTCTTTGATTTGTTATTTTATAGGGGAAAAAAAGGGCAGATTTTTCCAACACACGGCGACACATGACCAGTGATGTTTCTGTGTTTGCGTGTTACTCACAGGTGGGAAAGCGATGACAGGTCTTTGAAGGCTCCTTCTGGTATCAGTGATATGTCATTACCGTGAAGAGACCTAAGAAAACGTGATTGAAACAGGATGAGATACAATAAAAAACGATTGGATGATTACTTCAGCACTAATCTGACTCTCTGGGACATTTCCCAGGATCAGAAAGTTCAGATACTCACAACAAACGGAGAGATTTAAGTCCGTCGAACGCCCTCTCAGGTATGCATCGCAGCCGGTTGTAGCTCAGAATTCTTTGCAGACAGAATTAACATTTTAGCACAAACACAAGGCAGATTTGTTTTCCCCAAGAAATCTTTGCATGCAGCAAGACAATTCAGAACACAATCCTACTTCTGACTGAGATAAGCAGGCAAAGCAGCAAACATGAACAGTTTAATACACTCATTCATATGCAGGTCTCACAAGGCAGTGATCTAGCACTCAGAGTGCAAGTTTTCTTCCTTTTTTATGTGTATTTTGTTTCTTTTATTTACAGCAACTAAGAGACAAAACATATATCACACTGGTGCGCAGACTATAAACTGGAGAAACTGCTCTCTGATGTATATATCATGTACTGTTTTCTCCAGTGCCTTCCACTCTTTTCCTGTTTTATTTTTTCAAAATGATTCTTTATATATTATTAAAAAGGAAGTGAAGCTACAAGCTAGTTCAAGGCAGCATCTCCAACTGCACTGGATCTTTGCTCTCCCTGCTGCCCTGAGTTGATGCCAGCTGTTAAGCACCGCCAGTCCAACATCCATCTGTATATTTACTCATCGTTCCCCAGTTTGATATGTATATATTTGTGGGGCAGGGTGTTGAGCTTTGAGCCAGACTCTAACTATAGTTTGTTGTTGTAATAAAGTAGCACTTTAAAACATACGTTGTCTGACTAAAGTGAATTTTTGGAGTAGTTTAGGCGAAGCCAGTATTTTATGATATCGATGGTTATTTTGTGGCAATACAATCTTTCAGAGATTCCCCTGACTCTCTTAGGACTGGCTAAAAATCACATGCCGTCATATCACCCTTTCTTGATTTCTGCTATGAGTTTTTCGAGGCCTTCTTCTATTAGAGCATTTATGAGCTTCTCGTCCACACACAGTCACAACTGTGCTTAAAAACAAACACTCACACACACCGCAAAGACATATGTAAAGCCAGACTCACAGGGTAAGCAGCTCGGACATGTTACTGAGGCTGTGGTTGGACAACGTGCTGATCTGGTTGTTACTCAAATCACTGGAAAGGAAACAACAGATACATAAAACCCACACAGGCAGCACTGCCCATACATGCGTGAACAAACCCACACGCGTGCACAGACTATATGGATTCTGTAATGCTCCTCCTTTAGTCTATCGTACCGAGACTGTCACACCACATCAGGGCCAAACAAAGTCACAAAAATGATTCAACACAGAGTACAGTCTGTTAGTTGTGATTAAAAGCAAAGTGCAGGAAGCACAGACCAAATCCCAATCCTTAAGTGTTTTCTTTTTGCGTTAAAAAAAACGTGTGTTAACCGTACTAAACTTGGCAAAGTGGGAGTTAATTATCTGTGTGAAAGTATACAATATCTCTCCACTGAGGTGCTACGGGTGAGACTTACATGAGCGTTAAGTGTTTGTAATTGGAGAGCTCCACGGGAACTTGAGTGAAGTGATTTCCATCCAAATACCTGAGAGTCAGAAAGACAGCGTGGGAGACAAAGAACGAGGGAACACGGGGGTGATATCGAGGAGGATTGGTAAACAAAGGGAGAAAGTGAGAAGGGAGAAAATGAAGTGTTAACCATGTGGGAAATTCCTCATAACCAGTGTGAGCAGTCATTACTGCTGCAGCCATAATAAACACTGGAGTTTAATATCCCCACAGGCGTCTCTCGCTCAGACATACACACATTCACGGGTGAGATCCTATCTCTCACTTTGTGACAATGTGCTATTAATCCAGCATATTAATTAAGTCTTTGTTAATACTGGAAGAACCTTGTCCCCCAAAGGAGACACAGTAGAATGAATAAAAATACCACTAAAGCTGCGGTCTGATATTTAATTCAAGATTATAATACTCTGATCATTAGGGATTTTTGTTGAGCAGGACTTTATGTACCAAGTGTGATCAGAAAGTTTCAGGACTGATTAAAATTAGGTCTCAAGGCTTCATGGCTGAATACTGGTGCAAGCTGGCAAGTGCCGCAGTTTTAAACGGACAACTCAGGATGTTCCAGTATAAATCTGTTTTAATAGTTTTCACTTTTTGGAATGAATTCAACCACACTAACGTCAGAAGAATGAGGAGCATCCACCTGATTGTGCTCCTCACCTGATGCGCTGTTTTGGGGCTTAGAGACTGTGGACTCCTCAGCTAAAAAAACACTCTCTGTGTCAAAGTCTCAGCTCAAGATCGTCTTAATGATCTTAATGATCTTCATCTACTGTATATGCATTTTTTTTGGCTGAAACAGAATTTAATGTTTACTCTGTGGAAGTGTGAGACCTGGTTGAAAATCTCAGGAGCACGATCGCAAATAGTCAGATCAGAAGCGAAAGTGATCCAGGAAGGCACAAAGACGATCAAAATGAAATAAAGGATAGTTTTTGATTATTATGGGTACACAGCTATACCAATCAACATTATTATCACAACACAAATGTCTTCAGATGACTTTCTGAGAAATAAAATTCTCTTCATGTTCACAGTTCCTGTGTCTCTGTGTCTCTATAAGCATGTGTTTCTGTGGTTTTCCACCTTTCTGAATGAACATTTCAAGCTCCAGTGAGGTAAGAGATTGATTCAGATGCATAGCGTAATAAATCTGAGGTTTTCTGAAGTCAAAGAGGGACGGCTTCAACTTCCTCCATCCACCATAAGTTTGAGCTCTCTGTGGGCACTACTGAAATCCACTCTGACTCTGACCTCTGCTATGGCCTTACTTTTCTCAGGACAGCCTCTGGGGTGTGAGAGGACAGCATTTCTTTGCCAGACTCACTCGTTGTATCCTCCATTACACTGCTTTTCTAGCTCTACATCTGCACAGTCTCACTGCAGAGATAATTTATCAAGTGTCTCATGATATTGCATCAGACGACTGATGCAGACCTTGGACATACAGCCAAAGCTATAAAAAGCTATCTTTAGCCACAAGATGAACAATGAGTGCTGAAGCAGGTGGCGTGGCCCCAAGGAGCACTGACCTTAACTGATCTTAGCATCACAGATTCAGTCTGGGATTAGCTACAGTGCACCAGCGCAGGATTGCATGCTGGCACGCTGGCACAAACCACTGTTTAGATCAGATCCACTAAACGTTCTTGACCCTGGTGGATTAACTGTCTGTGTGAATGCTATTAAAAACGAAGCAAAGGGTGCTCTGTTGGTTTGTGGACTCTTCAACTGCCAATCGTTGTTTAGTCTGTGGGTCACAGCTGGAGATTCAGCTCTAATTGTAATGAGCGTTGGGTCAGTTTGACTCAGAGTGGAATGTTTGTTCTCTGAACAAGATGTAGAAGTGCAAGCAGTCAACAACTGAAATCACTGATTGCTTTTGTCATTAGCAGGGAAAGTGTTAAGGGACCAAACTAAAAGTAACAATTATCTCAAAGCTCTGGAAGTGGTCTGGACCTGATCTTAAATAATTTATGTTTCTTTATGTTTTCAGGCACATTTAATAGGGAACTTTATGATTGTAGCTTGTAAAATGTGGAGTTTGGTTAAGCTTTATACTAAAGGGTATGTTTGTTATAAACTCACAGTTCGGTGGTCTCTTTGGGCAGGCCTCTGGGCAGCGTGGTGAGTCCCTTGTTGCTGCAGCGGACCACGGTGTCCAGACAGGAACACTCAGCTGGACACCTCAGCACCGGAGAGCAGCTGTTCTCATCATTACCTGATGGTAAAAGTGATTAGGGATAAAAAAGCTGTTTTAGAGAGACGTGTAATATCATTATTATTTTCTCCATCTCACCATCTTCACAGGCAAAGTCCTGGACAGCTACATCCTGGATGGGGATCTCCTTCAGGAAGTAAGGACTCTGGCAGCGGGGGTTACCAGTGACGATGCGTTTCCTTCTCAACCAATCACCAAGCCAAGCCAGGTGACAGTTGCAGTTAAAAGGATTAGCCAGAAGGTTTCTGGAGAGTAGGAAAGTAAGGTGATGAGGGTGCTCAGCATTATTATTATTGTTATTATTGTTATTTTTTGCATTTATATTTGTCACATTTGTGGGTTGTGTTGTTTACACTCACAGTGTGGACAGGGAGTGCAGCGTGTCGAAGGCTCCGGGGTTCATGGAGGTAATCTGGTTGTCATAGAGTGACAGCAGACGCACTGAACTCAACCCCACGAAGCTGCTGTTGCTCACACAGCTGATGCGGTTGGTCCTCAGCATGCTACCCACACACAAGAAAAAAGTGAATGAATTAACCTGTACTACAGTTAAGTATATACACTTATGTTTATACCCTAATGAGATGACACCTTATTTTCTGGTATTTGCAGTAGTTAATAGTGATTAACTAATAGCTAATAACTAAAAAAAAAAACCCACATAATTCCTTATAAATTATATGTACATAACACTGCATAAGTCTTAAAGATCATAAACAGTAACACTTATTAACACTTTATAACGGTGTAGGAATGTCACTAAAAGCCTTGACCTGTTAGGATGCCTGGGTCATTGACCCAGGGCTTTTGAGTTTATTATATTATTTATAATTTCTAGTTTTTGGGGTTTTCGTGAGTCATGTCTTATGGTTTGTTTCTGTGTAATCCTTGGTTGCTGTCTCCCCTGTTTGCTGTATCCCCGTGTCCAGTCTGTGTCTGCCCTGGTCCCACGTCTCTGTTCCTTCTGTTGTAGTGCCTGTATGTGAGTCTGTGTCTTTTGTTCAGTCTGTGTTTTGTGTTTCCTGTTTTACTTTGAAGGTTTCTGTCTTATCTCAGTGTGTTCAGTTTACGCTTCCTTGTCTCGTCAGTTCTGATTTGCCCCAGCTGTGTTTCCCTCCTGTTGTCCATTCCCTGATTGCTCCCTCTATGTATTTAAGCCCTGTGTTTCAGTTTGTCATTGTCGCGATCTACCGTTTATTTAGCTGTGTGTTTTTTCAGTCTGTTCGTGTAAGTTTAGTTTTGGTTACTCAGTTTTGTTGTTTTTTTAGTTTAACATTAAAGTTGTATTTAAGTTCACCTTTGGTTTCCTGAGTCTGCATTTTGGGTCCTTCATGTCACCACCCCGGCGTGCACACAGCCCACCCCTAACAGAAGATCGCGACCAGAACATGGACCCCGCAGACTCTTTTCCCTCGGAGTTCAATGGCGAGATGAGGCGGATGGTGAGTCTGCTCGACCGCATTGCCCAGGCACAGGATTTACGGACTATGGCAGTCGGGCTAAGTGCAGTAGATGCCCTCATTCATCATAACCCTCAGCTCTCTCAGTTTGCGAAGGACACTAAGTTGGATGACACCATTACTGCCTGGAGAGAGCAAGTCAAGGCTGGTGAGCTTGCTCTCTCACTCACTACATCTTCCCAACCGCTGCCCCAGGACAACACACACTCTCCACCCGTCTCAATACTGCCACGGACTTCCTCTCCCTCCCCACACCAGCCGGGTCCTCGTTCGCCTGCCTTCTTCCTGGCGGCTATGTGGTCAGAGGATGAGGAGGAGGTCTCCTTTTCTCCACCGGTTCCTGTTTCCTCATCCCGAAGGAAACGGCGCTCAGGCCGCCGCCACTCCAGGACGGTTGAGCAATCTCCTGTCGGGGAAGACGGTGACTGTTTATTGCATGCTCCATTTGAGCATTCTGACTCTGGACATTCTAACATCACACCCACTTCATCTGTTGGTCCCGCTGGGGGTTCTGGAGAACCGCTCCAGCCGTCCTCAGTCTCCACTGGAGGGGCTGAGTGGCCCGTTCAGCTTTCTGTCTCTGCTGGAGGGTCCGAGGGACCGCTTCAGCTGCCTGTTCTCGCTGGAGGGTCCGAGGGGCCCGTCCAGCCTCCTGCCTCCGCTGGAGGGTCCGAGGGGCCCATCCATCCTCCTGCCTCCGCTGGAGGGTCCGAGGGACCGCTTCAGCTGCCTGTTCCCGCTGGAGGGTCCGAGGGGCCCGTCCAGCCGCCTGTTCCCGCTGGAGGGTCCGAGGGGCCCGTCCAGCCTCCTGCCTCCGCTGGAGGGTCCGAGGGGCCCGTCCAGCCTCCTGCCTCCGCTGGAGGGTCCGAGGGGCCCGTCCAGCCTCCTGCCTCCGCTGGAGGGTCCGAGGGGCCCGTCCATCCTCCTGCCTCCGCTGGAGGGTCCGAGGGGCCCGTCCAGCCGCCTGTTCCCGCTGGAGGGTCCGAGGGACCGCTTCAGCTGCCTGTTCCCGCTGGAGGGTCCGAGGGGCCCATCCAGCCGCCTGTTCCCGCTGGAGGGTCCGAGGGACCGCTTCAGCCGCCTGTTCCCGCTGGAGGGTCCGAGGGACCGCTTCAGCCGCCTGTTCCCGCTGGAGGGTCCGAGGGGCCCGTCCAGCCTCCTGTTCCCGCTGGAGGGTCCGAGGGACCGCTTCAGCCGCCTGTTCCCGCTGGAGGGTCCGAGGGGCCCGTCCAGCCGCCTGTTCCCGCTGGAGGGTCCGAGGGGCCCGTCCAGCCTCCTGCCTCCGCTGGAGGGTCCGAGGGGCCCGTCCATCCTCCTGCCTCCGCTGGAGGGTCCGAGGGACCGCTTCAGCTGCCTGTTCCCGCTGGAGGGTCCGAGGGGCCCGTCCAGCCGCCTGTTCCCGCTGGAGGGTCCGAGGGACCGCTTCAGCCGCCTGTTCCCGCTGGAGGGTCCGAGGGGCCCGTCCAGCCGCCTGTTCCCGCTGGAGGGTCCGAGGGACCGCTTCAGCCGCCTGTTCCCGCTGGAGGGTCCGAGGGGCCCGTCCAGCCGCCTGTTCCCGCTGGAGGGTCCGAGGGGCCCGTCCTGCCTCCTGTTCCCGCTGGAGGGTCCGAGGGGCCCGTCCAGCGACCTGCGTCGCCTGCAGCGCCACCACCTGCGGCTCCCACGCCGTTCCCTGCAGCTTCACCCTCGCCTGGTCCGGCCTCCGAGTCTCCGCCCTCGCCTGGTCCGGCCTCCGAGTCTCCGCCCTCGCCTGGTCCGGCCTCCGAGTCTCCGCCCTCGCCTGGTCCGGCTTCAGCTTCAGCCTCTGCGTCGCCTGGTCCGGCCTCCGTGTCTTCGCCTTCGGCGTCGCCTGGTCCTGCCTCGCTCCATCTATCTTCGTCTGCGCCTGAGGTCCCCATGCCGTCTGGTCCTGTCCGGCCTGCACGTCCTGCCCGGCCTGCTCGGCGTGCACGTCCTGCCCGGCCTGCTCGGCGTGCACGGCCTGCCCGGCCTGCTCGTCCTGTCCGTCCTGCACGTCCTGCACGTCCTGTCCGGCCTGCTCGTCCTGTCCGTCCTGCACGTCCTGTCCGGCCTGCACGTCCACTTTCCGGGCCGATGACTGGACATCATTGCCGTCACGGACGGCCCCCTGACCTGCTCGGTCGCCGCCGGTGCCTCCCGCCCGGCCGGCCTCCTGACCTGCTCGGTCGCCGCCGGTGGTGCCTCCCGCCCGGCCGGCCTCCTGACCTGCTCGGTCGCCGCCGCCGGTGCCTCCCGCCCGGCCGGCCTCCTGACCTGCTCCGTCGCCGCCGGTGCCTCCCGCCCGGCCGGCCTCCTGACCTACTCCGTCGCCGCCGGTGCCTCCCGCCTGCCCGGCCCCCTGAACTGTCCTCTTGGCTCTTGGGCCGCCTGCCTCCGGGCCGCCCCCCTGAACCTTTTCGAGACTGGTACCTGGGCCTCTGCGCCTTTCATGGGCTTTTTGTCTGTTTTCTTTTGGACTGTTGCTGGGCCGCAGTGCTGTTGTTTTGTTCTGTTTTGGGCTTTTGCTCCCTGTATTTTTTGTCTCTGGCTCTGTGTGTTTGTTTCATTTCGGTCCCTCCATCCTGTTCCCCCGCCGCCCACCCTGGTTGGGTTGTTTTTTGTTTTGGTGTTTCGGGTTGGGCTGTCTGGGAGCCAGCCCTTTAGGGGGAGATACTGTTAGGATGCCTGGGTCATTGACCCAGGGCTTTTGAGTTTATTATATTATTTATAATTTCTAGTTTTTGGGGTTTTCGTGAGTCATGTCTTATGGTTTGTCTCTGTGTAATCCTTGGTTGCTGTCTCCCCTGTTTGCTGTATCCCCGTGTCCAGTCTGTGTCTGCCCTGGTCCCACGTCTCTGTTCCTTCTGTTGTAGTGCCTGTATGTGAGTCTGTGTCTTTTGTTCAGTCTGTGTTTTGTGTTTCCTGTTTTACTTTGAAGGTTTCTGTCTTATCTCAGTGTGTTCAGTTTACGCTTCCTTGTCTCGTCAGTTCTGATTTGCCCCAGCTGTGTTTCCCTCCTGTTGTCCATTCCCTGATTGCTCCCTCTATGTATTTAAGCCCTGTGTTTCAGTTTGTCATTGTCGCGATCTACCGTTTATTTAGCTGTGTGTTTTTTCAGTCTGTTCGTGTAAGTTTAGTTTTGGTTACTCAGTTTTGTTGTTTTTTTAGTTTAACATTAAAGTTGTATTTAAGTTCACCTTTGGTTTCCTGAGTCTGCATTTTGGGTCCTTCATGTCACCACCCCGGCGTGCACACAGCCCACCCCTAACATGACCTTCCTCTAATTGTTTATGAGACCAATGCAATTGCACTTTTTGAGTTTAACCAGTGGCTCATATTAAATTGAATAAGCATTTAGTTTTGCTTTATTAAGACTATTGACTTTATAAAAAAAATCTAATCTGCATTGGTTTCCTCAGGATCTTAGAGTCTTAATTATTATATATTAATTAACAGTTAATGGTGTTTTTTTCCCTGACCCCTGGAAAAAAATGGCATGGGCCCTTGATTGTTGTCAAGGTAGATAAAATGTAAAATTATATGCCTTAATAAACATCTTTACAGCCTCATATGGATCGTATTACCTATTAACTGAAGCTCATTACATAAACCTAAATATGCAGTGTTACCTGGTGAATTATGCATGCTCATATTATTCTGTGTTTGACAGTGTCACAGTATGTGGGAACGTCTTTGGATATTGCTGGCATACTTAATACATATGCATATGTGTGAGTGTGTGGGTGTGTGTGTACCCACAGTGTGCGGAGGCCACTGAGTCCCTTCAGCATGCGGTGGTGTATGTTCTCCAGTCTGTTGGAGGTCAGAATCAGCTCATTGACCCCTGAAGCTCCTTCAAACGTTCCCTCCTCTATGTCAGTGATACGGTTATTACTCAGGTTACTACACAGAGTGGGAAGCAGGAGGAAGGAAAGTAAGAGAGCAGCAAGAAAAGAGAGATGTAAAGAGGGGGTGGGAGGAGGGGGTGGGGGGTTACGTGTATAGAGAGAAACACACACAGTTCATTTTAATTTCTATATCCGCATCTGTCGCAGTTTTCCTCTGTGTGACCCGAGTGTGACTTCCTGACGTTACGTCCTTGTTACGTTAAAGACATGTCTGACTCACATCTTCCTCAGCTGAGGCAGCTTTTTGAAGATCCCCGTCGCCTCGAGCACACTGAATTCATTGTTGTTCAGACGCCTGAGAACAGAGCAAAGTAGAGGTGGTTAGAAACAAAGAGAAAGAGGCTCTGAGGTTTCTTCTATCTCACACATAGATGCACTTTGTAGCAGACAAACACGGCGTGACTCACAGCTCGGTGGTGTATTGAGGAATGTGATCAGGTATTTTGGTGAGTTTCTGGTTGGAGCAGTCGACGGTGGTGCCCTCGCAGCGACACTTTTCAGGGCAGGCCAGGTCTGCGAAGCAGTCGCCTCCTAGCTTACTACGGTAATCCTCGTTACCTGGTCACAATCATAACCGCAGTGTCACTAAATGTGCAAGATTCAAACCCCAGCATTTACTGGCACGGGTCCCAATAACCAGCACAATAGCAGAATTTAGAGACACTGCTCAAGGGCTGTGTTGCTTTTTTTTTTTTGTTCGTCATAGGAAAAGAAAGCTGATTACAATCATTTGCAACAATCCCCATAAGCTTTGGCTCAAAATGCTGCATTGTGCTTTGCAGCCTTAAAGGAATCAAAATAACAGGAAGCTACACAGACTGTGAAGATCAAGACAGACACACACAGACGCACATGCACTCACACGAGAACAAAGATATTGGAGGTTTTCTGCCCTGTCAGACTACAAACAAGCTGAGATCTCACCAGAAAAATGCTCATGCACATACAGGTAGTCATCTATCATACTGTACAGACACTGAGGCTCTAACTCAAGCTCACACACATGCACACACACACACACTCTTGCAGGGAGTGACAGGAGTTTGCTGTCTCTTGCGCCATGCTGTAGGGTTTTGCAGGGCCGTTCCATGGTGCTTGAAAGAACCATGTTCCACGATAGGAACCTGGCAGCCACATGGTTAGATCAAGCACAAAGGAACAACCTGCTGACTGACTGCTCCTCCGCTGGAACACAGGGGTGGGAAGGACAGAAGAGACAGGAGGAGGAGGAAGAGCAAAGGGAGGAAAGGAGCTGAGGGGAGAATGAACGTGAAAAGAGGCATAGGAGAGGAAGTGGGAGGAGAAAGGAGGAGAGAAGAACGAAGAAGCCACCTGATACTGGAAATGTGTAATTTGCAGCGAATAGAGAGGACAGAGAGGACAAATGATAAGAAGGAGGATATCAGACAAGGTGTTCAAAAAGTTGCAGGAATAGAGGGAAAAGGCTCGAGGAACATCTACAGACATCTACATCACAGAAAGCAGAGCAGGAACAGGGCAGCTGTTACGGAGGAGTGGGAGGAGAGTTACAGCAGCACTGAATGCAAGAGAAGCCCTGACTTCTGGGTAATACACACACAGACACACACACACACACACTCCAACACACCCCATAGGTACATAAACAAGATAAAAATACATGAACCATTGTGCGCTAAAGTGTAAATTGTAATTATTATTCTCGTCGCATTGTTGTTGATGGTGAACAACAAGACAAGAGGAGTCACAGAAGGGTCATTGCAGTTGAGGTCAAAGGTCAGATGCCGGTCAGGGACGAGATGTGAGGGATTCAGAGCGGACGAAGAACCTTGTGCGTTCGTGTGTGTGTGTGGGGGTGTGTGTTACTTACAGCTGACATGGTGTACTCCTGAGTGTGTTAGAAAGGCAGTAGGAGAAAGAAGAAGGGATTTCACTCGTTTATTTGAACAGGAAGGGAAAAAGCTGATGAAAAACTGAGTGCAAATAAAAAAAGCTGCAATTTGTGCTGCAGTCCGTGTTCAGACCCCAGGCAGTGATTCATTTAAAGGACTAATGACTCGTGAATAGCGAGAATCGTGCTGGCGTGACGTGACACAGAACGGGTACATTTATCGACACACGTCCCGGCCTCTTCCAGTCGAAGCACGGCGCGATTTAGACCTATTCTGGGGAGACTGTGAGGCAAAAAGCATACATACACAGATAAAAGAGCCTCATTTGCAACAACAGAAAAATGAGGTAGGATCAGAAATAAGACAACAGCGTAAATGCAAATGAGAGGATTTTAGGTGTATTGATCTTAGCCGCAATATAAAGGTTGGACCGCAGAATAAAACATGTTTATTCAACTTTTCAACCGAAAATGTTCTTAAATTATTCAGCTTTGCCCCGTATGTGGTATCTGGGCTTTGAAACCTCTGTCCCCCCGGTGAGCTACAGAGTTAATGACTGCAGTGAGTGCGCGCATACACACACACGCTTGCGCGCACGCTCTCTCATGCAACACACTTCGTGGCCCCTCTGTGCGCTGCTGTGGTAATGACCGCCTTTAGCCCTGCTACTGATCTCATATGCATGTCTCATTTACATATTTCCCAGCACCCCTCTGAGCATGATGACTGTGTGACCTTTTGATGTTCTGCAGCGAAAAAAACAAACGCAGATGTTCACAGACACACGCTCATACATTAGCTGTCATTAGATGTGCTAAGAAGCAAGAAGGACTGGCATTAAATATAGTCTCTGTGATCGCTGCACCAGGGTACTTTCATTTAGCCAGACAGACAGAGCCCAGCTGACAGCGACCCAAGCTTGTTAATCCAACTGTTTTTCCTCCCTCGATCATCAAGGTTGCGTTAACCATTGAAAACCCAGTGCAAGGACAAGAGTGTGATTATCTGGTGTCTGGTTAGACGCGGTGCATCATAATGCATGACAGACCATTAGCAGAACATGTTTTGGCATTGAATAGGTGTCGGACAGGGCAAGTCACTCAAAGCGTCGAGGATGTGCTAGTGTGAAGCATCAGCTGTGAGTGAGCAAACAGTGGTTTATACACACACACACACACACACATACACACACTCATGCTCATTGTACAATACCTGGGATGAAATACTGTTCTCTAGCTAATAGAGAGACAGAGAGAGTCAAAGTGAAAAACAGAAGAAAAAAGGCTACACTAAAAGACAACCCACTCTGGCTGTGGTTTGGCATGAAACATGTGTGGAAAATCCCAGAAAACGCTAAAAACAACAGGGAGATGAGGTTAGTAGAAAGAGGCTGAGGGGAAATCCCAGCAGGAAGACACAGAATGAAAAGAGAGGAGAGGTCAGCTTGTTTTGTGTGTGCATGTAGATCAGAAACGTAAAAGAAGAAGAAGAAAGAATTAGCCTCTACTATGTACCCTATTTACACTAGCTATATTTGTGCAAGCTGCTGTATGTGTGTAGATGCAGTGAAGTGCACGTGTGTGCGTGTCTGTACCTGAGCAGCGGAACTTCTTGCTCTTGATTTGCCCGATTCGTTTGTTGGCGAGCCGTCGAGGGCTGGTGCAGCGGGCGCCGCTCGTCTCGATGGGATTGTCCTGCAGGTAGTCTGCCAGCCACTTCAGATGGCAGTCACAGATAAAGGGGTTTTGCGCCAAGTGACTGCACAGAGACACACAGAACATACAAAACACATTCAGGTAAGCCGACGTGCCGTGAGTATATTTTTCTGAGGCTGGCCGTAATGGGAGCGTGTAATAGCACCACGTATGTGAACAGCAGCTCAAAGACTGATACTGGAACAGTGTTTACATCAAAAACCTTTATTTTATTCTTTAAATTAAAGGACCAGAACAAATACCTGGATTTATTTCTCTTAAAAGTGATATGAGGTGTGTGACTGCAAGGAGTCTGTATATTTATCACTTTGTCATAATAATAATAATTCTTCTGTTATATTCTGTTATAATCAATAACCGGTGATGAGAAACAGAGCAATAAGTGTCTACACAGGAGACTATAGTAAGAGCCAAAAAGATGTTCCTCAGTTGAACGTCTATTGAGTCTCTTGAAAGAAATAAAACTGAGAGCATGTTGCCTCCCTCCCATTTTGAAGCATTCATGTTGACTGACGGATTTATAAGAGAGGTTAGTTAAATTCTTAACAGTGGCAAAGAAACGGCTGTTGTACTGTACAGGCAAAAATGTATTTTTTAACAGTTGGTATGTTATTCCAAAAACGTAATTGATTTTTGTTTATGTCGGCGGTTGTTCATTTATAAAGCTTGCCGGTTACTGCATTTCCTTATTTATCTCTACAAGTCTGGAGTGTGTGTGTGCATACGTACAGTGTTTGTATGGCTCTTAGAGATGAGAAAGTCCCCTTGGCGATGGTCTGGAGCTTGTTGTCATACAGTGATAGCAGATTGAGGTTGTGAAGGTCCTGAAACGCGTCCACGCGCAGGCATGCTATCTTATTAGCATTCAGTAACCTGAAGTGACAGAACAAAGGAGAGAGAGAGAGTGGGAGAAATGGAAATGAAGGCTCACCCCGTTATCGTTCTCTGACGAGTGTTTCAAATGGTGCAAGTCAGTGAAGATGGCTTTCAGTCATGATGCCTCAACTCTGATGACAATGTTTGAGGTAAGCACTTTTCCGCTGAATATCGATGAGATGCAAATGCGACTGATTTTGTGCTCGTCTGTGTGTTTCTACTCACAGTAGCTGCAGAGAGAACAGCCCCTCAAAGAGTCCTTTGGAGATCTCCGTGATTTTGTTCCCATATAGTACCCTGCAGAAAACAAATGCAACATTAATAACAGTCAACCTAGATCGTACAGGGAGTCAGACCTCTTGTCTTGTGTCTGTTTCCAGTGTTTTGGTTCTTTACTCAACCAAAATTGCAAAATTAATATTTTCTAAAGCGGTAATGTGGGAAAATAAGAGTGCATTTGGTGTAAACTCGTGTAAAAAAGGAATACAGCTCCCATGATTTTTTTGACAGTGTGCGTTGTGTTTTTATTGTAAATGCTGCTCATGGCAAAGATGGCTGTAATAGCTCAAGGTACTGGGAATGACTGACAACTACAAAATCACCTACTGAGCAATCTAAAGAAATCTTTGGTAAAAAACGAAAAGTAGTTACATCTAAAAAATGGAACTAAAAGTAACTTTGATTGTTGCCATTATTTGCAGTATCCCACAGCACTACTTTCCATTTATCTGGGCTCTAGCATTCGAACTATGGACCATTTGTGTATGAGGTGATATGTTAACCTTTGCCCGACAGAGCTGCTGGATGAGCATTTGTCTAAAAGCATAAAGAAAACATGAATTGACAAAATACTTCTGAAGAAAGTGAAGAAAAGTTTCTGAAAACACTCGGCTGACGATGATCTTGAACAATATTTTGCACTTTTAATAATAATTAAACCCATTTTATTTCCTCAACACAAAAGTATTACCAGCAAAAAAAAGTTTAAAGTACTCAGCTGTTAAGAACCAAATACTAAAGAATTATGGTCATTAAAACGTCTTAGATTAAATCTGCACAAGTGACACAAACTAACTAGAATTCAGCAGAAATTACTAAGAGGGAAGGGATTTGGCTTTTTTACTCAAGAAAACACAGAAACACACAGGGAAAAAAAAAAGGTTCAATCACTTAATCTGACTTCGTACCTGGCTGTACATGATATATAACACATGACGATCACTTTTCATTTAAATATCATAAAAATTTACGATAACGTCCATAAATCTGGCTGTGGTGTTATGTTAGGAATGCACACTGTTATCAGAGAATAGCTTTTTTTTTATAAATACGCCAAAAGTGCTACAGAAACAGGAGAAGGCTGAGACTGCCACTGCCTTGCCCCAACAAATACCTCAGATGCAATCACACACACACACACACACACACACACACACACACACACACACACACACACACACACACAGGAGACATCTTTATGCCCTGTGAACAGATGAGTTGTGTATTCAGGCTGAAGACATGTGTTTTGGATCGGCTTTTATTTCGTTGTGGCCGAGTGGCCGTCCCTGAGAGAACCGATGTTGGGAAACACGCGGCGTTGGAAGCGGATGCTTCATTTATGTCTCACAGACGAGTCAGCACATACAGTTCTGCTTGTTCACGCGCGTACGCGTACGGACACATGCGCAGATGCCACCTATGGCTCATTTACACCCTCTCTAACCAAACACTGACGCACAATAAATACACAGTGTGGCTTAATGCGAAGGCCATGCTGCATGTGGTGTGTCAGCATGAATCGGTGTGTCCCATTCTTTCTGTGTTGAATGTGTAATGAGGTGGCAGAAGCCTCCATTCAGCAATTCAGCATTTATGAATTATTGACTTCGGAGAGACGAGACCTTAATGTAACTCCTTCATGAAATAACTCTCCATCCTTCACTTCCTCCTCAGCTCCTCTCTCCACGGTCCTTCCCGCAGCTTCACACGCAAAGCAGATGGTCCGAGCTGAGAGTCAGAAAGCCAGCAACACCGCTGCTTTTGCTAAACATGTATACGCTTTTGTTTTGTGCGTTACGTTTTGTATGTTTATTCCACAGATGTGGGGGTAGTTTCTATCCTTATAAACACAATGAGAAGGAAAGAACCACAAGCAATCAGATGATAAGAGTCACAAAATTATTAGTCAAACTGATTTTTATTTTTTTTTTGCAAATTAAAAAATGATTTTTGGATGAAACCAAATCTTGGGGGTAGCTCGGTTAATATTTCTTGGATGTTTTGGCTGCTCGCTGAAGGTAATTTGTTTTCCAGGCACTGTAATATTGTTTAATGTTTCCTTTACAGTCTTGGTTTTCTTTCTTTTTTTTTCTTTTATAAAGGCTGAAAAGGTGAAAGTGCAAAGTACTGCAGTCAAATTAAAAAACAGATAAGAATCCAAACTTTGCTTCAGCACCACAGATACAGTGATGAGAGAAATGATCTACTGACAATATTGAAAGAAAAATAAGAGTTTGTCAGGAAAATCTTCATCTTGTTGCTTCATTACTTTTGATGAAACATCTGAAGTGCATTGCTATTTCTATTGTTTTTTCCCTGTCCATATTTGGTCCCACGCTCCCGTCACGTATCTGCAGTAATGGAACTTTAACATGGTTCCCAACCATCAAGGAAAAAGGAGCTCTCCTATACAAAGTTACTGGGAAATTAAAAAGTTTGCGAGGTCTAAAGTTTGAGGATCATTTCAGTTGTGGCTTGCTTTGTGTTTTCACTCCTAATGAAGAGGTTGCTGTAATTTGGCTACACAGTTGTGGGAAAATCCAACTGTTTGTGTTTCCTGTTTCTCTTTCTCAGTATGTTATGGCCATAACAGATCTCAGATATTAAACTCCTGAGCGCATTATTCACATAAAATATAAAAGCAGTAACTAAAAGTGAAAAATAAACAGAAGTTATGGAGCATAAACAGATTTTAAACTTTTTTTGAAGTTAAAAATACAACTTCAATATAAACACACCACACAATACTCACAGCGAGTTGAGAGAGCGCAGACCTTGGAAGGCATCCGAGGCCAGCTCTGATATCTGGTTGTTACTCAAGTCTCTGTGAAAAACAAAAGGAGAAGGGAACAAGAAGCAGACACATAAAACCAGAGAGTCAGTGAGGAAGCATAGCACGGAGGTCACAAACTGGAAAGTGGCCGGCAACAAAAGTTTTGTGGATGGTTGACAGGGTGCAGAATACACGCATCTCCTCATCTACTCACATCCTGCGCAGCTTCTTATAAGGAGAAAAGGCCCCAGCTGGTATCACCTTGATGGCGTTCTGCTCCAGTCGTCTGGAACCAAACATACACACAGACAATTGAGACGCGGCATTAACATCCCCCTATCACAGAGCTATCTCTGCTCCATTGTTGGCTGCTGCTCTTTCCCCGGGGGCTATGGTTAAGGGGAAACTTTTCCAGATAAGTCCCTTTAACAGGCCCTGCCAAAGTCTGCCACATTTCTCTGATCTTTTGCCCTCTTTAACATCTGCACAGTCAGACGGACACACAAAAACACAGCTGTAACATCTGGGAAGTGTTCCATTAGGTCTGACTGTGCATCGATCTGACCATGCCATTAGAGTGAAAAGACATGGAAAAAAAGAAAGAAGTGTTTATTCACTGTGACAGCAAATTAAACAAAAACAACAGCTTCATTGTGAAAAATTCTCTCGCTTTCTAAACTTTTCACTGCTGACATTTTTGACTGGTTGTGCATACGAACCATAATGTGCCTGTTCTATAGTGGTTTCAGCTGTTTTGAGTCTGAAGTGAAAATAAACGAGTCCTTTTTAAGCCTAAAATCAATCAGGACAAGGCCAAGTCAAGTTGATGCTCCGCTATGTTAAGTCCAAATAAAATCTAAAATCGATAAGGAAGTTAATGAAGTCTGAAGTCTTGTAGGTCTTACATAAGGTTTCAAGCCATTTGAAAGAGTTCCAGGTATTAACTAAGTAAAGAGAAGTCCAAATTATGCCCCAAATCTTCCTGTAGCATTGAAAAAGTCTTAAGTTAAAGGAGACAAATAGAACTTTTATCCAATTCAGTGAAGCTGGGTCAGGTCGCCATTCTGCTCTAGGACGGCACAAATCCCAGAGATGTTAAAAACATAACGCTAAATTTAATCTCGAGTCTTGAAACAGTCTTTTAACAGTTAAATTAAATGGGGATCTTTGTTCTTATCAAAGCAAGTAATGGGTCTCAAAATCAGTGAAGTGACTTTGAGAGTGAGAAGTCCAAGTTAGGCTTCATGTCTTCATAGTCATGGTAACCAAAGCTTTACCTTCAAAATAAAGCAGATATTGTTTTTAAAAATGAGAAATACAAAATGTTTTCAATGGTTTTAATGGCAGAGCTGGAATGCCATCTGAGAACTCATGTTTCATTTGCTCTGGTTGGACGTGACTGACATGTCTCAGTCCCGGTCACAAATCTTTATTTAATATAGGGATCTGATGCAGTGACAGACGTGTGGAGACGTTATGGTCTGTTTGTACTTTTACAGCACTCAGCACTTTGTTCGCCACCTGCACCATGCATGTCGATCAGTGGTATACTTCACTGCCGTTCGCTGTCACATTAGTCGTTCACCTTGCAGTTCTTTTGTCTCTTGACACTGCAGTTTGCTAAATTTTCACTGACATTCAGATCTCTGGTCACCACATCGCTGCCAGTGGCCGTGGTCTAAAGGGAGTCCTGTCCCTTTAGAGCCTCTGCAGTGCCAACAGATCTAATAACCAGTCTCAAGACTGTCGGCCCTTCAGGTTAGCCCAGCTGTTGGGAAGAGAGAAGTCTAATAGACAAAGACTGTCTTTATAATGAAGTGCTTTTGCAGTGCAATTGTTAAAAACTGTCGACTGCGATAAATTGTCTTCTCATGAGTGCTTTATCACATTTAAAGATTGTGTTGTGCTCTTTCTCTTTGTTGGGAAACAAAGAGAAAGAGCAGCAGTGTGATGTCCATTTAAGTCTGACTCAAGAAGTCCAAATCTCAAATCTTAAATCAACGTCTTATTTTTTGGGACTTTGTTAAATCTGCTGGCTCTTCTCCTTCCACTTTTCTCCGATTCTCACTTACAGATAGCGATATGATCCACCTCGTCTCTCAGATTAATCTTTCAATTGTTCTTCTTTTGTCATTCCTTTATTATTTTCTTAAGCAGGAAGGAGCTGCATGACCAGGCTTTCTCATTTCACAGATGTGTGATTTTATTTCGCCACACAAAGAGAAGTAGTGAAACAGAAAGGTGGAAAGAGACAAAGAGGGAAAATGGAAAGACGCAGAGTGAAAGAGCAGGACAAATATCACTGCTCCGAGTGTGGATGTGGGAGTTTTGTGTGTGTAAGAAAAGCGGTTTGAAGCAAACGTGTTTACTTGGATCACAGGTCTTACATCTCGGTGATGGTTTCGGGCAGGTTGGTGGGTATTTCTGTGAGACCCTTCCCTCTACAGTCCACAATGTTGTTACTGCAGGTGCACGACTCCGGACACTGTAACACACTGCAGGAGGAAGATGATGACGACTGGTGACCTACACAGAGACAGAGGGCCAATATTATCCACGGATAACAGATTATGCTTTGAGTAAATCCCAAAGGCAAAGAAAAAAATCTGCAGCACGGCTAGAGCAACTGTGCAAGTGAGGGAAATATCCTGTCCTTAGATGTGACCTTGCCTATCTACAACTGTTTTCTATTCTCGTGTTGCACAGAACATCAGATCGATGATATATATTTTAGGAAATGCAGCACATAGAGTTAAAGACAAGCCACTTACCTTCATCCCAGTCTTTAAAAATCATGAGCAAAAAGGTAATGAGAGAAAGCAGACGAGACAAAGCAAAAGATGGGTTTGCCACTGCGAAACAGCGAGCCGAGGGAAGTCACAAAACAGACAGCAAAGCAAACCGGTGAACCCGACCTACCTGTGCACACAAACTCCTTCTTCTGCACCTCGGCCACGTTGTGCCCCCTCAAGTGCGGAGGGGCCATGCATTGCGTGTAAAGACCCAGCCGGGGGCGCTGTCGCAGCCACTCTGACAGCCAGGCTACGTGGCAGTCACACTGCAGGTTGTTGGAGTGCAGGCGGCTGAGGGACAGAGGAGGAGATGGGCCAGACAAGAACAGGTGGGGGGAAGGACAGAAATAAGAGGTGTGATGACAGGGGAGGCAGGAGCAGGTTGGGTGGAGGGAAGAGAGAGAGAGTTGCAAGTACGCATCAATCAATCTGTTACACAAATGGACACAGATGGGAAGAATCCTTCCCCTCAGGGCAGCGAGGTGTACCAAATACACGGAGATGCCACTTACAAGGTCCTGAGCTTTGGCATGTGGTTGAAACTGGCCACAGACAGTCGGCTGATGTTGTTATTGTTCAGGGTGCTAAAGAAGAAAGTGAACACACAGCATATTACAGATATGCAGAAAGTCTGTCCCGCAGTATTTTACTGTTACCGTGAAAGAGGCTGCAGTGTCATACAGTGCATTTGTAATGTAACACAAAAACAATCAAAATACAACTCTTTTATATTAATGTGTTCAAAGCACTACCTTGTTAGCTTCTAATTAGCTCTGTAATAAATCACATTTAATCGAAAGCTACTGAGCCTTTAATCTCGCTTTTTTTTCTTTCTTTTTAGACATCGGCTTAACACATAATCCATTTATTCGCTCCCAGAATGCTCAGACTACAGAAAATATTTTGAATCATTAGAAATTAGATACAAATAGATGGTAGAGTTTATTTGCCTGATTGAACGATCATACCTTTGTACGTTTGCTTACAGCTCTAATTTTGGCCGGGCTATAAAGTGCCCACTTAAGGTACTGACTGACTTTGAAATCAAAGCAAAATGAATATTACAGGCATTAATAAGTCGAAAAGCACTTCAGGACAACAAAAGTGTCAATTCTGTGTGCCTAATGGCCCCATTAACAAATTATGTGAAGAGTAGGGGCACTTTTATTTCAAGACATGTCAGGACTGCATGTCATCTTACAAATGAAAAAATCCTGGATGCCCTGCACGTGAAAGAACATACTATTCTTAGAAAGATCCTTAATGTGACACAGAAAATACTGTTAAAGATGTTTTGGTTAATGATAGAGAAGCACAATTGCTAGCCAATACAGCAAAAATCTAAAACCTCAGCGGCACCTCAGCTGCTCCCTCTCTCTCCTCAAGATGTTGGTGAACAAAGAAAACTGTTGTGCTTTAACTTTATTTCAGAAACAATCCCCAACAACAATTGCATATTCTCTGCTTTTTATATTTGCACCCTCTACAACCTCTACAATGACAGCATTACCACAGAACCAGGCGTTAGTGCCACTGCTCAAAATATACCAATTCATTCCTTTTGGGGAGCTGCACAGGCAATGCAGTCTTTGAAAGGTCAACAAGGAAATTAGCTGTTCTATATTGTACTGCTGTTAGTGCTCACCAAACCCTCTGCTTTTTGCAGGTACTCACAGTACTTCCAGGTCACGTAGCGCTCTGAAAGCTCCATCTTCAATACAGCTGATGTGGTTGTAGTCCAACTGGCTGCATACACACATGTACACACACAGAATTAAAAGAAAGGGGAAACTGAAGACATCAAGGTGTTTAAAAGGTATATCTTAAGGCTTCGGCTGGCTCCAGGTGAAAACACCTCAACTTCCTCCAACTCAACTCCTTAGTAACCTCTCTGTCTCACCCTCACCTTCTCTCTTTTTTTTAAAAAAAAGTTTGGTCTCCTGGTATCTTTGTTCTTCGTAGCTGCATTTCTGAATGCATTTATCTGTGTGTTCATTCCTGTTTCCTGCTCTCTTCTGACATCTAGTTTGTATGCGCTGCTCTATACCTCGTCCCTCTTCCTCCCTCTCCCCGACTCTTTCTCAAAGTCGGTTTGCTGAAACAATTTAATTAAGACATAAGGACAGTAAATCATGCTGTCATCCGCACTCTAATGCACGCACGCACGCACGCACGCACACACACACACACACACAAAATGCCCTGTCATTTTAGAATAATTGCAAGACATTTAAAAAAACCACAGGAAGCCCTAAAAGTTGAGAAATCCATATTTATAGAATTAAAGATGGGCAATTACTTTTACCTGTGAAATGACCAACAATTATCATAACTCGGAGTGAGGCAAAACAAAGGGAGGAAACGGCAAAATGCCAGTGATGTGACACACGCAGTGTAATCCGCGCTCTAATGCATGAACACAGACACAGACACACACACACGCACACAGCTGCTAACGAGCAGCGGTGCCAGTCAATACAGCAGGCAGGAGGCACATGACATTTACCACAATTAAATATTGATGCACAGGCAAATGGGTGCTGTGCACATTCTCAAACATGTCGGCAAGGAGGTGCCACATACGTGTGAACGCCTATAGAACCGCATGCACACCACACTACACCGCATCGCACATAAAAGCAGAGAGAGTGTTGCCAAAGTGCCACTTACAGGTTCTTGATTTCCACAGCTCCCCTGAAGGCTTTCCTTGGAATTCCCTGAATCTGGTTTTCGCTGAGATCACTGTACAGAGAAGGAGACAGAAAAAATAAAGGCAGCACAGAGTTAAGCCAAGCTATCACAGGGCCACTTGCTTTGCAGACTAAGTACTTGATATAATCATCAAAATGCAGAAGTTGTGGGTGGAGGGCTTCAGAGCCAGATTGATCGTCTGCAAAATTGAGTTCCATCAACACAGAGTACTTCCTCAAATATAATCAGCTGTCTTGGTTCATCTCTCAGGGATACATAAAACACTTCCTTTGTGAAGTGTCCACACATTTAGAGCCAGATGCAATTCAACTGTCTGCTTTGAACATCCACACGAGTCAGGTGGAAGAGGCTCTGAGCCCTCCGGCAGCCTGTAGGGGGCACTAGTGACCTCCACTTACCTCAGATTTCCGTTCCTTCTTTCATCACTCCCACTCATCTCTACCTCACTCCAACCACCCTCTCCTCCCCTGCTTTTAAGGAGTGAGTGATGGATATGTGTGTGTGTGTGTGTGTGTGTTTTGGAGTTTACATACACTTTAATTTTTAGCCACTTCAAAAAAGCGACAGGTTGGCATTAAAAAAGGAAACACTCACTGCAGTCAGTGATATATATGCAGAACGTGCTAACATGCATGCACCCATAGAAGTATAAATACCCTCAAACATACAAACAGGTGCTTCACTGACTAAATGTTATTATAGTGCTTGCCATCATGTGACATACATCCTAACACTCATTGGTGCTGCAGCTTGGTTTATAAAGGACACACACACATGCCCTTAAAGGTGCCGAAGGATGTACTCACAAATAGTTACACGAACAGAGGTGTTAATCACATACGCACACGTGCAAATATAAATAAATTACATAAAGCACAGGCACAAGAATGAATTCAGCTGTCGGGTCAAAATGTATTACAGCATGTAAAATGAAAGCACTCAAGCAGCTCTGGAAAGATGACACTCAGGCATCCTAAAAGCACCACAGGCTGCCCGGTAGCGAGTGTTTCTGCATGTGTCCTCTGCTTCCAATACAAACCCAAGTTCCAGACAGACCACCTGACCTTTCACCTTTGACCTTCCAGCTTTTGACCCCAACTGTGTCCTCTGCCGCACTAATCGGCTAACAGCTAATGCCCATCCACATTCCTCGCATTCCTGCAGTTGTGATCGTTTAATCAGCGCTACAGGTATCTCTCCACCTGCTGCTTCCAGCCCTTCATCTGAAGTGGTAATTTGTTGCCAGTAATAGAGAAAAATTACAAAGTGGGGCGTTATGAAGACTAAAAACAACAAAGTGGCTTGTTCATTTGGAGCTTTAATATCCAACTGAAAAGACAATGAAAATGCTTCTTTTAGCCTACGAGCCTGTGGGAGGGCTGGCTAGCTGCTGTGAGCTTTGGATTGACAGCTGAGACAGACAGCAGGGGCACAAAGACACAATGTAAACAAGAGTCCTCTGGTAACTGTAGCTTTTTAAGAGGCGTGTGTTAGGAGTGATACTGAAGGAAAGTAATCCATCATTCTGCAACCACGGCAACAGATTGTGGCGTTGGCAGGTAAATGTTTTGAAGATGTTCAAAGTGTCAGAGCTGAGGCACAAGTTCACTCTCAAGTGTCAAAATGAATGCACTTTAAGTCAGCGAAAGTGTGCTGAACGTTGCATTCGAGATGGATCTATTCCTGCATATAGAAGTTCAATTTTACATCGCTGCAGTTCAGAGTCTCTGGGCTTTTTTTCTTCTGCACATAATTGCCAAATGTAAGCTGGCGATTTGTGTGAACACAAGAGAATTAAATGTAAGGTGATCAATAGAAGATGCAGATAATTTTTTACAACTGCCTAATCTTTTAAGTGGTTATGATGATGCTTTCTCTGCCCTGTGAATCATTGTATGCTGAGAATCTTTGGATGTTGGATTACCGGTCAGACAAAACACGGAATCTGAGAACGACACGCTGAGCTCTGGAAAACTGTGACGGGAAAAAGCAATAATTAGTTGCAGCCCCCCCCCCCCCCCAGTAAAAAGTGTTCACCTTTGCTGTTTTGCACACGCAAAGCGAACATACGTGTGCTCTTTTATGCAGATACGTACACACACACACACACACACACACACACAAAGTGGCTGGTCTGAATCAAATAGAGTGTATCCTGATACTGTTTTTACAGGACCAAGGGGGTTTGGCAAATAACCGTGCTCCGTTAACCGCTGGAGTTCGAAATCCAAATAAAAGAAAATTAACTTAACCCAACACGCACATGCACGCACACACACACACACACACAGCAGTGCATATAGCACCCAGTGTGTGCATCCACTACATCTTTGTATTAGATGTAACAATTAGTAAAAAGTTGGTAACGTCGAAAATGTGAAGATCTGACAGCTCGACAGTTTGTGATTTAGGTTGCACACAACCTTCACTGTTTACACACACAGACACTTCACTTGGGAACACACAACTTGTTGCTGTGGCAATTACAGTAATGTAGCTTGGTAAACATCAGAGGACAGGAAAGAAGTGCTGTGTGTGTGTGAGAGAGAGCGCGAGAGACACACACACACCGCCATCCTCGAAAGCGCTGAGATGATTGAAAATTGATTCTGAGCAATTTTTCTGCCCTTGTGATGCACAACAACAGACAGACTGCACACACACAAACACTCACATATTGTACACACATATCACAACACACTCATGTACACTTAGTACATGCATACACATGCTGGTGCTAGTCTGGGTTAATGTGGGGGCTCTTAAGGAAGTGCAGAAGGCCACTCTAAACCCTATTCATCACTCAGACCACCAAAGACAGAGAGAGTGAATATCCCGCCTAGTAAATTGACTTCTTAGCGACTTTGGAGTGGATTTTCTTCCTCCGTTTGGCGCCAATGCACCTGATTCAGTTTCATCTCCACTTAAATGATTTTTTAGTGAATGTTCAACCCACCACGTTATCTTTTCTTCTCAAACTTCCTCTTCCTTTTCATCCTTCTCTCTTTCTCTCTCTGTCTTTTCCTCTTCTCCTAAATTGGTCTTGTTTTTGGACTTCCCCAAGGTTTAACCCCTCACCTCTGCCCCTTAAGCCTGAACTGGGAGGCTGGCTTCATTAAAAGAGGCTCCCGCTGAGCCCAGCGTGTGCGTGTCCGTGCGTGTGTGTTTTTGTTTGAAGGGGCTGGGGGTATTAGACCCACACAGGAACTATATCATGCTGCTAAGTTAGGAACCTTCTGAAAGAGAAGACACACACACGTCCACCCACAGACGCATGCACATGCACATGCACGCACCAATCCTAGACATAGTCGCTGCTGAAACAAACAGCTGACAGCCTCTATCCATGATGTGTAGAAAAAGAGATTTAACCGCACACACACACAGACGCGGTGCCACACGATGCTGATGCTGTACATGCATCAAATTCACAGCAGCAAGGACCGAAAATGTTCTGTCCCATTTCGCTCTCTTCCTTGTGTTGCACTTTTTCTTTGACATCCACCCTAAGAAAGATAAATCTAAAAAAACTTGGTGTCCCTGTTTCCTCCCTCCGTCCACACCAAGCTGTTATTTTTCACACTCAGTAACTGAGCTGTTTGAGAGCGCAGATAAATCTTAAAATGCTGGCCTCAGGTTTTGGAGTGCACCAGAAAACTTGAGCTTTTTGAAAACAATGAAAAAGTCTTTGGTCAGGAATGTTACCAAAAAGCAGTTAAAATGCCGGCTTCCTGTAACCTCTAATCCTCGCTGTGGTCACACACTTTAAATGTCAGCATAGATGCACAGACCACTCTTCGTCCTTTATAACGATTTGGCCGACGCCTCGGTGCACCAAAGCTGGGCAGCGTTTGCTTTTTCGGTCTCATCACAGAAAAATGTGTAAATGACAATACGAAATTGTGAGTTTGGCTACAATGAAACCAAGCATCAGGCTCCGGGGCAGAAAAGTAAAACCAACAGTAAAGTGTCGAAAACTCAAACTCCTCAAATGGCCACTTGAGGCTGATTCCAAAAGCAAGGAAAGCCCCAAAGAAGCCTGTGTTAAAACACACAACTTTCCAACACAAATAATCATATTTACAGTCCTTCCAAACGTAGGGAGGGTTACAATTGTTACAGCTGTGCATTGCTTGGGGTGTGGATTTCCTTGCATGAGCAGTGGTTGTCTGGGTTAACTTCAGCTAATTTGAGCTGCTCAATTCTACTTCTTAATCAAGTTTGTGGGTCCTTCTGGAGTATTTTCATGCTATTATCTTACAAATAACATAACTTGGTGTTTGGGTAAAAACACAACATCCAAGAATGTTGCACTCCATTTTCTGTGAGTAAAATTCTAGTGTTTATTAGTCTGTTATTTAGCTCTAATTAACACCTAATTTCCAGTATAGTCCCTAAATGAACCTTAAGTGACAGTGGTTAGTGGTTAGTGGCTATGATTTGTGTACAGACTCAATTTAAAACAGGTGAACAGGAGGGCAAAGTGGACCAGTCTGACTATGTGAGACATCTGTCCAGATGCTGGCTGTATGTGTCTGTTTTCACACTGTTGAAATCCATTTTGGTGCGAATGGATCTTCTACGGATCTTCCTGTTTTTCTCACCTCTGGTGGTCCAGGATGTGTGTGTGCGCGCATGTGCGCGGGTGTGTATGCGCGACAGAGTCAGGTCTTCAGTGTTAAGAGCTTAGAGCTGCTTTTCTAAAGGACCTTTTCAATGTGAGGGGGGCTTCTGACACCCTCCGTGTCTAAGAAGACCTAAGCATGAAAGAGCACTACTCAATTCTCACACATGTACCCCTCATCCTTTCCCCTCCTCCCTGTTTTTTGTGTCTCACGCCGGACACACATACACAAACTCTTACCTACTGTTATACAGTTTCTGAATCTCTTTTGTACGAAACCTACCGCCACAAGATTCTTCCCAGGTCCAGCAGACTGGGGGTTCCTGTGGCAGTGTGTGTGTGTGTGTGGTAGGCTATGAGTCGGAGTTGGCAGTGCAGTAAACTAATCATCTTGTTCAAATCCCTTTCGGAGACCTTAATCCTATTAAGTTTTAGAATGTGTGAATGGGCAAAGACGGAGCTGGAAAGAGTCAAAAAGGAAAAAGAAAAAAGGAGGAGAAGGTGAAGAAGAGGAGGAGAAGGAGTGAGTTTCAGTTTTTGCTGGTGGGGCTTTATGAAGAGATGGTCAGGGAGGCTAAAAATTATGCTGGGACATTCAGTATGCGCTAGTGTGTGCGTGTCTGCAGTCGGATCCTCCAGCTAATTCGGGCAGCGGTGCCATTAGTGGACCCCCAAAGATCACACTTCTGTGAGCAATTAGGAGGAAAAAGACTCACAAAGAAAAGAGAGGAGATGAGAGGAGAAAGGAGAAGGAGGAGAGTAGACCTTTTGAAGACAATGCCGAGGATTATTGAGCACACTGGGCCAGGACTGGCACCTGGCAGTGTGGACGAATGCGTGCGCCTGGTGTGCGCGTCATGACCTCTCTGGTTTAAATTTAAGTACATCTTGTAAATCTTGGGCAGCAGAATTTCAGAACTGATAAAAGAACAACAACAAAAAAAAGGGATTCTTACTATTCCCTCCTTAAAGAGACAGTTATTATGCAGAATCACACACACCCTCCCACACACAGATCGCCTTCTCCTTCAGTCCCCCTCTTTAAACTAATATTGACTTTGCTCATGAATGACAGATCTGCAGTCCTCCTCACTCTCTCCCTCTCTTCCCAGCTCATTGTCTATTTCCCTTATTCACTGTCACACCTCACGCACATACTTTGAATACCAGGTGAGAGGGTTGCTATGGTTACGGGGCAAGGGTGGACACCTATGGGACATTTTCACTTGACAGAGATGTCCCCTGTGTGTACGTGGGTGCGCCTGTCCTGCAGAGGTGGCAATTTGCCCGAAAGAAGGTGCGCACTCATGTGTGTGTGTATGTGCGTGTATGTTCGCACGTGTGTGTGTGTGTGTGTTGCCTCCGTGAGTTACAAAATGCCCAGCTTAGAGAAGCTCATGTGGTAAGAGCTGTGTTACTTTTCCAGCTGATTTTGAGGTTTTATTTTGCAATGTTTCCTCGATTATAGTTTGAATGCAGAGAGAGCAAAGCCAAGATTTCTCGGCAGAAAAGTGACATTCTGCCTACTGATCTCCTACATAAATAGCTCACGCATTTTTCATTCAATTGTTCACCAATCTTTTATTTAGTTAGTTATTTTTTTTAGCCAGCTGCAAGCCACGTGCCACACTTGTTGCTGAGGAAACTACAAACGAAATATACATTGCCCTCTTATCTTTAGCTGGTAAAACAACAAAGCTGAAAAAAAATCGTATATTTGTGTGTGTGTTTGGATGTGTGCGTGTGTGTGTAAAAGCAGACTGACTACGTTGCTTTCCAGCCCAGGAACGGATTAGTCAGCGTTCTGAGACCATGACATCATCTAAAATGTTTACACGTGTAATTATAGACAAGTGAGAAATACATCTGTTGCACTAACGCACACACTCGCAGCGGAGAAATAGACATGGCTCGCAGTAATGCAGTAATTACATATGAGGAGAAGCACTTAATAATGGGGACCATCTGATGATGATATTTAGATTTGCAGCTGGCTCAACAGAGCAGGCCATCCCACTGTGGCCTGCACCTGTGCTCCTCCAACACGCGTGTTAGAAGCAATTCTTCTTCCCGTCATTCTGCAAGCATTTTAAGACATGTTTTGGCAAATGGAAGAGGAGAAACATCAAATGCCGGAGATGCTGAGAACATTTTAATCCCCAGGAAATCAACACATGCATGAGTTTACTGATCTATGTAGCGCATGTGCTTATCAGTCAAGCTGCTTTAACTAGCATTGGCGATGATAAAGATTCCTTCTTTCTAAGAACATAAACATATGTGCATATCCCAAAGAGGGCTTACAGTTTTAATGAGTGAAAGAAATGCAACAATTCAAACCAGTTGTTCAGTGGTGCCTGTGTAGATCCTCGTATTGGTCGTAATTTGAGTGAAATCTTTGAAGGAGACTGCTTTTTGAGCACCCTCTAATGGTCAACTTGGACTTTCAGTTTTTTTAACATCCAGATTTCTAAAGATGTTTGATCTTATTTTAATTAAAGAGTATTTAAATATAATGGAATATTTCATCTTTGATGTCTCCGTCCATTCCATAAATTTAACTTCTTTCCTGACATTTCTCTTCCTCCCCTTTTCGTCTTTCATCTTGATTTTTCTTCATTCCTTTGGGGGTCTTTCCATCCTTTTGTCTCCACCACTTTCTCTGTCTCTTTCTCCCACATCCCCTGCACCATCCTCCTCCTGCCCTGCTCCTTCTGTAATGAGTCTAATCCATCAGCCAGACAGTATTAATCGTATTCCGATAGCAGTGTGTTCACTCGCTGCTCGCTGCTGTCTCTGTCTCTACGAGTCAATAACCCCAACGCTAACACCTACACACTGCCTATGACAGGCTATGTGTGTATGTGTGTGTGTGTGTGTGTGTCTGCATGTGTTTGAATTTTAAAACCAGCTCAGCACTATAACCAAATTTATTGCAGTCTTTGCCTGGAAGAGCATCCAAAACACACACAAGATGTAGACACAAACACACACACCACAGCTAAAATGACCTCCACTGGATGAGTTGCCAGACCACTTGGTGGCCACAAGCCCTTGGTGAGTGACATCATATCCTTTTCCTGTTTGCCTCTTACACTGCCATACAATAATAAATAGAAAAGATAAATAGAATGTGACAGCACATGATTGCGCGTCTGTGTCCATTTGTGTGGGTTTGTGCGTCTGCCTGCATGTGTGCCTCAGCCTGCCTATCCACTGCCAGGTCAGAAAGTTTTTCACCCACGTCTTTGACCTGATCTGCCACAAACTCCATGACCCAATAAGCTGAAGCAGCAAGCAGCCACCTCCCTTCTCGTCTGCCTCCTTTCCATTTAAAACCTCAGCGACTTACAGAAAAAAAAAAACCTCTCACTAGCGGATAATGTATCAATCTGGTGCCCAACGATCCTTTGTCATTTTCAGACTTAGCTTTGCCATCAATTTTCCTCCCACAATTCGCTTCATCCATCAATCGCTGCACCATTCTCCTGATCGCTCAATCATTGCATCACTCTTTTCATACATCAATCATTCATTTGTGCAGTTCATCTGTCATCCTGCAATCCCGCACAGTCAGACATCCAGAAGCATTCTATTTAAAGTAAATGCTTTGGCTTAAGGAGGGAGTGGTGAGAAAGATCCCTAACCTGCATGTGTGTTATTTTAGTCTGACGCTTAAATTGTCATCATTAAAACCCTAACAGCCCATCTGCTGCTTTTTGCCATTCAAAGCGACCCACTGATGATAACAAATAAACAACTAAACGGCACAAAAATGGTTTTGATACAGCTATAAAATACAAAAAGTCAGTTTTTCCCCCCTCTAGCAACTCTTTGGTGAGATTGACAGCTGAGCTTAGGAAGTTATGGTCTGTGGTCGGGGAGAGTGTGTTTGTATATCAGGAATGAGGGGTTAGCAGATCTGTGGAAAGAGGCATAACGTGTGAGCACGAGTGTGGAGAGTAGCAGAGGACTGCACTGGCGATCACTTACTCACCCTGGTGTCATTATTCACAGTTTACAAACCATGACAAGACAGGCAGAGACAATCACGCGAGCGCGAGCGCTTGCACACACACACACACACACACCCCTCTTCTCACATCTCTTAATTCAGCAGTTTGCGCGGTTTTGTCTTTCCTTCCTTGTGTTTACCCAGCAGATTAGAGTGACATGCTGGCAAGCCCTCCTTACATATACACATACACAACTCCAGTTTACACATGTCTTTGTGATCATGCTGATAAGGTAACACCTTATGTTAAGGTCATTGCAGTATTTAAGAGTAATTCGTTAATAGCTTATAGATAATAAGACCCTTAAAATTCCTTATGAGAGATTTTAGCCTATTGCTACGTGGTTGCATGTATAATTCAACTTTTGTGGACATAAATTCAATGTTAGTGAAATTTAAAAAAAGATGTTAGGGGTGTTAAAGCATTTAAGATTAAAGCTGTGTCCACACTGGCCATTCTAGACTCTGGTTTCCAAGGTAACCCTCTAATGTAGCTACCCTCTATTGGTAGTTGCTTCAGTCGCTCACCCCTGGAAGTATATCACAGGTTATCGATAGTTGCTTGGAAACTTGAAAACTTTTAGCCTATCGTTAGGTGGTTGCTACACATCACAACATGTGATATAGACAGGGACCTTTGCGAACCTTCTGGGACCTATGATGTACCTGTGTGCCAAATTTGGTTGCTTAACTCCTGGCGGTCCAGGAGGAGTTTGTGGACAAAGAGACAGACAGACAAAGATTTTCTGTACCAGAGCAAGATTTGTTTAGTCTGTACAGCATGTGGAAATAGCGAACAAAGGAAGCATACGCTGACAATCGCCTCTGCCCACCCAAATACGATCCCATTGCTCTCACAGCATTCCAAGGAAATAAGTAGCATTCCTTGAAACCTTTGAATTATTAGTACTTCTTCTCTAAACTGACTCACAGTCAGTTATTAAAAATGTTGCAGCCTAAGATCCAAGATTTAAGATTCAGTTTAGGCAAATATATGGTGTCTGTTGATTGACTAAACAATAAATCTGCAAATAGTAATAACTTTAGCTCTAGACATTATGGCACATCATCGTCCTGGAAGAACGCTTTGCTGTCTTTTTTCTCTTCTATTTAGGAAACAGAATATTTGACATTAATTTCAATATTTTTGTTTTATAAAAAAAAATAATTGAATTGCAGCAACTTTATGCCATCTCATATGTTGAAATTTGGAGATTGCCACAGTGCTACATTCAGTTATTTAATTATTTATTTTTTATTCCTAGGAGACACAACCATCAATGAAGTATATGTCATGCAAGAGAACCCATGAGAACAAAATGAACAGGCCGAGTCGTCAGAATGATATTTAACATGTGTTGACAGATTCACAGCATTAACTCGGGCATTTAGTAACACGAAAGAAAAAAAACAATCCTCCTTAAAAGTCAGTTGCTGTCTTTCTTATTCTTTGGGTTGCATCTTTAAGAGCTTTTGGGAAGACCTGATAAATATAAAGACTAAGCACCATCTTTAAATGGAGAGCATTTTTTAAAGCATGTCCTCATAAATGGGGATAGTGGGTTTATTTTACAGCATAACACAATAAAATGACCACTGCTTAACAAAGCATAAAACACTTTATTGTAATGTCCCCGTATGAGGATATCAAGTCTCAGGAGGTTAACTTGAAGGGATGCGTGGGCAGCTACAGTTTATTAATCTAAGTTTAATAAAGCAGTGGTTATAACCTAAAAAGTGAGCCAAAACCTGAGGGTGTCCTTGAGTCTTAAAGATATCACACCCCATCTGTGCCAACATACAAAGAATTTTTACTTCATATCCTTCCTCTTCATATCTTTCTCAAAGAATTTCAGGTATTCAGCAGTGAGTGACATCAGCGTGACAGCTGATCTACAAAGGAACCCTCTGCAATGTCATTTCCATTCATCCATTTTCTTAACCGCAGGTAGCCAGTCAATCACAAAGCAGAGATGTCATGTATCTGCTTAAAAATAATTCTTTTCCAACTTATTCAGATGAATGAAATTGCTCTTTAGCAGTACTAGCACATCCAAATGTAACACATGCAGATGCTTCTTCGGGGTCGTTGTGGCCTCTCGGCTTCAGCTCACATTAAAGCAGGTAAAAAGGAGGTGGTCATCGCGTAAGAGCAGAGGCAGATCACATTTCTCCCATCAGGCACTATTAGAGTGTGTGTCACCATCTGTGTGTGTTGTGTGTATGTTAGAGACAGAAAGTGTTTCCTCCCCCGAGGCCTCTCACTTAAACTCAGTGTGAAAATGAGCCTCTTGTCAATCGTCTACTCGGGGCTGTTTCGGGAAATGAGCGATTCATCAGTCAGACGCTCGACTGTGAGGCTGTGGCAGTTTACAGTATCTGACCCGGCACCTGCACAATGCTTCACAGAGAGAGAGCGGGAGAGACCAGGGGGAGGAGAGGACGACAGACGGGGTGGGGCCAGAGGCGAACACAAAAAGATGGAAGAACAACATTTGTGGCCATCAGAAAGAAATCCAGGCGCTATTCAGAAAAAAAGAACAAATTGGCAGAAAGGCATAGTTTCTGCTTTTCTTTTATCGCTACTCCACCTCCTCTTCTCTGTCTCACTCCAAATCTATTCAAGATGTCTCCAGAACCGCCCCCCTCCCCGAAAACACCCATGTCCTCCACCCCTGTTTGCCAGCTCCCGGCAATTGCAGGCTAGCTGAAATATTCCTCTTCAAATAGTTTCTCTCCGTCAATGTTGTCTTTCTTTCTTTCACCACCGTAGAGGCTTGGGTCACACACACTTGTCACTCTGGACCAGCTGTCCTGCACCATCTGTCCACTGTCCGCTCAGCACACACACACACACACACACACACACACACACACACTGCAACTCTGGTGCTAAAATGTGGCAGTTACTGGCAAAGACGCCATGCCCGGGAACAATTTTTGTTTATTGGGCATGTGTCAAAATAAATACAATATTTGAGACTGATAGAAGGGAGACAAAGAGTGAGAGTGGTGAGAGACAAAAGACGGGAAAGAAAAACAGAGAGCAAACAAAGAAGCTGAGGATCTATTTCCATATGACCAACAGGGTGAGAATGAGAAGTCACGCATAATCCAGGCTAGTTGTAGGCTTTCAGGATTGCTTGTTTGGGTTTTTAATGCATTTGTGCCACATTTACTGAAACACCATATGCGCTGAAGTGAGCAAAATTACTGTGTGCGCTCTGCATTCCTCTGAGCAGTGAGTTGGAAAGACTGGCCATGAAAGCAAACAGCGTTGGCCATTAAGTCTCCTGGACACCAGCCAGACAACACACACGCGCGCACATTTATGTGTGCACATATATGTCACTAATGAAAAACTACTTAAGCATATGAGGTCTGGAATTTTGAGAAAGAGATCCTCGGTGATTGTGTGTTCATTTGGGAAAAACTAACACAAAGTTTTACATTGTTAATGTTTAAAATGACTTTTTAAAATTACTTCCTGATTTGCACTCTTTCTGCTAAAAGAAAAATATTCATATTCATGACACTAATATGTAGTTGATATCCAGAGGGCTGGAGCCTTTCTTAGTTGTCACAGGGTGAGAGGAAGCTCAAGTAGGATAATTAAAGCACATTTTAAAGTTGCTCACTAATGTATATCCCTTTCCTGTTACTTTACATTTCTGCTTCACCACATTTTGTGGGGATATATTGTACTTTTTCCACAAATACCCTTATGTAATTACCGGAAGTTGCTGTAATTTTTTTTTGAAATTGCTGACTGATTCTGGAGGTAAAATATCACACGTAATGACCTTAAAAATACAGTAACATAACATTGTTATATAACACAGATAGTCCACATTCTGCTGTATTATGAATACTTTAACTATTAACATCTGGCTGACAACATGTCTGTATCTTACTATGTAACATTTTTTTAAATTACTGTATTGGAACGTCTAATTGCTTGTAAGCCAATTTTACCACTTTTGCCAACAATATGTTTGTTAAAATGTTCAAATTTCAGTCTCCTGGTTGAATAAGTAGCATCCTTGGGTAAGATATTGAACCCCAAGTTACTCCCAGTGTGTTCGTCAGACTATGAATGTTAGACTGAAAGCATTTAGATGTAGAAAACGGAGCTTGTGCAAATGCGTGAATTAGACATAATGCATAAAGTCCTTTGAGTGTTCAAGTAGAGTAGAAAAGCACTATATATAAAAAACAGGCAATTTAGTCATTTCTTAAACATAACAAACACACGAAAAAGCAATTTTTCCATGTGGACAGAGAATTTAAGAATTGATTTACCGTGAAAGAACGCGACCTGAGGAAGCATGAATGTTCATCTTATGGTATATAAACTGTAAGTTAGTTTGAGATTATTAAGCATGATGGAGCAATCTGTCAATGCAAGTTATTGTGTTACTGCAGAAGCCAGTCCCAGTAAGCATTTGAAAGATTCCTGTAAAGAAATTGGTTTAGATTCCAAAAGTGATCTCATAAATTTATGGAAATTGTAGGTCTGCTAAATAAGTCAGAACATCAGCAACATCTGCAGCGACTATTAAACACAGCTGAATTTATGCAACTGGCCAGTTTTTAAAAAAAAAAAATGTTTTGTGTCTTGTCTCTGAGTTTTTAGAAGCATTTAATATTTAGTAATTAATTTATGGCAGTGAGAGCCAATTATTGGCAGCAGACAAACCCACATGAAGTAGTTCCTTTTTGGGACTATGAGCTTATTTTAAACACTAAGTTATGAGCTATGAATGTTTATTTAAACCTGTGTGAAATCCTCTCTAAGACAGCTCTCAAAACTGTCAACATCTCTCTCCTGTATCACCAGACAGAGCTTCTCCTCACGGTGTTTGATCACACACCCTGACCAGGATCAGGGCTGTAGAGCACCGCATCACATTTCCTACATTTCCACTAAACAAGTCGAGACACTTCAGCTCTCCGACTGCTGCTGCTGAGTCCGGACCTACGTGATGCTGCTGTTCCATTTACTAACCACAGCACAACACGAGCAGCGCGGTCTGAAATTCAATCCTCCACGGTACAATGTCCACCATGAGGTTTGTGTCCCAAATATAGAGAACACGTTCAGGTCTAAAATCAGTAAGTGATTTTAGACAAGCTGCCTGCCAGCGGAAGGGACATAGGAGGCGCTGTGCAACACAAACACATCAGCTTCCTTTCTGAATCCTGCCGCTGTTAACTAAATTAGATTAGCAGGGTGTGTGTGTGTGTGTGTGTTTGTGGGCGCACCAGGAGTGTCATGTTAGTTGGTAATGCATTGGACAGCTGTGACACACATGTCCACCCTCCCACACACACACACACACACACACACACGCACGCACACACACACACACACACACACACACACACACACACACACACACACACACACACACACACACACACACACAGATAGCTACACACTTGCATACACATAAACTGATTAACATTTCAGAATACCAGCCTCCAGCGCTGACCTCTCAGAGATTGATTGACATGGCGACTGTTTTTAAATTCATAAGTATGCGTGTGCATGTGTGAGAGCGTCTATGCGTATGTGTGTGCGTGCCTGCACCAGTAATGCAACATCGAATGTGTGTGTTTGTAATGGAAGAAGTGGACTGATGTAATGAGGCTGTAATAAGGGCGAAGCTTAATCCTGGTGAAGACAGACATAGACCTCTCACCCCTACACACACACACACACACACACACACACAGACTTACACCCAGACACACACACACATATACATAGACACATACACACATAAATTTGACACTTTTTTCTTTCTTTTTCTCATACTGTTCAGACCCCCCCCCCTCCCCCCTCCCCTTTCTGCTTTTACCCCCCACTTTCCTTCCCCTCTTTTTCTTCTTGACCACAAACCCTTTTTGGCTACTCATTTTAACTTACACCTCCTTCTTTCCTTCCTTGCAACCCTTCAATTTCTCTAATCTTTTCTTCCGCTTCGTCCTCAATTCTTTCCCCAGTTTTTACATGAAGCTCTTCTTTCCTTTATCTATATTTCCATTCCACAACATTCAACATTTGTCTTGTTGACATATTATTTTAGTCTAGCCTATTTTTCTATCCGTTCTTCCCAAGCGGCAACAAGCAAAGTAAAAAACCTGCAGTTTCTCAGTTGGTCATAGATATTCGTGTTACAATGCTCAGCTTTAGAGCAGGAATGCTTCTAGACCAGAGCTTTACAGCATAGCTCAAATACCATCATGTTGAAAAAGAAAGTTTTCATAGGACTCTATGTAGTTCTGTGAATAACTAATCACACTACATTATTTAAAAGCTTGTAAACCACCTTTTTACATTAATAAGTTGAAGAAATCCTTTTTGTATGACTTTATCAGAATTTTGGCCACTCTTCTTTACAACTTTGCTTCAGTTCATTGAGGTTTGCAGGCATTTATACATTGTTCCCTTAAGGTCCTGTCACAGTATTTCAATCAGGCTGATGGATTGACTTTAATCCTCCCAATACATTCTTTTCTTTTTCAGCCGTTCTGTTGTAGTTTTGCTGCTCTGCTTGGTATCACTGACCATTTCTGTGCATTACGACCAAACATCTGCATCGGGGTCTTGTCCAAATGACATTGTTCCAAAAGTCCTTGTTGAGAAAATAACTTTACAAACTTAAGCCGTGCTGGTGTGTCCTTTTTAGAGCAAACTGGTTTTCTCCTGGTAACCTTTCCTAAAAAATTTGTGGTTATTGGCACAACTTTACTTATTTCCAAGCTGCATGAAAAAGAAGATAAAGTCTAAAGCTCCAGCCACTTTATTGCTTGACCAACATGTTTTAGCTTGTACTTTTCATCACGGTCCCTTCTAGATGACCTTGATGAAGGGAACAAGCATTCCTTATAATACAAGTGTAGCTGGAACTACAACCTTTTTACTCTTTCAGGGACTGAGAAGCACTTGGCTGTTACTGCCCTCTCAGTTCCTATGGAAGCAATTAAGGGGTGACTGCAGAGATCCCTGTGAAATGTTTCTCTAAAAAAATTTTTAAAAAAATGCTTTTTTGCTGTTGTTCTTAAACAGCTGCTCTAATTTAAAATATCTCATTTGTTTAACAACAAGGTTCAAAGGTAAGCTAAATTGAACCTCTTAACTGTATTTCTTTGTGGTATCCGTAACTGACACTTGACATGGCTTGTTTCGTGGTTACATATAATACAACTGCACCCAAGAAGTCTATGTTTTATGTCCAGTTTTGGTAAGCTTAATTATGGTATTTTGTTTGTATTTTTCTTAGCACTAAATAGCAGTTCTGTGGCTATCAAAGTGCCCATACAGTCTATTCACGTTTGACAAATCAGCCTCTTATCCAGATGTGGTCAATGTTGGTTCCAGTAGCTGTAATGAAAAACTCTAGACTTTAAAGCAGGACTTCACAGACTAATAGGTGTTATTACGGTGGATATGCCCGTCTTTTATATACAGTCTACATGGTCTCTTTTAACTTCCCTTATTGCTCTGCTTTTCCACCCTCTTCTCTTCATTTCCTTCTGTCCTGTGTCCCACCTCTTTATTTTCCTCTGCTCCATTCCTCCTTTCCTCTGTCCTTCTCCCTTTCTCTCAGTGAATACCAAAGAGGGCACGCATGCTTCCTTTAAGTCTTCCACATTAAGCGGGGCAATAAAACACTACCAAACATGCACACACCCACACAAACATGGTGTAGTTTAAGTAGATGAGCTACTGTGGTTTTTTCCAAAGAGTCTAAGTCCATTTCATGCTCCAGACACACATTTACCACCACAATTTATTGTCCTGAGGTGGCCAGAATAGGAAACATACACATTCTCTTTCACTCTCATACACATACACGTATACAAACACAAATTATGGTGATTTCTCGCTTGGTTCAGGTTTTTGAGGCAAAGGTTATTTTCTGTCTTGGGTTTCACCAAAGGAAATGATTCCCCACTGGTTTAAAGATTTAACAGCCTAATTCTTGCATAAGACCATTCACTACTGTCAAGTCATTTTTATTTGATTTTTGAGTTCCTTTTAACATCAAAACAGGGACAGCAAATATGGCCAGACTAACAGCAAACTACTGTGACTGAAGTGGTATCAACTCATGAGTTTCTTTCATTAGTGGTGGTGTGATTTCATGATGCCTTCAAGTGGCTTATGTTTGCTGTGTTCGTGAGAAGATGTGACACAGTGCTCTGATTTTTAAAAAATGCTTTTGACAAATGAGCTTTTTTTGTGAAAAACACAAAAACCACCCCGTTTGCATTCATCGTTAGTACTTTGCACAGACGCTTAGTACACGCCAATACTGCAGTGTTGTTTGGTGTGTTCATGCTGTGGGTAAACTGATATACATAAAAACATTGGGACTCACTTTTATATGCAAAAAACTCATCTTAGTCCATTGCTTTTTTAAAAATTTAACATGCTTTTATAAGTTGTTATAGGTGAATTAATGCTATGAACTGGTCATTTTACTCCATTGCAAGGAAAAAAATATAGATAAGAACCTTCAGGGACCTTAAATGTACATGTGAGTAAAGTTTGGCTGCTCAACTCCTAATGGTATAGGAGGAGCTCATGAAGACATGCAAAAGGACACATATTTCATGCATTATACTAAGATGTCAGATTTTTACAACATATAAGTTAAAGGTAATTTTACTATTATATATTATTTATTATTAAAAACCTATTGAAACCTAAAAGGTAAAGTCAAATTAATCCTTGTAAATTAATCAGTGTAAAGTGGAAAAATACATAAAAACAGAGCAATTACATTAAAGTACAGTACAAAATATACCACAGGCTTGTGAGGTTCAACAGATGGTAAAACTGTTCAATATGTAGAAGCTAAATTTTGTGGAATATATAAAGCTGACGACTGCAACCTGCAGGAACTACAATTGCCTACACAAAGCTTGTGCAAAGCTTCCCACATATGGGCTTGCCCTGCACAGCACTTGACAGAGTGTTTGACTGACAGGTGATCTGCAGAAACAACAGAGGTTAAAAAAAGCACAAAATGACCACTTGTATAAAAACTCACAAGAAAAGTACTTGAGTGCAGCACAGGCCACTTTTGAGGAAAATGGTGCAACTTTAACCACAGTGGTTATATTCATTGTGCCAGCCACGGTGGATCTGGTCACAGTGGATTGGAGAGGGTGGCGTTGTGAAATTGTTTCTTTTTAGCGCGGGGGTCTTGGGAGGCCCTAGTGTGGCCATAGTGAAGGCGCTAGAGCGGGCTGCCTGATTAGAAAGAGAGCACTCTAAATACTGACAGGCAGCACTTGAGACAGGCTTGGGAGTGCAGGGGTCCTACTGAGCTATTGTTGCCCACCACGCAGGTTAACAAGACACTGCAGCAGCTTTTAACCTCTGTCTTTCATTTCTCTTGCACTTTGTCCCTTTTGGTTGGCCTCACTCTCACACATGTACTCGCGTAGATGGTCCCCCTATAACCCTTGTCTATTTTAATGTTTCCTTCTCTCCTCCCCCCTCCAATTTCTCCTTTTAAAGATAAAGGCAAGAAGAAAGAGCAGTGAACAAGAAAACAATTCCCTAGTAAGGAAATAAAAGAGCCTTTTTTCACCTCCACACCTCCAGCAATGACTTTATTCCCCCTGCACACTTCTTTTTTATTGAATTATATTGTTCCTTTTTATTCTGCTCATCAACCATTTATATCTCGAGGTCCAACTCACATCTCCCTCTTTCTTGTACAGTACCATGCAAGAGCCGCTACACATTTCTTTATATTTTGCTAGAAAATTGTGGAATAGGTGAAGTGATTTTTTTTTAAATGTGCAAACATAAATGACAGTATAAAAGGCAAACATCACAGTTTGGACAGTTCACACAAGCTTGAAAGTTAATATTTGGTTTGACCACCTTTATTTTTCAACAAACCTTGAACTTTCTCAGGAAAGCTTTCTAGTGATTTCTTTGAGTAGCCTTCAGGAACAGTTCTGCAGGTTTCTATAAGGGCATCCAAAGCTCTTCTTTGGATGTTTCTGCCCTTTATTACATTCTCTGCCATGACGATCCCACTTTCTTTCAATATTGTTAAGGGCCTAGGAGGCCAATCCACTGACTGGGTGTTCCACTGTGTGACTTGGATAGAAAAACTGTGTTTTACAGATGGCTGTCGACACACAGTGTTGTACCTTTCCCCTCGCCTACTCCATATATAATGAAGACATTTTGAACCACAAATGTAAAAATTGGATTAATGACTCCATCAGACTTGTTACCACTGATTTTTTAGTCCAGTCCTTCTGTAATCTCGCATATCTCAGCATTTTCTCTATGTTTCCCTTCCTTAATAATGTCTTCTTGACAGCCATCCTTCCACTGAGACCATTTCTGGTGAGACTGTGATTAGTAGAAGGATCAACTGAAGGTCCACTTGCTCCACTCTCAGCTTGTGTATCAGGTGTATTCTGGAGGTTTTGTTAAACACATGACTTTCAGATACTGTTCATCTTCACTTCTCAGTTCCTCAAATGTTCTAAGGACTCACTGCACATGTGTGTTATGTGTTATGTGCAAGTGTTTGCCTAATAGCTCTTTGGGAATCACCCTGTGCCTCTGAAAATGAACTGGACTGAAATGAGTGAAAAAAACATCCAAAGTCCAAAGAAAGACTTCAATAGACCTTCAGAATGAACCAGAGAACTATTACTCAACACCACTTTAAAAAATGACAAGAAAATCTGTCTAAAATGAGGGGTGGTTCAAGATTTTTGCACACTACTGTGTGTCTCTTGTGTATACAGCCAAATCTAGGTTATCATTTCCATAAGCTTTCAGTTCGAGCCCTTATAGAGGAGAGAATATAAAGAGGCTGCCCTGCGGCAACATATGTGGACGTGCACAGACACCCACACACACACACACACACGTGTGGACACAAGAACCAACACAAGAAGCACTGATAAACAAACCTGACAAAAATAAGCACACACATGCTATCAAGCAACGTTTTAGAAGTGGAAACACAGCCTGTTCATCTCTGGTTAATGTGCAGATGCTAAGAGGTATCCAAGAGACACTGGTAATTATAAAAACACACAGACACAGTAATCAGGGATTTCCCTCTCTGAGTTTATCACTCTGTGTTGACTCCATAGGGAGTCAAAAACAGTAAAGTCATTTCTGTATGACTTTACTGTTTTCTTTCTTTTACTTTTGTCTTTTAACATTTCTGCCTCTTCTTTCACTTTCTTCGTTTTCTCGTCTGTCTGTCCGTCACGCCTGGCTGCCATTCTGTCATCAGTCTCTGTTGCTCTTTCTCTAAAAGCTCCTAGCTGCCCTCAGGGCTCAACTTATAATATTACAGTAGACCTCATTTCTTTTACTCTTTGCCTTTTTTTGTCACAAACTCAGACATGCATGCACTGACACACACACACATACACAAATGGAAGAAAGCCGTACAATACCAGCACTAAGTGAGCACAGAGCCTCTGGAAAGAAGAAGCATCTTAAAAGGCCTTTGGGATGTCTGTCACGCACAAAAATAGCAGCTGTTTGGATTAATGTCTTGGACCTCTGGCCAGATCAATAAGCTCTTTGTTGCATGTAGTGTTGTGTTACGATGACCTTCAATTAATGAGCACTTTCGGGAGCAATTAGGAATCCGTGTTTGCTCAAAAAATAATTTGAATTTTACAACATGATGAAATGCATTCAAAATTTCTTTATTTTTTTGTATTAATATTAATGCATCCTAAGAACATTAGCATCTGCTAGGCTGGCTAAAACAAATCCTAATAGAGAGGAAAGTATCACGCACACACACATTGAATATTAATGCGAGCACAAACAGAAATGTACACATCTTCATTCAAATCAAACCAAAAGAACAAACCGGTTTCTCCGCCTGCAGCATACCACATACGGTGTATGCATGAGAGGCTGTGCATCTGTGTGTGTGTAAAGCATAACAGTTAACTGCATCAAACCCCCTTTAGTTACTTATGCGCGTATCCCTGTGTGTGTGTTTACGTGTGCGCATGTGTACCTGCATGCATAAGCGTGGCGGGGCGTTAGAAGCTGCTCTATTGATGAGAGAATGAAGTCATTTTTCAATGTGGGGTTAAGCGCTGCATTATTGCCGCCTCATTTGGCTTCTGTGGGCCACCATAGCCCTCCTGTCTGGTTTCCATGGCACAGAGAGAGAACAGAGAGGGGAATGTCCCTGCTTACCAGACTGCAAGTTCATCCATCAGCTTGCTCACACACACACACACACGCACACACACGCACACACGCACACGCACACGCACACACACACACACTCACGGGGGCAGGCAAAAAGGGCTTATCCCACTCACAGTCAACTTTCCCACAAAGTTGCAACAAATCAAGAGCAGCAGCGCTAAGTCTCCTAAAGCCAGCCAATATCACATTATACACCAGCTTGGATATACAAAGCTGCACAGAGTGGTGTGCTGCTGTAAAACCAATTCAGCTAAAAGTATAGAGTTTCTGTTACTACGACAGTCCACTGGGGTTCAATTGTAAACTCGGGAAACCTTAGAAAGTCCATAAAGCTACTGAAAGGAAACAGTTTAATTTCTCAGTAGTCTGTGTTTACTGCTGAATTTCCCGCCTTCCTTTGGTATGAAAGGGCTGAGATTTGCTCTGCATTGAGCATGCTGTACTTCACAAACACTGTAGGAATTGTTTGCAGTAATGGGGTGGGACGAGTTGGCTTAATGCGCACATGCACCTTCGTGAGTGTGCGTGTGTTTGGGGGTGGGGCAAGCGGGTGTATGTTGGCTGTTTGAACAAGCACTGAACGTGAGCCAGCCATGTCAGTTCACATAATAATGACATTCCTCTGGTGATATCATACAGGGCTGATAGAGAACAGCTTCACCGTAGAGACAGAGAGATGGATGAACTGTCCTCTTTCATTAATGTACGCATTGCCAATTTTCTTGTGCTTAACAAAGTTCAGCAAAAACATCCTACAAGCTGGGTCCGTCTTTCTCTTCCCGTTTTCTTTTAATCCCATGGAGGTCAAACCCTTCGTCTTCGCTTGGGTTTACTGTAAACATCACCATGTATCACTGTCATATCAGCGCATTTATCTTCTATAGAGGGGCAGTATTCCCGCAGTGCACTATTCACCCGTATTCACTCGCTCACGCTGAGCACAGAGCGCATTCAGACCCATGCATCTATGTATGCATGTATGCACACATGCCGACGTGCACACAAACAATCTACAACCTATTGTGCTTCAGCCTGTGTGACATTTTTATATTTTGAAATCAATTTATCTTGGAGACACAAAAGAGTATGAGTGCACACACAGAATTCAACTGTGCATACACGAGAGCTGTTAAACACGGGATATCACAGTAGGCTTAATTTTTCTTCATGAAAGAAACATTAAATGCACATTATTGCAAAGTTGGAAGACATACAGTGTTCCATTGTACTTAAAACAAACAAAGATTTCAGCAAGTTCTCATTCCCAGGGTGTCAAGTAGTGCCATTCTGTCTCAGCCGCGGGCGTTTTTTGCTGTTGGCACCATGATGCACCAGGTTATTTTAAATGTGACAGGTCTCACTCCCAAAGTGCCACATAAACAATTGAAGGCCATGCCATGTGTATATATATATATATATATATATATATATATATATATATATATATATATATATATATATATATATATATATTGCTATTACCCTAGCAAAGCAGAGCGTGGAACAAGAACAAAAAGTTTTTAAGCAGGACACAAACCTGGCTAAGAAAGGCTCCCCTTCCCGAGGCAGACCTTTACGCATGACTCCATCTATTTCTAACATGACAGTGACCAATGTGTCAAACTCCCCCTATGCAAAAGGACACTTTCTGCATATCTCAGCAATTCCAGTATCAACTGCAACAATGTCATTACTTGATCTCCAGACAACATATTGCAGATTCTAACTTCTGCAGTTATGGCAAGAAACTCAAAAGTACTTGATCTTAGAGTTTAAAGCAAACAATAAACCTATTTGCAGTTAGGACCATAAAAATTCCCGCATGCAATGATTAATTTTGTATAAATTTGTGTTGTTTAATTGTTGGTGTCAGTGTTTCTTGCAGGCAGAGTTTTATTTCTGTTGTTCTTTTAAGTCTTTACATAAATAGGACTTTAATCTCGATGAGATTAGCAGATTAAAAAAGAGGTCTATAAATCAAAGGCCCACAGGCATTTACATGCGCACCCCACAGAGTGGTGGCGGGGCCCTGTAAAGCAGACATGATCCATTTGGATCCATCTCTACTTCCCCTGTGTCTATAAAAAGCGTGGTGTCACATAGTGAGATCTCCTGTCTTCTTTCCCAGACTCTCTGACGAGGTGTCAACCCTTCTCAGCTCCACCTGACACAGAAGCCACATACCAAACATCGTCATTCCTGTTTGTATGTATCTGTGGGAGTGCATGTTGCTTCTGTTATCACCTTCCTCTCTGCAGTTCCTCTGTTTATCCATCATGTTAAGATCTAGCAGTCAAATAAAACCGCTGCATATGGGTCACACGGAACAAAAACCAATGAGAAACTCAGTGTGCTTCCTCTGGCCCTGCTCATCATACTGAGAGGCATTTGGTTCGAGCCTATTGCACTGACAATCAAAATGCCTCCTGTAATGCTATCATCACACAGCAGCGCCCGTGGCAACTGTATTACACCCATTCAAAGGACACATAACTTTATTAACTCGCACACAGCGTGACATGTCTCAAAAAGCAGCAGGCTGTGCAGGCTGCCTGCCATCCTGATAACATAACTTTATTAGCCAGTCTATTGACAGAGTTGCACACAGCCGCATTGCAAACCCAACAAGTTCATTAAGTTGGCCTTCAATTTAATCAATTCAGCGCAACTTTATTACTAGCAACACTGGCAGGACGCAGCAGTGGCCGCGCTGTTTTCGGCTGCCAATGAAAAGGATCGCAAGACAACATGGAGGAAAAAGACAAGCAGGCTCTTGCACGTCCTCTTAGACAAACATGGCAGCCTAGAGCTTTCATCAGTGTTCAGGGTCAAGGTAACACATGAACTGTGTCTAAAGTAAGAGAGCTAGGTTTAAGGATCCACTTCAACTACGTTCAAGGAAATTAAAAGTCCCCTTAAGTGATATAAAATTCTTCAGTGAATGCAAATAATTTACATTTCAAGAGTTTAATTACTTGAAACAAAAAGACCACTTCAAGACTGTTCAGTGTCTGTGCAATGCCCTGCTTCAAATTTCAACAATAGAGCTGAGCCTCTTAGGCGAGGATTCACCTTTAAATGAGTTCTGATGTCACAAACCATGCTCACAGGTAACTTTAAACTCCTACATAGCTCTGCTTCAACTCATCACATACTGACACTTAGTCAGGAGCAGTTGGTGTCATATTTTCACATACCGCCTAATCCTTCAGCATCATTTTTCAACCTGCAGGGCGCTGCTCCAGAATACCACTTTCTGCATAACAAAGTATAACAACTGCCAAAAGTCTCGATAAGATGGGGGCTGATGGCATAATCACATAACTTCCACCACACACAGGCTTTGGGTTCCTTCTGGGGCTGATACTTTGTAATTTAACATTTTTTTCTGTCCCTTTGGTTTCATTTAGATGCCAAAAAGATCATAAATTAGATCAAAATACACCCCTGTACAATTTTAACAATGAAACACAGATAGTGTTACCTATAATGACAAATAACCATTCATGAAAGGCATCAGAGTGTAACTGAGGATTGCAGTAAATAATAGTAAAAAAAATAATAACAACAAACAAATATTCGACACAAGTATTCAAGTTAAATGCGAAATGTTAGGATGGCATACACACTGCATATTTACACGCACACAGTTGGATTCCTAGACACAGTACCATGTGGCATTTGCTTATTGAATACTTTCCTGTGGAACACATTCATAATTTATGGAGAGATTGGATCTGTCTCAACAACAAACCCTCCCCGATCCCCCCCAACCAGCTTTCCAAAACCTCTGTCAGCCTTTTTCACTTCATTTCAATAAACTTCACTCGCTGTGACACAAAGCGAAACAGTGACTCTTAAAAAATATTTTCATTCACATTAAAGAAACTAAAATAAATGTTTATCTCTTCCATCTCTTTAAAAAAAAAACCCAAAAAAACTTTTTTCTCTCTTTGTGTCACTTTGTATCGCTCTTTCTTCTCTCTTACTCCAGGGATTTCAGAGCGAGTGATGTTACTAATTGACCAATCAGATTGCACTAACAAGCTGTCAGACTGCGTTAGGATCATCCGCCAATCACGGACGGCTGAGTTGTCTCCCTGGGCAACAGTTAGCCAATGACCTGCAAGAATCTGACTAGGAGCAATTGCAATCAACCACCAGAAGCTGTAGTCAGACTACATATATGAGCACGCGCGCGCGCACACACACACACACACACACACATAGAGGATGTCTAAAAGTCACAGGGTCCATCAATACAGACAAGACAGTTATTTACAAAGGGTGAATAATATTTGTGTGTGTGTGTGTGTGTGCGTGTGTGTGTGTCTGTGTTTATGTGTGCGCCATTGCAGAGAAAGAAAAAGCATCTTACTCAGGAACAAAGACTTTGCTGTCCATTAGTGGGCAAAAGCTTGAGGGCAAGTATACAAATACACAAACACACACCGAACTTTATTCATTTCAGCGTCTCTTAAGACCATCTCCGAGAACGTAAAAACTCACAGCAGCCTTTTCATGCTGTCAGAGCCTCATGCTCGCTCTCTTTCTCTCTCGTCTTCTAACTCTTTCTCTGTTTCCATCACTGTGCAGGTCCTTAACCTCCTTTTCCTCTTTTTATTTGCCCTCCTGACTGCCTCTCCTCTCCTTTCACCATCTCTTTACAGCCACTTTTTCAAACCACTTCTCCACACCTTTGTTCTCTTTCTGCCTCTTTTTTCTTCACCTCACCTCTTGGTCCTCTGTTCGTCTCTTGCCATCGAACCAGTCCTGCATTTCGGAGCATTTATTGACTTTTTCCCGTATCTTTCTAACTCACATCTCTCTTTTCCCTTTTTGTGCATCCCCGATTCCCTCGTCTGCCCTGAGGGAGAAGGAATTGTAAATATGTCACTGCTTTTAGGTGACAGCGGGTTGCCTCTTCAAGCTGCGGACATGGTCAGTGAAGCCTAGGTCATTACACACACACACACACACACACACACACACACACACACACACACACACACACACACACACACACACAGATTTAGCTCCTGTCTCATGACCACAGTTGTGATCAAGGAGCAACACACTCACACACATATGCACAGCCAGCTTGTTAGTATGTTAATTTTCACTGTGCATATAAATGATCATCTGAGCGCAAACAAACACACACAGTGGCCATCTGCTCCACTGGGGTGTGTGTGTGTGTTGTGAGAGTGTGTGGTCCTCTGTTACATGTCAAAGGAAAGAGACAATTTCCCTGAAACACGTCGACAGTACTTATCCACAAAACACACTTAAACTCAGACACAGAGGCATGACCGTACACCGTCATGCTTCCACCACTTCCGAGGACTTTACAGTAATTTCCGAAAGACTTAAACTAACCTTAAACCAAGCGTTCACACTTAAACGTTCTGATTTACTGCGTTGCATGTCTCGACAATGTGACTGCCTACATAGATTTATATCCCCACAACATGAGCAGTGGGAATTCAAACACACAGTCACAACAGCAGTAGGAAAACCAGAGCGCTAGGATCAGCGGAAAAAAAACTGAGAGTATAATGATCGCTGGCATTCCAGGGAATGCTGCATTACTTCATAATACATACACACCATACACACACATACACACACACACATGCCAAAAGAAAAGATGTTTGGGTAATGGAGACAGATAGAAGGGTAATCCCAATTTCATCTTTCCAGAAGGATAGTGGATTAAAGGAGGATTAGGACAGTATCATGACAAGATTATGACACACATGAAGCGCTGCTGTGCTGCTGTGCTACTGTGCTAAGCCCATTACTCCCTTTTCTTTCTTTTGTTCATGTGTGTGTGTGTGTGTGTGTGTGTGTGTGTGTGTGTGTGCAACTGAGTGAATGAACTCTACAGGATGAAAACGTGTAGAGTCCCTCTGCCTTTTCCTTGGGGAAAGTGCAAATGCAGTGCGTGTATGTGTGTTGGGGGAGGGGGGGTGGATGTTCGTTGGGGTTCAGATGTATTTCTCATGCTTTATGCCGCATATGGGTCACTGCTGTTGCCCCTCAGGAGTAAGGGGAGGAGTTAGAAATTGGGATTTCGGGTGGGGAGCGGGGGCCGAGCTACATGAGGGGTCTTAAATCTGTGTTTTGAACAAGGTTCACTGAGCTTCTGAATCAGTGAACACTTGTGCAGGCGATGCTGGAGAAGAGCCCAGTTCAGTCAATCATGAGTGAACTGCAATCATAATGGCAGAATAGTAGACAGCTTTACAAACAGGAGACAGACCTCCACCCGAGTGCCTTCAACTTGCGTGTCTGTGTACAGTAATGGTGCAGGTGGTGTGGTGAGCTGTTAAGTTTATGGGCTATGTGAGAAGGCGGCAATGAGAGATCTAACAGTGCGTTGTTATTTTTGGTCCAGGGTTCTTAGGTAACTAAAGTCAGACAGACTGACAGCACTGGATTTTTTACAACCTGTAGTCAAAAGTGACCTTTTCTATTTTATTAATCATTTTGAAATGCTGATTTCCAAATGTTTTTTTTTTAAATTTCATATAATAATTAATTTTTGTAGAGTGTGAAAAGCCATTTTTAACAGCTGCTTGAGTCGCATAATTCATCACAATGGACGCCAAATCTGCAGGTTGTTTTTTTTTCTTTCTTAATAAACATTCATCCTTGCTCAATAAATAAATTAGGCTTGTTTTGATAAAAACAAGTTGCCAGTTAAAATGCTTATTTCATTAAAAACATTTTATTTCACGCATCGTAGTATGAAAGGTTCAACAGGACCCTTTCATAAATGTTCTTAGTTCTTTCTACAGTGGTGAGTCAAAGTGTCATTGTCATGTGTCATGTGCTATTGTTAGGATGCCTGGGTCGTTGACCCAGGGTTTTGAGTTTATTATATTATTATCTTTTCTATTCTTTGGTTTCTAAGAGTTCTGTCTTATGGTTTATGTCTCTGTGTAATCCTTAGTTGCTGTCTCCCCTGTCTGCTATATCCCCGTGTCCAGTCAGTGTCTGTGTTTGCCCTGGTCCCACGTCTCTGTTCCCCCTGTTGTAGTGCCTGCCTGTGAGTCTGTGTCTGTAAGTTCAGTCTGTGGTATGTTTCCTGTTTTATTTTGAAGGTTGATGTCTTATGTTAATGTATCTGGTTTTGCTTCCCCTGTTTCGTTAGGCCTGATTTGCCCCAGCTGTTTTTCTCTCCTGTTGCCTATTCCCTGATTGCTCCCTCTATGTATTTAAGCCCTGTGTTTCAGTTTGTCGGTGTTGCGATCTACCGTTTACTATGCTGTGTGTTCTGTCTGTTTCACTGAGTTTGTATTTTGGAGTCTCAGTTTTGTTACCTTTTGTGAGTTCAGCATTAAAGCTGTTTTGAGTTCATGTCTGTCTCTGGAGTCTGCACTTTGGGTCCTTTTCCTGCCTGCACAAAGCCGTTCCATAACAGCTATAACAAAAAAGGCTATGAAACTGCTGTTTTAATGAATGATTGGTTGTTTGAAGTCATTTATCCAGAAAAAAGTTTTAAAAAAGTGTGATGATTGCACTTTCTCAGCTCTGAGGATTTACCGTTATCTGTCTGTTACAGTTAGGTCAAGATCTATATACTGGTAAGTTAACCAGAACAAAATAATAAAACAAATTTGTTATTGTAGGTAATATTTGGAACAATATAAATATGTAAAATGAAGAATATATTAAAATAAAATGAAGATATATTGTAACATTAACAAAGAATTATAGAGACAGAAGATTTAATACCGAAAGGGTTTATTCATGACATGGTGGAAGCACAAGCTAAACGAATGCAGCATGAGCATGCTAAGCATCAACACACGGCGAACGCATTTGTAAGGTCGCAATTCAGGGCTCAGTTGTCTTAAAGTGCCCTAGGCAAGATTTTCTGCAAAGTTTGATCAAGCTTTGTCTTGATGCATGCTCAGTGATCCAGGTAAGGAAATCCCAAAAAGTTGATCAAGTTTGATCAAGCCTGGTCCCCTCGTCTAAGAGGAGAAATGGAATGCGGGATTCTTACATTGTAAACAGGTTAGTGAAGTCCAATCTTTATTTTAAAAACAAAAACAAACAAACAAACAAACAAAAGAACAGAATGAACCACATATAATGACCCTTTTTCCCCCTATTTTCATTGTTCCATCTTTGGCATGTCTTTCCGTTAAGTCAGATAGAAATACACAAGCAGAAAAAGATTTGTTCGCTGTCACATTTTTTACTTCAATCGATATGAGCTGAAAGTAAAGGCGAGCGAGGAATGGGTTGGGTTCATGCAACAGAGGAACTGAGCGGTGGAGAGAAAGCAACACGAAGACAAGGTTGAAGAATGATGCTGGCAAAGAGAGTGAGGGGAGGGGGGAATGTGCATGTTATGACATCAGATGTCGTTAACCAATTAGACGGGGTGTTGCAGGAGAGTGGTACCAGCAGCCACTAAAAGCCCCACTGTCACTGACCTCCGGAAGAGAGAATTTAATAACAATCTCCCCTTTCGCTTCATCCTCTCTCTGGCCAGCAGCCACTTCGGTAACGGCAGCTTTTGTCCTTCCTGAGCTGCTGAACCCTTATTTATGTTGAAGCTGAGCAAACCTGCCCATCTGGAGAGTTCGAAACCTGAAGCCCTGGCTACTTAAACCGAGTGTCAAGACTGCAGATTATTTGCTGATCGCTCCTCAGTTTCCACATGACCAGATTAGCAATTAGCTTTAATGACCTTCAGTCAGAAGGTGAAGCTGCAGGATGATCTCATTCTGGTTTTGAATTATTGTTTTCTTTTTTGAAGAGTGGGGGTGTCATCGACACTTGAGTTTAAGTGAAGACCTGGAAAAGTGTCCGGCTACATGTTTAAAGAGAGGCACTGCAGTTGAAACGGCATGAAATTACACAAACTGCAACGAAGAAGGATTTACAGAATGGCTGTGATTCATTTCACTACATTAGAGGCGGAAATCTCTGTCTTTGAAACTGTCCTGCTAATGTAAAAAGACAATCTGTCCCAGAGCTTATAAGCATTCTCACAAATACAAGTGTAGCTGCTGCACAAGAACAGCTGAGCTTTAGATTGCTCCAAAATCCCCTGTGACCATGGGTTTGGGCCAGAGGGGTGAAATAAACTTACCACCTGCTACTGGTAGTCCACACACAGACACACCACACACACACTCTTTTCTCTAACATCTGCCACTGCAGTCCCTCGTGTTTTACCAACACCGGAAACTTTCAGACTAATAGTCACAGCTCAAAGCAGCACTGCTTACAGTTTCCCAGCTTTTAATGGTTGTTCGCCTTACACCATTAATGCATATCAATCACCATAAACACACACACACACATGCAGAACGCACAGACAGCAGGATTTGTATCAGTGAGCTGTGAATAACAGCTCTGCACCGAGTGTTCGGCTGTTAAAAGTACAGAGGGAGAGAGCAGAGTGATGAAAAGGAAAATAAAAGGTGGGATAAGGGGGATGGAGGAGAGGAGAAGAACCTGCAACACTCAGGTGATTGCAGGTAAAATGACAGAAACGCCCTCGGAGACAATGCTGCGGTAAAACTTTGATTTATGGAGTGGGGTATGCCTTTTTTTCTCAATGCTGCTGAGCAGAGATAACATCTCTACTAAACAGTAATTGGCATCCGCTATAAAAGTGGGAAGTTTTAAAGTTATATTTACAGCAGCTCCACCAGGAGGTCTCCCCATCGTCGAACTGCAGATGACAATGCAGCACATTTACTGATGAACTTGCTTTTATGGCTCAGGCATTCACAACAGTTGGCTGGAATTTGCGAGACAACCTGCTTAGCGCACAAAAAAGTTAACTTAAGACACTAAATGTTTATTTACACGTAATCAATTTAAACCACATTTCTTTCCTAATCTTAACCAAAATACTGTTGACACTCTCTGTGGTTAGTTTTGGTTTCTAGTGTGAGAGACGATGTTTTGTTTTAGCTACATTGGCTCTAAATGTTGTCCAATCTCATCACATGACACCTAGGACTCTAACAGCAGGAAATATAAAGTTAGATTAATCACTGAAGAGAACTACATACACGTGCCTTTTAAAAAACTGGCTGAGGTTAAAGGAAAATCAAACATTTGATTGAGATAAATGCTTTTTAGAGGCCCGTGATTGAAGACATGGAAAGGTCATAGTTCACATAAGTGCATGGATATCAGCTGTGCATGTTAATTAGTATGAGTCTAAACATTTTTCTGATTCTTTAATCCTTTAAAAAAATATTTTCTATGTGTAAAAACTGTTAATGTAAACAGTGGGCAACTTGAATACTTGCAGCTTTTGTTTAAAACATTAATAAAATAATTGACTGTATTTCAATTAAATGTTACAGCAGCCAGTTCGTAATTCAATAGTAAAAAATTATGTAATTGAAGTCAATAAAACACTTAAAGAAATTCCTCTTTCTTTAAAATATGAAAGCAGGCGATTAACTAATAATTTAGATAATTTAAAAAAAAAAATCACCAATTAAAAATAGTTGAATGATCTTCTCTAAGCAGTCGCACTGAGTATTTGAGCAGTTGTTTAAGCTCTGGTATGCATATATAAATAAATATATATGAAATTTCTTCCCAAAGCTTTGTCCCAGCATAGCTCATCTTTTTTTTATGTCTATCTGTGAATCACTTGACAAACAAAGCTTCTGTTACTACACTGGACATGATGCAGATAGCGGTGCATTTAAAAGCTTTGGTGAAATTCTGCCTTAGATTAAGTTGTGGATCAGTAGGTTCTAATATCTGTGCCAAGCGTGCATAGACAATGGACATAGCTCAACAGCTATACAGTGCATTGTGCACGATGAATACGCTCCAACTGGAAGTCTGGATGCACACACACAAACACACACAAACGGTCACGGAAGACAAACAACGATCAAACGTCCAGCTCCATCTCATCTGACTCTCTTTCATCTTTGCATGCTAATTAACCTTGACCTGAAAACTCCCAGTGTTTAATTGCTACCATGGAAATGACTTCCATTTGCACAACTGTCCAATCCCCCCCCCCCCCCCCCCCCACACACACACACACTGTTCAATTAGAACCATCCATTCTGCTTGACTAGCAACAGTCATCACCATCAGTCTATCAGATATCACCTGTCTCTGTCTGTTTCTGCACCGCTGGTTTACAGACATGCAGATGGGTAGAAAAGTGTGTTCAAGGTGCAAATGTAAATTCAAGTCTTTCACCTAAGTAGAACTTTCAGCACCACAGTAATGTATAAATAATATTTAATTTAAAAAAACAGATAAAAAGTGAAAGTAATATATCCACAAGCTAGATTACTACTACAACTTGCTGTCTGTCTAAAATCATGTAGGTTAAACAGAAAACGTATGTAAGTGTGTAATATAATGACTAGAAAACATAGTAACACAAAACAACCAAAAACCTTGGTACTTGGCATTTGCTTCGTCACTTGTCACCACTGAACATCTGTGATACACATGTAACAGAGAATTTTCATGATGCTAAAAAGAGTTTGCTGTGAGCAAACAAACTTGAAAAAAGAGATGTGAGAGTTTGAAGGTAAAAGGAGTCACAGAGGTGAAGACGGAAGAAAAAATAAAACCCAGCTAATTCAGAATGCTATAAAAGTCAACCAAGCCAACCCAATGGCTGCTTTCTCCTGAGAGAGCTGATTGAGAGAAATGAAGCAGAGATAGGAGCACTGCCATAATTTTAGAAATGCAGATCCAAAGTATTTTTCCTCCTCTGCATCAACCAGCTGCAAGATGATTCACCGAGACAGCAGCTTACAGTCATATACAGGACGTGCATATAGACTTCAAATGAGGCTTGTCATGCCTACAATGCTGAACTTAGAAACCCCCATAAACCTGCATGGGACCAGCATGCTAAACCCACAGACACACACACAGTGGGATTATTACTTGTGGTTTATGTCTGAACATGCCAGGTTGCCAGGCGGTAATGTGTTGTGGTTAATAATCCTTCCTCTCATCCCTCCTTCCCTCCTTCCCTCCTTCTCCATCTCATCATTCCTTCATCCCCCCCCCACCCCCTGGTTTTCCATATTCCAGGTGAAGACTGCTGTTACACATACACATACACACACACACACACACACACACACACACACACACACACACACACACACACACACACACACACACAAACAAATCATCTTTACAACCAGGCCTCTAACTTGCTTGAAGCAACGTTAACTGCCGCTGGTTTGCCTGGAGCCTCTGCGGATTGTATTGATTTGATCTGGAGTCAATGCCAGTCAGTAGATATTGAGGCTTTGAATTCTGCACCAAAAAGCCCAAAAAGATTCTCCAGCCTGAGCGAACAATGGGCTGTGTGTCCTCATTCATAACGGTTTAGGGAAAGACTATTGTTTCAGTTGAATAATCAGACTTTCACTGTAATAAACTCACAGAATCGACAAGGTTAAAACAAGAGAAGCTTTTGTGAAAAAAAAGCCTGCCCTTAATCGGCAGCAATATTGGATGCCTTGAAATAATGCTCCTCTTTTAAAAAGTGACAAAATCAGGAGGTGTGGTGCCAAAGTAAATACAGCTTTGCCAGCAAGGAGATCGTAATTTGTGTCCTGTGTGGCCCTTTGCATTGATTATTTTTGTTTTTAAATTGTTTCTTACCTTTACTTTTTACTTTCTGAAGATGTTTAGTTCAAGAGAAGACTGCAGTTCCGATTACAGTACTGACCTTTGTCGCAGCATTGACCTTGCACTAAAAAAGCACGGTCACCTGATGCGTATACGTAAATGTGACGCCAAAGACATCATTTAAAAGTGTATGTGACAAGCTGGGGGTGAGAACCACCCATAAAACTAGCGTGTAATGGCACTAAGACCAAAGGATACTCTGTCGGTATCTGTGAGACACCAGGGATTTCTTTTTTTTTTCTGTATAGAGCAAAGGGGTTTTGTACAATTGTGTAAAGTTTGGAGGAAAAGCCAGATGTGATTCATCAAAGGGACTGATGGGCAGGTTAGCAGTCAGTTTGTGTCCAATTTCCTTATGACCTTATGGGAAAAAGGAAAACAATGGAAATAGAAGTTTTACTAAAAAGGGGATTTCCACCTCTCAAACAGTCCAGTGTCTTTTAACACAGCAAAGGCAAAATCCTCAGCTGCTAAGATGTCTGAGAGAGACGAGGGGTTACCTAGCAGGTCACTAAGGTAACCTGACAGGAATCTTATGTGCTCTGAATGCGTGCACACACACACACACTGATAGTAACCCACCCACCCAGAGTGCTGCTTGTAATTATGAGAGCTGTAAAACAGGCTGACATCATAGCTTTGGGCTGCTCATTCTCTCACCGCCTCGCTTTCAGACTATAAAATACTGTAGTCTTGTGAGCAAATTCACTGTTCAGGTGTCTGACTTTTCGCTGTTGCTTTTAATGAGCTGGAAGAACTGAGTCTCTTTAAAAATAACAGACATTATTGTATACATAACGTCCTACAGAAATTCAAGTTTGACTACATGAACTCATTGTTCAGGAAACCAGTTTGAGGTGATTCGAGGAAGCAATTTGGGACATGGGTACACTTTGATTATAAAGGGATGGACATGGTTAGCAACAATACTACGATATGCTATGGCATTAATTAAATGATGCTCAGTTGGTATTAAAGAGCACAAAGTTAAACAAGAAAATATTTCCTATATCATTACAACACCAGCATCCTGAGCAATTGATACAGGAAGAAAGGATCCATGCTTTCATGTTTTTTACACAACATTTAGACTCTACCATCAAAATATCACTGCAGAAATCAAAACTCACCAGATGAAGTAACATTATCTGTCAGGAGTGTCAGTCAGTGTGGTCTTCTGCTGCTCAAGGTCTGCATATCTTGCTTGTAATGAGTATATATTTGAGTTACTGTAGTCTTGCTATCAGCTCAAAGTAGCCTTTCCATTCTCTCTCCTTTTCTGGCATCAAGAAGGCATTTTCACCCAGAGACTGCCGCTCACTGGATATTTTCAGACGATTTCTCTCTCAGATGACTCTCTGTAGAGATGACTGTGTGGGAAAATCTCAGTAGATAAGCCCTTTCTGAAATACTCAGACCAGCCCGTCTGGCACCAACAACCAGAAAACAGTCAAAGTCACTTAAATCATCTTTCCTCCTCATTCGGATGCTCAGGTTGAACTTCAGCAGGTCATTCCAACCATGCCTAAATGTTTTGACCTACTGCTCTTTGATTGCCTAATAAATATTTGTGTTAATGAGCAGCTGAACAGGTGTAATGACCCACTGCATCAACCCTTTCTTTCCCAAATTAAACTCCACTCTCAGTAACGTTTTAGGAAAATGCACTTTCTCCCAGATTATGTACGTTTGCTATGGTTGCTCTTGAGATTCAACCAGTTGCAGACACTTGATAATCAGGGGGGTCACATGGCTAGAAAACAGAGGTAAAGCTAACTGCAAAAATGTGCATATCAACTCAAACTGCATCTATTCCTGAAGTAAATGAAAGGAAACTTAAAAATGTAATTAAACTAATTAAAAATGTGAATAATTGGTCCCAGAAAGCCATCAGCATGAAAGCTATCCTGACCATTCTGCCATCAGCCTACCTGCTACTACTGCACTGCTTTCTGCCTTCTGATTTAAAAGATATTTTGTTGGAGAGAAAATAATTTCCCCTTAGATTGTAATTTTAAATTCAGCTTTGTTGTATAGGAAAATATATTTTTAGGAGACAGTACACACACACACACTCATGAAATAATTTAACAATGAACTCATCATCTGGTGGAGATAGTGACAGCGGAAAGAGGAAAGTGATAAGAGTGAAAGAATAAATGAAAGGAAATTTGAGGCATGCTAAACTGTTTCCCACCTCCTGATACTGAGCTGAAATGAGAAGACAGGCAGGCAGACTTCTGAAAACACTTAAAATGCACTGACATGTCATGAGTTGATAAGTACAGCCTGAAAAGAAAAACTGCCGCAATATAAAACAGAGCTTTGACTAAAAGTGTTCTGAGGCTGAGGATGAGATACAGATGCATGAAGTGGGAACATGAAAGACAGACATCACGTGTGTCAAAACTGTGACAAAATATCTCAAATACTGAAGCTCAGAATCAGAATTTGGTGTTAAAAAAAAACATGTTAAAATTTGTCTTTCTCATGTGGTTTCTCTGCCAGTGAGCGTTCAGGTCGCAGGTGACCCTGATTTCTATTTGGTGCGCTTTGGCCCAGGAACGGGAAGAAACGTGCACAAACACACGCCGTCCTCTGTGTCTCCTCTTGTTGCTCTCTTCTTCGCAGCTCCCTCACTTCTGTCTGCTAATATGTCGTAATTGGATTTCTCTGAACGATAAAGAGCTCTTTTTTGTATTACCATCACATTTAACCTCATAAAGGTCTGTTCTAAGCAGGAATCCACACACATGCCAAAAAAAAGGAAAGCGCGTCTGTGAAATATTTAAGAGGGCTAGTGTTGGGGAAAATGCTGTATTTTGTTTTTGGGAGAGAAAAAGTGAGAGAGAGAAGCTTCAGTACGATAAACCACAAAAACCTCCTTCGACTCGGGCCATTTAGGCCCATTTAGACACAACGCACTTGCAAGAGAGCGAGACTGAAAGGGTGGGGTGGGGGGTGGGGGTGCAAAAGCGAGGAAATACATGAGCCTCAGTTATTGTTACTGCTTGACAGAGAAACAGAAACAGATAGATAGATGAAGAAAAAATAAGTGTGAGGTGGAAGGAGTGATATGAAATGATCAGAGTCCTAACATGTCTGTGCATAGTTTATCTAATCACTCTTTCAGATAGCATCTGTTTAATCCTGTATTACCCAATCTTACTGGCATCCTCCGTGTGTATGTCTGTGTGTGTGTTCCCGAGAGTGTGTGTTCTTCTGTCTGACACTTGCTGAGAGGTCAAAGCTCTCTTGAGCAGCCGTCCAATTACGGAGGGCATGGTGTTACCGTAGAGATGAGAGAAAACTGTAATTGGATAATGACACATCAGAGTTGAAACCTGTCATTAGACACTCACAAAGACACATGTGTATGCACACACACGCGCACGCGCACTGGTCGAGCACCAACCTGTGATTACAAACCTGCTGATCCATCACCAGCCTCCAGCTACGGAGCTACAATGTCACATTTCTCTCTTTCTTGCTCACATTACTCTTCAGAAACCCTTCGTGCTCCATCTCTAATGGCAAAAATCACATTTGTTTCATATTTGAATATGTTTTTGTGTATTTTTTTCTTTTTTTTTGCTCCTTTGGCGCTAAAAAAATTGCTTTTAAATTGGTTTTTAAAGCTTAAAGTTTTCTCAAAGTGTCAGCGAATGGATCTGTTGTTGTGGGCCTGAGCCCTCACATTATGTAAACATAGTGCGTTTTAATGAGCCTGGGTCGCTCTGGTCACTTCAAACACACTCAGCTTTTGGTGAAATAATGTGAGAGGCTCTAAACTTGCGAGCAACATCTCTGGGAGCAATCACTGGTCAGCTCCCAGTTTCCTCTCTTGGTTTCTTCTGCATCATTACCATGGATGAGGGTCTTGCATAAGCCTCTCCAAACCAATGTGTAGGCTCGGGGGAAGAGAGAGCTGGGGAGGGGAAGTGGAGAGGGTGTGTAGGCAAGAAAGAGTATGAGAGGGAAAAGAATTAAGAGAAAGGTGCTGGGGAGAGAAAGGGGAGATAATAGCAGTAAGGGGAATAAAACAGGGGCGCAAAAAAGACCAAGTGAGCAGGAGAGGCAGCTAGGGAGGGCAGTGAGGTTTTCTTTTGTGGTGATTGGAGAGTGACAGGGGTGCCAATAGAGTGGCCAGCGATGACGGTCCCACTGGAGAATGCCGGCTATGCCAGTGGAGTGGCACTAATGGAGCCAGAGAGGGGATGCAGTTGCCTGCCCCGGAGGGGTATATTGTGCAACTGGACAAGGCGGCTTGACACGGAGCCAAGATGGAGGATTAGAGGGGAGGGAGGGAGGCACCCAGGACAGAGAAAGACAGCCATGTTAGGTCTGCTGACTGATTGACATAAACTCAGCTCTTTCTGTCTTCCATTTAACTGCAAGCGAGCCTCAGAGAGCACTCAGGGTTTCTGGTTTTTGTCCTGACGTATTTTCTCAGTCAGTGTTTTGCTACTCATAGAGTTTCCTGCCCAAAGTGCGAACATTGCAGCTGGTTGTCAAGCACAGTTTAGCTGCATCTGATCGCAGGAATGTGTTTGCTAATGAAAAAATAACTAAGATGATTTTGTTTCTTTATTTATTGTTTCAAATTAATCCATCCAATGTTCTGCTGAGCAGCACCAGGAGACTATCCCGACTGCCACAAGGAGAGACAAGGTATACCCTGGACAGGTTGACAGTCAGTCGCAGGGAGACAGACAACCATTTTTACTCACATTCTCACGTCCAATTAACCTAACTACATGTTTTTAAAGGGAAGCTATAGGACCCACGGGCAAAGGCTATGGCTTGAAGGCAGATTTGAACTCAGGACTCTCTCTCAACAATGCTAACCACACCACCATCATGGCCACTCCAAAATAATATTTTTAAAAACTGTTGGTATGAATATTACTTTAACTCTCACCACCTTTATAGAAACACAAACACACACACAACAAGAACAGCAGCAACAACCCCAAACACACGTTACATGGATGCACACAGCAAGCAGAGGTCAATATTGCTGAGTAGGCATTTGTTTGATTGAGGTTAGCAGAGGAACATTGATGAATTATACTGATTACTCCATAATCTCTCCCATAATTCACCAGCCCTGCCGTCTCATCCATCAATATGGTGTCTGGATCTATAGCTCCAGATACCCTGAGGAGACCAACCACCACAGAGGGGCTGTAAGATGGGGGGGATATACATCCTGCTGGCTCTAAGCTGCATAACACCGGCGTTTACCTCGTGTTATTAAGTTAAACACTGTGGCTAATGTGAATGAGGAGGGGAGAGGAAGTAGAGATAATACAGAGCGAGGGAAGTAAAGAGGATGATTTAGGCGTTTTTGCTGGGAGGAATTGCCGCACACCGTGACCCTTAATAACACACAAGCAAGGTGAAGAAATGCTTTGATGATCTCGAGGACCTCACACACACCCACACAGATTCACACAGAATCTGTGCTCTTAACTACCTGCTTCCAGGTAAGCTCTTCCTGGCGTTGGATAGGTATGTAAACCCCCCCCCCCCCGCCCCGCCCCCCGCCCCCCCCTCCCAATAATCCACACTCGGGTTACACACACACACACACCTGGACACTTCTCTCTGACAGACTTGCTGGCTCCAAGCTTCAGGCTACCTGCCATCTACAGTAAGCACTGACATACCTCTCTCCTCTCATTTCCACAACACTCTTCCCTTAGTTCTCCACCTTTCTTTACTTTCGCTGCCCCTCACTTTCTCCCACTCCTTTGCTTTTTTTTCTTTTCACGACTAGCTCACAATGGAGACGGCGCTTCTTTCTTCGCCCCGGTAAATTCCTCCCTGGTCTCTTTTTTCCCCCTTTTTTTCCCGCACCATTTAAGAGAGCAAACACGTCTCTAATCTTCCTCTTAAATACCCTTCATTCATTCGGTCTCTATCCACCCCTCCTCTTTCTGTGTGTTTTTCCAGGCGTAACTCTCACTCCTTGGACAAGTTGATGGGCAAAGCAGCGCCATCGCTTCTGGCATGTCCATTATCCTGGATATTTCATTGGCTGACGCTGATGATCCCTGACCTTTGACCTTAGTGGCCTGAACTTTGACACTCGCACGCCCTGGGCGGCAGGTGATTAATGAAGCTGCTGGCAGAAGACCAAATCAAGTAGTAAGAAATGGAAATTTGAAGGAAGATAAAACAAGAAAAGTTTCAATATTTAATAAACTTGGGTAGCCACCTCTCTACCCAAACGTGGGTAGAGAGGTGGTAATTTCAAACGAATGGTAAACATGAAATCCATAACTCGTGGAAAGTTTGCCTCTTAAACTCTAAAGCATATATTAAATAGAGTCTATGCAATGATTGAATAATTGCAACAAAAAAAAGCCATCCAGTGCAACATAAGACTAATCAACAGTACAACAGATTACATCCTGCAAAATTACTATTAAATTGGATCACAACAAAGCTGAGCAGCATAACCTTTATGGAGACAGACTTATTGCAGTCGGTCTATTAGACTTAATCAGGTCTTGCTAGGTGGACCTAATTAGGTCCTGGCTCTTTTACACCATTAATGCAGTGTTGTGCTACTAAAAAAAAATTAATTAAAAAAGCTTCAAACACATCTGCGCACACTTCCTGAGCTCCATCAAGAAACAAGTATGCTCTGGTTAAAGCCAAGAATTTTCATATCTTTACATTCTGTCTGTATAAGATCATCTTTTGTGCTGGTGCCCTCATAATAATGCCAGCACGGCTCTGGCAAGCCCTCTTTCAATCGCTTGAGAATGAATTACAGCATTGTGTTGGGATGTGAATGGCCAGATCACTTCTTAGGAATGAGTGGCCTTGAGCAATTCAGAATGGCGGTCGTGTGATTCATATGAGTGAGTCAGTGACACTCAACACCTCGACACTGTTGTAACTGTTCGTTTGCACTCAAGGTGAGACATAAAGTGTACCCAAATGACATGGGAAATGTCTGAAAACACACAAAGTCGACCACAAGAAAGAAAAATAACATCCCCCTATCCCCCCTCCCACCCCCCATTCGGCTGGAGTCGATGTGTGTGATCCAAGAGTCCCAATGAAAACATTTCTCCGACAATATGTCTTTATGCATGCTGAAAAGATCTGAAAAGAGCTGTTTTCTCGTGTGTGTGCGCGTTCGCTCCGGATCGAATGTGTGTGAGAGTTTTTATATCTGTTAAAGCGCATTCAGAGAAACAGGAGGGGGCAGGAAATATTGCTGAATGGTAAAGCGATGTGTTTGTGTCAGTGTGTGTCTATTTTTGTTAGACAGCAGGGAAAGGGGAGGGGTCACCCGCAAGCATCTTGGGCTGCAAAGGCTTAACTTCATTTCCTTCAGACAGACATAATGGCAGATATTTGCATATCGTATGTACACAAAGCCAGTGGCCAAACTTGTCTGCCAACAGATACGGATCTTTTTAAAGGCAGGTTGGGGAAAAAAAAGACTACAAGTAAATAATTTGCAAAACCACATTTTGTAAAGTTAAAAAAATGAACTTTGATGCTATAAGTTAGTTCAGTTTATACCCAAATAGACTCCTTGTTGTGCATATTTTGGTAAATTATTATCTGGCTCTTTGGCTAATTAGACACTGCACCTGAAATCTCATAGACTCACTCTATACTCAGCAGCCACTTTATTAGTTACACCTTACTAGTACCTCAGTTAGAGCCCATTCAGAAGTTTTTATGGCATAGATTAAGCAAGGTGGTGGAAACTTCCCTCAGAGATTTTAGTCCATATTGACATGACAGCATCACACAATTGAAGCATCGATCCACGATGTGCCTGGTGAGCTGGGCTCAGGTAGGCTGTGGCTTTCAATAATCATTTGGTACTAAAGACACCAAAGTGTGCCAAGAAATCCACTACAGCCCCACCACCAGCCTTAACCGTTTACACAAGGCACAATTGATCCGTGTTTTTAACTGAGACTCATCAGACCAGGCAACATGTTTCCAATGATCTACTGTTCAGTTTCCAAATTGTAGCCTCAGTTTTCTGTTCCTGGCAGACTGGATTGGACCTGGTGTGATCTTCTGCCGTTGTAGCCCACATGCTTCAAGGTTTAATGAACCGAGCATTCAGAGATAACCTTTTTCATTCCTTGGTTGTAACAAGTAGTTATTTAACAGTGTGGCCATTCATGAAATCAAATCCCAGTAGATCAGCAATTTCTGAAATACTCCGACCAATCAGACCACATTCAGTGTCACTTGATGCACCTTTCTTCTCCATTCTGTGGTGTTGTAATCTACTACCAGAATACAAAAATATCTCACATTTAAGTGATTGATTATCTTGTGCATTTTATTCATTTGTTTTCCCGGACTCTTCAATAAAAGTAAATTATTGGATAATGACATCAATGAAAGCCACAGGCCAAAAACACATTGGTTAAGTTCCCCAAATCAAAGAGTATAAAAACAACTCCCAGCAAATCTCTTGCACAAACAGCTGTTCCATGTGGGACTTTTCATTAGTAAACATTTAATTTATCATTGTTTCAGTCAGCGCGAGGGAGGACACTTTCCCTCCTCGGCCTTTTAAATCACCACGTGCTTAGATCTCCTGATTGGAACATTCTTCACCTTTGACCTCTGCTGGTCCATAAGGTCGTCATCTCTGTGGCAACTAAAATGCCCTAACGCTCTCTGTCTTAATTAAAAAACACTATTTACTCGGAGAAAATTTCATTTTCTTTACCTTTGACCTCTCGCTTCCTTGTGTTTTCTCCCCCTCCCTCTCTGTTAGTTAACGGGGAAAGGCGAAATCTTATGAAAGATGCCCCGACGCTGTAGTGCAACCATTATGATAGGCCTGTCGTCTCGGGCGAGTTTGTGTGTGTGCAGCAGGGTTAAGCTCTCGCACAAGACAAAGCCACAACCTTCAAGGCTGCTAAGCAACAATGCCGCCTGGTAAAGCCTCATCAGGGCACCGTTTAGCCGAGGATTAGAGACTATTACACACACATAAACACACATATATACACACACACAACGCAAAACATTGTCTCACCAGCTCATTAATTCAAACCTCGCTTTATTTCTGCTTAAATGTGCGAGAGACCTGACGTTCCACCTCTCAGTCAACTTTTCGATGCTGATTCTCCTTCTCAGTGGAGAGACAAGTGTTTTTTTCCCCCACTCATAATTTTTGAAATTGATGAAAACCTTCGCTGTGTGCTGGAACAACGTGGTGATGAGATATTTTAAACATAAAAACTGAACCAGTTAGTAAAACTTAAAGGTCAAGGCTTAAAAAAATAGAGATCCAGCAAATGTCATTGTCTGATTTTTCTATAACAGTTTGGCTGATAACCCAATAATTAAATAATTACGTTGTATAGTAAATTATTTTATACCAAAGTGTAAATGCTTCTTGATGATGGAAGTGAAAAATAAACTCTTATTTTATTGTGTGTATCTCTCTCACACCAGAGTTTCGTGTTTTGTGTGTTTGACTGATAGTGCTTCCCCAAATGGGTGCACGTTAAACTCCTGTGTTTTCCCACATTTGCAACAGTGTCATCAGTCACCTGCAAGCCCACAATGGGACAATAGGAAGCTCAGAGTCGAGCAAATTGCCTAACCATAGCACAAACTGGGTTTTAAAAGTAGGTTTTATGTAGTCTACATAAATCAGTGTCTAAAAATATCAATAACTGCACATTTCTTTTTCACGTAATACATGTTGCATTTCAAAATGAAAAAAAAAAACCATTCTTTGACTAATACGTGAATAACATTCCTCCATCATGTTTTCCACATGTTTTCTGTCAGACTGATGTTATTTTAGTTAGATTTTTTTTGGCTCCCTTCTTCTGAGCCTGTCATAGTTTTCTACCGTCGTAACACAACACACAGGAAAGCTAAAATAAAAATAAAGAAATCTCCTGTAGTGGCACCTGCTAAGCCATTGCTGTTGACCAGAAGTGTCCACAAAGGAAAGAAATGTACACTTAAATGCATACAAAAACTGTCACATGAATCTAGCCTCATACTCATACTCTTCAACTGTGGAAGCAGTGACCCATTCTCTTATCCTCCCATCACCCCATCCCTTTATCAACCCGTCTTTCATCTTTCCCTCTTTCATCTCGCTACTGAATTCTGTCCAGCAAAGGGAGACAAGAGACAGAGGAGAGGAAGCAAACCTAATGCTGCACTGTGTCTGTATGCACCTCTGACAAATCATGAAGGCTGTGGATTGTTTACAAAATGCATCAGAAACAGCTGTTCAGTGGTGGTTACGAAACAATTATAATATAGAAACTATAATATTTCAGTGATCTCAGCATAGCTAACAGATATCTATATCCTGTTGAGTGCCTTTGTTATCGTCTATGACAGATTTTGAAAGGCTAAGAGGCTAAATAGAAAATAGGCAGTGGTTTCAAGACTTGCTGAGCATTTCAACAGGAATCAGTGGACAAAAAGCATAATTGAAAAACCAAACATTTCATCTGTTTCCCACAGGTATTCAATGGCTGACTTGCTGTCAAAGTTCTTGGGAATATACTTTCAATATTTAAACATATTAGAAATATATTTTCTGGTACAAATCAAGTAAACTACCAGGAACATTTTTAAAAAGACGTAAAGACAAAGGAGCAGAAATAGGAGAAATGCACCATTCCAATGTTTATCTTTTATGTGTATAAGTCTATTCAGATAAAATTGTATGTTAATAAAATATTTTTGTTAAAATAAAGGTGAGCAGTAACTTGAAGACCTGACCATATTTGTGACTTTTTCTTGTTCTGTTGACTGAGCACTGTCTTAATGACCAAGACCAAACCTATCGTCATTTTCTATCATTTCCTGTTTTGTGGTCAGAGGAACCCAAATTTGAAATTCTTTCTGGAAAACATGGACACCACTTTCTCCAGAATAAAAAGAAGTGGCACGATCCAGCTTGTTATCAGAGCCTGCAGCTCTGATGCTATGGAGGATGCATTTGTGTCTATGAAAGAGGCAACTTGTCCATGTGGAAAGGCACCATTAATATTAAAGGTTAGACAAGTTTTAGAGCAACGTATGCTCCCATCCAGACAACCTTTATCTAAGGAAAGGTTCTGCACATCTCAGTGAGACAATGATAAAACTAAAGCTCCATCTTTTCCTACAGCATGGGTTTGTGGTAGAAGAGTCCATGCACTGAACTGGCCTACCTGCAGTCCACAGCTTTGGACATTTGGAGTATCATGAAACAAAAATTACAAAAAAGAATACCCGCGACTGCTGAGAGCCTAGAATCCCCTATCAGACGTTCTGCAGACCTGCAGATTGTCGCATTGTTGGTTTTTTCACACATCGACCTGGCTTTTTCAGAATTGAGGTTTGTATTGTGCTGTTCTGTTTCTTTGTTAGCTTTTCTTTATACTTGATCTATTATTAATTTTGTAATTTTGCTTGTGACGAAGGTCAATTTGGAGACCTGATGGGGTGAAGCGTGGGGACGTGTCACAGTCAGAATGCATAAAACGGAAGATTTGTGCCCGTGTGTGTGTGTTCTGACCTTGTCTTTGTTTGGCTCAGGTAACTTTTGGTTATTGCCCACTGCAGTGAGATTTTACCAGCCTGTCTCCTTTTACAGACTCCATCTAATGAAGTGGCTCTGTTTAATCACAGTTTCTATAGTTGCTCTCTTTCTCTGAACAAACAGTCACAGCTGTGGCCCTCAGTATTATTGCAGGGTGGATTCAGTGATCAACAATAGGCCAAGGGGGAAAAGGAGGGCTGTGTGTGTGTGTTAGAGACAGACACAAAGAGAGAGTTTTCTGGGGATATGCCCACCACATGGTGTCTCCAGATGTGTGTGTGTGTTTGTCTTCATAATCTAATGCAGTCTGGGCCCTCGGGTGCTGGGGAAGCTGGGAGGTGAAGGATGGAGGGGTGCAGACACAGGTGTTGCAAATGAAAATGATGAAAAAGACACACGACTTTTTATTAGCAGTTAGACTTGCTGTTCCCTTTTTTATGTTTATGCACATCACATATCCACGACAAGCATGTTCAAACTCAAAACTTTGTTCTTTAGAAGCAGCTAATTTCCATCCAAAAAGCTGCAAAATGTTCACTGCTAGATTTCACTGGTTTTTAGCCATTATGGAGGAAACACAGATGTCAGTAAAGACATCAAAATTTATATAACTCTAGAGATATAATAGCTGCAAGCACAGGACACGCCATGAAATTTTATGGTCTCATCCTAACAATTCCTGTGATCTATCCCATTCTTCTACTTCCACCAACGGGCAAGAATTCTTATAAATCTGGAGAAATATGTCAAATTCTTCAGTAGGTTGGCACAAATTTTGGTACAAATATCCATGGCAACCAGTGAGCTACAGACTTTTTGCCCAGTGACAACACTTCAGCATGCCATCCTTGCCAGGTAGCATGCTGGAAATATTTTTTTGCAGACCGAGCTCTGCTAAATTGTCGAGGGGACTGTCAAACATCACCTTTGATGCAAGCAATATGATAAAACATCTGACAAGGTATTCGAGGAGTTTACTAATGCGAGCAACAAGTAAAAGTGTGAGAATATGTCCAGAGACAACCCACGGCGTGTAAAAATAACATAAGCTCTTACCAAGTACACTGTTTTTTGAAAAGCAGCTATTGTCAGCTGTAGATAATACAGGGTTTTATTGTCTTCTCAGTACACTGGAGCACAAGTATGAGCGTGCCAGCTGTCACCACATCACAGAAACCTTCTTTCCAAAGTTGCAAGGCTTTAGGAGAAAGCACACAGCAGCCTTTTCTAGGACATTTCGACCTTCGGCTTCACGGCTAATATTTGGACGGTGTCATCCAGTTTAAAGTTTAACCGAGAAATGGATGAATGAGGAATTCAGTCATCAGACATTCTGTGTGCACAGTATACATATTCATGCAATAACTGGGCCACTGCAGGTGCTTTTGATGATATGCTTCAGTTGTGAGTCATTTGAAAAAGTTGTGTTCATATTCCGTTCATTTTGTATTCTAGCACAATAAAAAACAACTGGTTTTTTTTAGTCTAAATATTTGGTTTGATAAAGATTTGAAGCAAAAAAACAGCCTATAAATATTAAAACAAGACCTGCACTATGCTGCATTCTTTCACTGAGCAAAGGAGGCTCCTATTTGCTTCCAAATATCTGCTTAAAAACCTGCGTGACAACATGCTATCTACGCTATGCTCCATTTGAAGAGTAGGTGACACCGAGGCATTCCCAAGCCACCCATGTGATATAATCTCTATACCATGTCCAGGTCCTCCTCCAGGTTGGGCATGCCTTAAACACCTCACACAGTAGGCATCCAAAAGGCATCTTAATCAGATGCCCGAATCACCTCAACTGGTTCATTTTGATGCGGCTCTACTCTGAGTCCCTTCTGACTGATCAGTGAGAGGGGACTCATCCCATCTCCATAGCTTGCATCCGCAATCGCTTTCTTCCGGTCACTACCCAGAGCTCGTGACCACAGATGAGGCTAGTGATGTAGATCAACCAACAAATTGACAGCCATGCTTTTAAATGCTTTTCTTCTGTCAGTGTCTTCTTCCACTCTCCTCCTACTCTTGAACAAGAACCCGTAGTACTTAAACTCCTCCACTTTGGTGCTCCACCCTATTCCATCTGAGACCCACAGCCTCAAACTTGGAGGTGTGAACCACTCGAGTTTGAGCTGGTGAAGCCAACAGAACTACATCATCCTCAAAAAGCAAAGATTAAATCCCGAAGCCACCAAAGCAGAGACCCTCCACTCCCGGCTGCGTAGAAATTCTGTTCTTATTAATTATGAACAGAACCTGTGACAAATCCAACAAACCCGCGGGAACAAGTCTGAATCATCTCCAGCAATATGGATCAAGATCTCCCTGCAGTTCTACAGCAATCAAATGATGCGTAGCATACTACACGAATTTATGTAGAACATCAGATGGCACAACACTCTCCAGTGTGCTATATGCCAAAGGTATGTTACCCTTACTATTGCAGGTTAACAAAATTCAGGCATGATTTATGCTCAGACTTGTATTTCACTAAACAAACTAACTGCACAAGTTCAAAGCATCTCTCACACCTGACCTCAGAACAGTTTAAATTAGTCCCGAATGCCTTAAACTGCTGTGCTGAGCAAAGATTGAACACATACCATAAATACTCTTGTACACACACACACACACAGACACACACATACACAGATTTTCCAAGCCCCAAAAACAGTGAAAACATAATTTTCATAATAGCAGGTTGAGCAAGTGTTCATTTATAGAAGTACTGTTGCAAGAACCAAAGCCGGTCAAGTTAGCACATACCTACAACCCTCAATATAAAACTTAACAAGATCCCACTTCAGAGGTTCTCAGGAGTTTCTCGTTGCGATTTCTAAAATTAAAATAAACTGTAGGGGGTGTAGAGAAGCAGACGTAGGATTTAATATTGACCAAACAGCCTTAAATACTATTGGCCAAGCCTCTGTGGTTGCCATTCAAGCTGAATGAGTTCCATACATCTGAGAAACCTGTTTAACAGCATTTTTCTGTGGAAGTTTGTGTTTTGATTCTTTCTCTGTTCACCGTGGGTTTTATAATTTAACCTAATTCTGAGAAATAACCACACAGCAGCTTAAATGTGGTTCTATGGAACGAGCTGTGCCGGTTCAGATAAGATGAGCTGCCATTGAGGGGCTCTCCTCTAAACACATACACCTGGAGGACTGAGGCTCGCACAAACACATGCATATAGAGGCAGATATACACTCGCACTCAACTTGTCTACAACAAGCTGAGCACAGAGCAATATATCCAAGTAGTATTTTTACCTCAGCCCACACGCTGAGCAAAATGCCAGCTCTTGGCCTTGGGAAACACACACGCACACATTTGCTCATACACAGGCAGACACACATCCTTAGACACAACAGGTCATGCCCAGCCGGCCACTGCGGCAGCCGCAGAACATAAACAACTTTCACACACTCTGAATCATCTGAGCATTTCAATATTGTTTCAGATACTGTAAATACATTCAGCCACTCATATAAATATATGCAACCATAATTATTCCCTGAGACCGCAAATGACCGTGACGGGAAGTTAGTTCCCACAGTTTCAGTGGCGTTGCAGCCCAGCCCTGTAGTGCTCGGTTTGCAGCGCAGACGATGGGGCAGCGAGGGGAGCGGAAGGTGCTCGATGACAACAAACAGCGGTTCGTCGGCTTCAATGCAACCTGGAACATTTATGTTCTGTAACGAAAACTGTTTTCTGCCCGTGAAACACAAAATGTAACTTCAGGAGGGAAACCTGTTCACTGCTTATACCAGTAAGTCGGTCATGCTCACTTTCTCCTCTTCATCCTCTCCTACACAACCACACACAAGCACACATACACACAGATACACACCTCTCTCCCAGTGGGCAGCAGCTGTTGGAGTGCTAATCTCCATTAGCTACTGAACTGGCTTTTATGGAGAGAGCCATGTAAAATCTGCTCTCTCACTTCTCTCACTCCTTCATCCAAGTGAAACACCCAGACTGGGTCACACAGCAAAACCTCATTGTTTTTTTCCCTCTGCTTTGCAGGATCTGCAACATACATTTTCACATAATTTTGAGTCCTATTCAGTGAACTGTGCAAACGTTGTGGTGATATACACAAACACACCATTACATGAAAGTTTATCTAGATCATCTTAAGGCTTCTTAGCTAAACATACTAATAGTTAGAGAATATTTCGGTTAACCATGAAGGGTATATGAGTGACAGACAAAAAATAAAAATAAAAACACGACTTACAGTCTGTAAAGCTTCGTTGTTCCCAGGAAAAGCAGCTCGGGAAAGACAGCCAGATTATTCCGATTCAGGCGCCTGCAGAAATACAACAGGAATTAGGGAATAAACTCGACCTTGCTCGTTCCAAAGACTGCGGTTGGAAGCTCGTACATTTGTGTATAATTAGCTGTTTTAAAGTAGGATTTGTGTTTCCTGGACTTTGTATTAAATTCTGTTGCACTGTTTTGATTGTAATACGATTTGAGAGCATGAAATAATTGGGAGACTGATGGAGACACACATACGTGGTCATGCATGGACACTGAAAGAAAACGGTTATCCATGATTTAGGCGTACAACATGGCTGCCAGACAAACAGTGAACTCGAGAAGGATGGAGGGAACACAGGCGGAGGAAGACGAGGGAAGGGGTTCAGATGGAGGGAGGGCGGAGGGGCGTTTTTGCCACAAAGACGGAGGAGAGGAGACGATGTGGGAAAAACAAACAGGCAGTCTGGCCGGGCTACCGAATGTGTGAAAAGGACCCCACTGAGTAAACAAGGCCCTCACAGGGGAAGAACTCACAACAACCCATCACGCTCACACACGTACACACACACACACACACACACACACACAGTGGAGACGACTCGGGTGAGTTTAATAATCTGGGTGCGATCATTTAACCCTGGTTGAGTGGAGTGAAGAGGTTTGTGTGCAGTGTGTGTTGATGTGTGTGTGCTTGATGTGTGTCAGAGGAGAGGGAGGCAACAGAGTGACACAATGAGAGACAGGCTGCTGAAACAGTTTAACCCTGACACAAACACACCCGCACACACTGACAGGCCCAAACGATGGATGCTGAGCTGGGTGCTACTGGACGGGAATGAAGAGAGGAGGAGGGGACGAAGAAAGAAAACACGGCAGGAACTAGAAGTTACTTCAAACTAAGAAGAAAACTTGAGTGTGATTTATACAAAAAAAAACATACAAACTAACAGAAGTACTACACATTTTCAAACAAAAACACCAGCTCCTTTCAAAACTTCCCCAAATCTCTTTTTCATTCTCTCGTTGACTTTTTCCTCTTAACCTTTGTCTTTCACCTCTTTTTGCATCACTAGAAGCCGATGTGGACTTAAATAACGTCACCCCCTCTGTGTCCATCTTCCACCCACAAGAGCACAAATATGTGAACGTGCCCGCGCGCACGCACACACATACACACTCCACAGTTACATCAGAGGCTGCTTAAATATTTAACATCCCGCAGAAATGATGTTTCTAAATTATTCACTCCTCTTCCGTTAAGGCTGCTTCTGGCAGCTAAGAGCCCCACATGGCCCCACGGAGAGGCACACTCCCCCTGTAGGTCCTGCCCAGCCATGAGCGCCCGTTAGTGGGCTAGACATCCCCCTGGGAGAGTGTACGGACTGGTGTTCGAGATAGGGAGGAGGAACGACAGCAGAGAGGTGGTATGAGCTCATCGCCTTAAAATAGAGGCAATGCTGTCAGACTAGGAAACACAAAATGAAGTAGGGACAGGACACAGAGATCAAATCCAGTATGCTCCACGGTGCCGCCGAGTTATCAGTGTGTTTTAATGAACCTTTTATTCATTTCTTCACTAGAATATCCGTCTGATCATCACATTATCTATAATATATTTAGCAATTAACAACATAGAGATTGTTCAGATTTACAGGCCAGGATTCCCGTGCAGAGTTCTTCTGTTTTTCCTGCTTTAGTTCTACAAATATTATAAAAGTCTGAAACGGTTTTACTTTCCTCGCACACTCTCACACATTACAAACAATGTGATATCAAAAACAGATAATTTAGACTTCTGATGGGCAGCTCCAAATACAGTGATGTAGAAAAAAAGCAGCCAACAGTTATTTTCATGACTAATTTATGCACTGAATTAATTAAATCATTGAAATTAATTTAAAAAAAGTAACTTAGTTATTTACAGTAGACTGCAACAAAAACAAACCGTCTGCCATACTTAAAATAAATAAAAGGCTACCATCATACATAACCAGACATTTCAGCCAATCATTGCAACATTGCATATGAACATAACACGAATAACATTAAAGTGCGCCTGCCACGAATTTTCTTATTTTAAACATTAAACATTGCCAAAGTTTCAAATATCGATTTCAGTGTTTGTACAAATAATTCCCGTGAGCCAGAAGCTTGGCCTTCAGACTGAGTGTCCCATTTCGGATAGCGTGTGTGTGTGTGTTTTCCTTCTCTACTCATCTCTACTTTCTTGCTGATCAAAGTTTCTGTTTCTGAAGGGCAGCCAATCAAAAGAAAGTTGGCTTCAAAAGAGGGTGGCCTTCAAGGGTGAGGAGCTAAAGTGTTTTGTTTCAGCGAGCAGATGAGGAGTGAACCAGCATCCAGTATAAGATAAATAAGGATTATTTTAAACTTTGAATTAAGGAAACTCTAGTGGAGTCCAAGAATAATAGTATGCAGCTGGAAATGAGAATAAAGGGTCCAGCTTAAGTTATTATACATGTAATCAAACATTTTGGACTTCTTATGTGTCATTACACACTAGATCGTACTGACTATGACTCCCCGGCCCCAACATAAACTCTGCATGAACATGACACGCACAATGTGGCTGACGTCACATGTGATTTACTCCAACATGATATGTAGGACATTTAAAACAATCTTAAATACATTTGTGTAATAACCCACGTAAATGGTTAAGTGTTGTTCATTAGAGGCAGAAATTACAAATAGTTTTTCTGAGATTTGAAAAGTTCCCTTATGAAACAAAACTACAGAAAAAAACAGTGATGATTCTTAACAGGTTTCTCAGTTAAATCTGAGAGCTACAATGTAACTACAAAACATTTAGCCTGCTGAAATGTTTTGTAGTTACATTGTAACTAAGACCTCCAAAGTCTGCTGTTACTTACAGAGGCTACATCAGCTGACTTGCCAGTTTTTACGACTCAACTTTGCACATTTCTCACTTTGGTCTTCAGCGCTGATTCTGCTCTCAGTATTTTGTTAATTTGAACTGCTGCATTAGCCTAATTAAGGAAGCACTGTCTAAAAGATTAACAGCTCAACAGTCAACCTATTGCAAGCTCTCCATCACCACTGAGCGTGGCTCAGCTGCTAATTGTCACTTCACTTTTAAAGTTCTGCAAAAGAATTTGCTTGAACATAAACTTCTGAATCAAACAATGAAATCTGTCCAGTCATGTAGTGATTTAGTTTATTTGATGATTTTGTGTATAAAGACAAATGTGTAGCACGAACCAGTTCCACATGCCGCACATTTATAGGCTAAACTAGTCTGCAATTGCCACCCACTGTTGAGCCTTTTTCCTTCTACATCTGAAAGAACGTATCTCTATCTTTTATATCACAGTGTGTGAGGGTGTGTGTGTGTGCACAAACAGCCTCAGAGTGCTTCCACAGCCATGTCTCATTAGTCAAAGTCTGGCTGGAAGAGAATGAAGACGGAGTAGCCAGTAGTCCGAGGTGTGAGAGTCACTCCGCTGAGCTAATGTCACACTGCAGCATGGTGATAATCCCCGCAGTCATAAACAGATGCTAGAAGCCCAGAAACCACACAGTAAACACACACTCGCAAACATGCACAGTGTGCCAAATCTCTGTACATACACACATGAATACTCGCACAAACATAAAAGTCTGACACGCACACGCAACCCTAACACCTCAGACCCATGTTGATGCGCAGTAGTACAGCCTTGCAGACTGAAAATAACAAACCGCCTCAGAAACCAATTATTACTCCACCAATGCTGCTGCAGCCATAATACACATGCTGAACTAACAGTCAGTCTATCACACACACAAACACACGCACCACAGTTATAACCCAAAACACTGCAGACATTTCCATGAACCTAAGAAACTGTCTCCACTCCAAAAACCACTTCAAACCGACCAGTGTGTGTGTGTGAATGGGTGTGAATGCGGTTCAACAGTTCATGTTTTCGGTTCACAGCTCGTGCATCCAAAGCGAGCCAATATCTATCACCCACCAGAGATTTACACTCTCTAATCTGATCTGTTATTTAAACACTAATGAAAGATACCATCTCTTGCCTTAAAACACAGAAATGCAGAAATTCAGTCTTATCTCCTAAACACTAAATTCCTTTGCTATCAGGTTAAAATCATTCGTATTCAGCAGCGCCGGGCAGCTTTTCCTCTAAACTTTCCGCGAACTGGTGTGTACCAACAAACATAACAAATGTTGGGTGCAGCAGAGACTCGGAAAAATCTATCTCGAATGGCTCTTTAGACAGAACTGCTGTGGTGAAAATGGCTTTGTGTCTTCACAGCGCAGATAATTTCAAGCTCTACTGCTCAGTAAAAATGGAGAAAAAAAATGTAAACTTTGCCCTGAAATGATCAGCGGGAACAATTTTATCACTCACAGGCTTTAGAGCTAATCATTTCGCACCAATCCAGAGCTTTTCTTTGAAATCCATACCCCCGCTATCTGGGATCACTGTTACAATTATCTTCTGCTGTTCATATTGTCAACATATTACAGCACGATCACTTGATTTGAGGCTTCATTATCTACTTTGTAATTGCTGTTGATAGACGCATCTCACCACTGTAATCAGCTGTGCGATTACTCATCTCGGTAAAAATTATCTTTAAATAATGTGATCAGTCAGTTGCAGGCTAATCATCGAAGGATTTAGCAGACTGATTTTCTCTGAAATTACTGTCTCGGTACCTGCAATATCGCTTTCATTCTCCCTGCATGTCTGAGGCTGTTATCTCCTTCATTCTCACACACTTTGAATTGAACAGGGGCTGTAAAACAGTCAAGTAAGTGAAGGATAAGAGGATCGGGAACTCCTCACTTAACTATTCTACACCCACAGGGTGAGAGCAAAGAATGTATAGCATTCCTATATGCACAGGACAATAGAGAGGGAGAGAGCCAGATGGGTGCGTAAGGAGCAAAAACGTGAGGAGAGGTTAAGGAATGAATGAAAACGGCGCGAGTGGCTTTGGGGGGTCCTCCAAATCAAGATAAAACCGGTACTGACAGAGCAGCCTTGCGTAAGTGAATGCGCATGCACGAGTGTATCCAAACACATTCATGTGTTTGGATATGTGCACAGTTGTGTTGTGACATGCCTATCTCCTCCACACCTCCTTCAACCACATGCCCCTCCTCCGTACCCCCAAGGCTACTGCCCTACACCTGACCCAGCCCTGCCCGGCCCTTCGGGGCCTGTCGCAAAAAAAAAAAAAAAAAGATGTGAAGGGGAACCGTTTTCTGCCCCCATGGGGGGCAGTCAGTATGGATCTGTCAGCCAAGCTTAGGACCCTCTCCTCTGGGCTGTGGTGCCCAGCAGGCCCCCTCCAGCCCCCAAGAGGATGGAGGGCTTTGAAATGAGCCCTCAGACTCCAGACTCCAGAGACGCGCCTTTGTATGGTAGCTGTTGGGGGGCATTGATGACTGACTCCATCTTTGTGTTTGTGAACATGCCACGCAAGAGAAGCTGAATTACAGAGGAAAACTTGCAAGGACAACAGAAGACAGCCATGTTGTGTCAGAAAGTTTGCTGTTGTCAGAGACAAGACAGAAAAGGAGAGACAGCCATACCGTGCATAATTTCACATTAGATATCTAAGATATCTAAGACCACACTACAATCTATGTTCAAGGCTGTGTTGCTTATATGAGTGCATGAAAGAGGGTATTTACTAGCTTGCACCATCTCTTTGGAGGGAGGGTAATCATTATCAAAGTTTACTTTTAAATCCAGACCATATGTAGTTAAATTTTGCCCTCTTTGTCACCAACTCTGAGTAGGAATTCCCAGAACCGCTTAGCTGGACAGAGCCCAGTGCTGGTTGCATGAGAAACACTAGCAGATTCCTTATAGCGGTTTACAGAGCTTCTCTCTCTCTCTCTGTCAACAAAGAGCAGCTATAGTGCAGCAGAGAGCAAAGAAAAACCAGGCATGACAGGGTCAACACCAAAGCATCCAAAAAAGTCACATTTTATCACTTTCATCCCACTGACTTGTGACAAAGTTACCCACAAGAGCCATAAAAAAAGATGAACTGCTTTATTTTTATTTTTTAGTCTGTGTATATGTGTGTGTGTGTGTCCAGGTGGATATCTCTCTGCATATGCCAATATGTCTGTTTTTGTAAATGCGTGTGTGTGTGTGTGTGTGTGTGTGTGTGTGTGTGTGTGTGTGTGTGTGTGTGTGTGTGTGTGTGTAGGTGTGTGTGTGTGTGTGTGTGTGTGTGCGCAGTGGCTTTAATTAAAGCTTGTCACTAAGACTCCTCACACTCAGTCAGTCCACTGCATTCCCATGTGTCATGTGCTGTCACTCAGACCACACCACTTGAACAATCACACACACACAAACATACATACATGTACACGTATATGACAGTACACAAAACTCAGTGGGCATACCACTGGTCAGCGAGGCTACTTGTCCCTTCTTTCTGCTTCTCTCTCACACACATAAACTACCAACATTTAATTATGTTATAAAGGCCTTATGTTGTCTGGATGCTGACTTGTGATACCAGGTTGGCATTGTAAAAACTTCTGACTGTTCTTCATTCACTTCCATGGCACTCAGACTCAACATTGCCACATGAACAGATTTGCAGGAGGCCAAGTTGGGGTAACTGACATAAAAGTGGCAAAACATGATGCATGCATTCACACGGAGCAGGAGGGGTCACTAATTAGGTTGGATACATTATAGCCTTTTTGGTACGATTCTGGGCTGTCCTAGATGACTGCAGGATGATCATGTTAAAAACTTGGGGAAATAGTTTGTCTTCACTGCTGTCACATTAGGTATTTTCACTGAAAGCTTTGATAGCTAAAGTCAGCCTGTCCTTGATTTCTTGTATTGCTGCAACTCAAGTTAATATATAAATAAATAAATGATAAAGAAATCCATAAGTTCCGGTGATGATTCATAATCCACTGGCTAGTATATAATATAATCTGCTGACATTATTCTTCTCACTTTCAACTGAAACATGCAGTCCTAGAAGGTCACTAAGTATTCAGAGCTCATTGGACAAAGGCAAACCAAATAATTTTTTCTTTAAAGGGCTTTTTCAAAACCCCTCTTGCACTAAGGACTGTTAATGCTGTTAGTAAGCAGTGGGTTAGGATATTTAAACAGTGTCCTTGAGAGTCACCAAAGCACAGAATAAGGGAATGTTTTTTTGGAAGAAGTAAAGCTCTACAGACTTGGAGAACTTCTAACAAAGACAAATAATGCAGCTTGTGGCCGCCCAATAACTGAAAAGAGATTTTATATGACACTTGTTGATCTGTGCATCCAGATATACAAATGAATCGACTGGCATGCGCGTTCTTGGGATTTTTAAGGCTGGGCAAACTGATTTTATACAGAATTAAATTAACACAATGGCGTCAACACATCATTACTCACAGTCTCTCCAGCTCCTTCAGGTCCTGGAAGGCTCCTCTCTCGATTGTGGTGATTTTGTTCTCCATTAACTGCCTGAGAGAGAAACACCAAGAGAGTGTGAGACTATGTGAATTGGACAATAAAAAAAGGAACGACATGAGAGGGGGGAAGGAGAGTGATAGAGAGACACAGAGCGTGAGAGCTGACAGAGTGATTTGTGTGATGAAACCATAAGAGGCCAAAAAAAAAAAGGAGAAAGATGGCTGGATGGGGCCAGCGATAAGAGAGAGAAGATAGGGCACAGGAGATTGACACTGGAGAGGAGAGAGAGGGAGAAATAGAGAAGGATCAGGCAGCACTGGGTGTGAAAAAAGGAGAAAAGCAGATTGGTGGAGATGGAAAGTGATAGAAGGTTAAAAAAAAAGCAAGAAAGAGGGGAGACAATCAGCAGCGGGTCGATAGAGTCCCAGAATTGACTTTAAAACTGGCCCATCAGTTGGACAGCGACTCATCTATCATCCAATTTACTCTCTATCTAACCGCATAGCTCTGACTACTCCTTCACTTACACTAGCACAACTCCACTAAGATTAGTGTGCTGACGAAGCCAAGCAAAAACACAAAGGCTTTTATGGGCCATCTCCACTGAGCTCTTCTTTTTTTAATTAATTGATTTATCAGTGAGTCAATACTATTTTTTAATACAGCCCCATAAGAAAAAAAAGGGGGGGACTTATATTTTTAAAGACTCTTCTCACAAATTTCTCAAATTAAAAAAAAAAACTATTCTCACGGGTTTTTTTTAAAGTGCAGTGTTTTTGCTTGAAAAAAAAAATGTCGATAAACTCACTAATTATGGTGCTTTTGGGTGAACATACCGGAAATAGCTAAAGTGAAAACTAGAGCACACAAATAAAGACACACATACACACAATTAAGGGCATAATCTCTGGAGGAATTCCAACTATGTCTATTCCCTTCCATTCATTTCGGCTGCTGAATAGCTCGCACAGCAGCTATCCCTGTCCCGGCAGTGACGGTGCAGGGGAACTCTTTAATCTGGATTCACCCCAGGTAAAGAAACCTGTTCTTACTTGACTCTCTCCCCCTTCTCTTCCTTTCCTTCCACCCTTCCCTCCCTTCCAGCAGCTACATTCCTCCCTCCGCGGTTACACCTAATGACCGCTATCTCTTTCCTCTTTTTACCCTCCATCACTTCCTCGCCAGCGCGTTAATCACTCCAGCACATGGGCCCCGGGGCCCGGTGGTTAAAATAAGCCCCCTCCTGACACTTCCACTGGCAGATTAACACGACAGCATTAACAGGTGCCGCTGCTATTCTGTTTAGACACTTATGATTGCTCAGTGAAACCGCAGCTTCCCACCACTGGATGCAGTGCCTGCGTGCAGCAGCTCCAGAGCTGGATGAATCTGCTGCTGCTGCCGAGCACGGCCAGAAACTGTTAAATCTCTGTGCTGTGATGTTCTGTTGGAAAGTTTTCTGGATATGCAAGGTGCTGCTTAACAGTGCATGTGGGAGAGAATATTGTTGTTTTCCTTTTCGCATCTTCAGAGGAGGGGATAAAGAGGGGATAAAATAAAATTCGCCGAATAAACGTCACTTACAACACTCGCAGATGCCTCAGCCCTGCGAAATCCGTCTTCGTGATTTTAGTGAGGTTGTTTGCATTCAGGTCCCTAGAAAGAAAAATTACATTTTAATAAGGTATACATCGAGGACAATGTTTGTGATGGTGCTCATTGATGAAGGAGGCTTTTGCTGAAACTTCTTGTTCCGTAGCCAACGCAGGGTCATCTGACTGTCAGAGAAACTGAGAGGAGCTGTGGCTGCTGCACTACACCGGCAAGTGTTAATTTCATCGAGGGGTCTTTTAATGATAAACTCGGAGCCCACTTGTCCAAATCCGTTTTTGATTAACTCGCTGGTCTGCTGACAAACCGATGTGGTCAACGGAGGCTGTGCTAATGCAACAGTTCAAAACCACCAACAACCACAGCAGCCCCCCAACTTCAGCTCCGCGATCAGCACTGACGTGTCCTCGTATTAGGCACCAAAACGAGCTTTAGTGTTTTTTATCATTTATACCTCACACCAACATTTACATCAGCTGCGTACTGCGGCGTTAACAAGGCCGAAAGTATAGGTTAGACATGACAAAAAGCTCTGCGCTGTTAAAGATGTGGTCCTCGAGAGAGACATTTTCAGTGCCTCCCGGTTAAAAACAAATTAATTAGACAGGAAAATTTGGGGGAATAATGTTTGATCATAATTATGATATGAGCAGATGACATTTCCTAACCACTGATCGGAATAAAATTTGGGTGCTAAAACATCAGAAGGTGTGACATTTTTTTCTCCATAAACTCTTTAAACTCCTCACACCCCTTCAGAAGAATCGCCGCATTAAAAGGTAAATGCAGTCTCGTTATTTTTCATTATTTAAGCATGAAAGAAATGGCAACACGACATTATGGTGACTTTTCTTATGCAATGTTTCCAAATTTTAGGTCAAATCTATACAATCCCATACTTACAGTCTCTCCGTGTTTCGAGGTATGTTTCTGGGCACATTGCGCAGTCCTTGTCCGTGACAGTCCACTGTCGTACCGGTGCAGGAGCACTGGGCCGGGCATGGCTGACCGTCTGCTCCGCTGGACAGGACCAGAACAGTCACCAGCAGCCCCAGCACAGTCACCAGGGAGCGGTGAGGGCCAACGGGGCACCGAACTCCCACCATCACTGCGGCAAGTGGGGGCCAATATGAGACCCGCAAAAACACCGTGAAAACAGAAGGGCGTTAAAAGATAAAGCCCCGAAATCCCCCGGAGGAGCTCACCAAACTCTGCACGCAACGGGATGCCGTCCTCCTTTTCGCTGTCCTCCCTTAGCACACGCGTGTTTCAGAAATGTCTGGTTCTGAATTTACATTTGGGTCCTCTGAGAGGGGTTTCAGTGCGTGAGGACTGTGATCAGGGACTTGGGTCCCCCTGGGTAGAAATAGGGGCGCTCGATAAGGCGGTAGAGCGGCTCTTTGGCTGCGCTACAGCGGCGCAAACTTCCACATGTCCCCGGCATGCGGTGCCCAAATCCCCCCGGTGAGTGCAGTGCCTGTGTATGTAAATGTGTGCCCGCGGAGCAAAGACAGTGAAACACCTCGGTCCTTGATCTGATCCGATCCAAAGAAACCCTCTCTCATGTACACACACACACACACATACACACACACACACACGCACACACTCCAGGTAAGGCTCTGTTGGTTGTAATTCACAACACGCGTCCTGCGAGGAAGCCGCGGCTGCTCTTCTTTCTCCCCCCAAAAAAAGAAAAAGAAAAGAAAAGCTCAGCAGAGGTCACCGTGGCGGAGAGATATTGATCCCGATAATATATCAACTGCCGGTCAGCGGTGAGGGTAACGCGAGGGACAGAAAATCGTGAAAGACCAGCGCGCAATACTATAATCCAACTCTGCGTGGTGCGTCAAAGCGCTGCTCCCGAGAGTGTGTGATAGGGAGAGAGAGAACAGACGCAGCAGCAGACGTGCTCTCTCTCTCTTTCTCTCTCTCTCTTGCTCTCTCAGACAAATACAAAACATCCACGCATTGCGTTTTCCCTCAAGGTAGCAGCAGGTTTCCAGCTGGCCGTCAATCAAACAGCAACAGTTTGACCTCGGAAGGAGACTCTCTTTTTCACTGCAGTGTCCCGGTCACCTGATGCTTTATTTAGCTGGCTTCAGGAAGGCGACCGAGCCTCAGACTGAAAACTAATGTGGAAAATTTAGAAACAACTTCTGAGCCCTTGATTTCTATACGGATGGATGAAGAACTGCTTAAAAATCATCTCATTATATCTGTCTCATAATTGTGACTGCACAAGATGAGCAGCTGAAATGGATTTGAACTGATTTGTTTTTACCCACCAAAAAAAAAAAAGTTAGTTTCAGTGTCAATAGCAACAAGTAGCTCTAAATTAAAGACTACAGGAATTACGTGACACTGAAGCTTTTGCAAACGTTTCAGCTCTAATATTACATTTTCAGAAACTCTGAAGGGAGACCAGCACATATTTGCATATTTAGATACTGTCATTTACTGAGTAACGACAATACTCATAATAGGTACTGATCAGTTACTGTAACAGGAACAAAATAACCATACATATGAAGTTCTGTAATATTTACTCAGAAAGGACTTTGTTTGCTCCACATTATCTGATACATTTATCTGCTAATTGTATTTCACAATGTTTCTAGCCAGCAATAGATAAGCTGTGTGGACTGGTGATTTCCAGTAATATCACTGTACCCCCAGCACATATATATATAACTGTACAGTCAGCTCAGCGACATTGATCAGCTGTTAACCCATCCAGCAGCCACTATGTAAAAGAACTATCACTAAGATTAAAATATGTTTTGTTGTAACTGTTAGATATTTAAGTGATTATTCACTGTAACAGGAATATAACAGAGGGTTTCTGAAACAGATACCATCTATATAATTCTCTAGAATACAATCAATTGACTGCCGTTTCACATCTCAGACCTTTAAGCCTTCAAGTCTCCTCCAGCGCCCAGGACATATAAATTGCTGGTTGCTTTTGAACAATCTCCTTTTCATGTTTCTGCCAAAGATGAAACTGTTAAATACCACCTTTATTTTTTTCTTCATTTTATTATTTCAGTTAAAATGTTGGTTGATTTACTTTTTGGGGGGGAGAATATAAACATTTGACTTCATGGGGTAATCTTACTGCTGATTTCCTTTCTGGAAATACTCCTTACTGGAGTTACACCCTCAGATTAGGAATATACATCCATTTTCTTAACCAGTTATCCCTTTCAGAGTCCCAGGGTTAGTGGAGCCTATCCCAGCTGGCACAGGACAAAAGGCAGGGTACACCCTGGACAGGTCACCAGTCTATTACACACATTCCTGGATAAGGCATAAATTGTCATATCAAAGATTTTTCACAGGACTCTGTGCAATCCTGTTGCTCTAGAATACTTTGCTGTGCACAGTCAACTCAGTGAGAAGGTATCCCCAGGTCCTCTGGCTGCAACACAAGCCCAGATCATCACCCCTCCACCACCGTGCTTGACAGGTGGTATGATGCTGGATTTGGTTTTGTACATTATGATCAAACATTTTCTCTCCGGGCTCATCTGTCCAGAGGACATCGTTCCAGGGGTCTTGTGGTTTGTTCGGGAGAAACTTTGCAAATCTAAGTTGGCCTGTCGTGTTATTTTCACAGAGAAGAGACTTTCTTGTGGAAATCTTTCCAAACAAGTCATAGTTATTCAGTCGTTTCCTAATTGTACTTTAACATTTAACACGTTAACTGAGGCCTGTAGAGTCTGAGATGCAGCTCTTCGGTTTTTGCTGTTTCTCTGAGCATCGCACGCTCTGACCTTGGGGTTCATTTGCTGGGATGTCCAGTCATGGAAAGATTGCAGCATTGTAGTAACACAAACCTGAAGACCAGCAAACTGCCAAAACTTCTGCTTTCATAGAGCTGGTCATGCTTGCTGATGATCACTTAATCAAGTGCATTTGATTAGCAGCGCCTGGCTGCTACTCACTCTCTTAATTCCCATGGAAGCAGTACAGGATGAGCTCAGTTTTTAACAGGACTGCATAGTCCTGTGAAAACATCCCATTTCACAGGACTGTGTAAGATAATATAATAGTGATTCTTCATTAGGATCAGTAGTATAAATATCTTAATAAGATGGCATAGCTGCGGCAAAGCTTGTCCTCTCCTGTCAATCTCTTTCATGAACCCTTCCTTTGTAGCTCCCAAAACAGAATACAAACAGCTGTGTGTGATTGTAATGCTGATATGTTTCCACCCCTCAAAAACACTCCCACAGCCTCAAAGTCGGCTTAGAGTTTGGAGAAAATTCAGTATATCTTACTGATTTATTTATTTTATTTTTTTCCCCTTTTGAGAGTAGGGCTAATAAAAAGAAAAGTGGGCAGGGTAGATGAGGAGGGGTCATGTATTGTAGCTGAACAGAGGGAAGAAAATAATCAGAGGGGAGATTAAGCCTGACCCTTTATGTCCAGTGATGCAACAAGACTTCAGGGCACATGGCATGTTTAGACACAGCCTTGCCTGACCCGCCTGCTCCTTACACGCACACATGCAGTTGTGTTTCCATCACTTCAAAGGGCATTGCACTGACTCTCACTATTTTCCTGTAGACTTACCTTAATCCCCACCATAACCCTCAGTCTTAAAACATGCCTTTATGATAAAATTAGATTATTTCTGTTTTGGGACATGCTTTTTGAAACTAAAAGAAAGTTGCAACTGTATGCCCCCAAGAGTAATGAAAGTAAACACAAAAAACGCACGCTTGGGTGATTGCCCAGGATTGAAGTAAAGCCTATATGTCAAGCTACAAGACTGTTTGAATGTTATAAGACATTTTAGATTCAGGAACTGGTCTTGTGAACATCTAACAGTGAGCATCACTGCTCGATTTAGTCATTCCTGTGTTTTAGATCATATTGGTGGTTCTAAACATCATAATGGTCCATTCAGTCAAGACTAATTCAGAACCTCTCAAATCACCTCGTAGTTCTTGTAATTTTGCTATAATGGGAAATGGGTGCAGTGATTTATTGTAATGTGACAATACAATTTAAATCTGTTATGCAAACAACCTTGTAATTTCTTTAGTAGTCTTCAGGAATAGTTCTCGAGATTTCGTGAAGGATATTCAAAGTTCTTCTTTGTATGTTGGGTGCTTTTTGTTCTGTTCTCTGTCAACACGATGCCACGTCACTTTAAAAAATATCGATGTCCGGGTTCTAAAGAGGCCAATCTATGACCAACAGTTTGCCACTATGTGTTTCTCTATCCAGTTATGCTTCTACTGTATTTGCAGAGTATTTAGGATTACTGTGAGTCTGGAAAATGAAGCTGCTGTGAATCAGATGGTTTCCAGATGGTATTCAATGGTGGATCAAAATCTCGTGGTACCCTTCTGCCTTAATAATTTCATCAAATATTACAAACCAGCATCACTGGCTTCAGCAAACAGTAGACAAAACAACTGAAAATTGAGATGCACGTCTCATGTTCTGTGTCAGGTCTTTGCTGGATTCTTTCCTAAGGACATACTTTTTAACTTTTTAAGACTTTTTTAAACACACCATGCTGTGATATGCAACGTTTTCAGCAGTAACTCTGTCAGAAACATCTTGTAAATGCAAAAATAATATTTTATGTCCATCAAACCATCTGTTAGGTTCCCCTTTATGTTTAAGTGATTCATAGGTCAGTGTTAAATGGCTTAACTTATTCTTATGACCTGGGTGAGTGAAAAAGCAAAGACCTTCAAAGGCCTTCAAAAACCTTCAAAAAACCTTCAAAAAAAGCAAAGACCTTAAAAAATCCTGGAAAAGTACTGCTCAAGGCCACTTTAAAAATACAAGAAAGTCTGTCTCCTTGAAAGTAAAGCATAAAGACATACTGGTTAACTGAAAACCTTTGCACAGTTCTGTATATCTCAGTAAATATTAGACATTCATGGTCCTCAGTTATAGTTTTTTGGCAATCCTGCAACTTATTCTGTAGAGCCATCACCAGGATGACATTGTTAGTAAAAGGTATTGAGAGTTTTGGATACACTGCATGATGAATTGGTAACTTTTGATATTTTTAATATTTTCTTAATAAGTTAATTCTTATATAAATGATGACATTCCCATTAGCTGCTGGTATTAAATATATACATGGTGAAACAAGCAATAACAGTCAGATTGTCAGCATATTGAACATTGCACCTGCTTTCATGCTAACAGCATACTAACATGGCTGTAGACTCATCACGCACCTTCTACTTACACTTGCTATTTTCAGTGCATTAGTATTCATCAGTGATAAGTAGCCAAGTTTACATGAAGTGCACTGTCAGTACTTACCTTTAATGACATGAGAGCAACAACCACAGCAGCATCTGGGCTGTGAAGAATATGTGCTATGAACCAACGCCAGCTAGCTTGCTAGTAATCAGCAGTACTCCTAATGCATGTTAAACTGAAGTCTTCACTGTGAATGAATTAGTGATACACATGAGGTCAGATGCCCAAAACTTAGAGATGTTTACAAAAAGTGAAGGTCAGACATTAGACTTGTTGCTTTTTGGAAAGTTTTCAGTTTTTGATGTTCAGTTAGAGACAATAAATACTTTGAAACATTAAAATTAAAATACCATAAAAGTAAGCTTGTAGTATGAAACACAGCTGTGTCTCATTTGTTCAGTAAATATAATGAATAAATACCATAAGTACTATAAGGTTCACAGTGACTGTACATGGCATATTTAAGGCACATTTGATGATAAATAATTTCAACAGGCAGCATTAAACTGTTTCTGTTTGCCAAGCCATACTTTTTCAGTTTCTTTCTAATTGTACTGTCAAGAACTTTAAAACTTGACATGCTAACTGAGAATTGTAGAATCTGAGATGAAGCTCTTTGGGATTTTGCTATTTCTCTGAACATTGCACAGTCTGACCTTGGGTGAATTTACTGGGACATATACTGTTGGGCACAATACACATCTAAATGCTTTACACCAGCGAATGGCCAAAAACTTCTGGTTTCTAGAGGTGCTCACACTTGCTGATAATCAATTAATTGAGTGCATTCAGTTAGCAGCATCAAGCTGCTACTTACCCTATAAATTTCTATGGAGGCCATAATGGTGTTCTTAGTTTTGCCCAGAATTGCACAGAGTCCTATAAAAGCCTTTATTCTTATAGGACTGTACCTGTAATTAAAGGCTTCCACAAAGTGGGATTCACACTGGAAAACAATCCAGGGAAAACAAACAGTGCATATCTCTAAACAAAAGGACAGGAAGCATGCTTTTATTATGGAGTTAAACCGTAAGACTCATTGCTGAAATATTCACTTTAAGAAATCTGTCTGGTTTGGAGTTTTGCAGAGCTGCTAATGAGATGTGAATCTGTCTGCCAGCTCTGATGTTGGTGCTGATCAGTGTAGCCTGTTGATTTAGGAGCTGTTTGTGTTATCTTTGGTTTATGGCCATGCAGTAAAGCTGAAGGTGTGGGAGGTCAGTTCAGCCACCTGGCCTCCGGACAGCTGCTACTGAGACACATGCTGCAAAGAGTGTGCCTTACAGTACGCACGCACACACTCATACCCATCTTGCTCATTTTAATTTATGCACAGGCACAAGTTTATGCAATGCAGCAGACAGACACACAGAGAAACAGACGGAATTGTAAACAGTTTATTACGTGTATGTATTAATTAACCACATTAATCAAATCTGCTGTGGGTTTCTCTTCGGTCTATGTTTGTGTGTTTTGCTTGATAATCACATCATTAAAAACCAATGATGTTTGTGTTTGGACTGGCATTGTCAACACAGTGGCTGGTTACACAGCTGCACCGAGACACACACGCACAAACACACAGACAGAGGGATGAACACACAGTGCCACACCAAAACACACAAACTTTAGAAAAACAGAAACTCCTCCTCCTGGATTCCTTTCACTCCCAACTGTCAGTTTTGTGCTGATGCGATCTGTTCATGAAGTGTATTGAAACTGCACTGAGGCCCTGAGGTGTGTAAGTGGTTGGTTACCTTTGTTGTGATGGGTCTGAGAGGCTGTTGTCTATCTCAAACACACCCAGCCGCCAAGGCCCAGGGAAATAATCAGGAGGTGAATAGGATCTTATGAATTGACTGGTATGTTGGAAATGCTCCACTCTTCTGCCTCTCGAGTAAGGCGTGTCTGGTTTCTCATGTTAGGTGTGTGCCATTGTTCGTTTTCATTTCATTTATTTATTTATTTCACACTTGGTACAACAGTTTCCACAGTTAGTTCTTTCAGGCAAACCAACCACACTTTCTATCAGTAAAGCACTGTAACCATGTGTGAAAAAGAGCAGGAAGAAGAAAATATTCTTATTAAACCCTGCCCCCTATCTACAATCCAACTTATATTGCAAGTGGGCACCAAGAATCAAGGAACAAACTAACATTAACACTTATTTCCAGTCCTAACTCAAACCAAACAACAAATTTACAATCAGAATATACCACTCCACATAGTAACAAGGAGAAAAGAAAAGTAAATAAAATAAATGAAACAAAAAATAATGGATCCTTTTTCAATTAACTCCAATTTCATTCACATTCTTCATATTGAGTTATCGTTTTAGACATGTAACACTTTTTAAAACAATGTAAATTTATACAATTCTTTAAATTATAACGAAGAGAGTTCCACAGTCGTATACCCCTAACCGCTGGACTCATTAATCTTTGTGTAGTCCTAGCTAGCTGATGCTTAAAATAAAATTTCCTTCTGCTGTCTTCTCCCCCCGAACACAATAAAAATACTCTTTGTAACTTAAAAGGCAAAATATTACTTTTAGCCTTAAACATAATTAATAGTGTCCGTAGTTTCACTAAATTAACCATCTTCTTTCTAATATACTCAATATGTGATTTCCACGTCAAATTTTCATCTACTATCACACCCAAAAAGCGAAATTCAGTAACTCTTTCAATCAATTCTCCATTAATGGACCTAATGACTTCTTCCTCCTTTACACGATTGCCAAATATCATGAATTTCGTTTTTGTCAGATTCAAAGATAATTTATTTACATCAAACCATTTTTTTAATCTTAACATCTCAGAAATCATAATTTCAACCAAATCTTTCAAATTCTCTCCAGAGCAATAAAAAATTGTGTCATCTGCAAATAAAATAAAATTTAACCTTTTTGATAAGTCACAGATATCGTTAATATATAAATTAAAAAGTTTAGGTCCCAAAATAGAACCTTGAGGAACGCCACATACAATCTTCAATCTTTCAGAGGTATTGCCGAGATAATGTACATATTGCGACCTATTTTCTAAATAACTCCTTAACCAATTCAATGCCACTCCTCTTACACCATAATTATACAATTTAGAAATCAAAATAGAATGTAGTAACGTGTCAAAAGCTTTTTTTAAATCAACGAATACCCCAACTGTGTATTTATTATTATTATTGGTTGCAGATGAAATATCGTCAATGAAAGTCAACAATGCTAATGCCGTTGATCTATTTTTACAAAATCCAAATTGATTTTCATTTATTAGTTGATTTTTTTCAATAAAACTATCAAGTCTTTGTGCAAAATGTTTTTCAAGCACTTTTGAAAACTGTGACAAAAGAGACACTGGCCTATAGTTGTTAAAACTATGCTTATCTCCTGATTTATATAAGGGTATCACTTTTGCCACTTTCATTCGATCAGGAAATACTCCTGATTGTAACGAGAGATTAAAAATATAGCAAAGAGGAATACTTATACAGTCTAAAGTCTTTTTAATTATAACCATGACTATACCATCACAGTCAGTAGATTTTTTATTTTTAAAGTTTTCTACAATTGCTACTATTTCTTTTATGGTAATATCAGCTAAGAATACAGAATTAACTCTACTTTCTCCTTTCCAGATTTCCTCATATTCTGTGTTGTCATTTTTTCTAATTAAATTTGCTAAGTGGGGGAAAAATTGTTCATCATATTTCACTTGAAAGATCATTGAATGTTAAAATCTGCCTCAGTGTTTGTCATTTTAAATAAAAGGACATATATGCATACGTTACACCGTGCTAGTACTGGGTTGTACCATGTTGAAATGATGGCATTGAGCAGAGAATTTTTCTTAGGAGGTTCATCTACTAATCAACAGGGTGGTGGTTCCATCCCCAGCTCCTCCAATCTACATGTTGAAGTGTCCTTGGGCAAGATACTGAACTGTGCATTAATCACACAGTGAGTGTGCCTGAATGACAAAGTGTTCCACAAACGTGTGTGTATTTGGGTGAATGAGCTTTTAGTGCTAAATTAGAATAGGAAAGTGCCATAGAAGTACCAGTCCATCTCTCACTTACAGTAATGTTGGCTGCACATCTGTGATGCTCCATTCTCCACATCCCAAAGGATCTCTATTGGACTGCATTCTGGTGACTGTGGAGGTCCAGTTTGATATCATCTGACCCCATCTGAGCACAGCACATTATTATTATTGTATTATTGTATTATTAGAAGTTGGGTACACTGTGTTCAAAAAGGGATGTATATGAGCAGCAACAATACCTCGGTAGACTGTGCTGTTTTAAAAATGCTCATCTAATACTAAAGGGCCCAAAGATTGCCAAGAAAATATCTCTCAACCCATTGCGTCTCCACCAAAAGCCTGAGCTGCTGATGGATGGCAGGATGGATTCATGCTTTTGTTGCTTATGTATGCTTATGTTTTTATTTTTAGCAGTCTCTTTTTTTCTGCAAAATGATAAGCACCGTTCAGCCCCATGCACGGGGCGATCCGCGCTAACTTGCTAATGGAGATTTGCCACACCCGCAGTAGATGTGCTTGGTGTGAGGTCTTGCAGCAAGCTATCAAATACGGTGCTTTTTAAAAAAACGCTATGCGTCGCCAGGTGTTTCATCAGATTCGAGGTGTTACCTCCTTTGCACAGTATCACCTTAAAGCACTTGTTGCAGGCTGCTGAGTTTGCATCTTTTGCTGTGAAGTACAGCCAGACTTTTGACCGCTTCGCCTTGGGCACTTTTAATCTGTAGCTCTGGTCTAAAAGAATGTACGTACCGGGGCCCGCCTACTATCCGTGGAAAGGTAAAATGATTGGCTAGAATCCAAAGTATATGACATCTCAGGGGAAAAAAAGCACCGAAATGTGCGCTGCTTTTCGGTCTGGTTACTACCGTTTATGTCAGAACCAGTGCCATAATGCCACCGGATATCGGTACCCATCCCTACTTAGCTCACAGAAGTGGCACCCAGTATGGTCTTCTGTTGCTCTAGCCCATCTACTTCAAGGTTTACATGCTGTGTATTCAGAGATGCTCCTCTGCATATATCGATTGCAACAAGTATTTATTTCAACTACTTTCCCCTTAATCAATTCAAAGCAAGTCTGGACAGTCTCCTGTGACCTCTGACATCAACAAGGCTGCTTTACCATTACTGCTGCTCACTGGATATTTTCTCTTTTTTGAAGTAATCTCTGTAAAATCTGAAGGCGGTTGTGTGGCAAAACTCCCAGTAGATCACAACTTTCTGAAACACTCACACCAGTGTGTCTGACATCAGCAGCCAAATTCAAAGCCACTCGAATCACCTTTTTCTCCACTCCGATGCTCAGTTTGAACTAGATTATGTACAACCCTAAATGCAATCAGCTGCTGCCATTTATTGACTGGAAAATAGAATTAATATTATTGGAACAGTTGTACCTAATGCAGAGCATACATGTATTTACAGGATGCACTACAACAGAAATGAAAGAGAAACAGTGAGAAAACTACTCAGTATGAGTAATAACTGGGATGTACTCAGGTGTTTCCTTTTTCTGAGATGGAAAATCAGCTTTTATTTGCTTATAAATCACACTGTGAATCAACATAAATCAACAAATGTGCTTCATTTTATTGGTCTGAATATTTTAACAACATGCTGACAGATGTTTCCAGTATATAATAAATACTGCTTTACATGACTTTATTAGGGTCACTGCCGATAAATATTGCTTTAAGTAACTTATATTTCAGCATCTTTCAATTATTACTTTCTAGCATAGCAGGAATTTTAGCAAAATAAATTGGTACGTGGACCAGTCACAAGTTTCTTATTACAGTTTTTTCTGATTGCTTAAGCACATTTTTTGTAACTATTGGCTATTTTTGCAAAACTCTACACACAAATAAGAAAACCTGTCACCCAATTATCAAAACATTGTAGTTCTCTTGCAAAAGCGAACACAGCTAGATTAACTCTTCACACCTTCGTAAAAATGGTGTTTTCGTATCAAACAGTACACACAAGCCATCATCTACTAAGCACACAATGCGCCAACTGCACACTGATGGTATGAATACAAAACACATCTGGCTTTTGCTTTCTCTGTGTACAGATGTCAATTGAACATTCTGCCTCTGCCCCCAACATCTGGACGTCTAGCAATTCTGTAAAGTAACAATTTCAGTATTTTTGCATGTATGGTACTGTTGTGTTTCTCATTAGAGTATGGCAGTGCTACAAAGTACTTACCGATTCTCATTTCGAAATGTCCTAATGATGCTTGCCACAGTGTAGCGGCTCAGTTTAGGCTGAACCCGTTGGCCAGCTTCCCTCAGGGTCATCCCATGGTTGATGACATGGTCCACTATTGTAGCCCTGATGTCATCAGTTATTCTGTTTCTTACTCTTCTTACCCTTCCTCTTTCCCCTCCTCGTCCTCTTCTTGCTCCTCTTTGTCCTCTTCCTCTAACTTCCTCTAACCCTCTTGCTTCTTCACCTTCACGTCCTCTTCCTCCAACTTCTTCACCTCCACGTCCTCTTCCTCCAACTTCTTCACCTCCACGTCCTCTTCCTCCAACTTCTTCACCTCCACGTCCTCTCCCTCGGCCTCCTCTGATTCTCACTCTTCTCACTCTTACTGCTCCTTCCATTGTACTCCACATAGACAGCTTACCTGTGGCCTGTTTATAGTGCTTAGGCTGATTGCAAAGTGGACTAATTATCTAAAGCAGTTTTCACATGTGAAAGTGTGCCAGACAGTTGGCAAAATAGTGTTAATGATAGCCATACATGTGTATAATTTTGCTAGGAGTGTGTTGGAAATTTGGTAATTGAGTGTAAGCAGTGAGTTGTGCCTACAGTTTTGCAAAGTGTGTGTTACAAAATTGCAAACTGAGTGCAAAGCAGTGTTTGTGCTTTTAGTTTTGCAAACTCAGTGAGTGGTTTTGCTATAAGTGTTAATAGTTTTAGGAATTGTGCTATAAGAATCACAGTTAGGGTTTAAGCATTCAGAAAAAACTGTAACCAAACCATTAAAGACTAACTGTTCTGATGGTTCTGATAACACATAAATGATAATTTAATAAATGTATCAAATACAATGTCACAAATTCATAGTTGCCGATTGAGAATAATTTGAGAAACTGCTTGTATTTCTCATAGATGATTTCTTAATTATGAACACATTGATCTCTCCACATCTGTTGCTCACAATTTTATGGAAATAAATGGAAAGAGCACTACTGTCACTTTGGACACTCTGGTGCATCGATGCAGTTTTGAGCATTTGGGAGACACTTTTGTGTAAAGTAGGGAAACATGTTCGAAGAGTTTGTATGACCTGTATTCACAGCAGTTATAAAAGGTGACAAATGAAAGCAATTGAGTGTGTTAAGACGCACTTAGATGTTCTGCTCTTTCTTACCTCCACACACGTGAGTGAAACTGCTCAACCCTTTGTTAAATATAGTTGAATGCCTTCAGCTTTAATGGGAGTGACTGTGTCTGACCATTTGACTCCGCTTTGTGCATAAGGAAAGAGCAGGCCTTCAGCGCTGTGTTCAAAGACGCTTCAATTTCGGTAAAGCTCAGAGTCAAGCTCTCAAAATCCCTGTCAATAGAAAAGTAACCTGCTTTACCAGCTTAACTACAGCCACACCGCAAAACTACTTTTGTCTTCCCTTCCTATTACTAGAGGATGTTTATGTTTTAGTAAAACAAAGAAAGAGTTCAGATTCAAAAACCTCTTAAGTCTGCCTGGCATTTTGTTTTAAATAAGCTTTTGTTATTGGGCTTCTTTGTTCAGGTTCAGTAAGTTCTTTTTAACTCAATGAAAATGAAAAGGATAGTCACTGAATCAAATGTCTTTCGTTTTCAAAAATGTGTCTTAAGTGTATTGTTTTTTAACAAAATCTGTCATGTTAATCTGAACTGTTTTTACAGAAAACTATAAGTGCCCCTCTTTGGACAAGCCGTAGCAAAATCACTAAAGAATTCAAAGTGAAACCCTGGACAAACTGATCCGCAACAATACAATGTACGGCAAAATAAAGGAAGAGTAAAGAATCACAAAACATGTGCTGTTATAAAAATTAAGCTGGGAGCCAACATTATAAACCAACCGTCTCAACTCATAAATTGGACTTAACTTACTTCAGTGTCACATCTGATTAGTCTCCTCTGATTGGTTGTGCTGGGGACATTTTTGCCAGAGAAGAAGAGTTTCTGTGGGATTGAGCAGGTTTTGAAGTGAAAGCGTTTGATCTTTGTATATTGCACACTGACAGCTTTTACATGATATTATTTTCTCATTGTTGATGGAGGCGGCATTTAGAGGCTTTTGCTGAAATCTGAAAAGAAAAGAAAAGAAAAAGAGTCATTCATGACTACAGTAGTTTAATAACTGGTTTAATCCAGTCAGTTTCCTTTGAAAAATGTTTCTGTTAGTTCAGTGGCTTACTTGTCATCCTAGCTTCTTTCTACCTGGACTCCCTGAATATCTCGGTCACTGTATTCTTAGACAGTTTAACCTCAGTGCCGGTGAACCCATGAGGTTAACCTGTCGAGTGTTACCTGTGTCTATATGCTGAAGCAGGTTGATATATCTGAATGTTTGTGTGAAGCAACAAAAGCAGAAGAAATCGAACCAGACATGATAGTCTTGCATTTTTCCGCTTGTGGTGCAACAATGGAGTCTCAGCCATCTAATCCTTTTACACAATGATCCCTCAGCGTTTGTGTGTTTAAGCGCAGATACCATGACTGTGGCTTTTCCGTGAACGTGAACCAAAACAGCTCAACTGCCATTATCCTAAAATAGTCCGTAAGTACAAAATAAACATGTGTGTGAAACTAATTGTGCGTTATGCGGCGCTGGCTTGTTGAGGGGTATTGTTGTGACAACAGATTAAACATCTGTCTGGATCCATTGCTGAACCCATTTTGAGATTAAAAGGGAAATACAATATATCCCGCATAGTATATCCTCTGTCTCGCCAAATTGGGGAAGATGTAGCCTAGATGGCAGTGAGAAAGTGGGAGCAGACAGAACAGATTATTATAAGGAACAGTAAAGGCCGCTGCTCTCTCTGAGCTAAGAAAGAATTAAGAACAATGAAGATTAATTCTCTTCATTTCTTTTCTCTCCTTTCCCTCGTTGTTTTTTCAGGATGCTGAAGTAGAGAAAAGCCACATGGACTTAATAACCGGTGCCATAAAACACTGGTCTCTGACACGCACTCATATTCACACCACACGCATTCACACGCGCGCTCGCGCTGCACTGTAGTAGCAGCGTCTCGTGCTGGAGATATGTCATTGTTTTATCACGCTGTGCATAATCTAGGAATTTGTCAGAAGATTTGTCCATGCTGAAGCTTTTTTTTTCTTTTTTATTTCCCTCTTTAGCTGACAAAGAACAGAAAGACCTAAGAAAATCCAGAAACACAAAGAGCTCTGTGTATCACAAACCCCATGAATTGGGCCCAGCTTGATGCGAGAGTACCACACAGCACTACAGCAGGAGAGGTGAGTGAATGAGTTATAGCAGGTTGCAAGCTGGGTTGAGGAAAAGACTCTTAAATACTGACACGGTATATGATTTCCTGACAAGGACGGGAATCTTGTTGCAGATCAAGCTTTATAGACGAGGCCTGTTTTCTGTCAGTTGCGAGGAATGATGCGTGGAGGTCTGTATCCTGTGAGAGATCAGTATGAAGGAGTATCTGTAAATCATGAAGACCTTTGAAATGGTCCTTGCTGTACTATGCGTGGCCTCCTGTGGTTGCACTCTAGTGTTATAATGTTGTGAAATCAAGGTCAGTTCCTGAGGCGCGACCGAGTCCCGTAAGTAAGCAAGAGGCCGAAAACGCACCGAATTAGCAAACAGTGCGAAGGTTTAGAGGAAGCGATCTGACAGATTGGCGTTTTGGAAGCAACAGAGAAGGTTTAAGAAAAGGAAGAGAGCAGGACAGAGAAAGGGAGGGAAAGAAAAATATGAAGGTTCCTTTGGAGTAAAAGGGAGCAGAGGCGAGAGAATGAGAGGGAGGTGTGTAGAAAGAGGAGTGTGGGAAAAATCAATATGCTCTCTGGAGCGACTGGAAGAGACAATCAGTCCTGTCTGACCCTCGTCTCCCCTTGGTGTCAATGTGTGTGTGTGTGTGTGTGTGTGTGTGTGTGTCCATGTGAATGCATCTCTGTGCATTTTTGTGTGTATATTTAATTCAGAGATGCCCGCTCATACATTAACTTTGATTTTGAGCAGATTCATGTGTGTCCCATGCGTGGCTGTAGTTACATGCGTCTGTATGTGCGCCCCTGTTTGTCTCCTCTTGTGTTTGCTGTCCTCAGCTCAAATAAGTTTTATTGGCAAGACTGCTGAGGGCAGGAGAGTGATGACGCTAGAGAAGCTAATGGGATAAAAGTTCATTACTTTCCCTCTATCAGCTTTATGAGACGACAAATCGAACGAAGACTCTGAGCAAAGTTGAAATAGGATGAGAGTGCCACAAATGGACACTCTATTGGCTTTATCAGGCGGCATATGAGTTGATTTTTGCTTACGGTCGCTCGCAGTCACTTTCTTCTCACTCCATCTAAGTTACCGCCATCTTCAGGGTCACATTCACGCTCAAGCCAAAGGCTATAGGCCAGATTTTCTCAGATTGTCCCAAGCTACTTTTTGTGAAATGGCCTTGCCTTGATAGCTTTTATTATCAATATAAAGAAGAAAGAGCTCTTTTGCTTTTCCTCCTCTATCTTAGTGTGTGTGTGTGTGTGAATGGTTAGTATTTCTGCAAGCCTTGAGGCTAGTGTCTTTCACAGGCTGTCCACTTGACGTTTGGGGTTTATAAAGCTGGTTCAACCCGCCATTGTCCAAGTCCCTCTGCTGAATTCACTTTCTCCATCTGCCCCCAGGCGCCTCTCAGGCTGACAGGGTTCGCGGGGGTAGATGGATGGATGAAAGAGCAGACAGGAAGAATATGACTCCTTTGAGAGACAGAAATTTACCAATCACAAAATCCACTTTTCTCAATCTCTCTGTCAGTCCTCATCCACTGTCATCATCCCATCACTTCTTTCATCCACGCATCCATCGCTCTGCCCTCCTCCTTCTCTGTCTCTCTGCTGCGCAGTTGCAGGGGGTTAATTGAGGTCTGAACAGCGGGGAGTTATTATGACACCTTTTTAAAGAGGACACACACACACACATACATACATATGCAATGCACGCGCGCACACACACACACGCAATACTAATAAATAATAAATTTGAAGATGTAGAAATCATTTTCAGTGTTATGCAACACAGCAGCTGTATTGTTAGTGTGTTATTGTCTTTATGTATGCATATATATGTGTGTGTGTGTTTGGGGGTGATGCCAGATTTAATGATGGTTTCCACCCTTTAGAGGAGGCTGCCTCACCCGAAATCAGAAACCAACTGAATAAATCACACAATTAATCCTACAAGTCAGTGTGGTGTTTCGGAGCACTGCGCACACAAAGCAAAGTGGATTGACAGGTGTGTGTGTGTGTGTGTGTGTGTGTGTGTGTGTGTGTGTGTGTGTGTGTGTGTGTGTGTGTGTGTGTGTGTGTGTGTGAGTGCATGCATATGGTGCACGCACTCTGCATGCTCCGTTAGCAGCAGATGGTAGACTGGTGGTCTGTTGCCAAATTTACTGTGTGATCACATGCGCCCCCACATTCAAGTAACACAAATGCCCCTGCAACTAAACCAAGACGTAAACAAACACTGCGTCCGAGCGCACACGCTCACACTGGCAGCTCAAAATAGGTGAAGAAGACGATTTTGGCTCTTTTTTTCCTCACTCACCCTGTCTTTCGCCGGTTCTCTTTTAACTCTTTTAAAATTCCCATTGTGAAGTCTTTAATGTGAAACAGTGGCTGTTGTGCTGCTGAGTGTGTGAGTGTGTGCCGCAGTGAAGATGTTGATTGAAGCTGAAGTTTAACAGTGGGAAGCTTTACATCAAAGACTGATATTCACCTTTCATATCCTCTTCTTTTGAAGCACTAAGACACACACACACACACACACACACACACAGGGAACCAACAGTTTCGCTAAATCAAATAGTGGCATTTGCTTCGAACCTCAGCCGAACCAGCACAGAAAGTCTATGCATCCACACACGCGCACGCACACACACATATACACACAGAGAGCAGATAAGGGTCTCCTACAGGGCTTCGGGCCCCTTTTGGCACACATCAGCTTCCACAGAGCACTCCCCATGCTTTAGCACAATGAATACAATATATAGAAGAACACAAACTCTCCCATACACACACATGTGCTCACTGTTTGAGACTAACACACACACACACATTTGGCAGCAACAGCATCAGGCAACAGATGCTTCTGAATGAGCTCCTTTGCTGGGCATGATTCATAATGTGGCTATTCAAAATCACTTTCAACACATTCATAACCACTTATAGCGGCCTATGAATATTCACAGCTCGGAGGCTCCGCCGTACACTTGTGCTTGATGGGATTTAGGCAAGGATGTATACAAAAAGTCACACACAGGTGCATACAGCCAAAGCTTGTTCTACTCTTGATACTTTGTTGTTCTTTAACTTTTCAACAAAGTATTGTTAAACATGATGGATTACAAGCAATTTAAAGTATGCAGATCAATTTTTAACAAAATTTCCCCTCCTAATGTTCCTGCTCTCTGGAGGAAATTGCTTCCAATGATGAGACTGGATCCTGATATGATACAAATAACTTTGATAATAGGTTAAAAAAGACGGTGTCCTAAAAGGACCCTTGAGAAATCCCCACCTCCCATCCAAAATCTCATAACACTTAGCAAAAGTCTTTCCAAGTTTTCATCTCCTCTCCTTTGCTTATTGCTCCTCAGGGGATTTAGAGCTGTGCTCTTACACAGAGTCATTCTTGGGCTTAAGCTTGATGCGATTTCCAAATATCACCCACTGAATTACAGGAGGTTCTTTGAGCTTCACCTTCATTCTTTTGGTAGCTCTGCAATTGAGACTTGAATGAGAGTCTCGAGGGAATAAAATGTAGAAAACCACTGAGGTTTCACCAATAACTTGAACGGCATTTTCTCTGCACCGCTTGCACAATGATCACACTTCGTAAGACTGAGATTAGTAATGTCTGAGATAGATAGATAGTTAGATCTTCATCAAGCCCTAAAATTGAAGGTGAAGTAGGTGTGTGTGGAGCTTTACTGTTCCCTGTCCTCATGTTTCTAATGATCCCAATCAAATCCTTCAACCATGCCCAGACATTCCATTTCACAAATTTGTCTGCAGCATATTGCAGCTAAAGCTGCTCTAACTTCTAATTTCAACATCTACTGGACATATTTTGTCATTTTTACATAAAAGAAACCCCAACTATTTCAACTTGTGTAATAAAACTTAATATAAATGCCCTTTATTACGAAAGCATGCTGGTAAAATGAATGATTATATTGTTTATACCTATTATGAGCTACAAAATCTGCCATTACTTTGCATGTGCAGTGCAACCTGGGTCGCTCACATTAAGTCCCTTAGTCCTTAAGAGATTTTTCCAGTTATGGAAAGTAAGGGAAGTGATAGACAGTCCCCATACATGTGCAGGTATATATGTATGTATATGTATACATATGTATATTTAGTGTGTACATGTGTGTGTGTACATGTCTATAAATAGGAATAGTAGTGGTACAATAGTTATGTCAAGCTATATAGTTTATGTCTTCCATATTTCCAACCATATCCATAATCCTGTGTATGCTACCATTGTATATAGTGTATTATCTTACTTTTTTTCATTGATTGTACTTATTTGTATTTTTGTATTTCCTTCTGATATCTGTACCTGAGCTGAGGTGATGCAAAAAATTTTCAATAAATCAATAGATCAATAAAGTCTTATCTTATCTTATCTTATCTTATCTTATCTTATCTTATCTTATCTTATCTTATCTTATCTTATCCCTTATACAGTACCAGGTACTGCTACTGACAGTGAACTAACGGTCACTACACCAGATCACAGAGCAGTTCAGTTAGGCTAGCAGTCTGCTCAGGCAGATATAAATACAAGGGAGGCAGCCAAACAGTGGGCAACAGATGTGTGAGTAATGGTTTCATGTGTTGGATTTTTTTAAGAGTAGAGGGCGACCCACACACATGGTTGAAATAGGGATGTTATCTCTCTGATTAAACCGTGACTAATAACTGTGACTGATGCTTGAGGTTGTTTCCACATAGATTAGAGCTCTAGTCAGATGATGCTCTTTAAAAGTAAGAATTATAGTTTGGATTATTGAGCATATGCATTGTTTTTGAAGACAAATAATCTAGTTAGTGCATGGACTACAGACTAGCATTACTTTGGCCTGCTTATTATACACATGCAACTGTTTAACCCATTTTGGCATTTATGTACATTTAAATGAAGTCTCATTTATTGCATGCTGAACTTAAAGCATTAGACAGATGTCATACAGTGAATAGTTGGTCCTCATTGTAAGCACAGGGACGTCTAACAAGGATGTCCAGGTGACTTTGAAGAAGTACTTCAAACCAGTGTTGAGGTCACATTTCTGACATTGGTACAACTTTTATTTTGGAACTATTTTTCAACCAGAACTAGACGTCATGAAAAGTTGGTAAACCGATGGTTATCTCATGGTCCAAATATTTGCTCAGACTATATTAAGATAGGTGATCCTTAACTTAATCCTTAACATGTTATCATAAAGAAAAGTTTGATCCATATGCTCAAATCAAAGAACTGATGACAGAAAGCATAGCACTTTCCAGCAAACACTCAGCTGGCACACAGGAGCAGTGGCTCCACATACACCAATGACTTTGTGCCATTCTTGGCTCGTCTTGATTTGGAATAATTTCCTGTGTGCTTTCATTGTTGTTCACATCATGCTCAGGTACATATATTTTTCAAGTTTGTATTATGCCATTTATAGGATTTCTTTAAGAGGCAGGGTTTCAGGGTGATCGTGGCTTAAGAGTTGGGAGTTCGCCTTGTAATCGGAAGGTTGCCGGTTCGAGCCCCGGCTTGGACAGTCTTGGTTGTTGAGTCCTTGGGCAAGACACTTCACCTGTTGCCTACTGGTGGTGGTCAGAGAGCCCGGTGGTGCCAGTGTTTGGCAGCCTTGTCAGTGTCAGTGCGCCCCAGGGTGGCTGTGGCTACAATGTAGCTTGCCATCACCAGTGTGTGTGAATGGGTGGATGACAGGTTCTGTAAAGCGCTTTGGGGTCCTTAGGAACTAGAAAAGCGCTATACAAATACAGGCCATTTACCATATTTTTTAAAAAGTGTCACAAAGAAAATCTTGGATTACAAAGCAATAACAATGTTTGTTTGTTTGTTGTTTCTATGGTAACTCTTTGAATGTCGGCATTACAGTGAGGGAAAAAATAATTATAAAATATATTTGATTTTGCTGACATGAGACATACATGTAAAAGGAGAACTGATGATTTTTGATGAGAGAAGCTGATGGAGAAATGCATTTCTGTTGCATTAGAATAACTAATGTCACTTTAACCCTATGATGCAGTACATAAATCATCCTAATTCTATCTCCAGACTGAAAAATGTTTGTTTAGTGAGCAGCAAAAGTTTCTTTCTTGATGGTGTTTCACCGAACACATAACACTTAAATGTGTTAACTGATTGTAACACAACTGAAAAATTATTCTCTTTTTTCCTTTTAACAGGCTGTCAAGTGATTTCTATGTGAAAGACTTGGATCTAATTGCTATGAACATTTCAAAGGATGCGACTCTTATCCTAAATGTGGCAGCATTAACTAATGTATACTTAGAAACTGAGTCACTGATATCAACAAAACGATCTTCTTCCACCACAACATGATGGCTGCAGTGATGGGTACCAAGTCATTTGTCTGCATCAGCAGGTAAGCTAATCTCAGTTAATATGAGAAAAGAGAAACCTAGTTTTATCTCTTGAAGTTTGTCACGTGACACCATGAGCACATTAATTAAGAGTTGTCCGCCATTATTGGATGCGATACAGTGGGGGTGTCCAAATTCATAGGCTGCATCTTCCTGAGTACCGGGCCTTCGCGGTCTATGTGGGCTGAGTCCTCCGAAGGCCGGGTAGGCCGGAAGTGAGCGGCTGTGAAATTGGACGGTCTAGCCTTCAGTTTTGCATCACCAGCTGTATCGGTGGAGTTTAATAAACTCGACCATCTGCTACTTCTGTTTAATCAGTTTTCCGTTTATTCAGCTGTAATCTCAGCCAAACCGATTTACTCAGGAACAAATAAAACGCTGAAAAAAGCCAAACAACATTCTTAAGTTATCTAAGTGACTTATATATCATGTTTAACCTGAGTAGCAAAAGACCACATTGAAAATGATGTGCCGGGAGTTCGCTGTTCTTGCGGCGGCTAGCTATCGAGCTGGTGGGTAACAGATGTCTCCGAAAATGTCAGGGGCAAATTGGCAAATATGTGATGTCTTGATAAACTGAGCAGATATTTGAAGTTTACACACCTACATTCTCACCTGAAAATATCTTAAAAGTTTATTTTATGACCCAGGAAGAGTAATAAGAGTAATATTAAAACTAAGTAGCTGCCGCCATTGTTGGAAACTGGAATTGGCTCTATTAATTCTGGGATATGGTGGGCCATGAAGGATACACCCGACCCACCTTTCAAATCTGGGGAAAAGGAGGACGCATTTGTCGACTGCATTTGGAGGAGTCTACGAATTTGGACAGCCTTCGTCCAAATTCGCTTTGAGCATTCAAATATAAATATGACTGCACCCAGTGCATTCAAACATTGGCAGGGTACTTAATTTTCAAGGTAGTATGACTTTTGTGTTCTTTAATAAAACCCTGGTAGACCATTAGATTCTCTCTCTCTCTCTCTCCCCCCCCCCCCCCCCTTATTTTGCACAAAGGAGAAGATGACAGAAAATGAAAAAAGTAGCAAAACAAAGGAAAAGAAAAAAAATAGAGCAAGTCAGTAAGCTGAGGCAATATTTTTTGTTTTTTCTCTCTTTTTGGACGATTGAAACCAGATGAGCAAAGAGGTGATGAAAGATCTGGGAAAAGGACCATTACCCAATTAGCTCTCGTAAACAACCATGTCTCTACCTATCAGGGGGTTTTACCTGACAGCTGCGTTACGGGAATCAGATGATGGATAAGTTGGAAATACATAAAATTATGTTTTGAAAAAAATGCTAAGCTTTATTGAAATACATTTGAAAATTTGCAGCCCCCAAGAGTACCGAAGACCTGACACCACACATGTCGATGAGATTCACACAGCCATTCCAGCAGGAGAAGGAGGGATGCCCCTGATTGGGTGCCCACGGCCAAAATCCCACAGGAGGTTGGTCACCCTGGTATGAGTCAAGAACAGGGTCCCGGGTTTCCAAGAACCACCCGACAGCGCCCCCCGATAAGGAGGAGGTCCAAGCCACCCCGAATCCACCAAGGGAGCGAGGCAACAATCCTAGAATTTCTGCTGCATTCTGTCTGTTCCTTACATGTATGCAGAGAGTGTGCATCCATGCGGTGTGTGACCTGTGTGTTGAGCACTACTGTGTAATCTCGTCTGCCTTTTGCCTCAAAACAAAATTCAGACCACATGTTTGTCAAACAATGAATTCAAGACTAGAACTGGGAAAGCACCTCACATCCCACCCTTCCCTCACAGCCCTCCTTCCCTGCTTTCCGACCACCACCACCTCCCCTCTCTGTTCCCCTCTGTCCGCCTCCTTTTCCTTCGTCCCACTTCATATCTCTCGCCACATCCACGTCTCACTCAGTATATCCTCATGTCTCTTTTCTAATGTGTCAGATCTCATCATTCACTCCTGAGGTTTTATCCCACCGCAGCATGAGGACAGTTCAGCTCAGCGTGAAGTGGATGATAGGAAATTGAGTTCCTGCTGAGAGTGTATGCTGTGACCTATTGACCTATTGCCTCAATGAAACACGATGAGGGAAGTGCACAGTTGGTAAGGAATGCCAGTGAAAGAAACCCTAATATTTGTCTCTGGGTGGTTGAAGGAGGATGAGCGGAGAGAAGCTTTGAAGATGTCACTTGAGAAGTTTCTGATAGTTGAAAAAAAGAAGTAAAAAGGTAAGAAGGCGGAGTAGAGAAAAGGGAGGAGATTAATGGTGGCGAAGGCACAGCAGTGTCAGAAGAGGAAAGGGAAGGGTGGTGCTCTCACCTTTTTCCACTGAAACCGCAGAGACACAAAGAGCAAGTGGCATTACTTTGACAACACAAACACAAACACCAGGGTCTGGTGTGTGTGTGTGTGTGTGTGTGCGCGTGTGTGTGTGTGTGTGTGTGTGTGTGTGTGTGTGTGTGTGTGTGTGTGTATTGGATGGTCCCATTGTTGGTCCCCACAATATGGATCAATAAATTCAGACATTTTGGAGTAAAGGTTTAAAATAAACTGTAACAAACTGTAAAAGTAACCAGATGATGAAACCTCTGAGGAAAAAACACTGCAAGTATCATGTTTTGTGTTTTTTGTAGTTCATGATTTCTTTTCGGTTTTAAGAGTTGGGATTTATGTTTGAGCTGCATAGTTGTCTGTTAATGGTCATTATGTGTTTCCTTGTGCTTATGAGCTTTTTGTTATTCTGCGCCTTTAGTTCCTTGCTTAGCTGTTGTTGACAGTGGGTTTGTTAGTTTCCTTTTGTTATCCCTTCCTGTTCCTCCAGTCCTGTCTAAGTGTCTGTCTTAAGTCTCTTTGTGTCAATTTCGGATGTCTGTCTTGATGCTAGTTATTTCCTGTTTTATTCTATCACTTGCACTTTAGTTCTGCTTCCTTATCTCTTCTTTTGCAAATAATGTCAGCTGTTCTCTCACTTACTTCATCTCCCATTGTCATATTGTGTGTATTTATTGTCTGGGTCTCCCCTTGTCCCTTGTCGCGTCCTCCCTTATGGCTGTGTGTCTTCCTTTTCTGTGTTTCCCTGGGAAAATCATAGCTTTTGGGTTTGTAGATCCAGGTCTGTCATTGTTTTGTATTTTTGGAAAGACTTCAATATTAAAGCTATCTTTTGAGTTCACATTCTGTCTCCAGGTCCTGTATTTGGGTCCAATTTCTGCCTGACACACAGCTATCATATGACAAACTCTTACCAAAAATCATAAAGGAATTCTACGACTTCATGAATTTTTTCAACTGCAAAATGTAATGTAGGTAAATGTTGAAGTTAAAGGTCATTTGCATAAGTAGAAATTTGCAGAAACGTGGTGATGACAAATCACAGAAAGCAACGACATTCAACAACTTCAACCAAAGACGAGCAAAATAAACACAGACTGTGAGTTATATTTAACGTGAGTGTGTGAGTTAAACTTTTCTTACCTATCAGGTGAGTGACTGAAGCGACTTGACAGCATTGAATACGGTTTATAAGAAGGGGTGGTAAATATATTAGTGGGTTACATAGGCAGCTGGAGCCTTTTAATCTAATAAGTTACTAGAGTATGTTTTTATTGTTTGAAAAGTAATTGTTTTTTTAATAGTGTCAGTGTTAGTTTTAGTCTTCTTAAGGGCATATCATGGAGGCAATTTTTAGGAAAATCAGTAAATGTTTTATAATAAAAAAGAGTTAAAGGGGGTTGGCTGTCAGTCTTGCAAACATCCAAACTCTCAGGCTTAGACCACGTGTGCGCAGGTATTTTGGTAAATGTAGCCTTTTCTACCGTGCTGCAGCACGGTGGCACGGTGGTTAGCACTGTTGCCGCACAGCAAGAAGGTCCTGAGTTCAATTCCAACATCAGGCCGGGGTCTTTCTGTGTGGAGTTTGCATGTTCTCCCCGTGTTTGCGTGGGTTCCCTCCGGGTACTCCGGCTTCCTCCCACCGTCCAAAGACATGCAGCTTGTGGGGATAGGTTAATTGGAAAATCCAAATTGTCACTAGGTGTGAATGTGCAAATGAATGTGAGTGTGAATGGTTGTCTGTTCCTGTGTGTTAGCCCTCCGACAGACTGGCGACCTGTCAAGGGTGTACCCTGCCTCTCGCCCTATGACAGCTGGGATAGGCTCCAGCGCCCCCCGCGACCCTGAAAAAGGATAAGCGAATGGATGGATGGTAGCCTTTTCTATATATTTCTATACATTTCAGCCTTTTGTCATACGCAAACCCATAAACTTGAAAAACTGCTCAGGTTTTTAAATGTTTGTTTTTACATGTGGAGATTAAAAAGTGAGATTTTGCAACATCAAACGTGTGCATCTTTATTTCCTTTGTTAACATCAGACTGTGCACCATATTATTGTTTGTGGGCTTTTGATTGGCCAGAATTTTGGAGATATTCTTTAAAACAAACTCACCAAAATACTTATTTTACATGTGGCCATGAAACATGCCCATGAATGCCTCATCAGGTAAGTTGGGATAACAAATTAATTAACAAATACTTAAACTTATTACTATTTCCTTTATATTTTTCTTTTAGTTTATAAAAGTCTAGTTTTTATTTATATTTTAGTCAACTAAAATGTTTTTTTCACATCTCGTTTCAGTTTTTAGTTTTAGTTAAATGCAATAACCACAGAAACCCTTCTGTTGTGGACAACCGTTTAAAACATTTACTTGAGTCTAATTGTGTTTTTGTTGTTCTTTTCATTGTTGCAGTGTGGTTTCCTGTGGTTGTGTGACCAAGAACAGTGGTAAGGATTAGCTAGCTGTGGGCCACCATGACAGAGACTCCTGTAACAAATAATTCCTCAGCAACTATTTCAACATTGACTAACTGTTCTCTGGTCTTTTCTCAATGTCTCGTCACGGTTACCAAACCTCAGTTTGAGGTATTTCTTAAACGTAGCCTGGAAAATCCTTGTTAGACTTTCTTGTCTTCTTGTGTTCTTATTCAGTGTGGAAACAGCTTCAAAGTCTGTTTTTGGTCATATTGTGGCTGGTTTTGACCAAGAAGATGACACCAGAGATTTACCACATTTGGTGAGTACAACCAGCAGGTGATAAAATTAATATACCAGTATTCCTGTGACAGTCATATAGGGAGCAGGGGAAATGCATTAGATATCCCTGATATCATATTTAAGGAAGGCAAAAAAAAAAAAAATACAGAGTGAACAGTGAGGAAATGAAGGAGACCATGTTCAGACTGAGAAATGGCATTTTTATGGATCTACAGTACTTTAATAGAGTTTACAATAATAAACTGTTTACAGTGGAAAGCTAAAATAACAGTATAATGGCAACTCAACAGCTGACAGCATTATACTGTAGATTATGGGCCTGTAAAATAATAGCTACATGCTGGCAAATCAAGGGTAGAGTTAGTTTTCAGTTGTTTAAACTTTGGGTTATGGAAGTCTTTAGCAAATTAATGTGATCTCAGTGCCAGTTTCCATCACTCTGAAGCGATGGAAACAAAAACATTTCATGTGTGTGTCTGTGTTCAAAAAGAAATCCTGCCTAATTATATATATTTTCAAAAAGGATTATCAGTATTCCCTCCTCATATATGCGCTTAATACCAACAGGCAGGTACATGCAACACTAACTAACACACTTACATGCAGGCGCAGTCTTACACATACACACTGGCTGTATAGTGACATCACAAGAGTGGAATTGAAGGATTTAATGTTGCATTTTCTCTGCATAAGTGTTTGTGTGTGTGTCACTACAGAGGGGAATGCCTTGGCTGCGATCCTGGTTGCGTGTGATGGAGAACTCAACAAATTTCCAAACAAACACTCTGGAAACAATTAAGAGAGAGAAACATGGACGGACATAAAGAGCGAGACAGACAGGGAAAGAGAGAGATGGTGGAGAGAGACAAAAGCAAACGTTGCTTGAAGGTTATACAGACATTTTCTCTACTTCGCGTGCACTAAAGCAAAAGTCGTCCACCTCTATCAGATTGAATAGTGATGACAAAACCCCACAAATGCTCTACATGCAAGATTAATTAACAGGCTGTAATGCCTATGACACAACATTCCCAAATCACAGGAAATTATTAGTCCCAGAGCAGGCAGAGTGAGTGGAGCCATCAGTCTGAAGCTCTGGAGGCTCATCAGCTCTAAAAGGCTGCAGACACACAGATCGCCACCTGCTGCTGCTGCTGACTTTGCAGTGATTAGTGCCTTAAGCAGAGACACGTAGACACTGAGAGGTGGCTAGAACACAGTTATCTGTAACATCTGAAACATTTTACCTGCAGTCTGTTTGGTCTTTGTCTGGTAAAACTAGATTATAGCAAGAGCAGCATAATCACACAAAGTGACTGTTTTTGTTCCACATCACACAAGTAATCTATGATAAAAATGAGGAGGGGGTGTGGCCGGGCTAAAGAAACAATTGTGAGAAAAATTTGTGGAGAACTACATCGACTGTTGAGACAACAACTACAAAAATTCAGACTTCATCAGCAGACACTCGGAGGAAAAACCTGCCAGAGTATGGGCAGCGCGATGACTATTTACCATTTTTCATGCTGTCAAATAAACATTACTCTGATTACAACTTTGCGGTGGTAATGTGCAGTGATAGTGATGTGTGTTTGGGTTGTACGCGTTCCCAACCCTTCAGCACCTGCACAGGGGAGTGACCTCATGTCCATCAGCAGAGCTGTTCATCTCATCTAAACACTCAGTGATAGATGCATCAGCTAATCAGGACAGTGATCACACAGCTATGTTACAACCCACATCAGCACAGGCACTAAAAAGTCAGATCCCCATGGGGGGTTTATTACATCCATGCAGCTCTTCCTGATGAATCACTCGGACCGCAGCCTTCTTCCAGTACAGTAACAGCAGCTGTTTGCAAAACATAATTTATGCTCTTTTTTCTTTTATGGTGACTGAAATATGCCGTCACAAATACAAAAATATTGTTTCCGAAATCTGACCATCCTTCCCCAGAAGTCATCCACGCATCGCCAAAACAGAGCAATGACGCAACAACCTAAAAACACTGCTGAACACATTGGTGGCATAAACTTCCAACAGCAACCTCTGGTGTTAACAGTCAGTTTTTTATTTTTTGCCACTACTTGATCTACAAGATATATGATTCTTCAAGGTGGTCCACTCAACAGAACTAATCAAATAAACAAACAGATTACAGTAGATCTTATTAACATAAGCAAAATCCTCTACAAATCAGCAACTTTGTTTAAAACAGTCAAACACATAGGGCAGAACAATAGCCCATTAACCACAGTCCCCCTTTAAAGAAAGAGGGTCCCAGGCTTAAATCCGCTGGTATCTTTATTGAGAATTTTCTTTCTTTCTTTTAAGAGGATGACTGGATGGATATTTCTTTTATCCCCTCTTTTAATTACCATGTGGTGCCATGTGGAACTTTTAAACGATACTTAGGCCTCCTGGGGACTCTTCTGCCCTACATTTTTTGGTAAGTAATCACAAAGGAAATAAACTAATCAGTCATCGAAGCCTAATCAGTAAGGCCTCAGTCAAGCAGGCCTAGAGACAGCAACCTGGCAACCAACCAAACACTAGGGAATAATACGTATTCCCTAATTCCCTAATCAGTTCATGTATGGTTGCTGGAGGTTGCGGGTTGAAACCAAAGAGGGATCTGCACCAAAAAAACTGTGGTTTGCATGGAAGGTGCCAACTTACCTGCAGACACTTGTTTGCTAACCACCAACGAGGAATCAAACTTATCAAAGTGAGACGCAAACCGGAAACCTTAGCTCTGTTTTAAAAAGCGAGATTACACATCAAACCTCCCTCAAGCCAACATTCTCTCAATGAAATTATTTTAATGTGTAAATGTGTAATTATTCTGTTATACTATACAAATCTGTTTAACTGACTGTTTGTGAGGACATGTGTGATCTAAACTTACAAATTTAGGTTTGGTTTTGCCAGGCTGCAACATTTTAATTGAAAAAAGACTTGGCCATGAGCTCTGGGCAGTGATGGAAAATGTGTGATAAGTGACTGCTTCAAGTTTCCTCTGTAGGATGGGTAGTCTGAGGCTTACAGATAGTGAGCAACTTACACATCCAGAGGGAGCCTGGAAAACAGCCGGTGCTTCTCTGTGTGTAAAGGAGCAAACTGAAAGGGTTCAGGCATCTAATCAGGATGCCTCCAGGGCGCCTTCCCTTGTAGGTTTTCCAGGCACACCCAGGTAGGGGGAGACCCCAGACCCAGAGCTTGTTCAGAGGTTATTAAGTGGACATGTTGCTGGACTCCTCTGCTTAGCCTTCTGCACCATGACTTGACTTTGGATAAGTGGAACAAAACCAACAAATGGTGAAGTGGTGAAGGAGGTGAAAAGAAGGGGAATCTGCTGCAAAGGTTTGAATTCACTTACCGTATTCAGATGACTGGACAAGCAGTTGAAGGACCTTGTCTCTCACTAACTACTAACTACTACAGACACTGACTGATAACGCTTATAGGCACCAAGGGATTGATAAATTAGGCCTCCAGAGCAGAGAAAGACTGTGGACAACACAAGAGTCAACAGACCACTGAGTGAGTCACGACAAAAGAGGCTAACTTTCTCTAATTTGCTTTAGTGCATCTATGAAGCTGAGGGCTTCATAATATTTTGAACTCATTGTGGTCTTTACTAAAGATAGATGCAGAAACTCTACTGCTTAATTTTGTTCTTGATTCATTCTCAGTTGCTATGGAGCAATATAGACTGGGAGAAGAGACAATTAAGAAATGAAGAGGTGTTTTATAAAAGAAATCTGTTTAAACCACATTAAATGTTATTTTTTTCCTCTAAGGAAAATAAGTGAGCGATGGTTTTGGAAACACCAAAATCACCATAATCCTGCCTTTACAGCTGTGCTGGTGAAACTACTGTGTTAAAGAGACAGAAACAGTCAATGTTTTCTTTTTCAATGTATTTTTTGTGGCCTTGCTTAAGGTTCCATAAGTGATTGATGTTTAACACTCTATGTACTGTTGCTATCAAGAAAAGGCCCACTGACATTTAATCTCACTTAAGAGCAGAAGTGTGCGGTTCAGAAAGCTTTAATAAATCACAGTTCATCTCCACGTTAACTGCTACCTGCACTGGTGCTTAGCAGGTTACATAAACGGTTACTCACTGCACATTACTCACTTGAAAATCTTAGTAGCAAAAGTAAAGTAATACACTCATTACTTTACTCTTTTAGTCAGCAGATGTTTTTGCTGAGTGCAGTTTCAGCTTCAATTCAGGGGGTTTAATGACAGTACTTGACCTAACTTTAGTTGTACAATTTTTGTTTTCAAAGTCCAATATTTGAATTAAATGTTATATTTACTAAATAATAATAATAATTAGTATTATTTTGAACCTAAGCTGCAATGATTGCTGTTAGAAATGATTACCTGAAATTCCAGGAGGAGATGTTGTCAGAACAAGTGTGTAATTGCTGCAGGTGGAGTCACTCAGCATAGATATCATTAACATGTTTGTAAACGCTCACCAACTACTCTCTAACAACGGATTTATAGTTGTGCAGTGAATCTTTCAAATCCAATCCAAATCCAATTCCATTATCAGTATCACTTTTTGATTCGATTCCTTATAAATTATCATTGGGTTCTGGTTGGCTCCGCTTTGAGCGTAACCACCATCGCTAAGCACTACTCTAAAAAAGGCAATTATTAAACATATTACACAAAACACTTTCCTTAAATGTTCAGAAAACGTTCTCAAACTACTCATTACATTTCTTGGTGTTTCCCCGTGAAATGTCCTGAAACGCAGTCTCTTAATAACCACTTGACAACTTAAACCTATCAGCTACAGTTGTACACACCAACACAAATCCTAATGAGGATACACGTCTTTCTCTTCGTATTTATGCATGAACACAAGGCTAACAGCACAAAGCAAAGCAAAGATCCAGCACAAAGAGACCCGAAGGCTCTTTGTGCTGGATTTGTGCTAATTCGACTGTAGAAACATAAACAGGTAGAAATGGAGGCTTCAGCCAGACTGATCGACAGTTTGTTACCTGTTGAAGTTCAGGGTCTGGCTGCTGGGCTGCTGGTCAGCATTCACTCAGCTTTAACATCACTCTGGGTTCTTGGCTAGCTTAGCGTTAGCATGCTGTCTGTGCAGCAGCTTGCAAAGAGCTAAAGTCTGTTAGCAGTAAAAAGCAGCTGTTTCTGGCCTGGAAGCAGTTTGCACTTTATCAATGCACTATCCTCCTTTTCTGCAATAACATTAAAAGCAACGTCTATATTCACACTGTAAACATCGCTACTATTTTTCTCCTCTGATATATGAATTTAAATTAGCTGATTGTAGCGCAATTGCAACTGGAACAGAGTCATCATCATTGCCAGTATTTATTCTTTTGTGTGGTGTTTTATGTGCCAATTACTTTGTGGTTGTGTACAGTTGTGAGATTTTATTTATTTTTTTGTTTTTTGGAGACGAGCATATTTTCAAGTTTTTCCATTTCTTTTTCCATTCCTTCACGTCCATTCCCATAGTTTCAGCAATCTCTCTCCAGGAATGTGCAGACATCTGAGAGTCATTATAGTGAGGCGATTATTATAGTTCGCTTATTGATCTGTTCAAAAGTTATGGTCAAACCGTAGCAGGAAATGCTCAAAACAATAGGTGCAGACTGCATCTATGCAGTGTATAGTTACCTTTTTTTTCCACATCAGGTTACAGGATAGGCTGTGGTGTAGAGTTTCAGCAGGGTTTGCAGTTACGATGTACCTATGGCATAAATTTAACATAGACGCATGAATTCATTGGCAAACTCCTATGCAAAATGGCACCTTTTCAAATGACTTGGTTTCAGGCGTATGACACAATTTTTACTTTGAAGGAAGAAAAGTTTTCTTTTTCTGGCTTGTGTCACAGTTTTTTAAGCTTCACTACTAGAGAGCGGTTCTTTAGTTAGTGTTTGCAGACAAGTTTGCAACTTCTGTGCAAACTGCAGCCAGCCACAGTATACTGCAGAGAACTAAAGCAATCATAAGGTGCAACAACCAGCAACCTGTCAGGGAATACACATTTTTCCCTAACAACAGATGCTTTCCAGGTCACTGGCTGATCTCTCAGTCTCCGTAATTAAGCAACCAGCGAAGACTTTCACTTTTAAAGGGGACACTCAATGAATGCCCTTTTTTGAAGGTGCATGCAGTAGTATTAAATTTGTCAAACTGAGATTTTTCTTCCTTTAAAAAACTGTGACTGTCAGCACAGGATTAGGGACTGTGAAGTGACTACTTTAACTTTGAATCCCATAACCCACTAATTAAAGGAAAGTTAAAGTAATAATATAAAAGTAATTTATTACAAAGAAATGCATAACTGCTGAACACTGATCTCCATTCTCTAGAGCGAACAAGCCGTTCATTCATTCGTCAGTTCCATCATCCATTCATTCCTCACTACGACAATAGACTGTTGTTGTGTTTATGGTCTTTGTTTGTGGCCTTTCTCCCAGACTCACTGCGCTGCAGAATCTGGAAGCCCATTCACTCTAATAAAGTTTAACAGGCCTGTTTCAGTCCCACAGGACCCTGAACACATGGGACGACAGCAAAGCAACGCTGACTTTCATTATCTTAAACTCCTGTGACCTAATTACATCCAATCTAATCAGCACTCACTCCTCCACCGTGCGGTTTCCATTACAGAAAAGTGGTAAGATGATTGGCGGCGATGATTTAAACGTTTAAGAGTTTAAGGTTTGACTCCAAAGAATTACTTAATTACGCAGTAATTGCTTAATTTGTACCACACAGATACTGTCACACATGGAATGGATTTGTCTTTAAAGGCTGTAAAAAATACTTTCTTCACTCAGAGCCCCACGTTCTGAATAGTTGGAAAACTAGGTTAAATTATAATGTGTAAGCTTACACATGCGCATCATTGTGGCAACACATTCAACACTGACCCCAATCTGACCCGATGACAGAAGCTATCCCGAATCACAAACAATAGTTACACGTTACGGTTGCTATGATGTTAACACAGCTAATCAGGGGCAAACAGAGAGGAGCTAGAAATGTGTACATACTCATGTCATCATTGTACTTCATGTATGAGCAGCAGAACACGCCTGGATGACTATAACTATGTAAACACTGATCACTCAAATACTCCTTTGGCTCTTTGTCTGCAGGTTGTCTTCACTCCCCCGTCCATGTTACCCTTTTCCCTTCTATGAAGACATAAATTGTCCCACTCTGCCTCTTCTTCATATCGTTGTGTCTGCTTATCCATATGAGACACAGAGCTTCCTCCAGAGTTGGGTGGGGTGAAAAAGGCGCTACTTGAAGACAAATGATTAGGCTGGAAAGAAGAATTTCCCTACATGTCTGTAGCTTTCAGTATTAATGGGTCTTAGACATGCAACTGCCTGAGAGGAGTGGTAGGTGGGGAGGTTTAAGTCAGATAAAGAGATTTTCTTGAAAGGAGGAAAGTGTATATATGGGGAAGACAGTGCCTTATCCATCTGTACCCACTATTTGTGGAGGATCTGCAGGTGTTGAGAGGCCTGATGTAGGTAAATGTAATCCTTAATGATGTTTGGAGTCTGCTCTGAGAGTTCTAATTAGGGTTTAGTCACACGAAAAGGTTTTCAGTTTAAATGCAGTTGCTGAAATCGTTTAATTTGCTTGCTCAGACAGACCAGCAGACAAGCAGTTGTGATGAAATATGCCAGACATCTATGTTAATCTTGTTGGTAACAGTTGAAATCAATTACTTTTAAAATATATTTCTCCAGCACTAGTTTCATAAGGACTTGATATGGCTATATTTTCTGGACCACACATGTAGTCTGTGGAGTCTGGTTCTCCTCCAAAATGAGAGATCAAAGGCACTCAGTCTCAAATCCACACATTTTAACTTCATATTCTTACTTAATTATGCTGCCTGTTGAAAGCACTGTAGAGGACAAAGTGAGAATAAGGGAGAGGAACACAAGAATTATATCAGTTTAAGCTTTTTTTGTTTGTTTGTCTTTGTCTCCTTTTGTTTGCCATATTCTTGTCTGTTATAGTCAGTGTTGGGAAGGTTACTTTTAAAATGTATTCTACTACAGATTACAGAATACATGCCCCCAAAATGTATTTTGTAATGTATTCCGGTACATCACTCAATGAGAGTAACGCATTCTGAATGCTTTCGATTACTTCATATATTATTAATAACTACAACTACATGAATGTACTATTGCTGTGTGATTTATTACTATTACTGAAGGCTACTCCACATACCAATAGCAACTAGATTTTTAAATCTTAATATAAATGAGTAACAGTAAGGTGGACATTAGGTAAGGCTGCACTTTTTGCAGCGATCTCGTATAGAAAACTATTCCACGAGTATATAAAACAGGCCCGCTGCTCCGAGCCATAGTAAAGGGACCTCTGGCTAATAAGTCGGGTTCCGTGTCGGTCTCGAAAGCTAGCTTTACTTTGTTGTCTGGGTCAACTTTGCTAGTGAGAGACAGACAGAGGTGTTGAAAGGCTGCTCCAATGGACTAATTGTTTCGGAGGAAAACACAAACACAGTGTACAGTCGAGTCTTAATAGCTTACTTAGAACACTCTTCTTGGCTGCAGTGGTTATTTTTACATTTACATGCTTCATACATGCTATGCCTGTAACACTCTGCCTATTGCTTTCATTTTAAATAATTTTGAATAATACTTTTTAAAAATATTTCTTCACGTCATTATGCTGCCGCAAGTAGAGGTGACATGGGCCGCGAGATTGAGACCCAGGCATTAGAGCCTCTTAATGCGTGTTTTGTTTGGGTTTATTTATTATAATTACCAGATATAGAGAGGGCATAGACTAACATATGAAACAAGAAAAGACCGCCGTGTAATCCCTTTATTTCAACTGTATTCTGAATACCACCTTTTTAAACGGTAACTGTAACAGAATACAGTTACTCATTTTTTGCATTTTAAATATGTAACACCGGTACATGTATTCCATTACTCCCCAACACTGGTTATAGTGACTTCATGCTTTTTTTGTTTTTATGTCATGAAACCTGTGTTTCTCTTGGAATATGCTACCTGTTTTTTCCCACCTGGTGGATTACCTGACCCACCCTAACTGCTTTCCTATGAGCTGTTTTCCAGTGAGCTTCTTGTTTGTGTATATACACTCATGGCCCCTTTAGTAGGTATGCCTTGCTAATACAGCTTTGACTCCATTTTTCCATCCTTTGTGGCATCGATTCAACAAGGTGCTGGAAACATTCCTTAGAGATTTTGGGCCTTATTGACATCACAGGATCAAAGAGTTGCTGTAGGTTTGTTGGCTTTGCATCTATGATGTGATCCTCACTTTCCTCCCAAAGGTGCTCTCTTGGATTGAGACCTGGTAACTGTGGAGATCATTCGATTAAAGTGAACTCTTTGTCATGTTAAAAAAACAGCTTCAGATCAGTTGAGCTTTGTGACATGGTGCATTATCCTGTTAGAAGCAGCCATCAGAAGATGGGTGAAGTGGGATTATAAAAGGATGGACATGGAAAGCAATAATATTCAGGCATTTAAACAATGCTCAGTTGGTACTAAGGGGCCCAAGGTGTGCCAAGAAAATATCCCACACATCATTACACCACAAATACCAGCCCCAACCGTTGATATGATGCAAGAAGGATCCATGTTTTCATGTTGTTTACCCCATATTCTGACCCTGAACATCCAAATATTCCAGCAGAAACTGAGAGTCATCAGACCAGGAAACATCATTCCAATCCTCCATTGTCCAATTTTTGTGATCCCACGTGCATTGTTGCCTCAATTTCCTATTCTTAGCAAGCAGGAGTGGCTTCTGTGTTTTGTGTTCAGAGATGCTCTTCTGCAAACCTTAGTTCTAATACCTTATTTGAGTTACTGTTGCCTTCCTCTCTGCTTGAAGCAGCCAGGTAAATGTCATCTGACCTTTGATATCAGCTGATCTTTTCTGTTTTCTTTTATTTCGGGCCATTCTCGGTAAACCTTAGAGATGTTTGTGAGCGAAAATCCCACCACATAAGCAGTATATAGTAAATACAGTATACAGTATAAAGTCTGTGAAGGTTCTCAGTCATCCAGGTCATCGTAGTCAAAGGAGCTTGCAAAGAAAAGCGTCTGGACTTCTTTAAGTTACTTGAAGACGTTTCACCTCTCATCCGAGAGGCTTCTTCAGTTCTAAGGTCAAATGGTGGAGAGTCCCAGATATAAACCTGGTGGGAGTGTCCCCCCACAGAGGGACAAAAGGACCCCCTGATGATCCTCTAATCGCCTGAGCCAAGGTGTGGAACTGGGTGTGGGTCCCAATCAGCCAGAGTTTCGGGTGAGTTCATTGTGAAACCTGGCCCCACCTTATCATGCGAATTCCTGAGGTCAGATGGCCCAGGGTGTGAGTGGGCGTTAAGGCGTCTGGGAAGGGATCTCAAAACTGGATTATAGATGGCAGAGAGTTGGTGTCGTAAACCACCGCCTCTGTTCAAAGATGGTCGCTCACAGTGGACATAGATGGCTTCTTTCACTCCTCTTTCAAACCATCTGTCCTCTCTGTCCAAAATGTGAACATTGGCATCCTCGAAAGAGTGTCCTTTATCCTTAAGATGCAGATGGACAGCTGAATCTTGTCCAGTGGAGGTGGCTCTTCTGTGTTGTGCCATGCGCTTGTGAAGTGGCTGTTTGGTCTCTCCAATGTAGAGGTCTGGGCATTCCTCGCTGCACTGTACGGCATACACCACATTGTTAAGTCTGTGTTTTGGCGTTTTGTCTTTCGGGTGAACCAGTTTTTGTCTGAGTGTGTTGCTGGGTCTGAAGTACACCGGGATGTCATGCTTGGAGAAAACCCTCCTGAGTTGGAGGAAGTGGAAAGGAAGCCTCTTGGCTCTTTCAAAGGAAGAGTACCCAGCCACTGGTACAGATATGTAGACGACACCTGGGTCAAAATCAAGACACAAGAAGTGGAATCCTTCACTGCGCACATCAACGCTGTGGATAAAAACATCAAGTTCACCAGGGAAGACACAAAGGACGACTGTTTGCCTTTCCTGGACTGCGCTGTGCACATTGAAGAGTATGGCAACCTCAACATCGAAGTTTACCGGAAGCCCACACACACGGACCAGTACCTCCTGTTTGACTCCCATCACCCTCTGGAACACAAACTTGGAGTAATCAGGACCCTACACCACCGGGCAGAACATGTTCCCTCTAAGCCTAAAGGGAAAAAGAAGGAACACACACATGTAAAGGAAGCACTCAAAACGTGCGGCTATCCTAAATGGGCATTCTTAAAGTCAGCAAAGAGGCACAGAAAAGAAGATCAGACACCAGCGGGGGAGGATAAGAAGGACAGACGCAACAACATTGTCATCCCCTATGTAGCCGGTGTATCAGAGAAACTCAGGAGGGTTTTCTCCAAGCATGACATCCCGGTGTACTTCAGACCCAGCAACACACTCAGACAAAAACTGGTTCACCCGAAAGACAAAACGCCAAAACACAGACTTAACAATGTGGTGTATGCCGTACAGTGCAGCGAGGAATGCCCAGACCTCTACATTGGAGAGACCAAACAGCCACTTCACAAGCGCATGGCACAACACAGAAGAGCCACCTCCACTGGACAAGATTCAGCTGTCCATCTGCATCTTAAGGATAAAGGACACTCTTTCGAGGATGCCAATGTTCACATTTTGGACAGAGAGGACAGATGGTTTGAAAGAGGAGTGAAAGAAGCCATCTATGTCCACTGTGAGCGACCATCTTTGAACAGAGGCGGCGGTTTACGACACCAACTCTCTGCCATCTATAATCCAGTTTTGAGATCCCTTCCCAGACGCCTTAACGCCCACTCACACCCTGGGCCATCTGACCTCAGGAATTCGCATGATAAGGTGGGGCCAGGTTTCACAATGAACTCACCCGAAACTCTGGCTGATTGGGACCCACACCCAGTTCCACACCTTGGCTCAGGCGATTAGAGGATCATCAGGGGGTCCTTTTGTCCCTCTGTGGGGGGACACTCCCACCAGGTTTATATCTGGGACTCTCCACCATTTGACCTTAGAACTGAAGAAGCCTCTCGGATGAGAGGTGAAACGTCTTCAAGTAACTTAAAGAAGTCCAGACCCTTTTCTTTGCAAGCTCCTTTGACTATACAGTATAAAATTAATACTCAGAGCAGCCAGTCGACTTCCACATTCTGATGCTCGGTTTGAACCTCATAAGGTCATTTTGTCCTACATGTCTACATTCCTAAAATGTAATGAGCTACTGCCATTTGATTAGCTGCTTATATATTTGCTTTAACGAACAGTTAAATGGGTGTACCTAATAAAGTGGCTGGTAAGTGTATATAGTCCTCTATTTGTCTTTTGTCAGTGCATCTGAGCTCCTTGGCTAGGGCTGTCTGACGAGCCAGTGCAGAGTTAGCAGTTGGTTCACCTGTGCCAGAGTCAAATCTCTTGGCTGACTGCTACACTGCTTCAGGGACAGTCTGTTCTGTCTTCTAACACCCACTTGAATTCTGACTGTTCTGGTTTCCATTTCTCTGTCTTTCTTGTATCCTCTTGGGTGTTTTAAGATACCTAAATATCTAGTTTGTTCACTTCTGCTGATAGGATGCTGCCAGGCTTTCGCCCAGCCTCCCGAGGCCCTTCAGCTTTGTCAGGGGTCTCCTGCCCATTTTCCTTCTTTGCTGTCCTCCCGGCCCTCACAGGGTTTCTGCCTTCACTGCCCTGCCTTAATACCATCAAGCCAAACAGCCCCACCTATGTACTCTGGCACTACTCTGCTCTCTTTTCTAAGGAGTTCACCCCAAATGCTAGTCTCTGATGAGTCCAATTGTATTGAGTTTTGTGACAGGATTAAAGCTCATGTGTGTACTAGCGTGTAAATCAGAGAGAGTAGGAGTAAGACTTGTGGACATATATCTACCAGCACTTGATTAAGAACACTTGGACTCAGAGTAAAGCGAGTGTTTCTCTCAAATCATAATCATAATCTCTAATCAGTACCTCATGACAGTGTCAAGAGCAAAAGTGATGTTTTTTCCTCAAACTTAATGGAAAAGGAAATTTGTGAAAACAAGAACAAATCCAGTACAGGAGAGCTTTACAGATGTTTAAGAGTGACATTTTATTCTGACACACACACACATCCCAGAGAACAAAAGATATTCAAACCTACACACACAGTCACACACACAGAGCCTGAGTGACAGGGAAAGTGGGTGAGTGGGGGTTAAAGAAACAAGGAGAAATGAAAAGTGTCTTTGAAAGTAAACAAAGGCAGAGTGATCAGGACCAGATTGGTGTAGATCAAACAGTAGTGCTGAAGTAGGAGGAGAGAGGCCTCTGATGGAGACATCAAACAGGACTAATGTAAACCACATATCGGCCTGACATCATGCACATAGCACACACACACACACACACAGTGGATGTTGTACTTACACACAGAAACAGGTCAGTGCCTCTACACACTTAGCCAAATTTAATTCATGCACAAGCACATACACAAACCCCCGCATGCAAGGCCTCGTACTCACACACACAAACATCAAGAGCCAAGTACTCAGAAAATACTTTTAAATATCATGTGTTATTTTTTTTTTTATTTCCAGGAAATTAGAATTATGGCGCAAGAAACAAAATTTATCAGTGAGGGATGGAGCCAAAATACAAAGTAAAACCAAATGAACTTTCAGTAAATATTTGATCAGGAGTTTGTATTCATCAGGGATAAGTTACACATGGATTAGGTGATACATGTTGCTGGATAGGAACGTAATATGTCTGGACATAACCGGAGGCGTAATCAGTGCGTGATTTTTCTCTGTGCGCAGGCTACGGACGCTGACCCACGATGCTTGATGGATGACAGAAAGACAATAAAGGAGACCGTACAGTAGTCATCGTCTCGAACAATAGTTGTTATAACTACCTACGTCATTGTGGTGTAGGGTCTTCACAATGAATCAGCCGCACAGTAATCACCGCTCTCTGAAATAAAGGAGAGCGTGAGATGGAGACAAAGAGGTTACAAACAGGTCAGTGACAGAACGAGCCAGTCCCAGAAACAAAAATAATATTTAAGCAAAGATACAGTGAGCCAGTACGCCTTATGTTTTCCACACATTTTTCCATGACTTCCAATGTGCTGAACGTGTCACAAAAATCACACTCCGGTATCCTTATATCTCATCAAATTTACATAGAACAAATAAGAAACCTTCAGCATGCAATTAGGGAATACTGTAATTTGTTAAAGGTGTTCCCAAACTTTTACAAATAGTCTGTAACAGAGTCTGCAACAAAAGACACAAGATGATTATAAAGCAGATTTTTTTTTTTTTAAGTTATTGTAACTTGATGATGACTTCATAATGGGATGCTCTTTTATTTCCTATAAAATTTGCACTTGGGGGCGGGTGATGATTTGCACTGTAGCCTCATAATAAGATACCCAGAGGTCATTGGGTTTGATGGTTTGAATCAGCCATCTGGCTGGAGCCTGTCTCTGGGGTGGTTTGCATGTTCTCCCTGTGGATTCCCTCTGACTACTTCAGCTAGCTCTCACAGTCCACAGACATGCAGTTAGTGGGGTTAGGTTAATTGGTGGTTCTAAACTGCCCATAGGTGTGAACGGTTGCCTGTGACCCTGGTTATCCCTGGTGACCTGACCAGGGTGTACCCTGCCTCCCGTCCCATGGCAACTGGGATATGATCCAGATTTTATTTATAATTTAATAATTTGACGAAACACAGGAAAGGCAATCTTTAATTAACACAAGATGTCACATAAAAACAGATCATGTGTGCCAAAGTCAGCGGTTAAAAGTGGACCGGTGTGGGGTTTTTGGTTGTTGGTATTGTTGTTTGGTTGTTTGGTTGTTTGTTTTGTTTTGTTTTGTTTTGTTTTGGTTTGGGGTTTTTTTTTTTGGGGGGGGGGGGGGGGGGGGGGCACGACATCAGAAAGATTGCAGGCGTCCCTAAGTTGTGTTTGTGCTACCTCAGCATCTAGCTAGCGCTACTGAAGAGGAGCGAGCATGAAGGGAGTAACATTTTTTGCATGGCAGGTAATTTCAAATGCAGCGTTTCTTTCAGCTCAACAAACATAAGCAAACACACAACTTGTTTGTGTTGAGTTTGTCTCACAGTGTGTTGCTAGCTAAACGTCCAGCTGCTGTATTTCACAGGGAGAGAAAAGAAAGAGAGCTACCTTCACTCAGGGATTGTTTAGGAGTATATGACAAGATTGTGACGCTAAAATCGTTGCAGGCCGTGCTCTGCATAAAGGTCACTGAGACAGAGAGGAAGGTTGAGGATCGGGATAAAAAAATGTTTACGCTCTAAATCTCATGTAACTCCTATGTCTGCAAGACTTGAGTACTAATTCACTAAAGTTTATGTAGATGAACCTCATCCTATTAACGCGGAGATTTTACCCTTGACTGTCCTCCTGAGAGGTTCCGTAGCACCATGTAAACGATCAGTTTTGGCATGCTTTGTACAAGAATGAAAGCATTACTAGAATTAAATCCAACAGTTGGGGGAAAAGATGTGTGAGAGAGAGATGGGGTGAGTCGAGGGATTTGGATGGTGGCGTATGTGTGTGTCTGTGTCTGCGGAGATGCTCTCATGGCATGAAACATAACAAGTATTAGAAAGTCTGTGCAATCAACTCCAAATTCAGTCAGCTTTCAAGGAACTGAAAATGAAATATTTTTAAAAAGTCAAGGTTGTGTAGTACATAAAAAAGTGGGAGGAGATCTGCAAACTTCAGTCAGACCCACACACATGCATGCACACACCACCTTTGCTTGGTTATTTTACAAGGATTACACTGCCAATTACATGGGGCGCTTTCACTGGCTGTTCCCACATTCCAGGTCGCTCCCGCTCTATTTTTCTTTTTCTTTTTTTTTACTCTTTCTTTCCGGCTTCTTGCTCGGTCTTTGTCTTTTTTTGTCAAAACCCCTTTTCCTCTCCACTTTCATCGCCAGATGGAGAAATTTATCTGTGCGGAGAACGTGGGACTGCAGCTCTCCTATATTAACATTTCATTCACGCTTTTAGTTCACTGAAAGAAAATAAACTCAAGTGGGTTTGTGCCTTTTGCTCCCCTCTAAACTGTATACTGCATTTCTCTCTCTCTCCCTTGCTTTCTCTCTTTTCTTTCTCCAACTGTTCTGAACCCGTAAGAGCCGGTTCAATAAGTGAATGATAATCCCTGTAGAAGCAGGGCGCAGTCGGCTGGAGTGCCTTTGTAGTTTGGAGGGTAGATTAGCATGGTGGCCGTGGAGAGAACAGAGTCCTCTGTCTCACTAAAGGCCAGGGATTAGATATAGGGTCTGGCCTATGAACTTGGGGAAACTTGTGTTTGTGTGACTGTGTATGTGTGTGGGAATGTATGAATAGAAAAATAGAAATACAAGCATGTGACAGGTAATATTGAATTTTCTTTTTTCTTTTGGTGAAGATCATTCCCTTTTGTTCCAGCTGGGTTATGAAGGTAGTAGAAAGCGTGAAGAATCTAGAGATTAGTGAGAACACCTGAGCTATTCATTTATTTTTATCACCTTCTGTGCCTCCGATGTAATTACTGTGTAATAATTACTTTGTAATAATTACTGTGTAATTACCTTACACAGAACGGTAAAACAAGCTGCCCAGCTGTGCTAAATCTAATAATTTTTCCAGTGGAAGTCAGTTTTCCATCTTGTGCACCTCAGGAGAGACACAGCTGCTAGTAGTGTTGCTTTTATCAAGAAACACCCATGCTACAAAAACCACAATACACTTTGATATTTGATTTTTAAACACTCGCCATATTACAAAATGTTTCAAATGGTGTCAAGAACGAGGGTGTTGTACAGAGCTGTAGTAGTTACAGAGGGATAAAGCTGGTGAATAGCTGATGATACCATGAAGCTACAGGAAAGAGTTGTTGAAGCTAGGCTGAGAGGAGAGGTGATGATCAGTGAGCAGCAGTATGGCTGCATGCTGAGAAAGAGCGCAACAGGTGCAATGGTCAAAATGAGTTGCACTGTGTCTGTGGATCTAGATAAATCATATGTTAGGGTACCAAGAGAAGACCTGTGGTACTGTATGAGGAAGTCAGCACTTGCAGAGAAGTATATGATGGTGGTGCAGGACAGTGGTGAGGAGTGACAGATTCAGGTAGTTAAAGGTAGAGGTGGGATTACATCAGCAATCAAATCTGAGCTTCTTCTTGTTTGCAACGGTGATGGACAGGCTGAGAGGTCAGGCAGGAGTTTCCTTTGGCTATGATGTTTGCAGATGACACTGTGATGTCTAGTGAGAGCAGAAGTTGAGGTATGAACTGGAGAGAAGGGGGGTGAAAGTCAGTAGAAGCAAGACAGAATACATGTGTGTGAATAAGAGGGAGGCGAGTGTAACAGTTTAGATGCAAGGAGCAGAAATAGCAAAAGGGGGATGTCTTTAAATTCCTGTAATCAACCATTCAAAACAACCGACAAAGAGGTGAAGGAGAGAGCGCAGGCAGGGAGGAGTAGGCGGAGATGAGTGTCAGGGGAGATTTGTGACAGAAGGATAGCAGTGAGAGTGAAAGCGAAGGATTAATGGTGGTAATGAGAACTGCTGTGATGTATGGTTTTGTAACCCTGGTTAACATAACTGCCAATAAATAAAAGCCTGTTAGTAAAAACAGTCATAAGAAATATATTACAGCTGATAAATAGTCAATAAATAGATCATAATGGTTAGAAAATTCATTAAAAACATCAGCAATGATATAATTCATGGTATAGGATTTCATTTGTGTTTAAAAACATGTTAAAAGGGTAAAAAAAAAAAAAACTTGCTAATTCATGGTTTTTTATGTTAATTCAGGTAAAATGGCTAAAATATGTGTTGAGACTCTTATTGTGAAAGGGCACGCTGCAGCGTGACTCCTGTGATAGCCACACCCAATCGGGTTGTTCCTTCTTTTTGATGCTGGAGAGAGAGAAATGCAGACAGTCCTTGCAGAGCTGCTGCCTAAATGAGTGAAAAATTAGTAAAAACAAGCCAGAAATCTACATAAAGCCATTTTTGTACTCTGGAGAATATATTTTTTGTTTTTCCGACCTGTCCTTGCCTCGGTGACGCTGTGAACATAACCGAACGGGACTTGGTGAGTTCAGAAGTTGTATTTTATTTCATGCAAGAAATGTTTTGTTGCATTATATTGCTCATTTCATGCAAACGGAGAGCCAAGGCAGCAGATTTATGTTGTTTTATGTTAAAAACGGTGGATTGGTGCTTAACCGACACACAGGCTGTACTTCAAAGGACTTTGACGGTGTTTCCGCGCGCCATATTGGCGTCACCTCATTTACGGCTAAATAAGCTGGAAAAATGGACTTTTACTGTTATTTAAGGGCTACCCTTGTGTTATTTTCGAATGTTTATGCACTTTATTTTGTTGTTATGGTAGGCCATTAAGGTTTGGATCGGGAAATGCTGAGCTAGAATCGGAGTTTGATCCGCTGAGCGAGAAACAAGATGGCGAGCCACCCACGGACCCATTGAACTGACCCTGTGCACGAGAAAATGCTAACTTTCTGGTTTGAGACCGGATGTGGGGTTGTACATTTCCGGTAGCTTTACTTTGCGGTCAATCGCTACTGCAAAGATATACTCCAAAATCATGTCCAAAACTCGAAAACGGAAAGATCGCGTTAAGTTACAACGAGCAGAAGGTGGGAACACTCAACACTGTTGTGTCATAAAAAATCTAATGATCAATTTTGACGTTTAAAGAGTTTAGATCGATCAGTTGTTTACATCACTCAACACAAGCAGAACTGCATCACTGCAGCAGAAGACACATCGTCCACATTCATTGTCCACAAGCACAGTGACTGGTCTTATGATTTAAACAGGCAAATGTTCAGCATTCACACTACAGGTGAAGAATAGTCAAACCAGGTGTTTCCCCCATTATGTCGATATCAGCTAGTCAAGTACACACCTACACAGCATGTTAACGAACCGTGAAAAAAAGCCACACAAAAAATGAATGATTGCTGGTAAGGGTTTCTACACATTAGTATTTATGAAGGGTATGTTGTGACTTACCTTAAAAATTACAGCGGTCCCTCGCTAATAACGCGGTTCACCTTTCACCTGGCTGTGAGATTTTTTCGTGCAAGTTTGCATGCTTATTTTTTTACATCACATTGTCCTGCGTCCTGATCGCTGCAGACGATCTCCTCCGTGACGTCTCTCCTGTACAATACAGAATCTCTGCATCGATCGCTAGCAGTGTGACTCTGAAGTGCAGTGCTGTATGTCCACAATGTCCACGACACGTTCTGCACCGTCAAAAAATAAAATTGGCTGCTTGATTTCACCTATTACTGGTTATTTTTAGAACATAACACCCGCGATAAACGAGGGACAGCTGAGAAATATAACATTTGAATCCATTTTCTCTTTTGCCCTGAGGCACGGGGGAAAAATATCGACAAGTTGATGAACATTATTTACAGATATATTGGGTAAATGCCCAAGACATCTATAGAAGTGTAAATCGCCGCTTGATTCATTCACTTGCTTAACTTGTTCCATCCATCCATCCATTTGCTTCTGCTTATCCTTTTCAGGGTCGCGGGGGGCGCTGGAGCCTATCCCAGCTGTCATAGGGCGAGAGGCGGGGTACACCCTGGACAGGTCGCCAGTCTGTCGCAGGGCCAACACACAGGGACAGACAACCATTCGCACTCACATTCACACTGCTTAACTTGTTTTGGACCGTAAACCAGGCGCGAATAGGACACCGGAAACAAAGCTCCCCACAGGAGTTTCCGCACCGGAAGTAGCATATGCTAACGTGCACATAGTCAACTGTACCGAGCAGTAAAAGGGAAAACGCCCCCTGCTGGACGTTGAGCTCTTTTGCTGAGAAAACTGGTAGGATTAATCCATACACCTCTGCAAAAGAACAGCGGACTTTCAAAGCACAGGATAATCATTTGGAGTAATTCCAGGATTAATAGTTAAATGACACAGAGACAACTTTCTTTTGTTTATTTGTTTGTTTAAGGGATTTATTCAGCCTTTTGCTGAATTGTTTTCAGTTTTTACATGTTCTTGTAAATTATTTTGGTCAACCTTACATTTTAATGCTGTAATGGTGTTAATGGAAATGTAAATAATTTTGTTGGGTTAAAACAAAATAAGAACTGGTTGAAATTGAAAGGTGAACCTAGACCAAGGTTAAATTAAATCTTGGGCCTAAAGAACTGAACTTGATTTAAAATAACACAGTGTTAATGCAAATAGATCAAAGGATAAACTTGAACTTAGAACTTGAAATAAATAAGACAATAACCTAGGTTGAAAATAACATCCTTCTAAAGCCAAATAAAAGGTTTTGAGATAAATAGGATAAACTAACAGAACATACTGAACAAAAAGGGGAAAGAAAATATCTTGTTTTCCTTAAATGTGTGATGTTGAATGTTTTATGTAATGTGTGTTAACTGTCTATTCTCTGTCTTCACAAAATAACAAGCCGGCAATTTAAACGTATTTCCTGGTCTGTGGTCTTTATTACATGCTACACTCATTACTACTCTAGTAGTCGAACCTAACTGGTCCTAGTATACTGTAACGACTCCAGAAGTGTTACAGTTTGGTGACAGTTGGGCAGAAACATGAAAAGGTAGAAATGGAGGCTGTCAGCCTGACTGCTCATCACTGACTTTGTTTCCTGTTGAAGTTCAGGGTCTGGCTGCTGGGTTGGGGTCGGCATTCACTCAGCTTTAACATCACTTTAGGCTAGCTTTGTTTTAGCATGCTGTCTTTGTAGATCCTTACACATAGTTGTAGTTGGTTTAGCAGCATAATGCAGTTGTTTCTGTCCTGGACACAATTTGCATTTCACAATTACATTCTTGTTCTTTTGTGCAAAATAAATTTAAAAAAGAATTCTGTCTCTCAACTCCTAAAAAGCTGTGAACCACTCCACATTTCCCACCTCTTGAAGACCAACTAAAGTCAGCTAATTGCAGGGTGACCACTCTAAAAGAAAAAGACATGTTTTTCTGAACAACTGAAAATTGAATGACCTTTGTAACACAAGTGATGACCTAATTGTAACTGCAATGTAATCTGCAATTTAGTACAGTAGCATTACACTACAGTACTGCGTGATTGACAATGTGACTGAAAATGACTTATGAATGCATTATACCCAACAGTGGTAGGGTGGAGGACAAGCAGAGGGTTGGTGTAACAGTAAAATATGCTAGGGATAGTTTGAAGTGGAGGCAGATGAGTTAAGGCCATTACACACAGAGCATGTTGGGTAAAAAAAAAACATGAAACACATGAAATTCTGAATTTTTTCAATACAAGCTTGTCGTGTAACTTCGCACCATCCTCAAGAAAGACAAAGATGATGAGCTGGTCCTGACTTTTCTAAGCAAGAAAAGGAAGAAACTGAGATTCTGGGTTCAACCAAGTTTCATGGTTTGAAACAGCAGTTGAAGCTGTATCACAACAACTTTCGTACATATTTGACGATGTCAGTGGGGGAGTTTGGGGTCCTGTTGGCAGAGTTGGTACCGCATCTGAGGAGGCAGAGAAATAATTTCAAAGAGTTGATTGACACGGAGCAGCATGTAACTGTGTTTCTGAGGTAAAATACCATTATTTTACTATTTTGTATATTCATTACCAGTCCACGTTTTGAGCTACAGCACACTTGCTGCCAAATGCAGTGGTCTGATTGGTCAAATCAGTGTGCGATAAATCTGAAAAATCGAGCTTGGTTCGGAAAAGTAAATGCCACAAATTCATCCAGCAAATTTAAGCAGTCGGTGTGAAAGTAAAATACTTTTACCACACAAAATATTTGCACAGATTTTATGCATCCCATGTTCAAAGGCCTTTAAGTAACATATAAATATCATATCATAGGTTCTCTGGTAAATCCCACCACTCCTGTATTGTTTGTTATTTTACATTAGTGGAGCAAAACGTGTGTTAAGTTTCTTCATCACTCTCCCTTCGCCATTCCCACCGTTTAAAGGCTGAAAACACAGATGTTGTTAAAGCAGTGAACTGAGAGAAATGTTGGGAAACGGTGAGCACAAGAAGATATATGATGGGAATAATATCAATAAAAGAGAAGTTCATGTAAATCAAAGCATCAGAAAGTTCAAATAAATACAGAATGCATGACTGGGGATGACTAGAAGTGGCGTATGATGAGTTCCATTCATCACACACAGTCTCTCTCACACACACACACACATATATATGTATACACACACACGCACACACAATTCCATTCCACCCTTTGCATCAACAAACATGGACCCAGATTTAGAGCCATAGAAAAATGCCAGCAATGAAACAATGTTTTGAGAACAACCACCATTGCCAAGTAACTACTCCTCTCTTCAGACACTGTGTATGCGGGTACATGTGTGTTTATGTGAGTTCATGTGTACATGTTTAGACATCTTTGTGAGGACAGAAAATTGGCATGCTACTATACTTGTGGGGACCTACAGTCACTTATGGGGACAAAATCCCTGTCCCCACGAGTTTGAAGGCATTTTTGAGGCTCAAAATGTGGTTTTAGGTTCAGGGTTACAATTAGGTTATGGTTAGGTTTAGGCTGAGGTTTAAGATTAGGGATTCATTTTTGATGGTTAGGGTAAACAGCTAGGGAAAGCTTTATGTCAATGAGATGTCCTCAGTAAGATATGAAAACGAGTGTGTGTGTGTGTGTGTGTGTGTGTGTGTGTGTGTGTGTGTGCGTGCGCGCGCGCGCGCAAGGAAATGTACACTCATGGACACTTTCTTAAAACAAGCCCAGGGAACAGATGCTGCAATGCAAAGTCTCTGTTCAGCCTCAAAGCGCTACGCGTCAGCCACAAACAGCCTGCTCCATGTACGTTTCCTCACAACTCACATTTACTGACCTCTGAATAATTCGAAGACGCACTTGGGAGTAAGCCATTAAGAACGAAGTGACCGTCAAGGTTCAAGTGCAACTTTATTTTAACTGCCTATTTGTCCTGTAAGTTGAGATGCAATTTGAGGAGCACTTAGATTGCGGAAAGTCATTTTCTTTACATTTAGTTTCGTTTTAGCCGTCATTGGGAAAACATCCCGTTCCCTTCCTCCAATCTGCTGTTATTCATATTACTATTGAATTTATGAATCCGAAATGCAATTTTCCTGTGGTTTTAAGGCTGTTGGCACCTTCAACTACTTGGACAATCACACTGGGTGGAAAAAATATGCATGAGAGTGTGTATGTGTGAGAGAGAGAGAGGAGTATTGTACACAAGGGTATCATTATACAAAGTTATTATCTGCTGCCACTGTGACACACACACAAACATGCACAAGAGCAGCTGTCTTTACAATAAAGTAAGAAAAACATCATTATTTTGAGAACAAAACATTTTTTTCTACCAATAAATTGTGATAAGATCTGATTTTAAGGGAAACTTAAATTCAGATTTGACCTTGGCAAAGCTTTAAAAGCCTCCCTTAATGGACACTGTTTGTTTTCACTCTGTCGCCTGCGTAGAAATACATTTCTAAAATTACACATTCGTTTTATTTCTGCCTAAACCACAAATTGAAGAAGTGCATTCTTGTGGGACTGGATAGTTACGTTTTTTTATTTGTCCTGTCCTTAATTTCTGTTGTCTCATTACATAAGATGTGAAATCAAACTGCAGCAGCCTGTCCAAAGCAGTTAAACATAACGATTAAATTGAATTCAGTTTTATTCATATGGTGCCAAATCGTGACTTGTTATCCCAGGGCACTTTGCAAAGTAAGGTTAAGACCTTATAATCCAACAGAGAGCAACCAAATGATTCAATGTGAGCAAGCGGTCGCTGACCATGCAGAGAAAACAGGAAGAAAACTCCAACTGAACCAGACTCGGGCAGCAAGTCCATCTGTTGGAGGGAGAAATAACAAAAAAATAAATAAATAACTGGGAATGTACCAACGCTGACTGTTGGTGAGCAGCACAGAAAGTACAGAAACTGGGCAAACATGGGATGAATGATGATCAAACGGTTGTTTTCATACCAGATGACAAAATCAGTGCCAAAACAATACCACTCTCATAACTGTAACTAAATAATAACTGTAGCTGAGTACAAACATACAGCGAGCTTTCCACATTGGTCTCACTCTCAATAAATGTTCAGTGCTGAGAAGCTTTTATCGCATGTTTACTGACATACTCCTTCTTTATCTGATGACATCAACACGTGAGAAACTGATGAATGACAGAGGATATGTTTATTTTTAAGTATTAATTTCTTACATTTCACAGTGTTAAGAAAACAACATTTAGGTCAATCCTGATATTCTCTTAGATTTGTCTTACACATAAAGTTAGGAATCCAACTCAGCTAAATGCATGAAAGCAACATTATGAAACTGGAGTCTAAGCCCCTTGGCAGACTCTAAATACAAGCTCAGATTAGCACATTGTAACTGGTCAGTGTGAATATATGGAACACCTGCCTGAAATCAATATAATAAAACATATAAAATGCATATGTAGTAAAAGCACAGAGGCTAATGGAACCATGTTTCCCTGTGTTTGGCAGTGCAGAAGGACTAAAAGATTTTAGGAAGAGCTCAAAAGAGAAATGTCAGAAAAATGACTAATGGGGAAAAAATGTTAAGAACTGCTGAAAAGAAAAAGCAACGTTCATTTCCTTATTTGTATTCATCCAGTATTTCTGTCAAAGTCACGCAGAGCCACTGGAGATGGCAAAAGAGACACATGCAGCTCTGGTGTCGCATTTTCAAGACCCCTGCATCAGACCCCAAGTGAGTTCTATTTGACTTGAATCCAGATGGTAACACATCTAATAATAACAAACAAACCTGAGTCTTTTTAAATGCCAAAAAAGTGTTGTTGGGAAGAAAGCTCATAAAGCAAATGTAATGCACTGGATAATATTCAAAACCGTCAGCTGGAAAGAATTACATACTAGATTAAAAGGCAAACTAGTTTTTAATGTCTTGATGCACGCTCAATCATCCAGGTAAGCATTTTTAGTGGGAGATGGTTTGTAATGTTTGAAATATGTGAAAGATTTAAATCTTGAAGGAAGCCAGTCAGAATGGTTTGTTGTAATCAAGCAGTTATATGCGATTGTGTATTATTCCCTCTTTTTTACATTCCTCCCACAGACTATAGTTAACTGGTGATTCTGAAGTGGCTACAGATGAGAGGTTAATAAACTGCTTTAACTGGATAGAATAGAGTGCCTTGTCAACATATTGTTAAAATCTGAACTGTTAAGAGGGCTTTGAGTGGTCATTAGAAGAAGAAGAGCGCCATATAAATGCAAACGCCACTACACTATCATTAAAAGCTGCACAAATACACACATTAATATGTAATCACACATATAGACATAGCAAGACTGTAGAACTGCAGAGGGTGGTCATTTTGACCCCATCCTGCAACACCAGCTGTAATGGCAAAGAGGTATTATCTTGAAGAAGATTTTATAAAATAAGCATTTAGGATTATGCTCTAGGAATTATCTAGATTATTTCATTACAGGTTGTAATGTTAAAATATATTTTTGAATTTACTAATGAACAAACAGTACAACAAAACAGCAAAAAAGCTCAAACATCTGAATGACTTAATTACTGTTAAGTTAAAAGTGAATTCTGGACTAAAGGTGGTATTTTTATGCTAAAATAAAGAATAATTTAGAGAAAAATGCTCTTACTGCATGTATTCCCTGCATTTAAAACAGACCTCACAGTTTTTGAATTTTTAAAATACAATTTAATACAACAAATGTTAATGAATTAATTACTGCATATAGTTAATAGTAGCAATTATGTGACCTGCATGACTGAAGAGGACACTGAGCAGATGGACGTATGCAGGTCAAACCTTGGGAAGTATGCCTCATGTCACGATGAAACTAAAGAGGTCGCTCATCAGCTTCTGCGGCTAATTGAAAGTTGTAAAACAAAATAAATGAAAATGTGTTGAGGATGTTGTGTGCTGACAGTCAACTGTCCTTGTGTGTGATGAGTTCATTGACCCACTTCTGCACCAAGAAATTGTCTCTTGTGTCTGTCTCCTGCTTTGCCTCTTCAGTCTAAGACAGATTTTTTTTGCACCTTTATAACTGAGCCTACATTTCTGTATATGATTGTAATTATGCAAAGTGTATGTGAGTGCAAGTTATTTTAGGAAAAAGAAATGTCAGATTATGTGGTTTTCATTTATCAGCCTTATATGATTTATCAAATGCAAGAGGACCAAAATGACACCTATGGCGGTTCTAGAGCCACTGAATGACTTACTCAAGGCCTCTGGTGTTAACCTCTCTAACCCACAACTTCACACAGGCAAGTAAGGTACAGCTAGCTGCCCAACCTGTTGACAATTTAAGTAAGAATAATGCTTTCAAAATACTTAAAATACAGTCAGCTCATTACCAAAACACACACACACACACACAAAAAGAAAACACATTCCAACATTCAAGAGAGTAATAAGTATGTTCATACCTGAAGGGAAGAGCTCAGTAAACATGCTGGTGTACAACATTTCCTCTGTGCCAGCTTACTGAAGAGCCATCTCGCTTCTTTCCTTTGCAGGTTTGATTAATCATTGACAAGCACCATCACTCTTTTGCTCTACAAGTGGATCATAGCTTGCGTCCTCTGGCAGGTTGGTCTAGAGTTTTTTTTATATAATTTTTTTTGGCATTTTGCCTTTATTGGATAGCAATTGTGAAGACAGTCAGGAAAGCAGAATGTCAGAGTGGGGGAGACACGCAGCAAAGGGCTGCGGGTCAGACTCGAACCCATGCTGCTTGCTCACGTACTGAGCTAAACCAGCTCCCTGTATAGCCCAATTTTAAGCATTTAACCTTGCTTCACACGACATAATGTTTTTATGAGACTTTTTACATCTACAGTTATAGCCTTCCCCTGATGACTGTTTTTATTGCTTATTGAAATTAGTGATTAGCTTCCTCATAAAATTAATCTACGACATGAACACATTAACTTTATTTATTAGACAAACATTCACTGATGTGATAAATCACTTCCTGTTTTAACTGCTTTGCAAAAGTTTTTATTTTAGGAAATACTTGAATTTTCTTGGGACATTTAAATATAGCCATTTGAATCCATCCCCTGTGTCGAGTCCACAGTTAGTAATGATTAATAAAACAGACCCGTCTGCCCCCATGACTTATCGTTACTCACATGGTCAGGTGCTCTGTGGATGAAAACCCAAATGGCAAAATCATAGAGCTGGAAAAAATAATCTGAACACATAGACTGACACGACCCAAACATTTCCCCCCTCTTAATTTCAGGTAAAACGAACAAACTTCTGTTGCCTCAAAGGTTTCTTTGTCCTGCAAAGTTGTCTTTATTGTTTTAAGTTCTACATTTACACATCTGCACCAGTTCACCGGAGAGTGAGGAGTTGTCCTTAGAAGGACAGAAAGGATGTGACATTTGGTTCTTTGAGCAAATCTGTGGGAACTGTCCCACTCAGGAATGTTGGGACCTCATAGCAAAACGTGCGTGCACACACACACACACACACACTGATCCATTTACTAAATCATCCAAAATATCATCGTTCACATCTTTGAGAACTGACATGAAAAGACATCATTTCTCCAGGTGCAGGAAGACGATCCTTGCCAAAACAGTGAATATTGAATAGAAAAATGGAAAATCAACCACAATAATTTTAAACATTATTATCAGGTCTGATGATTTTCTGCAACCCAAAGAGCAAATAGGCCAGCTTTGATCCAGACTGTGAAGGTATGTCTGACTGGAAGAGCATCAGAGAGCGCTCGTGTCTGTCTACACTTTATACACAGAAGACCACTGCTGTTGTCACAGATGGCCCGCAGACCTAGAAAAGGTGACCAAGTGTGTATTTGAGGCATGTTTGGTTCATGTTATGTGTAAATGACATCCACACACTTTTCTGTGGCAGTACTCAGGTGCATATGTTAGTGTATTTATGTGTGTGTGTGTGTGTGTGTGTGCGTACACATAACTGCAGGCATACATTTTGCAGAAATCAGCTCCACAGAGATTTGGAGGTAATCGTTCATCCATGCATTTCTTTGCAATGAATAAAACACTGCTGGGCCTTATGTTTTCACCGCATAGTACGAGCCAGAGATGTTAATCAGGGACCAAGACGTGAATGTGCACAGTGTCTGATTTGGACCACTCTGCTGTGTTTACACAGAGGTTTTTCTTATTACAGAGGAGGCCAAAGGAGGAGGAAGTCTTTATCGAATTAATGATATCCTCGTCAGGTTCTTGCAACGATGAAAACAAATCCAGAGAAGAGAGAGGGGAAGCACGGCTGATCTGAATTCTTCTGAACTGATGAAACAAAAACAATGCTGTTACTTAGTTTTTGTTGGCCAGGATGTGCTTGAAATAAACAGCTTCTCCAAAGTGTGGTAGAGAAAATCTGCTTTAAATCTGCTTTAAATGGCCACATGCACAGCAGATGAGATCCATGACAGATAGCACGAATAGAGCTAACAAAATCTGCTTTGTGTTGTAGCAAAATGTAGATGCAAAAGTGACATAAGCTATGTAATTGCAATCATGTAACCTAGACTCCCGTAAAATGTCATGGGCAGATTGATGGCAGTATTGAGCCATCTACACATTACACAGTCAAGGGGTGCTTGGCCATGCCTTGAAGCTCCCAGCACACAGTTTTTGTACTGATGTCAATGCCATAACGGAAATAGAAAAAAAGGAAACAGAAATAGGAAAAACAAAAGAGGAAATGTTTCTGGGGAGACAATAACCTGACGGACCAGTTGCAGGAACCAAAATATGCTAAGAATTGTGCTGGGAGACACTTAAAAGAAGTGGAGGATCTATCGGAAAGAAAAGATGTGATGTAAGTGTGTTAGCCTAACTATTAGCCTAAAAATCCATCATCAGTATTATATGAATCATGAGATTAAAACACACTTACCTAGCATATTTTGGTTCCTGTAACTGGTCCGTCGGGTTATTGTCTCCCCAGGAATACTTCCCTTGTGCTTTTGGAAATCTGTTTTTTCCTATTTCTGTTTTCGTTTTTTCCTATTTCCATTGTGTTTTCTGTGCTTTTGCAGCGTTTTTCTTATTGCTGGTGTTTTCTTAAGTTGCAGTCCGTTTGGCCTCTCAGGGCCACCGTACAAAACATTAAGACTGTAATCTCAATGAGACTTTTACCTGGACAAATAGAAAGAATGCAAATTCCTGTTATACTTCTTTGAAGTCCACCACCTATGCCGCATGTATAGTTGGTGCACTGTAATGTAAATGGACTTATTCTTATATAGCGCTTTTCTATGTATTCTGGGGTACTCAAAGCCCTCTATACAACATGCCACATTCACCCAATCACACCCATTCTCACAAGCACTGTCTCTATACTTATTGTTTTCTAACTACATTCACACGCCGTTGGATGCATCAGAGAGCAACTTGGGGATAGTATCTTGCCCAAGGATACTTGATATGAAGACTGGAGGAGCCAGGGATCGAACTACCAACCTTCCAATCAGTAGGTGATGTGCTCTACCTCCTGAGCTACAGACACCCATGTAAGTGTAAAGACATCCACAAAAAAAAATAGGCAGGTAGACGGACGTAGGAGGACAGAAATTTTACAAAATTACTTGTTGATCTTTAGAACAACCCATTTTCAGAAGTGTTTGTAAAGGCAGACTTCATATCGATTTCATCTACCTCTGGTAATCAGACACCCAATTAAAATATTAAGAGGTTTGGCCCAGTTGTTGTGTCTATACGGTGTATCTGTTTGTACTATGACTTCCAAGTGACTGTGCCACAAATTCAAATGCCAGTCCTAATTTACTCCAGTTCATTTACGTTTCAAGCTTATCTCGTTTTGCAGCTCTGGACCACTTCCAGTAGGCTGCCTGTTTTATATCGCTGCACATACTCATCGCAGAGAGCAAATATCCACGTGTCTGTCTTACTAGCCCAACTTTCATCTCAATAATTATCACTGGTAATGAGAGCTGGCTCAACATCTACAACCCTAAGACAAATCAAGAGTTTTCAGTCACAATGTCAAAGAACGATACAGCGCATCAGGTAACAGGTACTTTTGTGAAACACTGAGGTACACGAAATTCCCTGCAAATCACCTGATCTGTGGCGAATTCCAGCAAGCGTCATGTGTGCAAATGCTGAGAACAGGACGTTTAAGAAGCGTGTTGAAAGCGACTCTGCCAAGATGTAAAGGCTAATTTAAAGCAGGTAATGCTTTTTGATTATTTTGCTGCTTTTTGAGTCACTGAACTTTATGATCAGGAAAAGAGATTGTTATGATAATTTATTCATACAGGAATAATGTTTGGCTTCTGGGTCTCTTTAATTCCCTGTAAAGTAAGATCACCAAAATTGAAATGCAGTATTTAAAAGATGTGACAGTGATAAAAAAGAAAATTGCTTTGGTAATGTAGCATCAGGCTTATACCAGCTTGCTGGAAATAATAAAATAAAATAAAGGTAAAACAAACTAAAGTAGCTCTGGATAATTTACAGTGATTTAAAAACCACGTCTGAGTAAAGCCTGCATTTCACAAAGTCTTGTGTGAACATTTTGCCCTTGTTCTGAGTAAACAAGAGAAATTTAATTTACCACTGAGAGATTAATAACCCAGCACAATTTATTCACAGCTTGTTTGTGTATCTTGCTCAAGCTACAGGTGTTCCCACTGGACTTAAATAAACATCGAGCCTTCCAGCCTACATAAACTCTCCAACTCTCCCCAAAACCTCTTTATTGCTTACCCAACCCTCTATAAAAGTCTTTCTCCCTTCATACACGTGTCAGTCATCTCTGCCTCGATTGCATCTTATTCTCCTCAAAGCTGTATGTCAAGTCTGCAATATCTGTCCAGGTCTAAACCTCCCTTTTTCCTTGCAACATGGCTGTTGACCTCGAGATGCCTTCCTTGAGGAGGAGCTGTATGAGTGCATGTGACCTCACAGCAGGCCCCCTTAACTCTCACTGTAATGCCTCGCCTATAGCAAGGTGAAGGAGCGTGAACACACACACTTTCCAGTGATCAAACACACACAATTACATAAGCACGCCAGTGACCAGTCCAAGTGGCCTGCCAACACCATTAGACTTCAGCGCACGTCCTGAGGCTGTTCCAGATGTAAAAGACAGAAATACGTGTGAGTCAGGGGTGTAGAGGAGTGTGTCTGGGTAAATGATGGCCACTGAAACAAACTCACCTCTTTTCAAAGACCCTGACACACCTAATAAAGTTGTTGCTAGACCATGCGGAGTGAAGGCCAACCTTTACGTCTTATATGTCCCGCAGATCTCGCCAACTTAATTCAAAATAGGCTCGATCACAGTTCAGTGCGGTCCAGATCACCTCATCCAGCAAAGGTTAGTATACAAACTTGCCTGTTACCTTTTTACTCACATTTCCCACCCTGTTTTTGTAACGGTATAAAATAAGACTAAACAGTCACTCACTTTAAAATGCTTTGTCTTTACTTAAGGAATTAGCTAATGGTATCCCATTGCTTCAGATATGTAGATGTAGCTTTCTGACACTGCCTCATGAATTGCTTTAATTAAACCTAACCAGTTTACAATATGGGCCTTGAGGGCAACAAGAGAACAAAAATAAGTAGGATCATTAAAGATGCAGTGCAATAAAAGAACACAAGTGGCTCTGTTTCTCAAAGTTTATTTCAGCTATTTTTTTTAAAAAAAAATTAAGGTTAAAAAATATCTTATAGACTCATTAGACTGCAACAGTCTAATCTTATATGAGTAATAATAAAAATATTTATAAATAACAGTTATTTTTGATCATAATAAAAAACAGCAATCATGTGTCACAACACGACTTTATGAGATGTCACCAGATGCAAAATGTAGAAGCAATTCAAATCAATTTGATTTTGTCCAGCTGCGTGGATGCCCATGCTGCAATATTGTTTGGTGTGTTTGTGCTGTTGCTAACTAATGCACTGAGTCACACTGTGAAAAAAGAAAAAAAGTGAGGGTGGTAGATGTTGTTTATATAAATAAAGAGAAGATAAATATTCTGAGTCAGTCCACAGAATATTTTCCCCAAAACCTCAGGAATAACCAAGACGGGGTTTTTTCAAATGTGAAACAAGTAATTAGTCAGTAGTCAGTTTTAGGTTTAGAGGGAAGTTACTTCTCATTCAGAGTCAGGAAAGCTAGGGTAACTTTGCTCCTTTAATCATTTTAAAAGAAATGTTTTTAGTATTTATGTAGGTTATGATTGTCTAATATGAAAAAGTATTTAAGTCTGACAAATGTGCAAAAAAAAGTGTACTATTACACCCATTGACTAGAGACTGCTATGCAAGATTTTGCAGTAAACTTGGCTTCATAAGTTAATTATAGACAAATTATAGAACTCATACTAATATTGAGTAAACATATTAATATTTTATTAATTGGACCAATAGTATTAACATAAATGTCAGTCTGGAGGCTGATTTTGATGTTGTAAATGCAGCAGATTAAAAAAATGTTTTACTCTGATTTCTCAGTTGCATTTGTTTCATTGTTACCTACCCAGCCCAATGTTGGACTCTGATACGTACTAATTACTTTTTTTTTTCTTCCTTCAAACAGCTGCAGTTTCTGCAGTATGTTCAAATAACTTCTAACAGACAACAAAGTCTTTGATTAGCCAACCTTGGGCATTGGTCTGCAGCTGGCTGAAGGTCGACTGTGTTACTTCCTCTGCTGAGAAAGATGTTGGAATATGATTAAGAGCACCAGAACAGCTGTGGAGTGGACACTGTGGTGAGTGCATTTCATCATCTTTCAAGGCCCAGAGTAAAGGGGAGAGCTGCTTCATCCCCATATGCGGTGGACGTTAACAGAAAGGCTACAATGGTAGCGTCAACACAACCCTGTAAAATATATAAAAGATGGATGTACATGTCGCTTCAGGGTCCCTCACACCACCATTTTTGGTAATGACTAGCAGGGAGCAACGCATGTGGTTACAAAAGGAAGTTTAGTGGTATAGAGGTCATTGTGAAAATGATTACTGCTATGTAGCAACGCTGTCAACATTTTGTGGCTTCACAAATTTATTTTGTTGTAATTTTAATGTGTTTTTCTGAAACAGGTCTCTCTTGTAAATAAGACATCGGGTCTCAATGGGACTACCTGTATAAATAAAGGTTAAAATAAAAATAAATACAAATTTTAACGCTATGTTTTTGATAGCGTTTGCATGTCATTCTTCCTGCCTGAAAATACCAAGTTTTGAGTGAATTCTGATAAAACTTTGTAGGTATGACCTTTTGTTCAAGGTCAACAGACTGATCTGAAGGTCAAAGTAATAATAATGTGTTACAATACATTTTTAGACTGACAAGAACATGTTGGGACGCTTTTTGATTAGTTTATTAACTTTATTATAAATTTGTTATGAACATGATAATCATTTAAATGCAGAACAATTTGAATGCATGTACAATTATCCTAAATATATTTTGCTTTTCTGGAAAATAAAAGAAACATGTTTTAAAAAAAGTTCCTTTCCCTTGATATTTATCACCAAACGTTTAAACTGATTTTACTAAACAATGAAACTAATGCTAGATATTCAAAAATAATTAAAAAAAAATATTTGTAGTCAAAATTATGTTAAGTATGTTAAAATGGGTTTCATCATGGCAAATAACAAAAGCCTGCATTTTGCACTCGTTTTTTTAAGTGCATTTCAAAAAGTGAATATATAATATAATATATATTAATATATAATAATCTTCTACTAAAAATAACTGATGCCTTGGCTTTGTGTTCTCAAAGTGCTTCTTATTAAGATTTGTTTAGCTACATTAAGTTACCAAAACTCCAACATTTATTCAAGCCTCCAAAAATAACTCTATTTTTAATTTCTGTGATTCATTTATTCCAGTTAGTTTACTTTTTCTGTGCTGAGTTGCTGCAGACACAATAAATAATATTTGGAGAGATAACAGATGTTTCTGGAGAGATGTGAGGGGGATGCTTAGCCACACTGTGCACGTTGCCGATTACACAACACATTCTCTTATATCGTGCTATGAGGCTATTTTGGTTTCTTTGGTGACAAAGGTCCTGTTTCAGAGACCTACAGTGTCTAATTTAAAATATCCATTAGCAGTTGTTGTAGGCTGGTTAGGACAATATTGTGGTTTAAGTTAAAAATACCTGTATGAATGTATGTATGTATACACTGTATGTTAAAAAAATGATGAGTTGAGAGACAGACCTTCATGCAAGTAGTTTAAACCATTGTGATGTGGGCTGTGAAACAGAGAGTGCAACTCGATATAACGGCACTTTCTGGAACTTTCTGCAAGGTGAAAATGTGCTGCAACTGCTGCTATGATGACAGTGAACTCAAAACTTTCCCAGGACAGCCACTCGGCCGGTTTAGGAGTCCTCCGTGGGAAGTTTTATGGACTTTGTGGGTCGTTGCTTCATAGACAGTGGACGGGCATGAATCTCCCGTCTGTGGTTGCAGTGTAGATCAGCGCTGCGTCAGGATCCCTGTGAAGGTTGGTTAAGACTCTGAGTTATGGCTCTGAAGAAGTGTTCTCCTGCAGGCGGCGCTTTATGGGGTCACCAACTATGCCGCAATACTCAGCATACCTGGACACTCACACACATACAGATGTGTCTATCCTGAAGGCATCAGGGCTCCTTCGGTGATTCAAACCAGATGATTAATGGACTAATTATCATGCTCTTTCCCCACTAGACACACACACAAATACTCACACACACCCTCCATCACCCTCTGTTTGACCCTCTCTTTTTGGTTCACATCCTCTTACTTTCTCCTGCTTTTCACCCACTCAGCTCTTCTATACAAAGTGCCCCCTCCACCACACACACATCCCACCCTGCCCTTTTGCCCTTGCTTACAGTCTTCTACTTGTAATTCAGAGCTAATTAACTCATTTCAAATCAGAACAAGATCCGTAGAGATCACTTAAAAAAATCTGTGGCACCAGTCATTCATCGCTTTTACATCACTGGAGCAATGTGCAGAGTCTTTACTAACAACAAGCATGTGAAAGAAATCACAGCTGATGACTATTGGCAAGAGTGGCCAGGGCTGGATGACAGTGCGTAACAGTGACATGGAAAAACAATACTGGAGGGTTTTCCCTCCACACAACTGCTGTCAAGTAAGCTCAGAGACAGACAGAGAAACTGATGTAAAAAAGGAGAAAAAAAAGGGGAGAAAGTTTGAGACTGGGTCAACTCTGTGCACCCTTGTCACATGTCATTAGTGTACCAGTTTCCCCACTGTAGCCTCGTCTGACACACAAAAAACATCACATGCGGGGCTTATACGACCCCGAGGGCCACAGAGCGCACGTCAAGCAACAAGCCGACACAGGAATAAAACGAATGTGTATTGCAGGTTGTCAGTTTATTGTGGCAGACTGTCTCTCCACACTTCAACAATGACACACTCAAGAGACTGCCTGAGTGTCTGAGTTAACCCACATCTACAACCTTCCTCCACAAAGGTTAGTTAGTATTTTCTTTCTTCAGATTGAGAAAAGGTCTTAATGACTTGTGCGTAGGATGAAAAAGTTTGACATTTTGTCTAAATTACTTTTGTCTGATGAAAGTCTGAGGACAGAAACACTGCTAATAAAGTGAGGAAGCGAGGGATGTCAAGTACTAAAGAATAAAAAGTTGACAAGCAATTAAGGTTGAATATTTCCAGAAGAAATTTTACCAATTATGATCAAAGTTTGAACTCATAATATTTTGACATTTTTCTTGAAACCCCACATTGCTAAATATTAAAAATAATCATCAGAGATACAGTCAGGTCCATAAGTCCTTGAACACCGACACAGACAGTAAATATGTGATTGAAATGCAGACTTTCAGCTTTTATTCAAGAGGTTCAAGTATTGCAAAAACAGTTTAGTTTATTTTTATACAAGTTCCTCAATTTTCAGAGGCGAGTAATTCATTTTAAATATAAGGATTGCACATGACAGCATGTAGTCTTGAACCTGTGGTCATCACCACGTTCTGTGTTTCCTCCCTTGTGATGCTCTGTCAGGCCTTCACTGCAGATGCTTTTGGTTGCTGCCTGTTGCTCTGCATTCAGTTTTGTATTTTAATAAGTGAAAAGCAGGCTCCGTTGGGTTGAGATCAGGTAAATGATCCGGCCATTGGAGAATATCCCGTTCATGATGCGGTATGCCTTGAATCAGGAGATGTTCTTTTTCTTCTCCGTACTTTTCCCATCATTCTGGTACGAGTTAATCTTAAGCTCATACCAGATCATCAGTTTGTCCACTACTGAAGTTTTTGGTATGTTTCTGATAGTTTTTTTTTGGGGGGGGGGGGGGGGGGGGTCTTTTCTGCCTCCTTCACATGCATCCACATCTGTTTGGACCTCATATTGAGAATTCCTAAACAGCTAATGCAACACTTTTATTAAACCACTTGCATTAAAGCTGAAAGTTTCCACTTCACTCACTTCTTGACTGTTTGACTTAAAATCCACTGTGGTTGTGTGGCCTACGTAGGCAAAACTACAAAAATGTGTCCAAAATCCTAACTGGACCTAACTGTATGTATGGCTGAATTAAAGTGGCCTGTTCAGAGGCACGAACACTTTTAACTTTAGCTGTTTTCAAATTTTTTCTTTGTTTGAAATATTATTTTGCTTTCTGTTACAGTGTTACCTGTTTATTTCAGTTTCAGCTGCACACTGACCGACTTGGCTTTATTTCTCATGAAGAATATTTTACTCTAAATAAACGCTTGACTGATTTTAGGTCATCTTCAATATACTCTATAGATGCTATATCTCTGAACTAAAAAGAAAAATAAAGAAAACACAAAGAAAGCAATTTAACATGATAGGTGTGCATGGGAAAGTAACTCAGTGGATTGTTTTTAACCCGCAAACATTTCCGGAGATTTAACACTGTATGAATAAAGTAATAAAAACTTTCTGTGCTGCATTTTATCTCTGTCACAGTTGTGAGACTGAGTCTGGTTTCGTTCACAAGAGGGGTTTTTTTTTGGTCCTTTGCTGTGGAGAGTCTTTGGGCCCTGATGGCACTAATAGTTTTTCCCCTGAGTCAGACCACATGTGTGTGTCCCTCATGGCTATTTGCTAACAAAAGCCATTCTGACAGTCTCTGCTCCCCTATATTAATACACACAGCCATGCACACATGCATAACTGTGTCATCTGTTGGCGTGTATGACGCACATTTCAGCAATGTGGCACTGAAAACACAGAGACTGTGTGTATGTGAGACAATGTGTGTGTGGTACCCTTGTGGGCAGTTTAGCAGTCCTAAGTAGTATTTTGTAAGTGTTAATAGACCGCTGTCTTCAAAGCACAACGGCACTAATTCTACTTTTTTTAATTCTAAGTTTTTGCAGAACATCCTTGCTCCAAAACAAGTTCCCTAATTAGGTGTTTGGATGATGATGAGGGAAACACTGTCCAACACATCGGTACAAAAAGTCAACAGATTGTTATTACTGCAGGCACTTATCAGACACTTTTTCAAGTTTCCTGTGTTTAGTAGCAATGTCTAGTTTTAACTTACCTTTGATGGCATTTTCACATCATCTAGGAAGTTTGGGATAAGTCCTGTGTAGTCCTCAGCTGGGAAACTGAATGCCAACTTTTACTTCACAAAGAAAGCCTCTGAATGACTCTGTGCATTGACTGCCACGTCATCAGAAGTGGATCAAAACTATTAGTGGAAGTTATTTTGTTTCCAGCAGCGTGAAAAGCTTTGGCTAACTGCTTAGCTAACTGATGCTCTCTAGGTGGTGGTCACACAGAATAAATTGGTTCAGTACTAACTGTGGTGTTACTGTGAAATATAATATTGGGTGCTCTAAATGTGGCAACCTTACAGACACAAAGTCAGCATCACAAATAGCGAGGCGGGCCACTGCCAGACATCATCAATCCAATTTTCCATAGCTCTCTCGCTGTCCACAAACAGCTGTAAACCCTGTCGCTCAGATTTGGAATGCTGGATTCATTTCTGATCAGGATATGTCCTTCAACACGCACATTAAACAGATATGTGGGACTGCTTTCTTTTATTTCTTCAACATTCCAAAAATTAGAAACATCCTGTCTCAGAAAGATGCCGAAAAATAGAGCATGCATTTGTTACTTCTGTTTTATTGGAATTCTTCATTATTGGCTGTTCTAAAAGCTCTCTGAACACTTTCAGTCGCTCCAAAAAATTCTGCAGCGAGAGTACCAGAAGAAAATAAAAAGACAGACTATATTTCTCCCATATTAGCTTCTCTTCATTGCCTCCCTTTTAAATCCCTTACTTGCGGTTTCTGGAGTTTTTAAAAGTAGAATGGGAGGCAGACCTTTCCTGTGGAACCAACTCCCAGTTTGGATTTGGGAGACAAGCACCTTCTCTGCCTTTAAAGAATGGAATCAAAGTTGTCTTGTCTTTCATCTTAGGGTTTTTGCCTTTAATATAAAGCACCTTGAGGGAACTGTTGTTGTGATTTGACGCTATATAAAGAAAAGCAACCTGAACTGAACTGAATTGAATTAACTAGATGGCAGAACACACAAAGTGGTCCCAGAGTTAGTTCATACATGTTCAACTAAGGTCCAAGTTACACAGGTCTAGAGCCTGGATGGCAACTGTATGGCAAATTCTGGTTGCTGAAGAAAAAAATGGGTATTTCCTCAATCAGTTGGTGAGTGGTTGTTGGAGGTTGCTATTAGGCTACTTAATGTTGCTAGCAATATTTCTTTAATTGCTATCAGAATGCCGCATTGGATTGATGGGCGTTTTGCCATTAAAGAGACCACTCATAATATCTTTTTACTGACTTGCAGTGTTACTTCCCTGTAAGAAGAGTAGTGGACCACACCCATGCCATCCATGTATCCCCACAACATAACAAAGTTACCAGACTTTTCCTTACTTGTGCAGTTTTCTCGCTTTATCCGCATCTGCACTGCCTGGTTTCTGAAGAATATGATGATGGATGTCTCATCAAGTTGGTCTTGTGCCTTATCAATACTTAACCCCAATGTTTTCATCACAAAATGAATTTTTTTTAACACTAATAGCTTTGAAAGTCAAAGACAAACAACGTAATAATCAGATCAGAAACACTTCTCTGTCTTCTCTGTGAAGACAGCAGGAATACAAAAGAAAGTCCACACAGTTCACACGGCAGGACCTGTGTGTATTTTAACCACCAGGCCAACAGGATGCATTTTTTATTCTCCTTCAGTAAGGACAAGATCTGAGAACGAACTGAAAGCTTGCTGACATGTATGGGACGCGCAAATCAAACCACATGATGACAAGATCACAAAAACTTGGCTCATAAAGGTGAGTTATTCCCACAGTCACAGCTACATGAAATACAGTCACATTAACCCTGATAAATCATGCACCTTAACAGTAAAACATCCAGATTCTCGTTCCATTCACCAAAACATGATAAAATATAACATAAAAGGAAACTTAAACTGTGATTAAGAGCAGTGTGTTTAAAAAGCAGAGTTGGGTTTCCTTCCCTGTAGGTTCCAACCAAGCCAAATGTTGGCCGGGGCCACATAACGTGCTGCACTTCTCTTACTGAAATTGATGCTGACATTTAGGGTTAATACCGCTTGTCACTGTGATTTCTGCAAATATGGCTTCACCACTAAGTGTTCCAGCAGCTGTTTGTCTGTGTGCGTGTGTGTGCGTGTGTGTGCGTGCATGTGTGTGTCTCTACAGTTTAACCCAGTCATAATGTCCACACCTAGCAAAACTATTCCAGAGTGCTAAATACACAATTATCTGTGTGAAGCCATCCAGAATACAAGAGGAAACACCCACTACCCACACACTGACCCCCACTCAACACCCTATAACCCCCACCCGCTACTCTACCCCTCTAACTCAGCCCTGCAGGCCAGGTCTGTAAGCGCAAGTGTACTCCATCAAGTCAGTGCCAGGATGGGAGGTGAGAAGGCGCTGGGACACTGGAAACCTGCATGGGAAAGTGAAAACGAATCAGCCCTCCTTCCCACATACACACACTCAAAAATGCACACACTGCTCCGTAGCCATTGTGTGTTAGATGAGAGCGAGCCACCTGGCACCCACACACATGCCATCGCCCAGGTCAGTGGTCAGCTTGGTGACGGCAGACACTGGAGATTAGGGCTGGCCAGATGACGACACCCAGTGAGAAACCCCGTGTGTCTGCCAGGAGAGGGAGTGTTTGTGGGAGCTGATTGCTTGGCTTCTTTCTTTATTAGACATAACAGAGCTCAAAAAGCAGCACCCACAAAGAGCACTGTAAAGAATATAAGACGTGAATCTCTTCTTTCCTTCTTGTCTGCTCGTTGGCTGGGGGTTACGGGGAGTCTTCCCTTCCTCGTGACTCACTGATGAGTCTGTTTTTGACAAGTAGCTTGCCAGCAGCAAATCTGGGAAATAAGAGCAGGGGTATTCCAGAGTTACGGTTGCACCACCTAGTGATAATTGCAACTTGGAGTGTGATGGTGCTTAATAAACTTTATTTAGGTAAGGAAGTGATATCACGATACTCACTTGATGGCTCACAGGATTGTTTTTCTTTTTGGGAGGATGCATGTGTGTGAGGAGGTCACAGCCTTCTACACCCTTGTTTCCTTCATCCTAAACACACTCATGAAACCACAAGGCTGACTCGATGGAACCAAACTGTCTTTTAGAAATTATATTTATATACTTTTACTGTGGCTTGGCCTCTTATGTTTGCATATATTTGCAGACTGATTTACCTTTCTCTTCATGGAATAATGCGTTGAGGAGGCTGTCAGGGTGGATGGTGGGCTCAAAAAGCTCACATCCTGCCATTGTCTGCTTTAGTTCTAGAAATGAAGCCACTTTGCAAAAGGTCAACATGTCATCCAAACTGAGCATTAAAATGCCCTCCACACTGACACACACACAAATGTATTTTGTGTTTATGTGACGCCCCTCTCGTCAGGGCAACATTTTTTGCCGGTGACTTATAAAACCACAACAAGCAGTCAAGCAAAGTTTATTTATACAGTGCATTTCACAGACAAGAGTCACAAAGTGCCTTACAAAACCCAATAGAATCAAGTTAAAACAATACAAAATGAAAGGAATGAAAAACAAAACAACCCAACAATACTATCCATCATTATGGTCCTGGCAGGACCTCTGCTTGTTTTTCTTCCCTTTTCTCTCTTTGTTCTTTCTTTCTCCATCTCTTGTTTCTCAGTTGGAGCAGTGTGCTGGCTCCTTAGGTTTGCTTACCTCGGGCTGGCTCTCCAGTTTCCCAGGCTCTGACCTGCGTGTCATTAGCTCATTTAGCCTGCAATATTTAAAGACCAACTTGAGCCACCATACTTAGGAACATTTAAATGTCCGACAATTCAATTCAATTCAATTCAATTTTATTTATATAGCGCCAAATCACAACAAATGTCGCCTCAAGATCGACACCAGCCTGCCCACTCTCCACCTCCCACCTCTATGCTCTCTCCTGATTCCTCTGGTCTACTTGCTTCCCTACCTGCAGTCTGCTACAGTAAAGCAAATAAAAATCCCTGGAAGCACCTCTACCTTACTCACCTGTTCAACCTCCTAGTTCTTTGTAAATAAGCCGATAAACTGCTTGTAGTCTCCGAGTCCTGTGCTTGAGTCCAAATTTACTGACATTATGACATTTGTATTTGCAAACCTTCAGGCGTGCAGCCAGCACATAAGACAGCTCAGGTGTCACAGCTTTAAAAGGTCAATCATCCCGGGTCCCCGAGTGCATCTGTGGACAGGCAGTTTTGGTAATGTGTTGGGAACATAACTCATTATATCTTGTTTTGCACTGATGTTATATGGATTAAAAGTGAGAGTCATTAGACTGCAAACTAATGCAAACTGCAAACTCTGTGGCCAAATCCAACAAGAGTGAACATAAACAACGAATCAAGAGAAAGAGATCATCGTCGTTGCTGGATCTGGGGTGACTGTAGCTCAGGAGGAAGAACAGGTTGTAAGGTTGGTAGTTCACACTCTGGCTGTTCAAGTCTGCATGCCATGTATCCTTGGGCACGATACTAACCCTAGGTTGCTCCCCATTGGGTGCATCCAAATGTGTGTGAATGTTAGATAGAAAGCACTAAAGCAAAGAAAATAGTGAATGGGTGAATGAGGCATGTTTATATGTTGAGAGCTCAGGTAGTGTTGTAAAGTGCTATATAAGAGCCGGCCCGTTTACCATTTTTAGTCATATCAGCTCACTTTGTAACTGTTTAAGTAAAAAACTTTTGCAAACACACAAACCGAGGCTACTGCTGTAGTGGAGTGAAATACCTCCAAACTGTTGGTTTTGCTGCTAGCTGCTGCTGCTTTTCTGTGATGACATAAACACAGGGTCAGACCATGGATTGGCTCACTGTCACCAACATCCAATCCAGCTTTTTGGGTCAAAATCAAACTGATATCCGACTCAAACATCCCTCCTTAATTTGTGGAATCCCATTTTAGGTGTTGACTGCGGCTTTATGACCACTGCCATCATGGTTTTTTTGAAGCCAGAGGTGCTCATATTTCAACAAAATGACATACAAATAAAATAAGAGAATTTCACGCGCCTCTCACCCCATGATAGCTGGGATAGGCTCCAGCCAGAAAATGGATGGATAGATGGATGGAATTTCAGTCACCAAAACAGGAGCACCAACATGTTATAATGGGTATAGCTTTCCTCCTGTCAGTAAAAGCTGCCCTGCCCCTTTCATTGCAAAAACTTTAAGTCTCAATTAAAATCATTTAGATTAAACTTCCATGAAGTTGTCATGAAGAGATCAAAATCATCTTTTGTACTAGGCTGTGAACACATGCATCAACTCTTTTGGAGCTTCAGGACCTGAAGTTTTTGGCATTGGTTTCAGCGCTACTTATGAAAGTAGAGAAACAAATACACTTCACCTTCACTGAAGATTAAATGGATACATTCAGCATTACTGACATGTGAGATATTCACTAATATTTCCTCATTATCTCAATTTAGAAAACATAAGGCAGACAGTAAAATGGCTGCAGAAAAACATAATGCACCCATCGGTGTGCTTTTATACCCTTACAGACTTCTTTTTTTTAAATGTCTTCCTTTGATCAAGCTGACATTTGAAAGGGGTGCGTGAGAGTTTTGTGGCTAGACACAGAGGGCTTGCGGTGGCATGGTGGCCTGTGTTGTTTTTGTTTGGTTTGAGGTTGATGTTCACTTTGACGGTCTGCACTTGACTAACTAGATGCAGACCTGCAGGCAGGGAAATAATTCACATTTTCCAACGTTGAGCAGCTGTGGGCATGCAGCCACATACTGAGAACGTTTCTGTACTGTGTATGTACACACACATGCATATCAGCAAGCTAAAATATAAGAGAAGGCAAACTGTACAAACTGAAACAGATGAAAGTATGTGCACACACACACAGACACATGCACAATGAGAACACCCAACAAGTTCAGAGGCATCAAGCTGGAATGGGCTGCAACTGAATAATAGAGGCCAAACAGATACACACACACACACACATTTCTGATATTATTTTAGCATTGGACATAATCAACCAACAAACTCTAGAGTTAATTCAGCTGACAAATACCCATACATCACATCCAAATACTCAGACGTCAGTCTGACACATGACGCTGTGCGACTGAAATACAACAGACAAGGTATTCTTTTAATATTTCTTTAAAGCTGCTTTCTTTATTTAATGGTGCCTTATTGCACATATTGTCTCTGTTACAGCTTTACCTTTGGCAGTCTGTGTGTGTCCGTGTGTGTGCGTGCATGCGTGCATGTGTATGCATGAATCTCGTCATTGTAATAGTTTAACAGCTGGCTCATTGTCCAAGTGTAAGCACACATATGAAATCCTCATCAGGCTCAACCACATCAATTCGACCCAAGTATTACCTCAAATCATTCTGTCCATTTTGAGGTTTGCCTGTGTGTATGTATCAGTGTGTGTTTCTGTCGCCACTGGCTTCTTGTCTCTTTTTTATGAAGGCGGTGACAGAATGTGTGCCTTTCCCTCACACGGGGTCATGCCTAAAAATAAATAAGTGCATTTCAAACGCAGGCCAAAGGAGGCTAACTGACACTGAAGGACAGTTTGTGTTAGTGGTTCAAATACATGAAAGTGTTCAACATTTTCAGCTTTTCTCTGAAACAAATTTCTTCTTTCTCAAAATAAGTTACGAAATGAGAAAATTGATTTTAATTTTCTGATAAATAAAGTCTATCAAGTGAGGAAAAAATGAAAAGCAATTTTGCAAAAGCACCACATTTTTTTAAAGAAGCAAGATATGTTGGGTTCTTTTAACATAATTTTTAAACTATTTCGGGGGAGAACAAGTACAAACTCAAAAGAATGATTTATTGGGCTAGTTGCTGCAAGGTATTTGACCCCACAGTCAGACTATATACTAAGTCAGGCTAGGACTACAGAGTTTTACATTTTTTTCTCAATCCCAATTTGTCTTATCACAAATAAATAAACAAACTAAATGTGTACCGCCAGCAATTAAAATGCAAAACAAAAGCAGCTCCCTAAATCAGTGCCTGACTACTAGAATGAACACACAAAGGTGCAATGGTTGTAAACTGACCAATAGAAGCTAGACAAGGGACGTGTGAGGGTTGTTTGGCCAGGTTGGATATATGGCGAGCAATCGAGAATTCAGTCTTGAGCCTGTAGGTACAGACTCCAGTCATAATTTACTGGAAAGAAACATATGTTATCTCCTTGCACAGTCATGGCGAAACTTGCTCTGTATTCATCACAGGGGGAAAAAGCGACATCTCATAACTTTGCTACAAGTTTTATTCACATCCATCATGCAAGTACTTGACATTAATAAAGATTAATCAACAGCAATGTAGCACAATGTCAAGGTGTCCTGTTCATTTAATATTGTTAGGTTTCAGTTCAGTGGATGTTGGTCACTGCCAGGGCTGCCTTTGTAACCCAATATGTTAATATTTATCAGCAGAATTTCCATACCGAGCTGAGGAGGGAAAGGTATCGAGTTTGGTGGTCTGAGGATCTCATCACTGCATTTTGCAGATGATGTGGTTTTGTTTGCTTGAACAAGTCATGACCTCCAGTTTGTACTGGGGAAGTTTGCAGCTGAATGTGAAGCCTCCAAATCTGAGGCCATGGTTCTCAGCTGGAAGAAGGGTGAAGTGTCCACTCTGAATTTGGAACAACTGGCTGCTCAAGTGGAGGAGTGAGGGAAGAGTGAAGCAGGAGACTGACAGACAGACTGGCATTTCGTCTGCAGTAATGTAAGTACTTTTACTCTGTTCCCCAACCGGACATGGCAGATGGTTGGCCTGCCCTTACTGGTTTTGCAAGAGGAAAAAGGGAGTTTTTCCTTCCCACTGTCACCTAGTGCTTGCTAACAGGGGGTTGTCTGATTGTTGGGGTTTTCTCTATATTATTGTAGGGTCTTTACCTTACACTATAAAGCACCTTGACGTCACTGCTGTTGTGATTTGGCAAAAAAAAAAAAAAATCTGGCTCTGGATACAAGTGGAAAAATAGTGGTTTAGGTCTTGCTCAGAGACTCAGAGTAGACCAACTATGAAGCTACTCCTATATATCAAAAGGAGTCACATGAGGTGGTCTGCACATCTGACCAGAACACCTGTGCAGCGCCTAGGTGAGGTGTTTCAGGCATGTCCTACCAGAAGAAAGCCCCAGGGCAGACCTGGCTGGGAATGGGAATGTCCCCGCAAAAGAAATGAAAAAGGCAGCCAAAGAGAGGGAGGTCTGTCCCCACCACCCAGACTCAAATAAGCAGCAAAAACTGGATGGATGGAACAATTCCTTTAAAAAAAAAAACTTTAAAAATAAACAGTTTTGAACCATAAGCAGTGCCATGAGGTGTTTTACTTTTCTCTCAGCTGTACAACATCTGGAACATGATGCCGCTGAAGGAAAGAGGGTGTTAAGAAGCTCACTTTCCATCACCTCCCTCTCAGTCTGTCGTCAAGGAGAGCTGCAGCAAAAGGCATGATGTAAAAAGAAATCTTGTCCCTGAAACATCTCCCTGTTCCTGTATTTGTGTGGTTAAAAACAACAACAAAAAAACCCCACTACATTTATCTTAAAATATTCACAGGCGAATATTTGGTTACATGCTTTGTAACGTAAAAAAAAAAAAAGAGGAAGATAAATAGCTGCCAACAAGCTGATGTTAGAGCTGTGTAACTTCTGAAAGCTTGCTCTCCTTTATGCAAACAGTTTGTGCAGGCGAGGTGGCTCATAAATCACACGTTTTTCTGAGAATCACATTGGAAAAACATCTTTCTGTCATTAACTGCATGCTCCCAGTTTGTCAAGTTGTGTTCTGATAGTTTAAACAAAGTTTTACATTTAGGCCGCGCTAATGACCATATTTTTGTTTCCCACGAATGTAAAGAAGGCAGCATCACAGAAGATGTGACATTGCTGTTCTGGGGATGTTAGAAACGCCATGACTGCTTAATTAACAAGAACATCTGAATGTGAACACTGGCCTTAATGGCAAGTCTCATATATGCTGCCTGCACGGCCCTTTCTGGTCACATTCATCCTCTCGCTCTCTGCTGCTGCTACTAGAAATAGCACACAAAGTAAGCTCGTGGAAATGCCACCAGCGATAGCTTATGACAAAGCTGAGACTACAAGAAGCTATTAGCGAGCTTGCCAAAGAGTCATTAGTGAACAGCAAAGTTTTAACTAAATATGAACGGACAGAAGCAATCTGCTCTAACTGTAAAACTGTAAAACTGTGTTTCTTGTTGTTTTACTTGGTCTAAATGTTCCTGGAAAGCGAGAACAAGGAAAATTTGAGCTGATATTTCAGTGTCAGGTCGAATATAATCGAACCAGAGGGAGAAAAATGCTTCAGCAGGTAGTAGATGATAAAGTAAATACGGTTGTGTGTGTGTGTGCGTGTGTGTGTGTGTGTGTGTGTGTGTGTGTGTGTGTGTGTGTTTGAAAGACTTATTGGTGCCACGTGTGGAAAAACTGCTGGCGGTTTTGTCACAAAGCGTGTGAAGCATCACATCATGGCGACACATCTCTGTGACAGCTCCCAGCCTAAATGCCGCAGCTGGACTTTGACTGTGATAACTAGTGACAAGGAGAGCGAGAGGAAAAGGGAAGGAATGGGTAGGACACTTGTAGATACCGGCTTTAGGCCTGACTTCATGGCTTTACAAAGCCCTTTGAGCGAGAGCCTCTAACAATACAACTGTACAGAAAAAGGGAAAGTCCATGCAATTTAAGTCTGCTGCCTGCCTGCTTTCAAAATTCAGTGTGACTCCAGTCTTGAGTAAATTCTACAATTTAAAGGCAGCAGATATGGATTTATTGAATATTTATCCCGGTTTTATATCCATATGAGCACCTGCGACCTTTTCCTTTGATGTCGGTCTGTCTCCACTTACTGTCCTAATAAAGTGTTCTGGGTTGTATTCACCTTTTAAAGAACCTCCAATAAAACACGAACATGCACTTCGGCGGCACGGAGAATGAGTACGTAACAGGCTTGAGAAAAGGTCTCTCTTTCCAGGTTATGAAGCAAGATAGTCTCATTGTTCATCTTTACAGCTGTCAGTTAGCAGGCGCAGCCCAGTGCGTGCGTCAGCCTTTTCTTTAATAGGGAACACAGCCTCTCTGCACAGCCATTGATTTACCTCCTCCACCCTCACTATCTCTACTTGCACCTAGAGTTTTGATCAGCACACGCTGGATAAAATTTGCCCTGGCTGTGTATACATGTGTGTAATTGAAAACGAAGGAGAGAATGAAAAATCAAAAAAAAACAACACACACGCACAAACGGTGTGTGTTGTGTGCACTTGCTCGCCTACACCTTGATGCATTTGTGCGTCTGCATCCATTCGGAGTGCAGTCGTAAATTGAGCGGCTGTATTGTATCCTGTGAACAAAAGAGGCCCATTTGTATAAATTTGGCTTGCAGAGGATTTGGCTCTAAAATGTGCCCCTAGCGTAGAAGATTTGATTACACGGGTATCTGTTGCTCTGCCTCAGTGGATAAAACAGGCCTCCATCAACAGAAGAAGTCAACGTGCCCCTGAAAACACTTCAAACAAAACACAGACTTAAGGTACCTGTTTGTGTCTTAGATGCGTTTGGGTTAACATGCCTCTGTTCAACAGAAAGGCTTTTCCTTCTACACTTCAGTTTTTACTTTCATCTTTTTAAACGATATTTAATAGAAAAAATATTGTACACATAAATATACATTTTCCAACTAATTGATGCATTCTTGTAAACTTTAAATTAATCCATTAAAAATGCATAGGAGTTTGCACCACCATCTTGAATTGCCCATTTGCCTAATCAGATTTTATGTACGTGGCTAAGGACCGGCTAAATACATAGTACACCAAAGATGGAGGAGAAGAAGGGGACTTGTAGGCAATGGCATGCTGTGTAGGCAAATTTGAATTAGGAGACATGAAACGCTACACATATAAAGGCTAATTTACACCATTGAGCCCTGCTCTTAAAAACTGACATAGATGTAACTCTGGACTTAAGAAAGAAGTGCTTAAAGTTTTAAAAACATGTTTAGTGCCATCTTCTGTCAGTGCCAAACATTCTTACACGCTCCACGCTGTTCTTACAAACTCCAACATTTTGACTGACAACTCGATTTTTCTGTTTGAGTGCAGCTAGCCAAACAGCGAACAGCCAATTACTGCTAAAGAGACAAACAGTGAAAGTGGACAGTATATCCTCGGTTTCTTAATAAAAAACTCCAGGGGCAGCACAAATGCGATAATTTTAAACTGATTTTAGGGTTTAGTGTCCTTGTTTTCCTCTGAATTATCAATTCTGTCCCTAGCTAGCTAACATAGACTAATGTAAGTCAATAAGCCGCAACCAACCAACCAAACACAGGACGTCAAGTTCCGTAGTCACAGAAGATAAACAAGATAAACATGTTTTCAAAATTTTAACTTCAACACTTATTTCTTAAATCCAGCTTTACAGACAGTGTTTTTTAGAGCAGGGTTCAGTGGCGTAAATTAACCTTTATATGTGTAGTGTTTCATTTCCCTTTAATAGCTGCACCTTCACACTTCTTCTTTTTCTTCACCAAAGAAGCAAAAGCGTGAAGGAACAAGATGAAAGGAGCTGTGGAGAGAGAAGGATTGACACAGAGGTCGCCTGCTTTCTGCTCAACCATTCTAAACCTAACAGTCTAAATGATGTGGATAATACTACAGCTAGTTTTACTAGTAGCTATATAGAACCATTAAAAAGGTGTAGATGCTCACACTCACTGAAGATCAGCAAATCAAATGTATATGATTAGGAGCACCTGGCAGCTACTTAATTTCTATGGAAGCATAAAAAGTGTCATTAGTTTTTTACAGCACTGCAGAGTGCTTTCTACAGTCTAAAAACTGCTCATGCAACAAACATGCAAATATACACCAGCGATTTTACTGTCCAGGAGATGATGCCACTTAACATGACATGTACATCAGCTAAATAAAACTCAGTGGTTTAAATTAAGCTGGTTTATTTTGCACCATTAATTCTGCTAACTTTGGGATACTGGAATATAATCACAAACTAAAAAAGTCAGATTCCATCAAAGTTCACTAACAATCATTAAGTCTTCTTAATCAGAGAACAATTTCTGTACCACCCTACCGCATCTAACATTTACCTCCTCCAGTTTTACCAACCATGTGTCAGTCTGCTTTAAAAAGAAGCATCAAATTTAACCAGGCTATGATCAAAAGAACTCATAACTGTTCCTCATCTCCATCAAGAAGGTTAATTTATTGTCTAGTGAGCAAAAGTCGGCCTTACTTTCATGAGTCGGTGTGTGGCTGGCAGAGTGTGGACCCAACTGCAGATCACAAAGAAGCCAGAACTCAAAATGCCTTCATTGCTAAAGATCAGGGAGTGAAATAGAAGAACTCTGACTGAACAGGAACCAAGATCTTACTGTATTAGTTACAATACCAAACACACAAAGCACACACATGAGGAAACATTTGTCAACAGCATGACAAGGAACAAGAGCAAAGAGAAGACAATAACGAACTAAGGGAAGCAAAGCAGAACATAATGCACATTGGACAAGACTATCAAAATAAGATGGTAAACAAACACAGAGACATGACTGACAGAGGACACAAGACTCACCTGACACAACTAACAGGGAGACCAGACAACCACATAGAGAGAGAGACACGAAGACATGACAAAAGATGATAACCAGATATTACCAAACTAAGAAGATGGGTCAGAATATCAACAGAAACTAGAGACTGCAAACATGACATGAAACAAGAACAGGTTTTATTTAGCAGGTCCAGATCCACATGTTGGTGCTGGTAGAGTCATATGAGCGGATAACAAAAAATATGTGGAACAACCAGTAACGTGAGCTACTCTTGTTCATATTTGTGCTATTTGTATAGCATCTGCTGTAGAGCTTTACCATTCAGATAACTTTTGACAGTGACAGTGAAGACAGTGAAGTGACAGTGAAGAGAGAAGCCATTAAAACTGAGAGAAAGACATGCAGGGAATGACCTAAGTGTAGTCTCTCCACTGGCCTTACAGTATATGAGTTGCCTAATAAGCCCAGTGTCAGCCGTTAACCTAAATCATCATTTTGGAGGACTGTATGCAAATGCAATTCCATACCCTCTGTGCCGATTTTCCCATAATCCTTCTCTTTGAATACGGAAAGAGCTGCACAAACCGACAGAACTATGAATTTCTGTTAAAGTTGGAGGCGGAGCCAAAGATGGTGAGAAGCTGACTGACCCCGAGCGTCTGTAAGTCTGTGGGGAGCGAAGCGAGTCCTGACTATAACACTAGCAGCTCTCCTGCTGACTTACAATCTGAGCCTCTGAGCACACATGAGGAAATGCTTTCACTAACAATTTATTTCAGCCACAGAGAAGGAAGAACAATTATCAACAAACTGTCCTATATTCATATGTACACAGTAAAAATGAAAATAAAGAGAATGTAAACACATACCTAGGTTCAGTGGTTGGTTTCCCAGCTCATGTACTGGCCCAGACGATCCAGACATCCCCTCCCATGTCTCCCTCTCTGCTTTCTTAGTAAATAAAAAACATTACAACTCAGTGGACTTCTCACTCAATTTATGGAAAACATATGTTTGTTCACTCTTCCACGCTCGCATCTTGGCTTCCAGTTTTCCCTTTTAAAATAATGAATATGTTTTTAATCGACTCATTTTTCTCGTCAGCCGCTCATCCTGTGATATCTCTTCCCCTTTCGCTCCCGTCGTCGGGTCCAGCCGATTCCAGGACCAAGTTTTCTATCTGTGGTTGAAATTTAATATCTATCAGGAGAGTAGACTTGCTGGCCAAATGCTGGGCCTCTACACACACACACACATGCTGGCACATATCCACTTAAATCAGCACAACTAAGTTCACAAGTAGGTTTTTTACACATACGCCGGCAGCCCACCTGCAACTTCTTCAGTCTAACTCCCCCCACGCAAAAAAAAGCCCAAACCTCTCGATGTTTCAACTGTACTACTACTTTCCTCTTCACTTTCTTACTTTCAACAAACCAAAGCTCAAAGAGCATTTTTTTGGATGCTGATGAAACGAGACATTAATCCACAGGAGGAAGACGTACGGTGTCTGATACTGTGGAAAGGATTTGTAATGGTAATCTATGCATCTGATGTAATTTATTGATGTGTTGAGGTTGCACAGAGACTGTGAGTGTGTGTGTGTGTGTGTGTGTGTGTGTGTGTGTGTGTGATTTTTTTGGCTTAATGAAACTAAGCTCCATTATCTCCACCTGTTGATCGTCACCCTTATTACACTATAACAACAAGAAATCCGCCCATTTATACTGGCCCATGGTAGGAGGTTACGGTTCCAACATACACTGAAAAAATATACCATAGCCTGTGTGTGTGTGTGTGTGTGTGTGTGTGTGTGTGTGTGTGTGTGTGTGTGCCAAAAAGAAACACAGTAGAAACCGAGGCATGTTCATGTTGGCTGTGGTATTGTTCTTGGAAGGTGCCAATCAAATACTGCGTATTGCAAACATGATCTGGATCCAAACCAACACACACACACAGAGATCTGCTTTCTATCTTCAGTCTAGTGTGTGTGTGTGTGTGTGTGTGTGCGTGCTGTAGATGGAAAAAAACTCCTGCCGATGATGGGATGTGATGTGGAGATAGTTTTAAATTCCTGGTTTAAATTGACATCTTATTTATGGCCACTTAACTACTTTGACATGATTGGAATGCATTCAGGCAAATGTGTGTGTGTGTGTGTGTGTGTGTGTGTGTGTGTGTGTGTGTGTGTGTGTGTGTGTGTGTGTGTGTGTGTGTGTGTGTGTGTGTGTGTGTGTGCATGTATTATGCCTGTGCCTGTTTGTGTGTGTATGTGTGGTCATCCGTGATTGCTTTTGGTAGCATTATTAACCTCACCAGTCAGGAATAGCAAATGAAATGTCAAACATCATATCAGTTAGGAGGAAGATATTCCCTTTTCGTGTCGCACACTCGTACACACACAGCCTCTTCACGACTAAAGAAATTAACATCCTCCATATACAGGACGTATACCATGCAGCATTCTGATGGTCTGAATATGAAATGAAATGACAATTCCTACATGATCCCAGACTCAAACTCAATAGATTGATATGTAAATGCAGGCAAATGAATCTCATCCCAGAAAGCTGACCTCACCTGGCTGCTCCACGCCGTCAATCAGCAGCCTCATCAGCCGAAGCACGGTAGCAATCGCACTGCATATGCAACTCTGCGGATTAGGCCTGAACCTTGCAGCTATCATTACTGAGCTCTGATACTGTCATTACAGTATCTTTCCCACTTTGTGGCTTCCCCTTCTGTCCTCTGGCCTGAGGAAAGAATGTAAAATCGCTTTCCAGAGTCAAGAAAAACAGAGGTTTTCTCACAGGGCGTGGAGCTGGAAGACCTTCAAAAACCAGTGCTGCATGCTCACTGCAGTCACAGCTATCATGAAAAATAATCCTGCCCACGGTGTGGCAAATCACTGGAAAATTACACTTTCTATTGTCCCTGATTTTGAGGAAATATTTGATTAGAGATTGTTCTTCTCACATTTGACTGCTGTCATCATACAGCTGCGCAAGTGAGACAATTGTCTGGCAAAATTTCACGCTATCAGTATCACTGATAGGTAATTGCAGGTTCAAGACCAACCATGAGATGCTCAGCATCACGCACAAAAGGATCATCATTTGGAGAAATCAGGTTAGGTTTTAAAAGTGGCTCAAAGTTTCAAGGTTTGAAGTCTCAAAGACAACTTCTTATATTATATATAAGTTTCATCGTCATTACTCATTACAAGTTTTTAAATATTGAATTTCTCTGAAAATCTGAGTTAACAGTGTGCAATTGTTTATCTGCTGAATGCAAGCTTTGAGTGGTTTATTGCCTGAGGCTCTGGCATTTCCTCTCCTGTCTCCCTCTCTGCTTTTGAGTAGATTGGGTTCATCATACTGAGAGTTACAACAAAACAAACAAATAAACAAGACAGTTTCGTACTGCTGAACTGCCCGATGAAAATTTGCAGTTTTCTGCATATTTCCCTTGCAAAGTTAGTTTTGTAAACGTCTTCAAGTTGTCACATTAAACTTGTTCTGTGATAAATTTCCAGAGTTGGTAAATCCAGCCCTGTGCAGTGGTATTATAAATCACTGCAGCATTTTGGTATGTAATAAGCTAAAAAACTTTAAGCTTTTTATTAAATTGTCTGGACTTCCTGGATTATATTTCATTTTCTTACTGGCATAGTCTCCTGTCAGCGAGAACGTCTACGACAGCTTTAAAAACATTATGAGATGCAGAATTTCAGTGGCTGTTTTGAGCTGAGAGAGCTTTAATTCTTCATGGTGTCGCAAACATTCCCCAGAGATTTTGGTGCATATTGACATGATAGTATCATAAAGTTGCTGCAGATTTGTCAGCTCCACATCGATGATGTCAATCTCCCATTCCTCCACATCCCAAAGTGCTCTATTGGTGAAATGTGATTGTCAAGTCCATTTGAGTGCAGTGAACTCACTATCATGTTCAAAAACCCAGTTTGGGATAATTTTAGGCTTTATGACACATTGCACGTGTGGACGTGTTCAGCAACGATACTCAAGTAAGCCATGGCATGTAAATGATGGCCCAGAATGAGTCAAGAAAATATCCACCACACCATTATACCACCACCACCACCAGTCTGTACCATTGATACAAAGCAGGATGGATCCACAATTTGATGTTTACACTAGATTCTGAAACTAGAGATGGTTGTGTGGGAAAATCCCAGTAGATCAGCAGTTTCTGAAATACTCAGACCAGCCCTTCTGGCATCAACAACCATGACAAGTTCAAATTCATTTACATCAAACTTTGTTCCCCCATTCCGATGCTCGGTTTGAACTTCAGCAGATGGTCTTGATCATGCTTTGAGTTGCTGCCATGTGATTGGCTGATTAGATAGCTGCATGCAGGCAACTGAACAGGTGTATCTAATGAAGTGGTCAGTTGCTCTATGTTTTATTGTTGAATGGGTTTACCATCACACATTAGCTGAGAAGCTAACAAAAGCTAATTATCAGTGATCGAGGATGCCCCCAGGTAACAAGACTCATCATGTGTTGGCACTAAGGCTGCCTTCACGCTAGGTATGGTTGCTGTGTACCATACCCAAACACAACAATCCCCACATCCCCACTGGCCTGCACTCACACTGTGCTTAACAATCCAGGCCCAAGTATGTGTCAGTCCTCCTCAGTCATCTCAGCTCCTTTCTCATGTCTGCTCTCTTTCACACACACACATCAGAAAACCACACATTATCATTTCATTTTGTCATTTAATTGGGGCTGTTTTTGAAGTGGTGGCATGCTGTCCGCCTGCACTAAGTATAGATTTGTTAATTAATTAGCACAGCTGTCAGCGAGCAAGCGTTGGCGTACTTTGGCACAGTCAGCAATCACACTACTCAAACAAACTGGACTTTCGGGGTCAAATGGGTTTGGGTACAGTACGGATTGCCTTGTGTGGGTGCCGGTGTTGGGTAAGTTACTTTAAATTAGTAACTTAGTCACATAACAGTTACTTCTATCAAAAGTAACTCAGTTATTTCAAGTTACTCGTTACTTTCAAAGTAACTAGTTACTAGGGAAAGTAACTTTGGTTTTACTCAGAATTCTCTTGTTAATGTTTTGCTTCCATAACTTTGCCAGTCTTCTAGCTTGCTTACTTGCCACAAGTGCACCGTGCCACCTACCAATAGAAAGGAAAAAATAATGTGCATATTTCCACGAGAGAAATCCCACGCCTGGACTGTGGTTGACCACCGCCATGATTCTAGCCTACGTCACAGCGTCAAAACTTTGCTAGACCGGCCCCTGCACAGTTACCAGCTGTCAGCTATGTAAAAAAAAGGATCCTGGTGTTATTTCTCAGAAACAGTTCATAACTTCCCTTCAACTCATTCATGTCACCTAAAAGGTAAACCTGTTTCTCCATCACCTGTTCAGCTCTGATGATTCAGTAAGAACATCTCCTGGTTTCATCTTCATGTTTCCCTCTCACCAGATATACAAACCATCATGACCAGCAGCTTAACAGTTGTGGCATCAGCTGATACTAGAAATTAATATTAAATAAATTCTAACAACAGCTGATCAAGCTTAAACATGCTGCTGTTGTTTGATGCGACCTCCACTGGTTTCCTCTTTCTGGCGCAAAGTGGGTGATAAATAAACAAGAGAGAAAAGCCGATCAGCTGATTATTGATCAGTTTCATGATTGAAGTACAAACAGGAGAGGGAGGGGAGAGAATGAGAGAAGAAGAGGCAGCTGCAGCGTAAAGACAGAATAACTCCAGCTTTGTGTCTTTTTCATTGTAGCTGGATTACGGGACAAACTGCGTTCCTTTCCACCTCAATACGAAACGCGTAATATTTTCTCTGAATACGAGATGATTCCGTTTTTTAGGGGATGGTTGGCAACTCTACTAACTAACCTTATGAACAAAATAAAGTTCAACATCAGTAACATCATAGCACCCACCCAGCTGTATAGAAACTCCGTCATGCTAGCTAGTACTCAGTACGAAAAAGTCAGCATAACAAAAATAAACTCCACCCAAACTTGGTTTATATCTGACTCAGATAGACTGCAGGTCATAACTTCTTACCTGAAGTTCAGTTCACCTGACACTCAGACCGGCGGCCGCCTCGGTTCACTGGTCCTCCTGCCTCCCCTTTCCCTCATCCACCTGCTGGCCTCCACCACTTGCTAATTTTGCTGAATCTGTGGAAGCTCTGCGATAGCCACCACACGAAGAAACGAATAACGACCCTATCTAAATCCCAGTAACGATTAACGCATTCCTGATTTTGGCATAATAACTTGTTACCGTGCTCGTTACCACAATAATAACGTAGTTACTGTAACGCATTACTTAATAACGCGTTAGTCCCAACACTGGTGGGTGCAAACTGAGGCTATTGATGGTCAGTGTAGTCGGTTTCATTGGCAGTAGTTATTGGGTAAGTAAGAGACAAAATTTTAAAATTATTTTTTTGCACTGAGGTAGAAAAGTGTACAATTAATAGTTTGCAGGGTGGCAACCAGGAATGTTGATTTATGGCCTGTATCCCTATCTAAACGAAAACAATTAGCCAAATAAGAAGACTGGAGGTAAAAGGATCAAGGCTGATTCACTTGGGGGTGGTGAATGTACCAAAATATTTTGAAGGACGTGATATATTTCGCTTCTGGAAGTGGCACAGATGAGGATAGCTCACATTCAGTGGCCTTAAATCCTTGAGAACATGCACCTTGGTCTGCTGACCCAAAGCTGGCCCCTGTGATCCCTGAGATACTTTTGGTGAACCGGAGGTTTGGAATCAGGCCATGGAGAGCATGAAATAGGCTTTTATCCTAAGACAGCCTCCAGACTTTTGTGGAAGCCACTGCCGAAAATCCCCACCCCGTATCCTGTGCGGTACTGCTGCTGGATCCCCCACAGACGTTCTTCTGAGAGTCTGAGAAGAGGAACAATAACGGAACATGACGAAGGCTCGAAAATTGCAAAGAATCGCAAGTGACGGGCTCCTATCGGTGCACTTTTGAGTCGGGAGTGCTGAGTTCACGCCGAGTGAAACCAACTGTAAGAGGAACTGTGAGAACAGGCTATGTTTCATCTGGATTCATCTCAGCTGCTAGATTACTGGCAGGTGTTTACACAAGACTGCAGTTCAGAAACGTTACACGCCTTCCTCCTTCTGTGTGTGTGTATTTAAGGAGTATGTCATGCATGTGTGGCGTATGTGTGTCCCTGTATTGCTGAACGTCAAATCAGATTAAACGTGGGGAGAGGGGTTGGGGGGATTGAGCTGCGAGCGCTCAGATACGCTCGCTTTACTCCAAGGTATGTGAGAGCGTGAGTGTGTGCATTGGGGGTGGGTGGCTTGATTTGGAGTTGTTGGCTCGAAGGTATTTTACCTAAAGAGGCTTGTGCAAAAGTTGCTGTATGTATACATTGTGGTATGTATGTGTGTGCGCTTACATGCACGCGCACGTGTGTGTGTGTGTGTGTGTGTGTGAGTTACTAAACCAAAAGGCCACCTGCTGATAGGCCTGATAAGAGGCCCTTGCAGCTCCGTCTTCTGTTACATCCACAAGTTGGACACAACCGCAACATCATCACAGTGACTGCGATTAAAATATCAAGTTGTTGAGTGGTTTATCTTTTTGAAGGGGCTGTGAGGGTTGTTGGGTAATAAGAAAATAATTTAATGCTCATGTGTCTGTAAAAAATGTCAGTGTCCCGTGCGGATTTCCACAGCGAAAGTTGTTGTTGAGCACTAGTTTGAGATACAGCAGTAGTGACAGCAAAGATAATATCAAAGTAGAGTTTGGTCATTTTCCCAGTTCTCCACAGAAAGGATCAGCTCACCATTAGAGACAGGCCTTTTTTTTTTTTTCTTCAAGGGGCTTGGAAAAACTGAGCAACGATGTGAAGCCTAATTAAATGGAAAAACATGCTCATGTTTGCGTGACTTACGGCAGTTTTCACACTGTTTATCAACCACAGCAAATTGGAAACACAAAATTCAACTGTAAACACAATGTAACTGCAAAAAGGCGAAAAGTGACAGCGCTGTGTAGTGTGATGTCATATTGTCGGTGCAGGCTTTTTTTCACATTTTTAAATGGAACTTTGATGCAGGCCGCGTGAAAATAATGGGATAAAGTTAAAGTTACAACCAAAGTCAGTTCACCAAGTTAAAACCAAGATATGCTTCTTGAGATATGCATGTTGAAAGACCAGATAGCTTCTTGGAAGGTGAATGTGATTCGAGAGCTCAGGGAAACACTGGCCAAATATGTGCCTTTCTGTGGCCAACATACACACAAGCATAAACCTTCTTAATATCGTATCACTGTAAATATTTAACCAGATACAAACTGGATAAAGGTGGTTGTAGGACCCAAGTAACCATTATCATCTTCTAAGGTCATTAACTCCTCTATACTGCTCTTTCTAGTATTCAGGCAAAGCTCTCCATAACCTGTGCACTGACCTTTGTGTGTTTGTCACCCAGTCCCTCCAGGTGAATGTCTGTTAACTCACCCTTTAGCCATGACTTTAACAGGACACGTCACTCAGTAGAGAGGAAATTACCACTTGAATAATGAGAGGAACCTGTGTTCTCCAACAAAGACAAGCGAACAACTGTGAAAGAGGGCGAGGTTGACAGACAAAGATAGACATGACCTCTCGTTCATATTTCCAGCTTTTGATCATTTATATATATTTTTTTTCGGATGCTGAATCTGTGTCTGCAGAAACCCCAAATTGTGACATTCTGAAAACATTTCCCAGACATCGAGCATGTATTTCAGGATAATGTTACAGGAAATTTTCCCTCACACAGAAAGTGAGGTTATGACACACAAGAGATCAGTGCCAGTCCAATACCATAATCTGAACACACCCCTTCTCTACCCATGAATAAATAAATGCCGCTATATTTTTCCAGCTGCCAAAAGCATAAAATGATAAATGATGTGTGATCAATTTTATGTTATAATGTGTAATAATGTGGGTTTTTTGGTTGTGTTGATGAAAATAATAATAATAATAACAGGGAATAATGAGGGGGGAGAGAGCGCAATGAGCAAACCGCTCTCACTTTAACAGCAAAGTCATACTTTCTGTATGTGCAAGTACACGAGGGTTTACTAGGGTTACGAGGGTCCTGCTAGCACAGATTCTCACTGTGCTAGCAGGACAGGAGGTTCTGTGTGGACATCTGTGTAGTCTCCAA